>NC_082719.1:56645212-57845212 GCF_030144855.1 Hypanus sabinus | reverse complement strand
GTAGACACAACTCAGCACATCAGAGAAACCAGCCTCCCCTTCATTGAGCAAACATGAGGAAATCTGCAGATGCTGGAAATTCAAACAACACACACAAAATGCTGGTGGAACACAGCAGGCCAGGGAGCATCTATAGGAAGAAGCACTGTCAACATTTCGGGCCAAGACCCTTCGTCAGGACTAACTGAAAGGAGAGATATTAAGATATTTGAAAGTAGTGGGAGATGGAGAACAGGCAGAGTGATCGGCAGAGAGAGAGAGAGAGAGAGAGAGAGAGAGAGAGAGAGAGAGAGAGAGAGAGAGAGAGAGAGAGAGAGAGAGAGAGAGAGAGAGAAATACAAGCAACTAAATATGTCAGAGATGGGGTGAGAAGGGGAGGAGGGGCATTGATGGAAGTTAGAGAAGTCAATGTTCATGCCATCAGGTTGGAGGCTACCCAGCCGGTATATAAGGTGTTGTTCCTCCAACCTGAGTGTGGATTCATCTTGACAGTAGAGGATAATACTCCCCTTCATTGTCTCTGTCTATACTTCTTGCTGCCTCAGTAAAGCAGCCAGCTTAATCAACACCCCCCCTTTCCCAGACATTCTTACTTCTTTCAACATTGGACAGATATATAACATCCTGAAAGCACACACTATTGGGTTTAAAGACGGTTTCTATACAGCTGTTTTAAGACTATTGAATAGCTTCCTACTACAATAAAATAAGATGTAATCTTGACTTTACAATCTACTTCATTATATATTTATAAATAGACCCTTTATAAATTATATATAAATAGGCATGAAATAGGCCCTTCAAGCCATGCTACCCAGTAACCCTTCATTTAATCCTGGCCTAATCATGGGACCATTTACAATGACCAATTAACCTACTTGCTGTATGTCTTTGGACTGTGGGAGGAAACCAGAGCACCTGGAGGAATACCAAGTGGTTTAGCAAGAATGTATAAACTCCTTACAGGCAGCGGCGGGAAATAAACCTGGGTCACCTGCACTGTGAAGTGTTGTGCTAGCCACTACGCCACCTGAACTTGCGCTTATTGTTTACCTGCACTCCACTTTCTCTGTAGCTGTTACATTTCATTTTGCATGCTGTTAATGGTTTATCTTGTTCTGCCTCTATGAATTATGTAATGATTTAATCTGTATGAGCAGCGTGCCAGACAAGCTTTTCAATCTATCTCAGTATATATGACAATAATAAACCAATTCCAATTTCAAAATCATTTCCTCCATTAACAATATTCAATGTTTTTCCCCCTCTAAGTTTGGCAACTTCCTAAACTTTTACTCCATGATGAAGTCTTGAAACGTTACTATGGTTCATGCCAGAAAACATATTTTAAGTCTCTGGAACAATAACCAGCTAACCTTAAACACAAAATTATCATTGTCTTTCAATTTAATACTGGTGTCATTTTTAAAATAATTGTTGGGTCACATACACCAAACTGGAAACAATATTGAAGAGCATCACCTTTAATGCCTTAGGGCTCATTTAGCAACAAAGGTTCTCCAACAGTAAGATCCTTGTGAATGACGTACTATGGTCTATTCTAGCCATGGAAAATACTTATAGGCTTAACTGGTTGGGAGGCGTGGAATATGTGTATGAGAATTTTCTCAGGAAGCTATATTCTATAGCCAATTGGTACCAATGACGTAGGAAGGAAAAGCAAAGAAGTTCTGAAGAGAGAATTGAGTGAGCTAGGTGGAAAGCAGAGAAGCAGGGCCTCTGGGTTAGTAATTTCTAGATTGCTGCCTATGCCACGCTCCAATGAGGGTAGAAACAGGATGATCTGGCAAGTTAATGTGTGGCGAAGAAGTCGGTGCAGGGGACAGGGCTTCAGGTTCCTGAATCTCTGGGATCTCTTCTGGGGGAAGGTATGACCTTTTCAAAAATGACGGAACGGGAGAGAAGGGGTTCAGGATAGGACAAATGGTGAAAAAGCAAAGATAGCATGCAGTGAGACTGTCAGGAAGGGCAGGCAGATGATAGGCCAGCAGGGTGAGTATCAGTTCATTAAGGTTGCAGAATCAAAAAAGGGTAACAAATGTAGCACTCAAAGTGTTATATCTCATTGCATGGAGTATAAGAAATAAAGTTGTCGGATATGATGTTGTGGCCATCATTGAATCGTGGCTGAAGGATGGTTGTAGTTGGGAGCTGAACATCCAAGGTTACATGTTGTATCAGAGAGATAAGAAGTAAGGCAGAGGGATAGTGTGGCTCTGCTGGTAAAGAATGACATCAACTCAGTAGAAAGATGAGAGGTAGAATTGGAAGAAGTTGAATCCTTGTGGGTTGAGTTAAGAAACTGCAAGGCTAAAAGGAATCTGTTGGCAGTTATATACAGGCCTCCCAACAGTGACTGGAACATGGACCTTGTAAGCAGAACAAGTGCTACACCTGCCCATACACTTCCTCCCTCACCACTATTCAGGGTCCCAGCCAGTCCTTCCAGGTGAGGTAACACTTCATCTGTGAGTCGGCTGGTGTGATATACTGCGTCGGGTGCTCCCAGTGCAGCCTTTTATATATCGGTGAGACCCGACACAGACTGGGAGATCATTTCGCTGAAAACCTATGCTTGGTCTGCCAGAGAAAGCAGGATCTCCCAGTGGCCAGACATTTTAATTCCACGTCCCTTTCCCATTCTGATATGTCTATCCATGGCCTCCTCTACTGTCAAGATAAAGCCACACTCAGGTTGGAGGAACAACACCTTATATTCCTTCTGGGTAGCCTCCAACCTGATGGCATGAACATTGATTTCTCTAACTTCCGTTAATGCCCCTCCTCCCCTTCTTACCCCTTCCCTTATTTATTTATTTCTCCCCCCCCCCTTTTTTCTCTCTCTGCTCCTTTCACAATCACTGCTTGCCTGTTCTCCATCTCCCTCTGGTGCTTCCCCCCCACCCCTTTCTTTCTCTTGAGGCCTCCTGTCCCATGATCCTTTCCCTTCTCCAGCTCTGTATCACTTTTGCCAATCACCTTTCCAGCTCTTAGCTTCACCCCACCCCCTCATGTCTTCTCCTTTCATTTTGGATTTCCCCCTCCCCCTCCTACTTTCAAATCTCTTACAATCTTTTCTTTCAGTTAGTCCTGACGAAGGGTCCCAACCCAAAACGTTGGCTGTGCTTCTTCCTAAAGATGCTGCCTGGCCTGCTGTGTTCCACCAGCATTTTGTGTGCGTTGCTTGAATTTCCAGCATCTGCAGATTTCCTTGTGTTTGCATTATAAGTATCAACATTGTTTTGGGATTTTAACATAGTATACATATACACACTTACAGCTGGTATTATGACTTAGTTAATTAACGAGATATGAATCCAGTTTGGTTTAAGCATATTGAAGGATTCAAAATTAAACCTAATCTTGAAAAGATTCCCCCCCCCACTAAAAAAAACTTTAACATCTCCATGACAGTGACTACAGAGAAAACATATCTCCACGACAAAAGTCTAGGATAATCGTAATATTTTTTCTGAGCACTGCAGGGATCTATCGATTCTTCAGCTGTTTGTGAATAGCCCATCGGTCCCACATATGAAAAATGCATTACTGATCCGTGATTATGTTCTGTGTTTTGCTGCAGTGACGATACACTCTGTTATGTAGGCCATGGCTTTCTCTGGATCCGGAAATTCTTTCCTCCGTCCTGTTGTATGTAATGCAGAGTTGATCAGGGAACAGCTTACCATATCGGATATCCGGCTGGTCACGCAGCAGTTTCCTGACGTCCATGAACACAGCTCGAGCTTTAGCGACCCTTGTGGTGTAGTCTGGAAATATAGCAAAGGGTATTTTGTGGTTGTAGTTAAGTGGAGCCTGGTTTCGAGCTTGATGTAAAACCTCAACACAGTCCTGTTAATAATGTGGTTTAACTACAATTGCATGCGGTTTACTGCTGGATTTTTTTGGTATGAGACTCCGATGCGAGCACTCAATAAGAATGACTCTGTCCAGTTTAAGCACCTCTGACAGTAATTTAGAAATGGACTCCATGGAATTTGACCCAGGTCCCTCAGCAACCCCCAAAATACAGATATTACACCTCCGCATTCTTCCCTCTGTATCTTCACATTTAGCACTTAAGTCCTTCAGCTCTGACTTCAGGGCGTTTACGATGGCTTGAAGCAATACCATTTTATCTGACCACGATGGTATGCCACCTTGCATGTCTTTAACATTAGCCTTTACTGGGTCAATCTCAACTTGGGTCCGTGCCGCGTTGTTTGCTAACTCGGTTCTTATTACCTGCAACTCATTTTTTTAAGTGGTTGATATCTTTGGTGAGGGTGTTTTTCCGCTCTCGCTCTTATCACTGCAGAGATGTCCGTTTTTAGCTCCGAGAGGAGCTGAATCTTTAGGTCTTCCATGTCCATTTCGCCTGAGTTCGTGCAGGGTAGAGTACTTGCACAATCATGGTCAGCACTTAAATTCTGTGCCAGAGAGTTGGTCGTCTTGATATTAGTGGGCCCAATGTGTTTATATTTTTGAAGCTTGTTGGGCCAAATGGCTTCATTTTACTCCTATGTCTTATGGTCTTATGGTCTAATTCAAAAGCTGTCCATCACGTGGAGGAAGGTCAAATCTTTAATACAATGCTTCAATAAGTCAGGCAATAGTAACCACTAGGGCCAAGAAACAAAATTGTTTGCACCAAGCATCACCGACTGGGCAGACTTATACCATTTGAGAGATTTGCCATTCATTCATTAGCCTTCACCTAGCACCTATTGCAAGCACAACTGACTGATGACCATACTTACTCTCATTGCCAGTCTTGATTAAATTTAGCTATTTTTATCATGACACTAATCTTCAGCATGTAGAGTATGGTCACCTCACAAGGTTAATATCAATTTTGACGGAGTAAAGTCAAGGGAGTATTCTCTCAATTCTGAAGTTTTGTTTTGTGTATTTAATATTCTTTTGTTATTATCATTACATATCTGACAAATAGAATCCAGTATTGCTAGCACAGAGGCATATAAGAACGATTAAAGGAAAATTAATATTAATTGCTGAAAAAAAACAAAGCAACAACATCGCTAAAAAGAAACATCAAATTATAAATTCTGTTAAGTTGCAGAAAAATCTACAAACTTTTAAAAATAATTATTTTGATAGCAGTCATTGTCGTGGTTTTACAGATTCAAAGAAGGGTATGCATTCTGAGGGAGGTGAAGTCTACATACAAGCTGCAGTCGGTTCATGAACACCCAAATTACAGCGGCTCCTATGTTTGATCAAGCTGGTATGGTATTATTAAATTCAAATGTCTGAAGTACTGTACATATGTACATTCATTCTTACAAACGACAAAACCAGTTCCCTCTCTCTAAGTAATTGTTTTTTTATAAGCTTTATGTGCTTTGATTCTGGTCATTGTGACATTATTAAGGTGTGATTGCCATATTAAGTTAATTTTGTGTATTTTCTAACATATTAGAAAAATTGTTTTTGACCCAGGGATGGTCTGTAGCTTCTTTCTCTGGGAATACTTGATCATGTTGGACGATGCTGGTTAGGCAAAAGCTCCACATCAAGAAAATAACATTACCTTCTAGAAGGCTGTTCAGGGGTGTCAAACTCAAATACACAGTGGGCCAAAATTAAAAAATCGGTACAAGTCGAGGGCCGGACTGGTTCAGCGTTTATTGCAAAACTTATTGAAATGAATTTATTACACATATTTACCTGGAACTAAAAAGCTTAAGTTATTGCCTACAAAAACAACATTGAACATTAAATAAATAAAAAAATCAGTTGCATTTATTTCTTATGGCTTTAACTGCAGCTTTTCCGGTAATTTCTAATGAAAACATTTTTCCACAGGCCAACACTCTGTGATTCACACTAGTTTAAGCCAGATACTTGACATCTCATCTTGGATGCAAGTTCATCAATGTTTGGAGTCAGGCTCTGAGCTGAGGAAATCCTCAGAATTGAGTGAAGGTGTTCATCAGAAAGACGACTCCTGTGTGATGTTTTGTTTATCTTCATCAAAGAGAACAGTTGTTCACACAGATATGTGCTGCCACACATAGAGAGCATTTGAGCAGCTGGGGCATTGTGTCGGGAATGAAACGTAGAAACTGTGCAGCGCCCACCGAATCATACTTTGCCTTGAGTGTGTCACTACATTGGAGTTCAATCAGCTCCATTTGTATGTTGGTTGGTGCGCTTTCCACGTCAGCTGCAAATGGATTACTGAGCAGTTCAAACCTGCTTTTTTGGGCTTCAAAGTCGGTAAATCGCCGTGTGAAGTCGGCACCAAGTATGCTAAGTTTTTCAGCAAACTTTGCACGTGGGAACACTGCGGTAGAAACCTGCTCTTTCATAGTTTGGCAACACGGAAAATGGCTCAAGTTTTCTTGCTGCATCTGCGTCTCCCACAGGCGCAGCTTGGTTTTAAAAGCCCTCACTGCAGCGTACATGTCTGTGATCACACGACCCCGCCCATGAAGCTGCAGGTTGAGCGCATTGAGATGGCTCGTGATGTCACACAGAAACGCCATTTCACAAAGCAACTTTTTATCCCGGAGCTCAGTTGTGTCTTTCCCTTTGCTTTCCATGAACTGACAGATCTCCTCACGCAACTCGAAACATCTTTTCAGCACTTTTCCTTGGCTTAACCATCGCACCTCTGTGTGATAGGGCAAATCATTATATTCTGAACCCAACTCCTCCAGAAACAACTTGAACTCGCGGTGATTTAAACCTTTGGCTCTTATGAAGTTAACTGCTCGTGTTATGGTACTCATTATATGTTCCATTTTCAAGGCTTTGCCACACAACGATTCCTGGTGTATGATGCAGTGATAAGCTGTCAGCTCACCTGCGCCGTTTTCCTCCCGCATCTTCTCCCGGATCCTGCCCACCAATCCACTCTTTTGACTACAAATCGCGGGCTTCTGCTTCTTGTCCAGATGCTTGTATTTGTCGTGGTGTTTCGTTTCATAGTGTCGTCTTACGTTATATTCTTTAATTACAGCCACACCGTCTCTGCACACAAGACAAACAGGTTTGCCCTTTATATCTGCGAACATATACTCTACCTCCCACCTGCCTTGAAAACCCGTTTTCAAAGTCCACCTTTCGTTCAGCCATTTTTGGGGTGAGGGATAGCTGAAAGTTGACCACACGTGACTAGCGCCATAAGGATGCTGATGAGAGAGTAAGGCAAGCGTGAGCAATGCACTGGCAGTGCATTGTGGGATTTGTAGTATCAGTGGTGCATGCAATATACCGGCGGGCCAGCTCTAATAGAGAAAAAAAAATTATTCATTAATGATATTCAGGAAATAAACCAGGGAAACCGAATAAACACTAAAAACCCTGAAAACCTGGTACCTGAATAAACTCAGCATTAGCCATATCATACGCCATAGGCGCTTCGATTACTGGGGCCAGCTTTAATAGTAATTAGATATTATCTCGCGGGCCCAAGATAATTCCACCGCGGGCCGGATTTGGCCCGCAGGCCTTGAGTTTGACATATATGCTGTAGATGTTACCACTTGCTGTGACATTCTCAGCATTTCAGAAGCATTGACCATAAGACATGGGAGCAGAATTAGGACATTTGGTGCATTGAGTCAGTTCCACCATACGATCATGGCTGATCTAATTTCCCTCTCAACCCCATTCTCCTGCCTTCTCCCCGTATCTTTGACACACTTTCAAATCAAGAATCTATCAACCTCCGCTTTAAATATACCCAGTGACTTGGCCTCCACAACCATCTCTGGCAATGAATTCTACATTTCCACTGCCATCTGGCTAACATCGTTCCTCCTCATCTCTGTTCTAAATGGACATCCTCCTATTTTGAGGCTAGACTCCCCAACTAATGGAAATATTCTGTCTGCATTCACTCAATCTAGGCTTTTCAATGCTTGACAGGCTTCCATGACCATCATAACAATACCCTTTTTATACACCTTTTCTATTTCCCGTTGTAATTTGTAACATCCTGGCTTCTGTTCAGAGGCCTGTAATTAACTGTCATCAGGGTGTTTTTACCCTTGCAATTTCTTAACTTTACCCACAAGGATTCTACACCTTCTGATTCTATATCACTTCTTTCTGAGGATTTGATTTCATTTTTATCATTAAATACTTCCCAGCTCCCTCTGTCTGTATGTCTGACCTCTTGATACAAGGTGTATCCTTGGTTTTTAAACTCCCAGCTGTGATCTTTTTTTAACCACAACTCAGTGATGCCCACAATGTTATACTTGTCAATTTCAAACATTGCTGCAAGACCACCCACCTGATTTTGTATACTGCATGCATTAATATATAACACCTTCAAGCCTGTATTCATCACCCTTCTTTACAATATCCTCTCTGTGTTGCCTGAAATTAAATCCTTATCCCTTTCTAAACATTTTGTCTTACTCTGGAGACTTCAGTAACTGTTCCTATACTCTCCTCCCCTTTTACTTTATCCATACTCTTCCAGGTTATTGGACCTAACCCTACGATTTAGTTGAAAGCCCTCTCCACAGCTCTATTTATACAACTTGCCAGACCCCTGGCCCAAGCATGGTTCAGATGAAGTTCACTGGAACAGCTCCCTCCTTCCCTGCTATTGAACAATTATTGTTCAAGGGAGAAAAGAAGATTTGTTTTGCCTTCATATGTATTATGATCAGCTCATGTCCTCTATTACTCTCTTCTCTGTTAACTACTTGAAACACTCTCCAAAGATCATCCTTGTTTTTATAGATGCTGACTGGTTTCCTCACTTGAAATACAACAGAATGCAGCTGTTGCAATAATCATCTATGGTTTCCTCATAGTCAGATCATAAACTGTATAAGTCCATCTCTCATAGAAACATAGACTCTAGGGTGGAACTGGGAAAGCACTGATGAGCCCTGTGTCTTGAGACTCTTGGCCAGAATGCATTGTGTGTGCATTCAAACTTTGAATAAGTGTGATTGGAGGTACATCTCCCAATGTTAATCGCTCAATGTACTTTCAAAGTACCTCAAAAAGGCAGTTAGGGGGGAGGGGTTAAGGGGAGGGGGTATGGGTTATATACATTGTTTTTTTCATACTTTGTAATCATTTAAAAATGCAATAAAAAATTATTTTAAAAAAAAAAAAAAAAAAAAGCTCAGGATAGGATGAAAATGTTTTGAGTTAAAATCCTGAATGCATTTTTAAAAATAGACTCAATATTACACTGAAGTTATCTCTTTTGCAAGGTGTAACAAAATAATGTCAGACTTCTGTTTCATGGAATAGTGCTTTTGTGTCTTCTGAACCAGACTGGCATCTCACTCTGAAAGTGTCACTCCATCCACAAAAGTGATTTTCACTTTCTAGCAGTGATGAAGGTACAAGATAAGCAATGCTTTGCAATTTTTTAAAGATGGATGTTATCCAGATTTCACAGCTGTGAACAAATGTTTCTTTTAATAGCATTGGGCCTCTGATAATGCAGAGAAATTGATAAGCAGAAGAGTGGACAGCTTGGGATAATGGATCTGGTTGATAAAATATACCAGTTCAGGCTGTCAAAAACAGATTGCTTATGCAGTTTACGCATTGATGAATGTTTACTGGTATATCCAGTGGAACAATCCTTTTGTTTGGATATGAGTAACATTCATCCAGCTGGATAGAGTTTTAACATGAAGCATAGCAGTAAGCATCCTCAGACCTCTGACCAAATTATCAAGTTTTTCATGAAGCCTATATCAGGTTCTAAAAGTCAGTCTAGGACTCATGCCCACTGCGATACTGGGTTGAATTAAACTCTAACGTTACGACCTGTTCCACGTTGATAACCATATTGCTTGATTACTGCTTAGCTTAATTGATTTTGATACTTATCTGTAAGACTGCTAAAAGTACATAACCACTACATTGTTAATTTCAGTTGGTGTTGGCTGGATAAAATTTACTTGGGGTCAGATAGAAGACAAATCTCTAAAGGCCCTACAAGATTCATTTCCATAGAAACTTGCTAAGCCATTATTTTCATGAATATTTATAAGCATAGTTATACTATAGAGAACTGCAAGCTTCTAAGATGATAGCGCATACATTATATGGCGTAGATTAGAAGAATAAGGAAAAGATCTTTAATAGCTTGGTTAATATATTTGTATCATGAATTCCATTTAGAATCTTTGATTTGCTGGAACAAAACCGCTCCCAGCCCACCTGTGCATCCTTCAGCATAATGTTCTGTATGTTGATCAAACGACAAGGAGGACAGTGAGATCTTGTTGTGTGGCAAGCTCAACTGCTGGAATTTAAATATTGCTACATAAACAGGATGATAGAAAGGGACATGAATCTTTTTGCATGAAATGTTGGAGACCGGTTTGATTTTAAAGTTCAAAGTATATTTGTTATCAAAGTATGGATACATTATACAACCTTGAGATTTATCTCCTTAGAGGCAGCCACAAAACAAGGAATCCAAAAGAACCTATTAAAACAAAAATCCTAATGTACAGAAAGAGAAGAAAGCAAATTGTGCAAACAATAAAAGCAAGCAAACGACATTCAGAACAAAAGTGAGTCTATAGGCAAGAAGCCCTCAGCAGCCGGAGCAGGTCTGCAACCTTAGCCTCGGTTCATCACACAGCGGAGCAAAATGTCACAGAGGCCGCAGACGTGAAACCTGGAGCAGCCGAGGCTCTGAAGCTGATTTCAACATTTAAGAGAAGTTTGGATAGATACGTGGATTGGAGGAGTATGGAGGGCTATGGTCTGGATGCAGGTTGACAGGAATAGGCAGAATAATAGTTCGGCATGGACTGGATGGACTGAAGGGCCTGCTTTAGTGATGTAATGTTATACGTCCCTGTAACTCTAAGAGTCAGAGTCAGAAAATAGTAGTGTTGTACTGTACAGCAAAAGGCCCTCCTGATTAACATGATCCTGCATAGTATAAGGTGATTTAGTTTAAAATTAGTTGCTGAACCATATGGGGGTAGGAAAACATGGGGGGAGAAAGGAAGAAAAGCAGATTCATAATTGTATATAACTTCAACAATACCTGATGAAATGCCAATCCACCATTTAATCGATAAAATGAAGCACAGAAAAATGCAAATTCTCAGCAAGTCAGGCAGCGTCTGAGAACAGAGAAACATTTTTTTGCAAGTAAATGAAATGAAGTTAATATTTCATCATTGAGTTCATGGACTTGAAATATTACTTCTGATTACTTGTCCGTGCACTTTGGTTGAACTACTGAGCTCTCCACCATTCTGTTCTGATTCAGATTTCCAATTACTAAACTGCTTTGGCTTTGTTCCACTATTTTAATTGATCTGGGCTGAAGAGATTTAAATGCATGGCAAGAACATGGGCATAGCAGTGGGGTTGATTATCACCTATCGTTTATCCACAATTGGTTCAATAATTGATGTAATCTGGTACAAATCACTCTGGCAAAAAAATTCTTGATAAATTTGCACCAGGGAATTGAGATTAGCACTTCCATGGTCATTTTCCCAGCTTCAAACACTCAGCTAATGACTCCCTTATTCATACAGTTCTCATTTCTTTCCTTGTCAATGTAAGTTGAAGCTTAAAGATGCAACCTTTACTATTATAAATCTGTCCGAGTTCAAGGCATTGCAGTTATCAGCATACAAAGGGATTCTCTGTTGATCTTGAGAGACCTGAGTGAGCAGATTTGGGCTGTTGTGATTGCTTCCAAAGCTTACTGAAAATGCCAAAAACTAAAAGGAAGTGACTGCAAATGAATGCTTAGATGCTTGCATACTCATTCAGTGGATGCCTCTCTGACGATGCTGCTGGTAGATTTCCAATAGTGACATGTCTTGCTGAGGCATAGCAGGGTCTGCACAATGAAAGATAACACTCAATGGGGACAGATTTGAGTAATCCCATTGTATACAGAATGTTCTTGTAAATAGCAAAATGTCATGTATTTCAGAAATCATAACTTCCAGGCATGAACCTTATTATCTGAATGTCCTTCTGGCTTCACGACCTTATGTGAGCTTTAAAATCTTGGTGCTGTGTTATACTGTCTGCTGTTCGGCTGATTCAATTCATTTTGAGTCTGTAGAGTTATCCATGAAGACATGTGAGGTGATTAGACAATAGACAATAGACAATAGGTGCAGAAGTAGACCATTCGGCCCCTCCAGTCTGCACCGCCATTCTGAGATCATGGCTGATCATTCACTATCAATACCCAGTCCCTGATTGTGACCTGAATGAACAGCTTTCAGACTGTGGCTCCTGGCAAATGAATACATGGTGACGGATGGCTTGTATGGGGCGTCAAATGACCAAACTCATCCTGACCAATCCTGAATCACAGGCACCAGGTCCTGTTTCTCTCCACAGTTCCCCTCGGGGCAAACTGATCGGGACCCATGATGGTTATGTATGTGGAAAGGGAGGGCAAGCTGCTACTCTTTTGCAGGAGAGAGACATCCCAACTTCCTTTCCAATGTACCTGCAGGAGAGTGATCTGCTTATGCATTGTATGCTATTTCTTATGCAGGAGAGCAAGCTAATGACATGGAGCCATTCTCAGTGCAGAAGTGCTAACTGGTCCCAGGCATCATCCCTTTGAACCTGGAAAGTAAAGACCTGCTTGAGAGCAGTATGCTTGTGGCCAGCAGGTCATGAATGGCATCTCACTATTCAACGAGAATATCAGCCTTCACCCTCAGAGCTTCAGGCTGCTCCTATGAGGCAGAAACCAGACCACTAACTGGATCAACACAAGACTGTAGAAAAGACTCTCAGCATCCTCCAGCTCTGTCATTTGACGTTGTGTGATAGATTTGCCACTTACCTTCAACAAAGAACTAGAGTGTAAATCATGGTGTCCTGGCTTTGCATAATCTTATGGGAGAGTTTAGAGATGGATTCCACCATGTTCCTTATCATCTCTTGCATAGAGTGAGGAATGCCCAACAGCCAACTGATCATTTCATTGGGCAACTCTATCAGCTTTGCCATGGCAGTCTAATGGTAGTGATCTTCTTAAGAGTTCTTCAGGCAGTACTGATATTTGGAGTCCTGCCCCTGCCAGCCCCAGTATATCTGACACAGATTACCCATACTTCACCGTGTACTAGATCCCACTTTTGCTCAATGTAACATGCATCAGTGTAACCATACCTGTTCATGCCTTCTGCTGTCAGAGTCTTCAGAGGTGCTATAGGACATCAGGTGCAATGGTGTACTTTGCTCTTATCTGTCATCCTCATTATCATCACTCCCTCCTCCTTTCCCTTTTGTGCCCTCTGCTAATCCTCCTCTTGTCTCTACCACTTCAGCTGAGTTGGACTGAGCAGGACTAAATATCCCTGGATCCTTTCAATTACGTTGATGGTTTGGTGTTTTATATGCTGCCTTTATCAATCGTTTTTCTGCTGTTTGTGTGATTTGTTTTTTTTTTTTTGCGCATTGGGAGTTTGATGTTTTTTCTTTGAAATGGTTCCACGATATTTGTTTGTTTCCTGGCTGTCTGTGGGAAGATGAATCTCAGGGTTGCATACTGCATACAGACTTTGATAATAAATGTACTTTGAATCCTGAGACACCACAAAGTCAAACTAGAAGATAATTGCACACAAAAGCAATGTTAGTTTAGAGTAATCAAAGAAAACGCAGTAAACATAGGGATGCAGTATATTATCAATAACGTACTTACAGATTATGGATCACAACTGGCTTTGACCTGATTTGGGATGTGGTGGGCCTTCAGTCTATTAATGGAAGAATGGGCTGCTCTACCATGGCCAGTTCTTTGCCTATTATTTTGCATAACCATCATGAGAGACAAAAAAAAAGTTTTTCATTATTTACCTTAACCTCTGCTAGGGAGGAAAATTTGTGATGGGTTAGAATATTATTACTTGGGTGAGGATGTATACAGATGCAGGAAAGGCTAGAGTGTGTGTGGTTTGTCGACAACATAACAGTTCTTGAGATTAACAGTTTGTGTGTGTGTGTATGCCATTGAAATTTCTTCTGAGATCCTCACTTCCATTGGTACTCTCCCAATTACGTCCTCCTAGGTTCTTCTAGTGGAGGAGTAGATGGGATTCCTGACTCAGTGCTCAGGACATACTTCCTGGTTTCCTTCTCTGCAATGGGAATTATATGTAACATCATGTGAATTTTGGAGCTCTTTCCCCAGGGCATCACAACGTGTGTCCTTGGACCTTGTGGGAGGCTGATGCTGAAATTTCAGGGGCCCTGAAAGAGTTATTAAAATGTCCTTAGCCACGGGTGAGGTATTAAAGGACTGGAGAAAGACAAATACTGTTCCATTGTTTGAGAAAGGCTGTAAGAATAAAACAAAAAAAATCAAAGGCTGGTGAGATTGATGTCTACCATAAGTAAATTAATGGAAGATCCTCTATAAGTATTTGAATAGACAAGGCATGATTAATGATAGTCAACATGGCTTTGTACATGGCAGGTCGTGTCAGATCAATCTTATAGAGGTTACTGAAGAGGTTACTAAGAAGGTTGATGAAGAAAAGCAACATTGTCTACATGGACATCAGCAAAGCCTTTGACAAAGCCCTGCATGGGAGACTGAACCAGACAGTTAAATAGCTTGGTGTTCAGAATAAAGTAGTCAATGGTATTCAATAGGGGCTTAGTGGGAGAAACCAGAGAGTAGTAATTATTGGCTGTTCCCCAGTCTAGAGGCTTGTTCCTAGTGGGGTGTTCCAGGGATTGGTGCAGCTTGTTGTTGTTTATCAGCTCTATTAATGATTTAGAAGATAATGTAAAAAACAGGATCAATCAGTTTGCAGTTGACACCAAGATTGGAGGCATGGTGGACAGTGATAAAGGTCACCAAAGCTTTCAAAGTGATTGGACTAACTGAGAAAAAATGGCAGATGGAATTTGATACAGATAAGTGTGAGGAGTTACACTTTAGGAGGACCAAACAGGGAGAGACTTGCACAATGTATGGTCAAGCACTAAGGTGTGCAGAGAACAAAGGGATCTGGGAATTCAGATCAATAATTCCTTGAAGTGTCATCACAGGAAGATGGTGTTGTAAAGAGAGCATAGAGGAAATGGGCATTTCAGGGAAATTGCTCATTGGAAGATAATAACATTGGGAATTTAACATTAACAATACTGGAAAGATTCGAATATTTTGAGAGCAATTCTAAAAGTTGCTTTACTAATACCATAAAAGATGCTGCCTGAGAAATCTGACATATTGATTTTGAATTTGAGATTCCTTGGATAATAGTTTTGATGCAATCAATGTTTTATCATGTAAATGGAAAATGGAAGTTTCCCTGGGGTCACTACTCTAATGCAGTACATTGGTGACCTCCTGTTGACCTCCACAAGCAAGGAAGCCTGTGAGCAGGACTCCTTCTACCTTTTACATAAACTAGCAAAGAAAGGTCAAAAGTATCAGAGCAGAAACTGCAGTTTGTACAACCAGAAGTTACTTATCTGGGACATACCCTATTGCAGGATTCAAGGTCATTGATTAAGATTGGGATTGAAGTAATAGTTAAAGCTGTGCAACCATTGACTCATAGGGAAATGAAGCATTTCCTGGAGACGACTGGGTTTTGTAGACAGTGGATTTTAGATTATACTGCTATTGTTAGACCCCTTCAGAAAGATATCTTTTCTCAGTCAACTAGATATGTCATACCCCGGAAAATGAAGAAGAATTTGAACATATAAAAGAAGCAATGGTATCCGCCTCAGCTTTGGACCTCTCAGATTATTGTAAGAAACGTCACTTTCTGTGCACCATGAATGGTTTGCTCACTTGGTTTTGACTCAGAATCACGGGGAAAGACAAAGGGTGATTGTTTATTTCAATGTTCAGACCCCAATAGCCGGGGGGTTTTTTGCCTTGTCTTCCTGAGCTGGCTGCCTCTTGCTGACTCGCTGTGCCACGTAACACTTTGCCCCCGCGAGGCAAGCTATGGCTGAAATTGAGTCATTAGTAAACCAGAATGTTAGAATTATTCACTGTGCCACCCTTATGGGCACTTTTCTCCCCACGGAGGAAGACAGCAATCCACACTACCGTGAAACCATTACACAAGAATTAATAAAACCTAGTGTGGACCTTACTGATACTCCTATTCTTAATGCCGATTAAATTAATTTTGTTGAAGGTTTGGTTTTATGTAACAATAAGGGAAAAGCCAGGTTGTAAGCAACCCGATGGTACGTGGATTCAGCCCGATAAGCTCATAGTGGCCCCAGGTAAACTGGTCCCATGGATTGCCCAATGTGTTCATAATGTCACACGTGCACACAAGAAGGGAATGATTGATCAAGTAAACTTGGTATGCCCCTGGAGTACCTCAAGTTGTAGAACAAATCTGTAGACAAGATATGAGATATGAGATGATTCTTACAAAATCCAGGAAAACTGGTGTAAGTAACAGGGGTTCATACCCTGCCATCAAATGGCCTTTTTTGTACACTTATGGATAGACTTTATTGGATTGTCTTAGTGTAAAGGGTGTAAGTGTGTATTAGTCATTATTGATGTGTTCTCAGGATGTGTTGAAGCATTTCTTTGTAGAAAAAATGATGCAGTTACAGTAGTGAAATGTTTGTTAAAGTAAATAATCCTGCGATCTGGGATTGCCCTGGAAAACTATCTAGCGACAACGGGTCCCATTTCACTGGTAACATACATAATTAAAGAAGTATGCAAAACCTTACAGGTGGATTAATATTTCGACTCTCAGTCAGTGGACCTAGTGGAAAGGACAAATGGAAAAGTCTAAGGATAAATTTAGTAAATTGTGTGCAGTAACAAGTCTAAAGTGGAATCAGGTTCAGGACTATTTGACCCACTGCTAATAGTACCATTTGTATGTCCCGACATTAAATCATAATGGGACAGTCCTTGCATAAGCCATTGGCCTTCGTGCCACTGGGAGTCAAACAGATGGATGTACATACCCTGGATAAGTAGTATTCTGAACTATTGTTTCCCCTAAAAAGAGAGCATAACCAGATGTCAACAGGTAAAGGAAGCCCAGCAACCATTAGCAGATGCTAAGTCCAACAACATCGAGCCCGGAGATTATGCGGTGGTGCAGACATTTAAAAGAACGAAAGGTTTGTTTGGAACTTCAATTTGAAGGACTATTTTGGGTATTTCTGGTTACTCATATAGCCATTAAAGTAAGGGGAAAGCCATTGTGGATTGATGCTTCTCACTGTAAGGAGGTGCCTAAAGGCATGAAAAAAATATAAATTTACTGAGAGTCCTAATGACAGCAATTGGATAAGCCCTCGTCTTTACACTGTCAGATATAATTGCTACGAACACTTTCTTACGAATGACTTACGAAGTCCAGGGTAACAGGACTTAGTGCTGACCCTGGGGAAGGTAGCACTTGTCTAACTGGTAAATCAGCACCGGAACTGATTAACATGGCATCAGCTTTGGAAAAATTAGCAAATGAAACTGCATATGCTCTTGATCAAACCCAATAAGCAATATCTAAATTGGTGGTGCTCTGTACAGTAGCATTGAAAAACTGAGTGGCTTTGGATCTTATTTTATCCAAGAAAGGAGGCACGTGTGTCCTGATCAGACAAGACTATTGCATTTACATGCCAGATGAATCTGAAGACATAACTCACTTTGCAGATCATATCTGAGAGGCCACCAAAAAGATCAAGAAAGTGGGAGATAAGCCTCACAATTATAACACTCCAGGAAGAGGATGGTAGGTGACTATCATTCTTATGGTATAATCATTGGTATAATGATAGTAGCTATTTTGTGTAATATGGCAGAACTAAGAAGGAGAATAGTTTGAAAAAAGGTGCCTGTTGATCTGGACTAGGAAAAGGGAAAAAGCTTCTGAAGAGCAAACGTGAAAATGAGATAACATAAAGACAATGGAGGAATGTAATGGAGCAGCCTAATTACTGTTCTCTTGTTTAAAGAAAGTATAAAAGTACTTCGGTTGAAACATGAGATCAAAAACTTCTCTCCAGCATGTTGTTTTGAGGTAGCTTCACCTTGTAAGTAGAATAATAAATGCATTAATAATGTAATCCACTGTGAATTTGTTGTAATTTGTTTCTATATGTTAGAAGACCTAGCTGAATGGTACATGACAAGATCCATAATTCCTTGAAGGTGTCATCACAGGTAGATGGTGCTGTAAAAACAGCATTTCACATATTAGCCTTCATAAATCAGGGCACTGAGTACAGGAGTGGTATGAAGTTGTAAAAGTCAAAGTGAAGTCTAATTTGGAGCATTGTGTGCAGTTCTGGTCACCTACATACAGGACAGATCAACAAGATCAAAAGAGTGCAGTGATAATTTAAAATGATATAAATAAAGATATTTTGTTGAGTGTTTTACTTTTGTTTGTAAGTAAACAGTCAGTGTCTTCTGTCCCACTTACCGAATCCCCAAATCTGCTATGAACCAATGCACCTGCTGTTTCTGCTCTGGAGTGCTCTATGAATCTGTGACTCTTTGACTCCCTCTTCCATATGGTTTCTTTGTTGTTAAATTCTGCTTATTGCTGCCATGGAAAGTATGCCTTTAGGGGGTTAAGGCCTTTTAACATTGGTGCACAGCAGAAGTATCACCATAGCTGCTCCATTCAGTGGAGTCCATCAGGACTACAAATCCTGTATCAGACCATGTATCTCAATGTTAACTACCTTAATGCTGTTGTAAACACCTTTTCACCAGCTTCACAACTGTTTGCAGGGGCAACTGACTTTGTGTTAACATGAAGTCCAACGAGAATTTACCACATTATGGGCAATGTCTGTTTTCTGGGCTCTACCATCATGAATAAATTGGTCCTTATCTTATTAGGTACAATTCTAACTTTCCGCAGGATATTTTCAGCTTTAATGTACTAAGTTTTTCAAACCCACAGGGAGTCAGTGGTGAGATTCCTTTAATGAGGATAATGCTGAGCAGAGCAAATTCTCCAGCAATTTGTGCTGATTTGCAATGCACAGCACATCTTTTCCTTACTGCAGAATGGTATGTTATTTGTACATTAATAACAGTCTGTGCATTAGACTCTTTTCTGTATCACTAGCAAATACTTGGCATTTTTATTGCATTTGGATTCTAATATCTAAAAACTCCTTGTTTATAAAGCAGTTTAGCAACACTGCAACAAATAAACCTTCAAATTAATAGTTTTAAATATTGTAAAACAAATCACTAGCAATTTTACAATATACAGATTTTTAATGATCTATGTCATACTTGAAAACTTGATGTAGAAAAGAATAGGCAATGCATGTTTTATCTGCAGGGTAATATTATTTTCCATATCTGCTTGTAAATGAAATTCAAAGAAATGTTCAAAGTCCTTCCTTTCTTTAAGCAAGCTGAAGGTTTACATGCCAAAGCATATAACTAACCATAAGCAAAAGGTGAAGCAAAGAATTTAGCATTTCAGTTACTTTGGCATAAGTAAAAGCCATTGGAAAAATAAACATCTACAGGAAAGACTGAAATAAATTGCAGCTTATAAATAATAAAGGTCTAACTAATCCTCCAGAATTTGCTTTGCATTTTTGTTCTGCGTTCTATAAGTTACTAGTATTAAATTTTGGAAAACAAATCACCAGCATTTTCATAAGCTATATATTCATATACTTGAATACTTGTTGTGAGATGACATGAAAAAGGTCACATTTTAGGTGAGGAATTTATATCAACAACAGTGGCTGAATGATCTAAGTACCAAATTACAGTTATGATTATTGCAGGCTGAGACCCTAATATCCTGCAGCTGCCATGAGGCCTGACGATTTGCATATTTTATAAATTCAGGGGAAAGAACAACATCCACTGAGACTGAAAAATATATTTAATATCTATTTTAAAGATATAAGATTTTACAGAGTGAAAAAGGCAAAATTAAATAAAGTTAATACTATCATGGTCCAGTTTGTACTTGTAAAGCAAGTATTTATGCATACATATTGCAGAATTAGTCAAAGATGACTTCAAAGAAGAAAGCATTAGTGAATGGCCTAATCCCATTTTGAAAACCCTCCCAGGAATTTCCTTAATGGTGTATCGATATCACAGGTGCCCTACAATTGATATCTGTTCTTCAGTGGTTTCCCTACTGGGAACCTTCTTCCTATGGCAGCTCATGTAAATAATGTGGATATGCAATCCGCTTTGAAAATTGTGTGGAGCCTGCCCAAATCAATGGATGCACAACTGGTGGGAGAGTCTCCCTGCTGTCAATGTAACAGCTGAAAAACATCCCCTTTGTCTTTGATCCAAACACACAGCTTGTTAAGAAAACAGAAAGATAAAGGGGAAGAAAGTGCTTCCGACCTTAACCTGTCCATAAAATGATACCTTGAAACTGAGGGAAATGGGAGAAAAATAGTTTGAAATGTGAAAGCTAACCTAAAAGCATAGGCTATCTTTAAAAAAAAAACTTAATTTGGCAGCAGAGGCATCTACACAAATATAATTTTGACTAGCTTTTAAAGGCCACAGTGAAACGTTAGGTCTCGTGCATACTGTTTGTTCGTTTACTAATGTGCTTAATGATTATGGGAATGGGTTGTGCTTCTGCCACCTACTTCCAGTTCCTGTCAATGTCCTACTGTGGGCAGTTTGTATCTACCTTGGTTATGTCTTTGTTGCATTGGGTAGATTTAAAGTGGAAGTTGATGGGCTCTAGATTAGTAAGGTTTTGAAGGCTACAGGGAGAAGGGAGGAGAATAAGGCTGAGAGGGATAATAAGCCATCCATGATGGAATGGCAGAGGAGACTCGATAAGCTGAATGGCCTAGTTCTGCTCCCATGTCTTATGGTTTTAGTGGCTGCTTTACAGAGGAAGTGAATAGAATAGTGCGATGAATAGTTAAGAATGATGGGGTTTGAGTGGTGAAACAAATTTTTGAAAAGAGTAGACACTTCATCAGCTCCAATCATTCAGGGAAGATAAATCTTTATATGAATGTTTCTTTTAAGGATGAAGACCTAAAGAAGGCTGCCACAAGTGAGTGGGTGAAAATTAAAGCATAAAAATAGAAGCTAGCAGCCTCTGAAACCAATTAATAATATATTAATCAGTCTGCTTTACAGTACTGAATAATATAAGCTCATTAATTCCATGTGTCCATTCTGTTCTTGAACAGGTTATCATCATTAGCCAGGCTCGCAGTAATAGCTCTTTAAATTAGCCAGTCCTAAACAGAGCTGCCAGTTCTTAAAATTTCAATGACTTTTGCATAATAGAATAATAGTGTTTTTTTTCTCACATAGTGGGAAAAAAATCTCTAAGTGCTGCCGTGAGCTAATGGAAAATCAAATCATGTTTTCTTGATTTTGTATGTTGGATAGTTATATAATTTAATTGCCAATATAGCTAAATTTGTACTTTTAGCAGAAATGTTACTTTTTTATCGGCTATGATATTTGGCCTTACTGCCTGCAATCAATGAACCGCTTTATTAAAAATCAAATTTACAATTGACTGTTGATGCAAAGAAACATCAATACTTTTCAATCTGTTCCAATAATATGCATTAGAGGACATAAAATGGAGGCATAAAGCTCAGCTCATAATAAAATTAACATTTGTGTTATAACCATAAAACCAGTGAGCTGCTGTTACTATTTCTTGACTTGATAGCAAATTTCTTCTTTTACTCATTGTTCAGGCTCTGGACTTTGCCAGTAAGGCCAACATTTTATACCCATCCCCAATTGCCCTTGAGAAGGCCATGGTGAGCACCCTTCTTGACCTACTGATGAAGGCTGCCTTACATTGCTATTGGGCTGGAAAATTCAGGATTTAGGCCCATTATTGATTGCAACGTTCCCCATGTCTGGATCAAGTGCGATGTGGAGGGGAACCTGGAGGTCTAGGTGATTCAATCCACATTCAGGCCTCCTTCTTCCATTTGATAAAAGTCACTGAAGTATGAGGTTCAGGTGGTAAGTAACTCTATTGCATTTTGTAGACAGTACACACTTCAGGCAGTGTATGTATACCTTACACATTTAGGGTTATAGATGGGCTACAATTCAAGTGGGCTGCTTAATCTTGAATGGTGTTAAGCTTCATGAGGGTTGCTGTGTCTGCATTCATCCAGTAAAGTAGAGAACATTTTGATTTGTTCTTTGAACGTAGTGGATAATCATTCAGATGTCATCTGGTGAGCTACGTACTGCAGGATACTCCGGTTGAGATTTGTCCAAATATGTTTTTACACTATTTAGAGATACAGCAGGGTAAACAGCACTTCAGGCACAGTGATTCTGCACCACCCTATTAACCTACTAATCCATATGTCCTTTGAATGTGGGAGGAAAGCTGAACACCTGAAGGAAACCCATACAGTTACGGGGAGACTGTAGAAACCCCTTATAAACAGTGGTGGAATTGATCCCAGGTCCCCATTACTGTAATAGTGTTTTGTTAATTGCTGTGCTACCATGCTGTCCTCAGGTAGTCATGATTTCTATGTGAATGGTCCATTTCTACGTGAGTTTCTAGTCAATGGTGACTTTATGTTGTTGATTTTGGTGGGGACTTGGAGATGAAAACGCCTTTAAAGAGAACTCCCATAATGATGGCCTGGAGCAAGGATAATTAACATTCAAGAACCACAACCAAATTCTGTTGTGGAAAATTGAAGTGCTTTTCCTTTATGACAATTTAATTCAGTTTTAGCAGGGTCACCTGAGGCCAGACTTGGCCATTTACCTTTTATGCAAAGGTCAGTCTTCCTCAATTGGCGACTGGAATTCATCTACCTGCTACAAATTTCAGCCAAGGGTTTGTTGATGTCTGTTGTCACATGGCCTTCACAATACCTAGTCTAGACACCATTGAGCAGGTGTTGCTAGATAGCACTGAGGATGATTACCTTCATCGTTTTGTGAGTAGACTGAATAGATAGTTGGTTGCCCAACTGGATTTGTCTTCATTTTTATAATTAGGACCAGGTCAATTTTGCTCATTGTTGGGTACTGTTATTAACATCCAGAAATATCTTGGCTAGACGCACAATGAATGCTTGAGAAACAATCTTCAGTACTATACAGGTGGCCCCCATTTTTTGAACATTCGTTTTATGACAGCTCGCTGTTATGAAAGGACTACATTTATACCTGTTTTCAGTAACCAGAGGATTTTCGCTTTTATGAAAAAAAGACTCCCACTTTATACGTGTGTTACCCTGAGAAAGACTACCATGACCGTGAAGCCTTGTGCGGACAGTTGTGCATACTTGCATGTACCTGCGCATATGTGTACATGCGTTGGCATGTATGTGCACTTGCGTGTACGTGCTGATTTTTTTTCTCCATATCGATTTTGGCTCGCTGTCTTCCTGATTTTGATAAGTGAAACTACACTGTACATACAATTTTTATTTTATATAGGCTGTATACTTATCATACCATTCCTGCTTTTACTAGAGGTTCGTGTTATTTTAGGTTTTATGTGTTATTTGGTTTGATTTGGTAGGTTATTTTTTGGGTCTGGGAATGCTCAAAAACTTTTCCCATATAAATTAATGGCAATTGCTTCTTTGCTTTATGACATTTCGGGTTACAAACAGTTTCATAGGAACGGTCTACCTTCAGATAATGAAGAAACCTTTAGCTAGAATGATACCTGGTCCCATAAAGAAGAAGCCAGGGATGTATAACATGTATAGGCAACAGGGAGGAAATGAGATGTTTAAGGGAGTATAAAAAGAGTAAGAAAATACTTAAGAAAGAAATCAGGAGGGCTAAAAGAAGACACAAGGTTGCTTTGGCAGTCAGGGTGAAGGATAATCCTAAGAGCTTCTACAAGTATGTTAAGAGCAAAAGGATAGTAATGGATAAAATTGGTCCTCTTGAAAATCAGAGTGGTCGGCTATGTATGGAACCAAAAAAAATGGGAGAGGTATTAAATGAGTTTTGCATCTGTATTTACTAAGAAAACTGGAATGGAGTCTATGGAAACAAGGCAAACAAGTAGGGAGATCATGGAACTTATACAGATTAAAGAGGAGGAGGTGCTTGTTGTCTTGAGGCAAATCAGAGTAGATAAATCCCCAGGATCTGACAGGGTATTCCCTCAGACCTTGAAGGAGACTAGTGTTGAAATTACAGGGGCCCTGGTAATTTAAATGTCGATATCTCTGGGTCAGGTGCCAGAGGATTGGAGGATAGCTCATGTAGTTCCATTGTTTAAAAAAGGCTCAAAAATTAAGTTGGGAAATTATAGGCTGGTAAGTTTGACATCGGTAGTAGTTAAACTATTGGAAGGAATACTAAGAGATAGGATCTACAAGTATTTGGATAGACAGGGACTTATTAGAAAAAGTCAGCATGGCTTTGTGCATGGCAGGTCATGTTTAACCAATATGTTACAGTTTTTTG
This sequence comes from Hypanus sabinus, assembly GCF_030144855.1. Lineage (NCBI taxonomy): Eukaryota > Metazoa > Chordata > Chondrichthyes > Myliobatiformes > Dasyatidae > Hypanus > Hypanus sabinus. The sequence goes on along the minus strand of NC_082719.1, from coordinate 57,820,806 downwards.
AGGAAGTTACCAGGAAAGTAGATGAAGGGAAGGCAGTGGATGTTGTCTACATGGACTTCAGTAAGGCCTTTGACAAGGTCCTGCCTGGGACGTTAGTTAGGAAGATTCAGTCAGTAGGAGACTGAAGAGTCTCCTTGGAGAGGTAGTAAATTGGATTAGACATTGGCTCAATGGAAGAAACCAGGGAGTGGTAGTGGAGGATTGCTACTCTGAGTGGAGGCCTGTGACTAGTGGTGTGCCACAGGGATCAGTGCTGGGTCTATTGTTATTTGTCATCTATATCAATGATCTGGATAATGTGGCAAATTGGATCAGCAAATTTGCTGATGATACAATGATGGGAGGTGTAGTGGACAGTGAGGAAGGTTTTCAATGCTTGCAGAGGGATTTGGACCAGTTGGAGGAATGGGCTGAAAAATGGCAGATGGAGTTTAATGCAGACAAGTGTGAGCTGTTACACTTCGGAAAGTCAAACCAAGGTAGAACATACTAGGTAAATGGTAGGACACTGAGAAGTGCAGTAGAACAGAGGGATCTGGGAGTACAGATACATAATTCCCTAAAAGTGACTTCACAAGTAGATGGGGTTGTAAAGAAAGCTTTTGGTACATTGGCCTTTATAAATCAAAGTATTGAGTATAAGAGTTGGAATGTAATGGTGAGGTTGTATAAGACATTGGTGAGACCGAATTTGGAGTATTGTGTGCAGTTTTGGTCACCTAATTACAGGAAGGATATTAATAAGGTTGAAAGAGTGCAGAGAAGGTTTACAAGGATGTTGCCGGGACTTGAGAAACTGAGTTACAGAGAAAGTTTGAATAGGTTAGGACTTTATTCCCTGGAGTGTAGGTGAATGAGGGGTGATTTGATAAAGGTGTATAAAATTATGATGGGTATAGATAGAGTGAATGCAAGCAGGCTTTTTCCACTGAGGCCTGGAGAGAAAAAAAGAGGTCATGGGTTAAGGGTGAACGGGGACAAGTTTAAAGGGAACATTAGGGGGGCTTCTTCACGCAGAGAGTGGTGGGAGTGTGGAATGAGCTGCCAGATGAAGTGGTGAATGCGGGCTCATTTTTGACATTTAAGAAAAACTTGGACAGGTATATGGATGAGAGGGGTATGGAGGGATATGGTCTGGGTGCAGGTCAGTGGGACTAGGCAGAAAAATGGTTCGGCATAGCCAAGAGGGTCCAAAGGGCCTGTTTCTGTGCTGTAATGTTCTATAGTTCTAAATGTTTCTGTTTCTGGAAATCATGTGTCAGAGTCTTAGAGACATAAAGCACTACAGCACAGTAACAGGCCTATGACTCATTACACGTTGAACTATTATTTTGCTTAGTCCTATTGACCTGCTCCTGGACCGCAGCCCTCCACGCCTCTCCATCCATGTACATTTCACTTTCACCCTTAAACTATGACTTCTAGTTTTAGTCTCACCCAACCACAGTGGAAAAAACCCTCATAATTTCATATAACTATCAATTATCCCTTCATTCTCCAATGATCCAGGGAATAAAGTCCTAACCTATTCAACCTTTCCCTGTATCTCAGGTCCTCAAGTCCTGGCAAAATCCTTGTAAATGTTCTCTGTACTTCTTCAATCTTGTTGATATCTTTCCCATTGGTAGGTGACCAGAACTGCACACAATACTCCAAATTAGACCTCACCAACATCTTGTACAACTTCAATATAATGTCCCATCTGCCAACATGTGGACCTAATTGAATTGTTTGATGACAAGCTGTATGTCCTGCAATAATGAACAGCCAACACTTGCACTCAATGCAAGAGTGCCATGCCCATTTTAATCACTCTATAGTAACCACGTTACCACTTTCATTAAAGTACAATATGTTGTTGTTTCCCCAGGTCTCTTAGCTTTACAACACACCCCAAGATTACTGTGAATGTCCTTCTCAAAATGTATTACTTCACACTTGCCGGAGTTATTAATTAGAACTTTTTTTTTATTTCTGGAGATGGCACTAACGAAAAGGGCTAATTAGCATGTTGCCAGACTAGCTGACTATTTCATCTGTTGGCACTATGGCTGGGCAGATGTATTTTTAGAAATCTAAGCACATCCAACTGCTGACGGGATGGTTGAGTTTGCCTTTTAGCAGGAACACTCTGGTTCCTTTCAGCCTGGTGGACAGGACAGTGGGTGGGTGTACGTGCATTTGTTGAGTCTATACTGTATGCCCAAGCAAGTCAATTAACTTAATGAATCAGCAGCCAATTAAGTGAGGCATGAATTAGCGAGCGGTGAGTCTCATCTTCATTGTTTGTGTGACAGCTGATGGAGCTGATTGTACATACATTGTGGAAGGTGCCTGATCTTAATTCCATTTACTAAAAATACTACTGTACAACACAATTATATTCTATCCTTTAAAAATTGCTGAAATACAGTATACGTCATAGACTTACCATTTAAAATGATAATGCTTTTCACTGCAATTTCAGAACTTAAAGCTAAACAGCATTAATGTAACATGCAGCAAAACAAAATCAAATGAATGAATGCACTCACCACCACCAAATCTTCACAAAGAGGATGTCGCTGCTGATCAGCTTATAACTGCACTCCCATTGTGTACAAACATGAATAAAGTAAGAATATGTTTTCACACTTACTTTGCATAGCACTTGAAATAAAATATACTGCTTGAGCTTAATTTCATGAAAAACAACAAAGACAAAACAATTGAATGTAGGCTATGCATATACTTTTACACATTGCCTAAATCCATTTAAACAAAAGGTCAATGCAATTTATTTGCTGTGTTCTTGATACTGTGATAGCATTTCATCAAGTCCAACAGAGTTTTTGTGAGTCAAGACTGAAAGCAGGGCAGATTTGGGTTGACTACTCTTTCACCACCTCCTGCTTGCAAGCTTTCAATTTTACATTCGAAAAGTGTGAAGGAAGAAATTGCAATTGCACTACGCTTTGAGCAGAAAATTGGTGTGTTGTTGCTCAACCAATTTCAAACCATTATCAAATCCCTCAGTTACATTTTCTCAAAACACTTCTTTCCTCTGGTTCCCTTTTATCATTTTCTTCGACTTGAACTTTAGGTAACAATTCAAAACATTCTCGATAATTGTATTAGTACTTCAAGTCACTGCAGCAAGAGTATTCTAGCCAATTCCCAGATGAATTTCATCTAATTCATCTTACAAATGTTTTTCTCTGGATTTTCAGCACTTGTACAATTCACTAATTCCATGGTTTCAACTCACACAGTCCTCATCTGTTTGCCTCCACTAGCATGAAAGCCCCTCTGTTTCATCCAGTTGCTCATTCTAAATGAGACAAGAGGCCACAGGTTTCACCAGCATCTTTGCTCCATGTGTAAGATGAAGAGCAAAGCAGTAAGCATTGAGCCTTTGATGGAATATGCTGAATGAAATTCTCCTTTTGTAGCTTATCGGCTTTCTGATAACTTTAAACGAAGTATTTAGAGACAAGGTCTTTACATAGAGATCGGTGGGTGTGTGGAATGCCCTGCCAGGGGTGGTGGAGCCAGATACATTAGGGGCATTTATAAAACTCTTAGATAAGCACATGGGTGGAAGAAAAATAGATATGTGGAAGTAAAGGGTTAAATTGATCTAAGAATAGGTTAAAAGGTCGGCATAACATCATGTGCCGAAGAGCTTGTATTGTGCTGTAATATGTTTCATTCGGGGAAAGCAAAGGGAAGAAAAGTTCAATATTAAGTTCTTTTTTCAACTTCCCTTCTTTATATCTGCTCAGCTAGGACACTAAAGAAGTTAGGAAGGATAGCTGAACGCTCCTCTTGTTGGAAGTTGGAAGGCAGGGAGACCACCAGTGTCCGTGATGACTACAACAGTGAGAAACACATCCAGCTGTAGCTTCTACCAATCTACATTAAGGATCTGGAGCTGGAAATTGAGGAACTCCAGATCACTTGGGAGGCTGAGGGGTATTACAGTGGAGTAAAAGGAATTACAGGGGCATGAGATGGCCTGAAGTGATTGAAAAAGAACACTACCAGCGATGATGGGAGAACAGCAAAGGCTGGAATCTCTGGAAGCATCTCACAAGACGCAGGATATACTTTCCAAGGAGGAAGAAATATTCTTAAGGCAAGATGAAAAATCGAAGCCAACGTAAAAGCCAAAGACAGGGCATACAATAAAGCAAAAATTAGTGAGAAGTTAGAGGATTGAGAACTCAGTAGTATTAAAGGGGAAACCGAAAGTTTTTCTAGATACATTAAGTGTAAAAGAGAGGTGAGAGTGGATATCAGACCACTGGAAAATGATGCTGGAGAGGTATTCATAGGGGACAAGGAAATGGCGACGGACTGAATAAGTATTTTGCATCAGTCTTCACTGTGGAAGACACTTGCAGTATGGTGGAAGTTCCAACCATCTGGGGTCATGATGTTACCATTACTAGAAAGAAGGTTCTTAGGATGCTGAAAGGTCTGAAGTAGATACGTTATCTGGACCAGATGATGTATCCCAGTGTTCTGAATGAGGTGGATAAAGAAATTGGGGAGGCATTAGTAATGATCTTTCAAGAATCACTGGATTTTGGAATAGTTCTGGAAGACTGGACTGGAAAATTGCAAATGTCACCCCACTCTTCAAAAAGGGACAGAGGCAGAAGAAAGAAAACTCTTGGAGGGTTAGTCTGACCTCAGTAGCTGGGAAGGTGTTGGAGTCGAATATTAAGGATGAGGTCTTGGGGTACTTGTAGGCACATGATAGAGTGTTTTCAACAAGGAAAAATATCTTCCCTGACAAATCTGTTGGAAATCTATGAAAAATTAACAAGCAGAGTAGTCACAGGAAAACTGATTGATGTGTTGTTGGAATTTCAAAAGCTCTTTAACAAGGTGCCTCACACAAGGCTACTTAACAAGCTACAAGCCTCTGGTATTACAGGAAAGATTCCAGCATGGATAAAACAATGATCAGCAGGATGCAAAGAGTGACAATATAGAGAGACTTCTCTGGTTGGCTGCAGGTGACTAGTGGTGTTCCACAGGGATGCAGGTTGGGACCAATTCTTTTTACATTATATGTCAATGATTTGGATGATGGAATTGATGGTTTTGTTGCAAAGGTTGCGGACAATATGAAGACAGATGGAGGGGCAGGTAGTTTTGAGGAAGTAGAAAGGCTACGAAGAACTGAGATAGATTAGGAGTATGGGCAATGAAATGGCAGGTGGAATACAGTTTTGGGAAGTGTATGGCCATGAACTTTGGCAGAAGAAATGAAAGGCTTGACTATTTTCTAACTGGAGAGAAAATACAAAAGACTAAGGTGCAAAGTGAGAGTCCTTGTGTAGGATTTCCTAAAGGTTAATTTGCAGTTTGATTTTATAAAGCACTGTTAGGCCCTCACTTGGAGTATTGTGATTAGTTTTCAGCACATCCTTGTCATAGAAAGGATGTGCTGAAAACCCAGAGTGGCTTCAAAGGAGGTTCATGAAAATGATTCCAGAATTGACGGCTTGTCATTTGAAGAGCATCTGATGTCCTTGTGCTTGTATTCAGTAGGTCATTGTAACCTATTGAATAGTGGAAGGCCTTGATAGAGTGGATGTTGAGAGGATGTATCCTGTGATGAGAAAGTTCTATGATGAGGACACAGCCTCAGAATAGAGGGTTATCCTTTTAGAACGGAGATGAGGGGGAGTTTCGCTCGCCAGAGAGTGGAGAATCTGTGGAATTCATTGCTACAGAGGCCAAGTCTTTATGTATATTTAAGGCAGTGGTTTATAGATTCTTGATTACTCTGAGTATGATGGAATATGAGGAGAAGGCAGGAGACTGGGGCTGAGGGGAAAATTTGAACAGCCATGATGAAATTGCAGAACAGACTTGATGGGCCAAATGGCCTAATTCTGCTCCTATATGATGGTGCAGTGGTCTCATATTCTAAGTCACACTGGTCAATATTTATACATGTTGTATCAGGCACTGATCCATAGGTTAAATTAAACTTCTTACATTAGCAAGGAGAAAAATAATGACAATTTTTCCTTTGAAAGAACAGAGGTTCTCAACTGTTTTTACATTACGGATAAATACCATTAAGCAAGGGGTCCATTGGGAACCCTAGTCTTAGAAGATAGTAAAATGAATCTATGACACAAGGAAAGTATGATCTGTGTATGCATCAGGAAATGAGTGATGAAGAAACAAAAGTAAAACAGGCAAGATTTGATTTTTTTTTCAGCTTTCTGAGTTTATTTTTTCCCCACAAAAATCTGTAAGAGCAAATTTTATTCTGCCTCTGATCATTTTCTGTGAAATCCATAGAGAAAATAGCTGACCTTGAAATACTATAATGAAAGAGTTTGCTCACTTCTTCATTTCTCCACTTTGGCCTCTTACCTCTTCTCCTCACTCCCTGTCACCTCCCTCTGGTGCCCCTCCTCCTTCCCTTTTTACCATGATGTATTCTCTTCTATCAGTTTCTTTTTTTTCTCTCCAGCATTTTGCCTTTCCTGCATATCATTTCCCAGTTTCTTATTTCATGCCCACTCCCCACCCACCTGGCTTCACCTATCATTTTTTACCTTGTCCATCTCCCTTCCCTTCCAGGTCTGATGAAGGAGCTCGTCCTGAAATGTTGAATGTTAATTCATTTCTGTAGATGCTGCCTGATCTGCTGAGTTCCTCCTGCATTTTGAATTGCTCTAGATTTCCAGCAGCTGCAGGATCTCTTATTTTTATTATAATGCAAGAGTCGCCCATATAGGGACTTCTACTTCCTCATTCATCTGACTGCTAGTGACCTGAATTATAGATTAATTAAATAAAGTGTAAGGCTAAAGTAGTGAGCCACGGTTTCCACAAAATAAAATTTGGCAGAACATTAACTTACTATAAGGAGTCCATTTGGTCATCAATACCACAGACAAAGTTAAAAGGCTGTTTAAACAGACATCATAGTTATCCATCAAATCCTATAATTTGACATTTTAATTACAGTTTAAATGGCCACAATACATTGCCAGGTAAAGACTGTCAGCAATATTAACAGCGGACTCAAACTAAAATAATTCACGGATTGACTTCTGTGCATTGGGAAAATGCTATATAATTGTTCCACTTGCATGCCATTTTGTCTAAATAATATGCTTATGATGTCCTTGCTCAATGATTAGCCAAAATCTGGAATAGATTATTTTATGTTTACCTTTGCTGTCAAATTAACATGAGGGAAATACTAATCAATGTTATTTGTTTCCAACAACCATGACAACTTCAGGAAAAGACAGGAACACAACTGAACGCAAGTAAAAATGTGCCATTGTAGATTTATTATCTGATGTTAACTTTGTGAAACTTTGCATCTTACATGCTCACCATTTTATTGTGCAGAACAGTTAGAATTCCTTTTGATGTGCACTAATATGAAATAAACAAAAGACAGCTGGTAACTCCTTCCAAGTTCTAATGATAAATCCTATGAATGAAATGATTAAATTTTAGTTAAAGTTCTCTAGCAATGTAAAGTTATAATTAAAAATATTTAATCTTACTTCCAAAGCTTACATTATCAGTTATCCAGAACTATTTTTACCTGTTCTTTTTTTTCCCTCATTTAATCAAATTTCACATTTTCTCAGTTTTCCCTTCTTCATTTCATCTTACATTGGAATTGGCTACTTTAACTACTTAGACTCCAGATTCTCTGTAGAGAATATAAAATCTGTACTAGGCAGAAAAGTGCGGGTAAATTAGCAGGAGACAAGTAAAGGGAAGCTAGTTAAGTACCTGAGGTAGGATGAAATTAATTAAAAGTGTGAGGTCTCTCACTAACTTAGACCTACTAGGCCAAATGGCCCATTGAATCTAATTCCATGCAATGTTAATTACTGCTGAAATAAGGAAAAAAACACATTTTCTCATTTCATAAAACTCTTACAAATGTAAATTCATACTCACCAGAAGAACAGGCTTGTCATTAGGGAAATCATTTCAGAATGAATTTAACTAAGTTCCACAGGCACCACTGGAAGACATCGGTCTCAGTTTTCCACAGGGCAATAACCAGAAGTTTCTGGGTTCACCTCATCCCAAGGTAAATACGGATGAGAAATATTCATTTATTCATTTAACTTTTTAAAGTCCATCCACAATTAAAGACACTCACAACATTAATAGCTCCAAGTGCCACCCCTCTTTTTTAGATTAACACAAAAGTAATTTCAACTGCCCCTTCTCTTCAGTCTCGTAGAATATTTGTATAAAGGCTAGGTTATGTGGAAGTACAATTGACAATTAAAATAATCTCAGCCCCCAACACAGATTAGCACTGTGAGGTAAAAGCAATGGCTGAAGAATTTTTCATAGCATATTCAAAGCATTGTTCATTGAAATTGCAATATACACTGCGGGGCTGTACAAACTTTGGAATCAGGAAGAGATTGCAAAATTCTCAGGTGCACTGTGTTAGTGAAATAATGTGTAATGAGAAAGAGGGCAAAAGATGTTGGTAGTATTAATCATCTTTAATAAAAGTAAGGCTGATAGCAATAGTTAGCACATCGAGGGCAAATTGTGAGTTCAGAAGAATCAAGCACACACGAGACTTTAACATTATCTTTATTCAGCAAGGGATACAAAATGGTTGCTTAGGTGTAGATAGGCTAATAGGCAGTCTTAGACCATAAGACCATAAGCTATAGGAACAGAAGTAGGCCACTTGGCCCATCGAGTCTACTCCGCCATTCAATCATGGGCTGATCCAATTCTTCCAGTCATCCCCACTCCCCTGCCTTCACCCCATACCCTTTAATGCCCAGGATAATCAAGAGCCTATCTATCTCTGCCTTAAATACACCCAATGACTTGGCCTCCACAGCTGCTCATGGCAACAAATTCCACAGATTTGCCACCTTCTGACTGAAGTAATTTCTCTGCATCTCAGTTCTAAATGGACGTACTTCAATCCTGAAATTGTGCCCTCTTGTCCTAGAATCCCCTACCATGGAAAATAACTTTACCATATCTTGGGGCGCACAATTATGCATGTGAGTCAAACACACCTTACATGGAATGGAAGTAAAAGTTCCCCATTACTAATATAACCCATGAGATAGAAGACCACATTGAGGCCATGCAAGCATAGAATGCTCTACTGAGAGAGCAAAAAAAAATAATTTTATTGACAGAATAACTCCAAAAAATAGTGCACTTTTACAAATCTAATAAAGCACAGGGCACCAAAAATCTTCTTTTCATGGGGTAATGCTGAAATTTGAAGAGTACATTCACCGACAGGCATTTGATACAGTAGAGGGTAGACTTTAGACAATGGACTACAGAGAGAGGGAAAATGACACAGCCAGTGCAGATTTTCAATTGAAAACTTGCACTTGGAGGCATGACTGTTCACCATGGAGAGTTGGTCATAAGTGCAGAACACCAAAGCCATGAGGTGTTGACACAACCATTTCAGCGAGTCTACTTGGTTCATTTTTTTCTCAGAAAAGCAACAGCAGTTTTCTGGCTCTCATTGATGCACATCAAGCGAACTGAAGATTAATATTTAAGTTCCTTTATGATAACAAAAGGCAGAAATGAAAATTTTATTTTTATCTTTATAACACACAGCAAATCTTAGAAGTTAATATCTGACAATGGATTACAGTCCACTTGCTTGAGCTTGACTGAAGGCTTTCGGAACTGCAATGGTTCGAAGCATTCATTAACCCTCCAGCTCATTCTGTGCTAAAGATGCAGCTGGAAAATTAGTATGTATTTTGTGGGAAGTCCTGAAGAAGGTGGTTGTAGGACACAGAACATAGAACAGTACAGTACTGTAAGCTGACCTTTTAACCTACTCCATGATCATCCCTCCTACATAGACCCATAGCCTTCAATAATTCTTTCATCCATGTACCTAGCTAAGATTCTCTTAAATGCCCCTAATGTATTAGCCTCAACCACTGCTCCCAATACTCCCAACAATGCGTTCCAGGAACTTAACTACTCCCTGTGTGAAAAAAACTTCCTTTTGACATCTTCCCTAAACTTTTCCACTCTGGATGTTCCTGTTTGAATGTTACAGTGAATCAATGGTCAAATAAAGTGCAAAAATAACAATGCCTTCAGGCAAGTATGACATAGGGAAGAGGTCATTGGTGAGATACACGCGTCTGCATTCCAAAGCAATATTTAGTCTACACTGGAAGCAAGTTCAGAAATATTAGAGCTGATCGGAGAATTGAAAAAAGAGACAAATGCATTCTATGTGCATGAAAGAGTTTTGCAATGTGTTTCAAACTCTCCTTTATGAAAAAGTGGTATATTTATATACAAATTAACAAGTATGTTCTATAATATAACAAAATCAATTTTTTTCTGACATTACCTCACATGTTAGTAATCTATAGTCTAAGGTCCACATGTTTTCAAGCTTCTACTGCTGCCAATGGTTTCCATAATTAGAGCTGATCTATTCTAGATCATTTCTAAATCACTAAATGCTTTAAATATTTACCCAACTCTGTCTTTGATTATTCCATGATACTGGTCTCCAACAGTCCCTTCAGTGAAGCCCTTCACACTCAAAGTATTTTCTAGAGCCAGAATGGAAAATTACTTTAGTGGTGACAATCAAACCTACACAGAAAACACAGCAGTTACAGTTATTTTTAATAGAAGAACAGGACAAAGCATTACAAAGTGTAAAATACTTGTCCATGAAAATAAGTCTTTGGGGGAGGGGAGCCGTAGATCAAAATTGTTTTAGTTAATGTCCGTCTATAAAAAGGTCTCCTCAGTATAGGAAAGATGTGGAAGTTTAAAGAGAGTGCAGAGTAAATTTACAAGGATTTTCATATGAATAGAAAGCATGCCATATGAGGAAAGCTTGAGTCAGTTAGGGCTTTTCTCTTTGGAGTGAAGGACGATGAAAAGTAACTTGCTAGAGGCATATAAAATTATGAGAGACATAGATGTGGACAGCCAGTGCCTTTTTCACAGGGCAACAACAGCCAACACCAGATGACATCCCTTTAAGATGAGTACAGAAATGTTTCAGGGAGGTGTCAGAGGATGGTTTTTTACAGTATGTCATATGTGTCTGGAACACATTGCCAGAGACAGTGGCATAGGCTGATAAAATATGGACATTTAAAAGGTTCTTAGATAGAATCATTTTCCCAGGGTAGGAATTTTGAATACTAGAAAGCATAACTTTAAGAATGGAAGGGTGAAGTTAAAAAGAGGAATGAGGAGCAAATTTTTTTATGCAGAGAGTGATAGGTGCCTGGAATGAACTGTGAGGGGTGGCAGTGGAAGCTGATATGTTAGAGGCACTTAAAAGGCTTTTAGATAGGCAAATTATATGCAGGGAGTGGAGGGTTATGGATCATGTGAAGGTAATAGGGTTTATTTTAATTTGGCAGCATGCTCAGTGCTGATATAGTGGGGCAAAGAGCCCATTACTGTGCTGTATCGTTCTATGTTCAATAAATAAGTATGTTTTTTTGGAAGTAGCCTTCAGCAGCCAACCTTTAAACATCAGTATTTACATTGCCAAATACTTGAAACAATGACTGCATAATTCACAAGGTTTGGGTTATCTGCTGGATTATCTGGACCAGCTGTGTGCATATGAGCTAATGATTCAGAGCTAAAGTAATAAGGCCAACACCCTGATAGTGCTCAATGACTGTGTGGATTAATTGATCAGTTTTTGGATACATGGCCACAAATTGTCCCTGCTGTATAGCTTCTGGTTCTGTTAATATAGGACACTTAGAAACGCTACCTGAGAAATGCCTGCAAGATCACTCTGACCTAAGAATCTTGATAGGGTAATAATTTCAAGAAATGTTGAGCAGCAACCAACAAAGTGAATAGAAGTTTTGATGAAGTCCTGATGGAATCCTAATGAAGGGTCTTGGCCCAAAATGTTGCTGAGTATCTATAGAGTCTCTGGTGTTAAGTGGATAAAATGTTGAGCTATTGAATGAAAAAGTTTATAAGTCAAAATATTCTGTGATCAAACTGTACATCCTTCAGTTAGACTACAACTGGAATTTTGTGTATTAGTTGGGTTAGCAAGACATTAAGGGAAAGATATTAATACGTATTCAATTGTTGTAGTGGGAGCAGGCACAAGTTAAATAACCCATAAAATTCAGGTTATTGTCCAATGGAAAATTAAGACAAATTGGTTGCTCAATCTGGAATGGAAGCATCTCATAAGCAATTCTACACAGTTTCATTAAATACTTAACATAAAACAAGTAAGTCTGAAAAATTGCTTAACTAAGTTGCAGGAGTCATGTGAGAGAGCTGTAAGTTCAAACTTGTATCGGATGCTGAATTATGAGGATGGATGAATGGTGTGGAATGATCTTTTTGGATACGTAAAGGAGAAACTGGGATTAGGAAAATTCTCTCTGATGGGGGCTGTCATAGCAGATTCCTCATGAATGTCCAAAAGACAAACTGACTTGTTCCTGACAATAAAAATGCACGGTTTTGGGGAAGCCTGAAGGTCAAATCAAATTAAAGAGCAAATGAGGACAGGACTGGTTAGAGGCCTATTTCAACATAACAAGATTGTGTGAATCAATTATACACTTAAAATAGATCAAACTAACTTCCTCATTTTACATTATTTTTGGATCTTGAGAGCAGCAAATAGATTTAGCTAAAATGATTTACTATGTTTTCATCCGGCCAAGTCTATGCAATTATGTTTTGAGTTTTGGTTGCATAATAATATAGCTTTTAGATGTATTCTACATATATTCTATAAATATTGGAATATGTGTTAAGAAAATATTTAGAAGTATATATTTAATATGCCAATGTTAAATGCAGCAATATGAAATAAGGAGCTAGTTGGTGCTGGTACTTGATCAGATTACAGGCTCCTTGACTTTCCATTAGCTGACACTATAAGATTTAGGAGAAGCTGACAAGAAATGAATCCACTAGGTCAGAAAACAGGGCTTGGTTTATAACACTTGTCAAGAATTGAGTACTTTCTTAAGCATGGTATAAAAGATATGGCTATTCTCATTGTATATTTGCTTATATATCAGGATAAATGTTGTGAATTATCACAATGGTTGTTAGCCTTGAGCTTTGTATATTGAAAGTGTACATTAAAGACTTGATTTAGAGGGGTCACCTTGTTGAAGAGTGAATAATCATTCATATCACACAAAGTAATATTTCACTTTTTATTCCTGAGCTTGAAATAGTGATGAGAAAAATTTAAAGGCAATTAAAGTCTGTGAAGTCAGTTCGACTGTGCTTGAATTTGGTTGTAGCAAACTATAATAATCAATTGTAAAGCTTATTGGTATAAATCAAATTTTTCATTTGGATTTCCATTAGGCAAGAAGCCAGTATAACCTGAGTAGGAAGGACAAAAACATCCAGCACTGGGCTATTGTACCAGTTCCAATTTTGGAAACCAGCGGCAAAGCTTGAATTTTTTTATGACAAGTCACATTGTGCATTGATTTTCTCTACACCCAGATGTCTTGACATAAAAGTAAACATATATTCTTCTGATAGCTAATTACATCAATGATTTCAATTTAAAAATACCACATTTCTACACTACAACAGTAATTGCATTTCAAAAGTGCTAGTTTTGGTGTAAGGGGTTCTGGAACATAGACTACTTTCTAAACGAGGAGTGTATTCCAAAATTAGAGATCAAATGGAAATGAATACTAGTTCTTGTATAGGATTCCCTAAAGGTTAATTTGCAGGTTGAGTCAGTAGTGAGGAAGGCAAATGCAATGTTAGCAATGATTTCAAGGGACAAGAATATAAAAGCAAAGATGTAATGCTAAGGCAGTTTTGGGGCCCATATCAAAGAAAAGATGTGCTGGCATTGGAGAGAGTCCTGAGTACAATCATGGGAATAAAAAGGTTAATGTGTGAGGGGTGTTTGTTGGTTCTAGGCCCATACTTGGTGGAGCTTAGAAGAATAAAGGGGTATCTCATTGAAACATCCCAATATTTAAAGGCATGGAAGTAACTCTGCCATGAACGGTCCCAAGCCCGGTTGCAAAAAGAGAAGGTTTGGGCATGGGACTAGCAACCCCATCTTGTAAAAACACAGTGCTACAGAAACGCCAACAGAAGCCTCAAAAACCTCTTTCCCGGGAGAAGAAGGACTACACCTTGAAAGACTGAATGACTGGTCGAGGACAGGGACCTCTGCCAAGCTGCTGTCAGTGCCCCCGTAGGCATGGCGGGCTTAAGAAAGAGAAGAAGAAGGGGAGTGGAAATGTAGAGAATGCTTCCAATAGTGGCAGAGTTCAGGACAATGGAGTACAGTCTCAGAATAGAAGTACATCCCTTTAGAACGGAGATGTGGATGAATTTACTTATCAATGAGGTAGAGAAACTGTAGTATTCATTGCCGCAGAGAGCTGTGAAGACCAATTCATTCGGTATATTTAAAGCAGGAGTTGATAGGTTCTGAATTGGTAAGAGTGTCAAAGGTTATGGGGGAAGGCAGGATAATGGGGTTGAGAGGGAAAATAAATCAGTAGTGACAGAACAGCAGACCAGAGGTGAAGATGAACTGAATGGCGTAATTCTGCTCCTATGTCTTATGGATGGTGACAATGGAGATACAATGACAAATCTTTCATTCCTATAACTATATCATTAAAATAAGTAGGCAGAATGGGAAGATGTCATGCATACTCTGATGCTCTTCAGCAAGGCAGAATGACTTATCAAATGCACATTGTAACTGTGGTTGGATTTAAGCCATTCTGTGACGCATTTAAACCTATTCTGCAACTGTACAGGAATATGGTTGATTGGTATTTTTTTCCCCCCATATACCTTCACAACTGTAAGTTATCCAATATCTATCAGTGTAAGCCTGAACATTTCAATTACATTAATGATGATTAATATTTCATTTTAACATTAGAATATGCCAATCTGCTGAAAACTAACTTCACCCATCCCTACACACACACACCGACAATGCCTCTAAAATATTAGGTAAAGTTCGAATAGCTATCCATTGTTTCCTCCTAAAAATTAATTCACAATAAGCCCAAAATATTTCCACCCATGTAAATGACATTTCTTGAAAGGAGAAAAAAATTGGACCAAACTGTACTTTTATTCAACAGTTATCAATAATTAAGCTATCCACACATCATAAAGACTTTAGTAAAAGCTATAGCATAATTTAGTCAAAGCTCAAGTTCTAAATAAATTTATTTTTGAAGTAAATAGAGTATATGTCATCATACACAGCCCTGAGATTCATTTTCTTGTGGGCATGCACAGTAAGTACCAACAATTTTCCTCCCAGAGTGCAAATTTGTACCAGTTGTTAGATTAATTGATCATAGTAAATTGTGTATGGTTAGGCTAGGATTAAATCGGGGGATTGCTAGGTGGCACAGCTAAAATTATTGACAGCACTGTTCTTCTCCCTGTGGCCAGGCACTTGCATTGGGAGATCCTGCATGCTGCATGCCTGGGAGGTCACTGGTGATCTCAGAGGGTGCCTGCATCTTGACTATGGTGGAAAATAATAGAGGGCAGCTTGCTCTTAGTAGAGGAAATTCTGTCCATGTTACTCTTCATTTATCCTTCCTAGCTCTCTGTATTAAATGAGATTTGCCACATTTCTGCATATTTTGTTATCCTTTTCACGTGCTTCTGAAGTTAGCTACCATTTTCCCATCAATTACCAGAACTCTAAGTCCAAATATTTGGAAATCAAAGATCTTCGGAACTATGTTCCATATATCCAGGGCAAAGTCACTGATATAAATTTAAGAGGATCAGTCTTTTGTAAAAGAGCATTATTTTCTATTTTTCTTCACTTAGAGTTTCATTCTCCCACACTTGGTGATCTTTAAAATTATGCACGTATTTAACAAGGAAGATATAGAGCTGATATTTCCAGTGATAATCACTACTGAATGCATTAAAGAACAAATATAGAATGGTTCAATATTAAAGAAGGACATGTTCTCTTAAAGACCATTAAGATGGGCAATTCCTGGGGCTTGATGGAATCAAGAAACCTGAAGGAGACAAGGGAAGATATTCACGGGGCCTTGACTGTGATCATATATCTTCTTTAGCTACAGGCAAAATCCCTGAAGTCATTGTCCCTGCTTTGTTTAAGAAGGGAAATAGGGAAAATGGGGAAATTATAGCCTGTTCAGCATTCTGTTATTGCTAGGGAAGATAATGGAAATGATGTATTGGGTCAGGATTTACTTTTGTTAAGGAAATGCATTAGGGAAATACAAGGGGTGATTGATAAGTTCATGGCCTAAGGAAGAAGGAGTCAATTTCAGAAAATCTAGCACATTTATTTTTCACCCTCCTCTAGTGTTGCCACCATGTCCTCATAGATGTTCTTGGGTGATAAGCCCTTGAGACCAAGGTAGCAGATGACTGCACGAAGGCTGATGTTGTCCATTTTCTCAGACAGTGCTTACTTACAATTTTCAATTATCTGAAACAGAAATACCACAAAAGTTATTAACTTCAAATTTTCTGCATAATCACTCAAAGAGTTGAACCATACGTCCAAGTAACAAGAGCTGTACAACTCATCTCCTTCTACAGTAAGCCGCAAATTTATCAATCACCCCTTCTGTGGACCACTTTCTGGAGGTCCAAGATGCCGACTTCTACAAAGAATGGATCCATATGCTCCACAAGCACTGGACTAAGTGTGTAAATGTAGGAGGGGACTATATTGAAAAATAAATGTGCTAGGTTTTCTAAAATTGACTCCTTCTACCTCAGGCCACAAACTTATCAATCACCCCTTGTAATTTTTTGCCACAGGCTGCTGTGGTTGCCAAGTCTTTAAGGTAGAGGTTGATAGATTCTTGATTGGTCAGGGCATGAAGGGATACAGAGGCAAGGCAGGAGATTGGGGCTGAGCAGAAAATTGGATCAGCCATGATGAAATGGCAGAGCAGACTCAACGGGCCAAATAGCCTAATTCTGCTTCTACATCTTATGGTCTTATGACTATGTGCAAAGTAGTCCTGTCATAAAAGGCATCTGAAGCAATGACGATGGTGTTTAGTGAAGGTAAAGCGGTGTATGTTGTCAGGCAAGAGCCCTCTTGGTAGGCTGCTCTAAAAGACTAAATTGTATGTGATCCAGAGTGACTTGTTAAGTTGGATACAAAACTGATTTGGGTATATGTAGCAGACCGTAGTGCCTGAGGGGTATTTATCTAACTGAAGACCAGTGGTGTTCTCTGAGAATCACTGCAGGGGTCGCTGCTTCTAATGATAGAGTACCGAATTGAATGATTAGAAAGTTTGCAGATGGCATGAAAATGGTACAGTGCAGAAAGTGAGGTATGTTGTCAAAGGGGATAGATATGTTGGAAATTTAGGCAAAGAAATGGTGGATTGAGTTTAAGACAGACAAGTGTTGAGGTGTTGCATCTTGGAAGGTCAAGTGTAAAGTAGAATGTTTCCAGTAAGTGGTAAAACTCTTTGAAGTAGCTTGTACAAAGAGAGTGGCAAGTGTATGGAACACTCTGCCAGGGGTGTTTGTGGCATCATTGAGGATATTTAAAAAACTCTTAGGTACTGCACATGCATGATAGAAAAATGGAGGATTATGTTAGAAGGAAGGGTCAGATTGATCTTAATGTAATCCTCTCACTGTGGCTCATAGTAAATGTGGCTTGTAGTAATCCAGTCTCATTAGCTACCTCTGGCTAATAGCCATGTGACTCAATATTGCACGGGTAATGGTGAGAAGGCCACCTTCAATAAGCAACACATATGTAGGGTTGGTACAATTAAGGTTCAACCAAACAAGAAAGTTGGAATGTTCCGATGAGGAAACAAGAATTTTGGTGAACGCTGTGTGAAAACTGCCCCTTGCACAGTTTTGCCAGTAAATAATAGACCTTACATCAGCACAAAATTAAAGTGGAAGTATATTTACCAATATTTCAACTTTAACAAACAGATAATAGAAAAATTTAAAAAAAGCCCATTACAGTTAAAGTAACCTAGGTGTGCACATAAATGCTGATACTCTTTTCTGTAGTAGTTGGGTATATTGCTTTACCCATGGTGCTGAACCCACATCACCAGCCAAAGTCTGAACTTCCCTCGAAGGACGTTACAAACAAACTGGTAACTCAGCAGTATTGGCACTTGCTCCTTGAAGCTATTCATATGCATAAAGCACTCCTTGCAGTTGGGTCTCCCATTCAGGTGGGATTCTCCAAGCGCCTTTCTTTGTGCTCTTCTCTGCACTTCCTTCTCTTCCAACACCTCCCAACAAAAAACCCAAACCCAGATCACCGTCCCTCAGAAACTGGATCCCACCCAGCTGTCTTGAATATTCAGAATCAGAATCAGGTTTATTATCACCAGCATGTGACGTGAAATTTGTTAACTTAGCAGCAGCAGTTCAATGCAATACATAATCTAGCAGAGGGATAAAACAACAACAATAATAATAATAATTAAAAAAAATAAAACAGTATAATAATAAATAACCTAGTTAATCAATTAAGTATATTGAATAGATTATTTTAAAATGTGTAAAAATAGAAATACTGTATATTAAAAAAAAGTGAGGAAGTGTCCAAAGCTTCAATGTCCATTTAGGAATTGGATGGCAGAGGGGAAGTAACTGTTCCTAAATCACTGAGTGTGCTCCTTCAGGCTTCTGAACCTCCTGCTTGATTGTAACGGTGAGAAAAGGGCATGCCCTTGGTGCTGGAGATCCTTAATAATGGATGCTTCCTTTCTGAGACACCCCTCTCTAAAGATGTCCTGGGTACTTTGTAGGCTAGTAGTGCCCAAGATGGAGTTGACTAGATTTACAACCTTCTGCAGCTTCTTTCAGTCCTGTGCAGTAGAGGCTCCATACAAGACAGTGATGCAGCCTGTCAGAATGCTCTCCATGGTACAACAAAGAAGCTTTTGAGTGTAGTTGTTGACATGTCGATTCTCTTCAAAAGGAAAACTGCTGTCTTGCCTTCTTTATAACTACATCGATATGTTAGGACCAGGTTAGATCCTCAGAGATCTTGACACCCAGGAACTCTCTCCACTTCTGATCCCATTGCATCCCACTGTGCAGAATATTACAGAACATTACCAAGACAAACTCGTTTGGCTGACACAACATTCCTAAGCTGAGCAAATGGCTCCTTATCTCTGCAAATGCCAAAACACTGGCCTAATTTACAGACACTGCATTTTGCAGAAAAGCTGCTGAAATGAAATACCCCACAGAATAGCAGCAGGAATACCATAAAACATGTTCTTAACCAAGGCATTACATGAGAGTAGGTTAATAAGTCAGCACAACATTGTGGCCAAAGTATTTGTACTGTTCTACTGACAGGTGGACATTGGGGTGAAAGCCCATAACTGCCTGAAAGTGCCAACACAAGTGATTAAGAAAGCATACAGAATTCTTGGATTCATTGGATGGGGCATTGTGGTAAACTATGTATACCTGTCTGGACACGCCCCTCTGCTGACTGCTCCTGCGGCTCCTCCCACAGACCCCTGGATAAAGGTGATTGTGTCACTGCTCCTCCCTCAGACTTCGACGTGTCGTGCTCCCTTTTCGCTTTTATTAAAAGCCTATCATTCACTTCCATGTCTCCTGGAGCTATTGATGGTGCATCAGCACTGAGTATAAATGTTATAGCTGTGAAAAATCTTTGCTCTACCTACATTAGGGGTGTTGTAAGAATTTCTTCCTCACTACAGCAAGGACAAGGATGCTTTGGAAAGAGCACATAAGAAGTTCATCATGTTGCAGCCTGGATTTTGGGAGTTTTAGCTGTAAGGAAGGGTTAGTCTAGATTTGAATTGTTCTATCTGGGGTATTGGATGCTGAGGGGTGACATTATATAAAGTATATAAAATTATGAGAGGCAGAGTATTATTGCTGAGGTGGAAATGTCAAATATTCGAAGGCATATATTTAAAGTGAGATGGGGTGGGTGGACTTAGAAGGAGATAGCAAGGCAATGTTTTTTTTAACATATAGAATGATAGGTGCCTGGAAAACCCTAAATGGGGTAGTAGTAAGGATCAAAGCAATGCCATAGTGATGTTTCAAATGCTTTTAGACAGACATGGACAGGAAAAGAATATGGACTATGTGTAGGCAGATGGAATAAGTTGGTCAGCGCAGATATGGTGGGCCAAATGGACTGTTTTAATGCCTTACTGTTCGATATTCTGAAATAGAACTTGTTTCTCTACGGAGCAACTTAGATAAGTAGCTTACAAACATTTAGGTGTAACTCAATAAATACACAAGGGAGAAAGGAATGGGAGAATAAGCAAATTGAACTAAGTGAAAGAGAGTAGGAGATTAATGTAATGTAGAAATAAATTGATATGAATGGCTTTTATCTATGCTGTTGATGGCCACCTAATTCCAGTTGTTGTTTAACTTTCTTGAATTTAATGTGTACAATTTCAATGTTGTCGCAACATCCTACTCACCTAATCTATGATCTTTGTTAACTTTCTGATTGCTACTTGGAGCCTGTGCAGAGGAGAGTACTGCTAGCAGAATTAGAAAATTTAAATTCAGAATAATAACAACTTGCATTATATACAGGCAACTTTGTATTATTGGAAATACTCTTCAACAAGTCCCTTTTAAAGAGTATTTTTCAATATGACTCTGGACAGTTGGGACAGTTTTCTACAAAAAGAACAATATGTACTGTATTCATGCAAGAAATCCAGTGTGAAGTGTTGTAGTCACCCACATGGATTAGAAACAATGACATTAAAAACTTCCATTAATGTAATGGCATTTGACACAAACACCTCAAAGTAATACTTCATTGTGAAATCAGACAACGATGCTGTATTAGAGAAAGTGACGTCAGCGATTATGACTGACAGCTCAGTCAAAACTCTGGAAATGAAGGGCGCCCTGATAGGAGAGGAGGGAACAGGAAGATTGGATATGTTGGGAGATGGGATCCCAGAGTATGGAATGTACATAACTGACGCTATGACATCATCGCTGAAGGATGGATTTGCCAATGCTCAGCTTTGTTAAAATGTACACGGAAGAAACAGGGGAGGTGCGGTAAGAGCATGGAGGCAATGTTTCAAAGCTTGAGGAAAAGGGAACAGCAGAATCACAGAGGGGCAACACACTAAACTGAAAACCTTAAATTCAAGGCTCTGAGGAACTGAAAAACAATGCAGGTCAGATAGGGGTAAATAGACCGTAAGACATCAGAGCAGAATTAGGCCATTTGGCCCATCCTGTCTGCTCTGTCATTTCCTCATGGCTGATCCTTTTTCTCCCTCCTTAACTCCATTCCATGGCCTTCTCCCCATAACCTTTGATGATGTGTCCAATCAAGAACCTATCAATATCTGCTTTAAATACCCCCAGCAATCTAACCTCCACAGCTGCTTGTGGTAATAAATTGCACAAATTCACCACCCTGTGGCTAGAGAAATTTTTCCGTATCTCTGTATTAAATGGACACCACTCCATCTTGAAGCTATGCCCTCTAGTCCTAGACTCCCCCACCATGGGAAGCGTCCTTTCCACATCTACTCTGTCTAGGCTTTTTAACATTCAAAATGTTTCAATGAGATATCCCCTCATCCTTCAAAATTCCAGAGAGTATAGACCCAGAGCCATCAACATTCCTCATATGATAACCCTTCCACTCCCAGAATCGTCCTTGTGAACCACCTCTCCAATGCCAGCACATCTTTTCTCAGATGAGGAGCCCAAAACTGTTCACAATACTCCAGGTGAGCCTCACCAGTGCCACATGAAGCCCCAGTATCACATCCCTGCTCTTGTATTCAAGAACTCTTGAAATGAATGCTACCATTGCATTTCCCTTCCTCACCACCAACTCTACATACAAGTTAACCTTCAGTGTGTTCCACGCAAGGGCTCCTAAGTACCTTTGCATCCCAGATTTTTGGATTTTCTCCTGGTTTAGCAAATAGTCTGCATACTTATTTCTACTACCAAAGTGCATGACCATGCATTTTCCAGCAATGTATTTCATTTGCCTATTTCTTACTCATTCACCTGATCTGTCTAAGTTCTTCTGCAACCTACCTGTTTCCTCAACACTACCTGCCCCTCCACCAGTCTTCGTATTATCTGCAAACTTGGCAACAAAGCCATCTATCCCATCATCTAAATCATTGATAGACAGCATATAAAGAAGTGGTCCCAACACCAACCCCTGTGGAACACCACTAGTCACTGGCAACCAACCAGACAATGATCCTTTTATTCCCACTCATTGCCTCCTACCAATCAGCCAATGCTCTAACCATCATAGTAACTTTCCTGTAATACCATGGGCTCTTAACTTGGTATGCAGCCTCCTGTATGGCACCTTGCCAAAAGCCTTCTGAAAGTCCAAACATACAACATCCACTGCATTCCCATTATTTATCCTACTTGTAATCTCTGCAAAGAATTTCAACAGGCTCATCAGGTAAGATTTTCCCTTAAGGAAACCATGCTGACATTGTCCTATCTTGTCCTGTGTCACCAAGTACTCCATAACCTTATCTTCAACAATTGACCCAACATCTTCCCAACCACTGAGGTCAGGCTAACTGGTCTATAATTTCCTTTCTGCTGCCTTCCTCTTTTCTTAAAGAGTGGAGTAATATTTACAATTTTCCAGTCCTTTGGCACCATGCCAGAGTAGTTGGCAATGGCTGGCAATGCTTGTTATGTTCAGAAGTTAGATGTTTGGCTGAACACTGTCTAATTTGTTACTGATCAATTTATTTTTACTGTGAAAAACTGTTTCCTTCTGGGTACTCTAAGCCATATATTCATGATCAACTGTGGTCTAGATAATTTAAAAATGAAGCAGTTGCCAAGATCTAATGAGGTTTAGAATTGAACTTGAAAGCAAGATCTATGTAATGAAATAAATTCCTAGCAATAATTTTATCTGTCTGGGGTTTATATTTTGCTCAATATGTCACGTTTGTTCTCAGAATTTGAGCTGTCATTTGCCTCAGGCTTGATATGATAGGGATGAACAGACATGGTTTCCAATGTAATATATTCTACAGTGTTAATCCCACATTCGCAAGTGAAGTTGAAAATGTTATTTCATGGAATTAATGAAGTGCATTTCTCTCTTTACTAAATGTTCTGGATTTGACAGATTGGTCACCTCCAGTTAAAGAAATGTTAGCCGCTGATACTCCCACAGAAAATAAGAAAACCATTGCATCATCTAAAATCATTTGGCAAACTTTTAGAAAGCTATCAAGGTAAAATAGATGTTGGAACATCTTAAAGTAGGGGAAGAAGTAGGAAAAGAAAGCAAAAGAAGAACATGAGATGACAGAAATTGGAAGTGTAGAGAGAGGAACTACAAATGCCAACTTAGTAATAGAATAGGGAAATGTGAAAGGCCGCTGTGACCACGTTAACATGTTGAGAAACTGACACATTGCTGATCAGAAAGAGCCTGAGGAAGAGAGATGACAAAGTCTTAGTGAGGAGGTGTCTGAAAAGACAAGGTTTGCTCCCAGATGTTCAAGACCACAGGTGGTGCTCCTGACAAATGACACCCGCGTTTGTGTACAGACCTGACAAGGCACACAGTGGAAACTCTGAACATAGTTTAAACTATATGATTCACCTTCTTTTTGCCCTCACAGACAGACCAAGGGACCAGTCTAACCAATGACAATGTCATTACAGAGAGTCTAAGTGATGCTTCACATCTGTCTGTTCCTGCTTTTTATTTATTTAGAGATATAGTACAGAGCAGGTCCTTCTGCACCAGCCAGCAACCCATCTATTTAACACTAGCCTAATCACAAGACCAATTAACTTACTAACCTGTATGTCTTTGGACTGTGGGAGGAAACCAAAGCACCTGGAGGAAACCTGTATGTTCACGTACAAACTTGTTGCGGATGCCGGCAAACTCCGAACTCTGGAATGCGCTGAGATGCAACGGCATCACACTAAGTGTTACACTATCATGGTGTGATGGAAGAAGCCCTACTAATGAGAAGGGATGGGAATGCAAATACAGAATGCCGTGCCATCCCACACCCACTGATCACCTGACTATTCTTCTACTCCCAGCACACAGGCAGGGACGGAGCACCACTGCACGCGTGGTGAGGACCAGGAAGGTATGATGAAGGGAGGTGGAAGAACACTTGCAAGACTGCTTTGAATTGGTGAACAGAAGCATATTCAGAGATCCATCCTTGGATCTGAATGAACCTGCCATAGCTGTCACCAACATCATCAAGACCTGTGTGGATGAGTGTGTGCCTTCAGGAACATACTGGAGATACCCGAACTAGAAGCCGCGGATGCACCAGGATATTCACAGTCTGCTGAGGACTGAGGACTAGGTCTGTGGTGATCCAGGACTCAACAAGATTTTCAGACATGACCCACAGAGGCTATCTTAAAAGTGAAAAAACAATTCCAAGTGAAGTTAGAAATGGAATTGGATGCATGTCAGCTATGCTAAGATTTGTAGGTCATAACTTTCTACAAGGCAAAGCCTAATACTATAAAAAGCTCTGATGCTTTGCTCTCCAATGAGCTGGTTTATTATGCACAGTATGAAAGGGAGAATAAAACTATACCTATGTAAATCCCTGCTGCATCTGGTGAGTGATGATATTTGTCTTGGGCTGATGTCAGAATATCTTTCAAGAGGGGGAATCCTTGCAAGGCATCAGGCCCCAATGGCGTATCTGCCAGGGCACTAAGAAGCTGTCAGGAGTGTTCCAGGACATCATTAACCTCTTACTGCTGCAGTCGATGGTTCCCACCTACTTTCAAAAGGGCATCAATCATACCTGTGCCCAAGAAGAGCAGGGTGGGCTGTGTCAACAACTATCACCTGGCACTGCTCACATCTACTCTGATGAAATGCTTCGAGAGGTTGGTCATGTCTAGAATTAATTCCTGCCTGAGCAAGGAGCCGGACCCACTGCAATTTGCCTACCGCCGCAACAGATCCACAATGGATGTCTTTTCACTGGTTCAGCATTCAACATCATCATCCTCTCAATATTAATCAACAAGCTTCAAAACCTGGGCCTCTGCACCACTCTATGCAACTGGATCCCTGACTTCCTCATCAGGAGACCAGAGTCAGAAATAAAATCTCCTCCTTGCCGACATCAGGCACAGGTGTAACTCAAGGATGGGTGCTTAGTCTGCTGCACTACCCTCTGTACTCTCATAATTGTGTGG
The DNA here is from genome assembly GCF_030144855.1 of Hypanus sabinus. NCBI lineage: Eukaryota > Metazoa > Chordata > Chondrichthyes > Myliobatiformes > Dasyatidae > Hypanus > Hypanus sabinus. The sequence goes on along the minus strand of NC_082719.1, from coordinate 57,795,555 downwards.
CTAGTCACTGATCAAACACCATCTGTAAATTTGATAATGACACAGTAGTTCCTGGCAGAATCTCAGATGGTGGTGAGAAGGTATACAGAGTGAGATAGATTGGCCACATAAATGGTGTCACAAGAATAATCTTGCAATGTCAGTAAGATCAAGGAATTGATTGTAGACTTCAGGAAAAGGAAAATGGGGAGAACACACAGCAGTTCTCAACGAAGGATATGCAGTGCAAAGCATGAGCAGCTTCTAGTTCCTAGGTACCAACATTTCCAAAGAAAGACGGAGTGGGAGGGGAAAGGGAAAGAGAATGGAAATGTATGATCATGCACTTTGGTAGAAGGAATAAAAGTGTAGTTATTTTCTAAACAGAGAGCGAATTCAGAAATCAGAGGTGCAGATGAATTTGGGAGTCATAGTGCAGGATTCCCTGAAGATTTTGCAGTTTATGTCAGTAGCAAGGAAGGCAAATTCTATGTTAGCACTCATGTCCAGAGTATTAGAATATAAAAACAGGTATGTAATGCTAAGGCTTTTATAAATCATTGGCCAGACAACACTTTGAATATTGTGAGCAGTTTTGAGTTCTATATCTGAGAAAGGATTTGCTGGCTTTATGTCAGAAGAGGTTTATGAAAATGATCCCAGGAAATGAAGGGTTAATGTATGTGTAGCATTTGATGGCTCTGGGTCTGTACTCACAGGACTTCAGAAGAAAGAGGGACGAGCACATTTAAACTTACTGAATATTAACAGGCATAGATAGAGCAGAAGTAGAGAGATGTTTACGATAGTGGGTGAGTCTAGGATCAGAAGCTTCAGAATAGAAAGATGTCCTTTAAGTACAGAGACAAGGAGGAATATCTTTAGCCAGAAGATAGTGAATCTGTGGAATTCATTTCCATAGCTATCGAGGCCAAATAATTGTGTATATTTAAAGCGGAGGTAGATAGGTTCATATTTAGTAAGTGTTACGTACCCCGTAATGGGTTAAAAAGCAGCAGAAATGGACAAACCTGGAGTCTGAGTCTTCCGTTATAAACTCTATTTTATTAGTAACTGCATGAATAAAGTAATATAAAACAAGATAAAGTAAACAGATTGGCAGAGTATATGCATATATTCTGGTGAGTAAATAAGGTTCCCAGGCTTCCCCAGCTCAGGTGATGAGGTGATACAGTCTTACAGTGGTACGGTAAGTAATCAGTTCAGTTCTGGAATTTGATTTGAGTAGAGTTGGAGAGAGGGAGAGAGAGTGTTGGTTTGTCTTCCAAATGCCGATGCCGATGCCGATCCTTCACGTCCTCCTGCTCCAGAAACTTACAGTCACCACTTTGTGACCACTAAAAGGGGACGTTTTCCACGGTAATGCTACCAACCCGGGCCAGGGCTAAACACGCCGATAGTGTTCCACCGGTCACTCCTTTGTCCACACTGTGAGCAAAAACCCCACCCTTGTCGTGGGCACACAAAGCTCACCAGTGTCCTCCTTGCCGCTGGAGTCATGTGTCTCTTGTGTGTCTCATGTGTCTGATTAAATAGTCGACTGACCTTGCATATATCTCCAAGTGCTGAACACGAACTGTCCATCATATAGCGCCGCCTTTCAGTCTCCATGGCAACTCACAGACTTTCTCGCTCTCCCTGCTGCTGAATTAGCACACAAGCTGTTCGCTCCCTCTCTCTCATTTAAAGGACAGTTCACTTTAGAATAATCCTTCAGACCTCATCACATAAGTGTGTCAAAGATTTTGGGGAGAAGGCAGGAGAATGGAGTTGAGAGGGTAAATAAATCAGCTATGATTGAATGGCAGAACAGATTTGATGGACTGAATTAGTCAAATGGCCTAATTTTGCTTCTATGACAGAGTCTTATGGTATTATTTGCATATATTACACATAGAGTGCAATCTTAGCAATAATCAATAAAAACATTTATTTTGTTATTTCAAAGTAACATTACTAATTAGAAAAGTGAGAAAAGCTGCAGATGCTGGAAGTCCAACATACACAGAATGCTGAAGAAACAGCCTGAAGTGTCGACTGTTCACTCTTTTCCATAGATGCTGCCTGACCTGCTGAGTTCCTCCAGCATGATGTGTTCCTCACACATCAATTGTGTGTGACAATAACACTGTCCTGTAGATTTCATCTAGTGAACTAGAGTGCAAGCATTTACCTAGAAACTGTCAGCAAGTCTGACTGAATGACTTACATGCTATTTCTAGAACTATATATTATTATTTCAAATTTCCGGTATCTTGGCTTACTTTTGAATTTTTATCCCTTAAAGTGGAAGTTTCTTTGCTCCGGTGTGAAGTCACAACATGTTGAACATTTAAGGATAAACTAATAGACAAGGACAAAAAAACTATAAGACCTTAAGACATAGGAGAAGAATTAGGCCATTTGGCCCATGAATCTACTCTGCCATTCCATTATACCTGATTTATTAACCTTCTCAACCCCATTCTCCTGTCTTCTCCCTGTACCTTTGATTCCCTTACTAAGCAAGAAACTTGTCAAAGGCCTTGTGAAAATCCAAGCAAGTAATAACCACTGACTCTCCTTTATCTATCCTGTCTGCTAGTTCCTTTAAGAATTCCACCAGATTTCCCCTTAAAGAAACCATGCTGACTTTGGTTATTTTATTATGTGCTTCCAAGTAGCCTGCAACCTCATCCTGAATAACAAACTCCAACATCTTCCCAACCACTGAAGTCAGGCTAATTGGCCTATAAGTTCCTTTCTTCAGCCTCTCTACCTTCTTAAAAATGGAGTGATATTTGCAATTTTCCAGTCCTCCAGAACCATTCCAGAATCTAGTGACTCTTGAATGATCACTAATAATGCCTCCACAATCTCTTCAAAACCCTGGGATGTAGTCCATCTGGTCCAGGTGACCTATCAATCTTCAGACTTTGCAGCTTCCTAAGTAATAACAATTATGCCCACTTCTGCCACCTTATACTCTCGAATTTCTGGCACACAACTGGTGTTTTCCACAGTGAAATCTGACACAAAGCACTTACTAAGTTTGACCCCCATTACTAACACTCCAGCAACATTTTCCAGCAGTCCGATATCCACAATCGCCTCTCTTTTACTCTTCATATATTTGAAGAAACTTTTGGTATCCTTTTTCATATTTCATTATGCCTTTCCTTATTGCTTTTTAGTTGCCTTCTGGTGGTTTTTAAAAGCTTTCCAATCTTCTAACTTCCAACTAATTTTTGCTATATTATATGCTCTCTCTTTTGTTTTAATGTTGTCTTTGAATCCCCTTGTCAGCCATAGTTGCCTCATCCTCTCTTTGGAATACTTCTCCTTTCAGATGTATCTATCCTGTCCCCGCAGCTTTGCTCCCAGAAACTCCAGCCACTGGTGTTCTATCGTCTTCCTTCCAAGTGGCCTCTTCCAATCAACTTTGGGTTAAATCCAGCCTCAATTGCTTCAGCATATAATCTGAATGATTGGAAAAGTAGAGGGAATGCTGTCCCATCAAAAGCATCCTCTTTCAGAAGGGTAATTAAATAAGTCTCTATGTAGCTTTTGAGGTACATGCTATAAATCCCACAATGAAAAAAAAAGTATTTTCCAAAAGCTCAAATTTTTATTTATCTTATATGCAACACCAATTGAAAACAATAACACACTTGGATAAATATTGACATGTCATTGCACAAATTTGCAGTTAAAGATGGATGTAGATTACAACAACTGTTTAGCAAATAGATGGATGAGGTAGATAACTACTTAATTGTTAGCTCACATTACCATGCATGCTACTCCTTCAAAGCACTTCTCTGTGAGTGCATTGGGATACTATTAGGATGTGGAAAATGCTATAATAGTACACATTTTTTCACTGTATGATGCTGAAATGAAGTTTAATTTGCTTATTATATTACCATATTGCCTCAACATCATAGAAAGAAGCTATTTGGCCATCAAGTCTGTTCTACTTCGCATAAAAATCTCAATCCCATCTCCCACTTATCTCCCTGTAACCTCTCTCAATGTACACAAACTCCAGCCTGATACTTCTACCTCCAGCCTATTCTAGGATTAATGTACTGTAACCAAGCAGCATTTCATTGGTTTATGGGAGGAAGCTGGAAATCTTTGGGAGTATTCATATGGTCTGGCTTGTGGTATAGTGGCATAGGCACTGGACTTTGAGGCAGATGGTCTTGAGTTCTAATCAGCAGCGGAAGTAAGGCCCGCCACAGAGATGTCTAGTTTGAACTCAAGTTGCTGGGGCTGTACCTTATATCTCACTGCACAATGTTTGTGGAGTTATTCCAAATGCATCTTGAATATCCCAGGTCAACTTCACAAACATATTATTTTGCAAAAAAAGGAAAATATAAAAATAGATAAAAATGTTAAGCCTTAATCAAAATGACGAGAAGCATCTCACATAAATTGCAGACCTAGACGCCCCAACTTTACCTAGTAATTGTACATTTCCCATGCACTCTTAGAAAGGATGAACAGTTTATTTAACATTCTCCTTTGAAACTACCATTGGAATGATATAATATTAAAATGTTAAATAATTTTGTTGTGCATTTAATATTTCATTAATATTTGAGTAATCTTGTATATATATTGTTTTGTTAAGCATCCTTGTTTGTTTAAGTAGTTTATTACAAGTTGTTTGTAAAAAATATGTGAATTGCATACATCATCACACTACAATGTGATACATGCAAAAAGTAACGCATGAAGTTAGACCTGCATTTTGGACTCCTGGGTCTTCCTTTGAATTAGTTTAAGGTTTTGAAGTTACAGAACATAACAGATTTCATTTAAAAAGGAACCATCAAACAATTCACCTTTAATGAAACATGGCAAATAAGGCATGTTTTATTAAATACAAGTTTGGAAATGAAAGGAAAACCTCAGACAAAGTTAATGTCTCCCCCAGTCAGGAGCAGAAATTAGAGTACACTCTATAGTGGCAAGGGCAATACCAAGGGAGAATATTTTGTTGCCATTTTAATGATTTTATCATAGTTCTCATTTGTTATAGTTTTAGGCAATATTATTTTAGATATACAGTTGGCCCTCCTTATCCGCGGATTTTGCATGCACAGATTCAACCAACCGTGGATCGGGAAAACCTGGAAGTTCACTCTCCAACACTTGTTGTTTGAGCATGAATAAACTACTTTTCTTGTCATTATTCCCTAAACAATACAGTATAACAACTACTTACATAGAATTTACATTGTATCAGGTATTATAAGTAATCTAGGTATTATAAGTAATCCCCAGGTTATGAACAAGTACCGTTCCTGAGTCTATCTTTAAGTCGGATTTGAAGTCAGAACAGGTACATCCGGTATTATTTAGCGTCAGTTAGTCAAAAGTTTGTCTTTGTATATAGTATATATTTTACCTTTCTATGCAAATAAAACACTTAAGAAACGTATGTATTTCAGTAATTAAACCACTGTGTTGCTTAGTAATAATTGTAGCTTACATCGGGGCAGGGCCTTTCTCATGCTCCATTAAAATTGTTCCGATCGTTGATCGACTGTAGCCTAACGCTTTTCCAATGACTGATAGCGTTTCACCTCTTTCTGATCGCTTCATTACTTGCACTTTATTTTTAATCGTGATCATGATTATTTTCGTGAACAGAAACACTGCAGATTCAGAGCTGCGCTGGGTCCTAAAGTCCACCAGACTGAGACAGGTTAAATAAGGTCTGGGGTTCCGCTGGGTCCTAAAGACCACCGCACTGACAGATTAAATAAGGGACTTGAGCATCCGTATTTTTTGGTATCCGCGGAGGGGGGTCCCGGAACTAATTGCTCACGGATAAGGAGGGCCGACTGTAATAGTTATGTGATTCTGGTATCACTTTTTTATATTCTCTCATGGCTCCACATCCTTTCAGTTATTTGGAGACCAGACCATTTCACAATATTGTTGAGTGAACCCAAACTAAGATTCTTTCAATACTCCATTAGGGCCGCACTGTAATGTAGCGGTTAGTGCCGTATTGGAATTCAGAGTTCAATTCCAGCACCGTCTGTATGGAGTTTGGACATTCTGCCCACAACTGTACGGGTTTCTTCCAGATGCTCCCATTCCTTCCCACAATCCTAAGATGTACTAGTCCTTGTAGATTGACCTGTGATTAGGTGAGGGTTAAATAAGTGTGTTGATGGGTGGCATAGCTCATTGGCCAGAACGGCCTATTCTGTGCGCAATCTGCAAGTAAGATATTTAAAAATAAAGTAAGTTAGAACTATTACATGCATGCAAATTTAGTCTTAAGTTCTTTTATTAAAGCAATCACAGTATACAGACTTCAGCTCCAATGCGCAATCTCATATTAAGAATAGTTAAAACAAAGGAATTTTATTAATCAGAATTATCCAGGAGTATATATTAAATGCTACATATATTTTGTAATAATTGCTTTCAATTTTAGGCTAGACATCAATGAAATAATTGCATAATAAACCGGGATCACTACAATTCATTGTAAATCGTCCCATGATTAGCCTAGGATTAAATCAGGGAATTGCCGGGCAGTGTTCAGTTTAGGGTTAAGACTGGAAAGGCCTACTCCACACTGTATCTCAATAAATAAATATAAAAGTTATTTTATAAGAATTATTTTTAGAGACATCCTTTGAAGGGAGCAATGGTTTAGATTTCTGAATGATTGGGACCTCTTCTAGGGATGGTATGACCTACAAAACGGATGGGTTACACCCAAACCTGAGGAGGACCAATATCCTTGTCGGCAGGTTTGCTAGAGCTATTGGGGAGGGTTTAAACTAAGTTGGCAGGCATATGGGAACAGGAGTGATAGGGCTGAGGATGGGACAGTAGGTATACAAATAAATGCAGTATGTAGTGAGACTGAGAGGATGGACAGGCAGACGATAGGGCAAAATTGCGGTCACAATTATCTTAGGGTAAGGTGAATTGTAACATGGGGCAAAATCAAAAAGGGTGATTAATAAAGGACTGAATTGTTATATTTGAATGCTCACAATATGCAGAATGAGGTAGATGATCTTGCAGCACAGTTAGAAATTAGCAGGTATGGCATTGTGGGCATCACTGAGTCGTGGCTGAAAAAAAGATCATTACTGGGAGCCTAAAATCCAATACAATCCACCTTGTATTGAAAGGACAAGGAAATAGGCAGAGGCAGTGGGGTGGCTCTGTTGGTAAATAATGAAATCAAATCCTTAGAATGAGGTGACATAAGAAAGAAAGATGTAAAATCCTCTGGGTAGAGCTAAGAAGCTACAATGGTAAAATGGCCATGATGAAAGTTATATAGAGTCCCCCAAACAGTAGCAAGAACATGGAATATAAATTTCAACAGAAAATAGAAAAGACATGTAATTAGGGCAATGTTATGATAATCATGGGGCAATTCAATATGCAGGTAAATTGGGAAAATCCAGTTAGTGCTGGATCCAAAGAGAAAGAGTTTGTTAAATGTTGTTTAGAGCAGCTTGTGGTTGAGTGCATTAGGGGAAAGACAATTCTGGACTGGGTGTTTTGTAATGAAACAGATTTGACTAGGGATCTTAAGGAAAAGAACCTTTGGGAGGCAGTGAACACAATATGATAGAATTCATCCTGCAATTTGAGAGGGAGAAGCTGAAGTCAGATGTATCAGTATTACATTGGAGTAAAGGGAATTACAGAGGCATGAGAGAGAAGGTGTCCAAACTTGATTGAAAGGGGACACTAACAGAGATGACAGCAGAGCATCAGTGGTTGGAGTTTCTGGAGGAAATTCAGAAAGCGCAGGATAGATACATCCCAAATATGAAAATGTATTCTGAAGGGAAGATGAAGCAAACGTGGCTGACATGGGAAGTCAATGACAGCATGAAAGGAAAAGAGAGGGCATATACAATAATGTGGCAAAAATTAGTGGGAAATTAGAGGATCAGAAAGCTTTTGAAAGTCAACAGTAAGCAACTAAAAAGCCATAAGGAGTGAAAAGATTAAATATGATGGTAAGCTAGTCAATAATATCAAAGAGAACACCAAAAGTTTTTTTAACATATATAAGGAGTAAATTAGAGGAGCAAGTGATTTTAGACTGCTAGAAAATGACACTAGAAAGAGTTCTACTTCACAAATTTCAAATCATGGTCAGGAAATTCATCCAGGCTTGGCTGAAGAAATCCCTACCCAATTACCATCAGCATACTGTATGACCTGTAGCATGAGAGGTCCCAACATACTAGACCTCTTGGTATACCAAGAAATGCCTACTGTTCCATGCCCAAACTGCATTTCAGTAAATTGGATCATTTGGCTGAACTTCTGCTACCTGCATACAGCTAGAGTTTAAAGAGCAAAGTTCCAGAGATTAGGACAACAAAGAGGTAGTCATGGGAGGCAGAGGAACAATTATGGAATTACTTCGAGATGGTAGACTGGGCCATGTTCAAGGACTCATCTGTGGATCTGAATGTATTCACCATGTTTGTCACACTCTGTATTAAAACAGTTGTAGATGAGTGTGTCCCCACAAATCATTAAGTCTTCCACAACTAGAAGCGCTGGATGGACCAAGAGATCTGAAATCTGCTGAGGGCCAGATCTGAGGTATTCAAGTCAGATGACCAAGAAAGTTACAAGTCCAGGTACGATCTCTGAAAAGCTATTTCATGGGAGAAGTGGCAATTCTGGACTAAATCTGGTGATCCAACACGGCCTTGCCTTACACCTCTTTTAACACATACCCATGGTGATAGCTCATTTTCTATCCTGAATCCCAGATCGTACTTGTTCTGCACTTCTATTATTTTCTCATGTCTTACATTATCAAAAGTATTTTCATAGTCAATAAAGCATAAGATGATGGTCTTTTGTGCCTCAGTGCATCTCTCCAGGATGTTTCTCATCGCAAATATTCCTTCCCTTGTTCTTGAGCCTTTACGAAAACAAAACTGTGTTTCTCCAATTTCATTGCTGATTGTACCTTTCATTCTGCTAACCATTATTTTCAACCGTAGCTTGATGCAATGAGACATTATACTTATCGTCTTGTGTTTGTTACATTTTATCGTCCTTGGCTTTTCTGGTAAGGTGATAAATACCGATTTGAGAAAGTCCTCCAGAAGATTTCCTGTCATATAACTGTTGTTTAATATCGCTAAAAGGTTCGTTTTTCCCTTTGGACCAAGTGATTTCAGAACTTCAGTGGAAGTCATATCTTTCCCCAGTGGCAGACCCAGCAGGAGACTGGTGGGGAAGGAGGATGAGCTACAACCTTGGAAGACAACGGTTGCTTTGCAAACAGATGATCTACCAAGAAGAGAGGTGGCGATCTCTTTAAACTCACCCGGCAGAAGGCAAAGGCAAACCACTGCTGTCACCTGCCAAGTACATGATTTCCCAATACGTCAGTCTTAATAAAGGATCAAAACTATGACGTTAACAGAGCCGCAAATAACAGTAGTGGAGTGGTGTCCAGGTATATGCCAACCACGGACTATGATGATGATGAAGTCGATATGGCCTATGGAGAAGTTGAAAAACTAATGAAAAAGACTAAAAACAACAAAATAACTATGATTCTTGGTGATTTTAATGCCAAAGTTGGCAGCGCAAGAGAAGTTTTGACTGTAGGACCCTTCAGGCTTGGGGAAAGAAACGATTGCGGAGAAAGACTGGTTGAATTTGCAAAAACAAACTAATGATTGCGAATACCTGGTCCAGTCTGTCAAAACGGGGACTGTTCATGTGGACCAGTCCTGATGGTTCAGTAAAAAACCAAATTGACTATATTTCAGTCCCCAATCGGTTCAGGAATGGAGTGAAGCAGGTGAAAACATACCCTGGTGCTGACTGTTATACGGATCACTACCCCCTCCATGAGTGCGCATTTGAAGAAGATGAGAAAGGCCAAACCCTCAAATAAGGTTGAGTCTGAATAACTCATTACAGATGAAGCAAAAAAGATCAAATATTTGCTCAGAACAGGGAATAGATTTTCAGTCTTAGATGATGAGGGTAGAAACATGGCAGTGGAGAACATCTGGGACAGACATTGCGGAAAAGACTTTGGGTTTTCGGAAAAAGAGCAAAAGACATAACCCTTGGTTCACTGATGAGTTGAGAAAGTTAACTGAAGAAAGAAGAAAGGTAAAACATTGGGATAATGAACGATACAAAGCCCTACATTGCTTGATTTAAAGAAACTGCAAGGAAGCGACAGAGAATTAGATGAATGAACAGTGCGAAGAAATTGAGCAGTATGAATGAAGTTATGATTATAGAGGCCTTCACCAAAAGGTAAAGCTGATGATGAAATTAAGGAGGACAGTGCCATCGGTTGAATTAAGGAGGACTGTGTCATATTGAAGATGGTAGTGGTAATCCATGCTATGAACATGGATAGATGTGTTGAGTACGTCTCGGAATTAATTGAAGATAACAGGATTGAAGATTTACCAGAATTACTCAAATGATTAATCAACCTGAAATATTGATGTCAGAGATGGGAAGTGCGATTTGGAGTCTAAAAGTCAGAAAGGCGGCTGGTGAAGATAAGATTTCCACTGAAATTCTAAGATCACTTGGTCCGAAGGGAAAAACGAACCTCTTAGCGATGGGATTGAGAGGGACAATAAATAAGTCATGTTGGAATGGCGGCACAGACTCAATGGGCCGGGTGGCCTAATTCTATTTCTAATTGTTTAACATTCTGATGTTATATTATTCTGATCAGAATAATATGACATTAGAATGCTAAACAATTCAACTTTAAAAGAAACATCAAGCAACTCACCTTTAATTAAACATATAAAGCATGTCTTATAAATTTTCCATAGCCTGCAGGAACGTACTCTTGCTGGCCTGTCTTTGCTGCACAGGCACTAATGTAATTTTCAGTTGATTTCAGAAGCAAGTTTATTGAAGGATACAGGTGCCTCATAAAAACACTTATTAATCACTCCATCCCCTTTGCTTCACCATGGATTATAATAATTACAACTCAACTATTGGAGCCACATTAAAACTGGCAGTGAACCCTGAAGAGGTTTTTTAATTATGTAATAAATCCTTATGGAGAAGAACAAGCTTTCTCAAAACCTTTAAAGCATTTAATCTTTAGATTGTTTATGTGCATTATCAATTTCTAAATTATAGCATTATTATTCCCATTTCTGAGTGAGATGCACAGCATTTTCCAAATGTTTGTGGGGCAGATGGTCTGGTAAATATAATATTAAGGCAGTAGGACTTATTGTTGTAGACATCCTCCGAGAGCAATTCACAAGCATAGTTAAACAAGTAAATCAGAAAACAGAAGAATTGTATTGAGTGAACATAATTGAAATATTATAGTCTCTTGGTTAGGCCACAGAAAAATGGTCTGACCTCTAAATAATTAAAAAAAAGGATATGGACCCAGGAGGAAATACTTTTTTTAAAAGAGCTACTGGAATTACAATGTTTCAACTATTATGAAAGATATAAACTAGATTGAAGAATGATTTAATGGACATCTTTAAGATAACAAAGTAGTTTGAAAGAGTGTAATTGGAGAAGATAGTTCTGCTTGTAAGGTGACCAAAAATATGGGATGGCAACCAATCAATCCAGAATGAAAATTATAAGAAGCCACTTTATCTAACAAATGGGTAATGTGGAGATGAACAAAACAGATACGTTTTAAGGGAAACTAAATTAGAAGATGTATTGATAAGGTTAACTGAAGGACAGAAGTAGACTTATCAGAGTATAAATAGTAACATGGACTTGTTGGCTGATTGACTTTGTTGGGTACTATAATAAATATGTAATACTGTGCAATAGTGGGTAAGGAGATAGCTGCCTAAGATGCTTACCCTGAAAAGGCTGTTGCATTTTCTCATCTTCCATTGCAAAACCATTTTGGAGTTCGCTGAATGAAGACAGCTGTATCAAATGATTGGCATCACTTATAAACAACCGAGTTTGAGACAAAGACAAGAAAGCTAATGGTATGTTGGCCTTTATAACAAGAGGAATTGAGTATAGGAGTAAAGAGGTCCTTCTGCAGCTGTACAGGGCCCTGGTGAAACCCCACCTGGAGTATTGTGTGCAGTTTTGGTCTCCAAATTTGAGGAAGGACATTCTTGCTATTGAGGGAGTGCAGCGTAGTTTCACAAGGTTAATTCCCGGAATGGCGGGACTGTCATATGTTGAAAGATTGGAGCGACTGGGTTTGTATACACTGGAATTTAGAAGGATGAGAGGGGATCTGATTGAAACATATAAGATTATTAAGGGATTGGACACGCTGGAGGCAGGAAGCATGTTCCCGCTGATGGGTGAGTCCAGAACTAGAGGCCACAGTTTAAGAATAAGGAGTAGGCCATTTAGAACAGAGATGCGGAAAAACTTTTTCACCCAGAGAGTGGTGGCTATGTGGAATGCTCTGCCCCAGAAGGCAGTGGAGGTCAAGTCTCTGGATGCATTCAAGAGAGAGTCAGATAGAGCTCTTATAGATAGCGGAGTCGAGGGATATGGGGAGAGGGCAGGAACGGGGTACTGATTGTGTATGAACAGCCATGATCACAGTGAATGGCGGTGCTGGCTAGAAGGGTTCCTGCACCTACTGTCTATTGTCTATTGTCTAATAATGATAAAATAAAAAAAGGAAAATTTGAAAATGGTAAATGACTATCAGTTGGATGAAAACAGATATAACCAACTCTTGAAGATATTGTCTCGCATGCCATTTTACCATTTTAAAATTATGTGATACAATCCTATCAGAGATTCTGCTACCACGAGGAGGTAGAAAAACTCGAGGCCTAGTGCCAGACAGATAATCTCTTCCTCAATGTCAACAAGACAAAGGAGATAGTTATCAACTTCAGGAGAACTTGCACCACTCACACATCTCGTTACCTCGCCAGCTCAGTGGTGGATCCTGAACAACTCCTGGTAGTGCATGAACTCTCATTGTTCCAGAACACATTTTACACAATCAGGAAAGCTCATTAACACCTCTACTTTCTGAAGAGGCTGAAGAGACATAGACTATACACACTTATACTCACATCATTCTGCAGATGTGCAGTAGAAAGCATCCTAACAAACTGCATCAGTGCAGGTTATGGAAACTGCACTGCAGGAGGCAGGAAGCGCTACAATGGGTGTCAAAACTGCCCAACACATCACCAGCAACAGCCTGTCTGTCACCAAAGACAGATGTACAGAAAGGTGCTGGAAAAAGGCCAGTAACATCATGATGAATCCCGCCCACCCTGTTAACTCATGTACTGTTTGTCCCACTCCTATCAAAGAGGAGGCTACATAGTTTCCACACCAGGACTGCAAGACTAAAAAATAGTCCCCACTAACCCACCCCTCCACACTCCCGCAAACCACTACTTTACATTTCCTGTTAGTCACCTTAAGTATAGACACTCCTATGCCAAGCATTACTTTATGGATATGCAATGAATCTATGTATCTAATCTATCTTACTCATTTGTATTTATTGTGTTTTTATTATTACAATTGTGTTCTTATTCTGCCTCTTTTTGCATTCCATTGGATTCAGAGTAACAATCATTTTGTTCTCCTTTGCATTTCTGTCCTGAAAATGAAATGAAACAATCTTGAAGAACACACACATAATGCTGGTGGAACACAGCAGGCCAGGTAGCATCTATGGGGAGAAGCGCTGTCGACGTTTTGGGCCGAGACTCTTCGTCAGGACTAACCGAAAGGAAAGATAGTAAGAGATTTGAAAGTAGTGGGGGGAGGGGGAAAAACGCCCTGAAACGTCAACGGCGCTTCTCCCTATAGATGCTGCCTGGCCTGCTGTGTTCCACCAGCATTTTGTGTGTGTTGTTGTTTGAATTTCCAGCATCTGCAGATTTCCTCGTGTTTGAACCTTGAAGAAGAAATGAGTGGAAACTGAAAGAAATGCCTGAGTGATTTAACTTCCCTCAGTGTTGGTACAATAGTTGTGGGGTGCATTGGGAGGAACTAATAAAGCTATTTGGAGATCATTAACAGATGAATCTGTAACGCTATTAAAATCTAACCATTTTGTTATATCAGTTTTACGGTAAGAGTTTCTGAGCAATTGTTTCAATTATTTCTTGACTGCAGTTGTGTGCTAGCAGCTTTTCCACATTTTATTATAATATATGATAAGCAACAATTTTGTTGGTAAGATGCTTCAATGAGGCACTTTATGCAGCTTCAATAAATGCAACAGCACTGTTATGGTTTGATTTATTTTCATAATTGCTAAAAGGATTATAAGCTGACACAGGTTTAGAAGTAGATCCATTGGGAATAATAACTATACCAACACTTTATTATAAGACTTTTTTGTAAGGGGGTACTTGGTATAATTATCCATTGAAATTTTTTTTTAAAATGCTGCCATAATTTCTGGATAACTAGAAAGCAACTAAACAATTTAAATCTATTGAATAATAATTTCTGTAAGTATCTTGTCTATGGCAAGATAATGTGTTAATTGTGGTGCTCAAAATGTATTTACAACATATTAAAATGGTTAAATAAAATATCCTAATGATATTGAATATTACCTTCACAGCCCTGTTATTGAAATTTACAGCTGATATGCAGTTGGAAAGGAGGATGCGAAGGGGCTCACTGGGAACTTATTGGCCATTGACACCTTTGGTGGTTACCTGCATGCCTGAATATACCGACCTCCCAGATGGTTCCAACATATGGACTCTCTGTCCCTGTGGTCCAGAGGAGCTTGTGTTCATTGAACCAGGTAGAAGAATCACAGACCTGTTGTTTTGCATAGCCCTATGGGATTTCACTGAAGGTAATTAGAGTTTCTTTTTTTAACCTTTTATTGGATACGTTGCTTACAATGTTGTTAGTACTGTATACACTGCACCAAGTAACACATCCTAATAGACACCTGTCAAAACTAGACCGCATACGTAAAGAATATTTGAGATCAATCTTTATTCCTATAAAATTAGTATTGGCAATTACTATAAATAAACTTTGTGAGTGATGAAACTAACCAGATTGTACTTCAAAGCAAGAAATAAAAATCAAATTAGCCAACACTTGAGATGATTATTTGGTCTATGTCACTTTGCTGATTGTATGAGCTTGCATTGGACAAAGTGGTTTGCATGCCTGACATTATAATAGTAGCTAAATTTCAAGGGTATTTCATTTCAGCATAAAGGCATTGAGCCATAAGTTTATGAAAGAAACTACCTTAAGACGCTCCTTGGTTTCATTATAATTACGTTCTTTTATTATAGAAGTAAATATAATTCTTCATACCAAAAGTTTATTTTATCAGGGTTTGATTCCTTCTATTAACTGGAATGTTCGCTTTATTATAAGAACAGTTTACATTGTTGGAGTTTATCATGACTTCAGAAATTAAACAGTATCGTTGATTGGAAAGTTTATGTATTCCTTGCTTAGATTGACTTATTTTACTGAATGCATCACCAGGACAACAACCCACATCAATCATGGCTTTAAAAATGGAAACACAAGGGACTGCAAATGCTGGAATCTAGAACAACAAGGAATCTTCTGGAAGAACTCAAGGAGTTGAGCAGATTCAGAGAGAGGAAAATAACTGCTGACATTTCAGGTTGAAAGCTTCCATCAGGACTGAGAGTGGATGAGTGAGAGAGCCCATGCAAAGAGGAGGAAGAGAGTAGAGAGAAAGGATTCAGAAGAAGTTGTTGGACTGAGGCAGATAGTGCTAGGTAGATGAGTGGGTGGACGTTGGAAGACTGAGGTAGGTGAATGATAAATATAGGCAGACAAACAGAGAGAGGAAAAAGGGGTTAAGAAAACAGGCAGAGCTTGGTGGGAGTGTGAAGATAGGAGATCAGCAAGAGCACAAAGCACTACCAGTGCTGGATTCTAATAAGTAAAGCAGGTGAGAAGGGGCATGGATACCTCTTCTCATCTTTATACTGTTCTTCTCTGTCCTGATGCAAGGTTTCGACCTAAAACATCGACAATTTTTTTCCTCCCACGGATGCTGCTCAGCCTGCTGGGTTTTTCCAGCAGATTCTTTGTAGCTTTAAAAATATTATTTTGGGTGTATAAAGCTTTGTTCAAATAATATAATCACACATTGTCGCTGAAGTCCCCGGTAACAAACTTTAATAGCAATGCAATTTAACTGAGGAAAAATTGGCTAGACCGATTGCCAAAACAAGAAATCACTTTTGAAAGCAGATAATAAAAGCATAATCATTGATCAGAAATGTTGTAGTAAGAGGAACAAACAGAGAATAAACATACTTCAATTATCTTTTAAAAAACACTGAGAAAATTCAGAATAATCTAAAGCAGCAAGTGGAAATGCATTTAAGATAGCTTTGTTTGAGAGTGATAAATAAATAGAGTAAAGGGAATTCTGAACAATGTAGTATGGGTTTGAGGGTGTTTTCATTGCCCAAAACCAGTGCCCAAGCCTGAATAAAGTGATCTGTTGGAGTAACCAGGATATGTGGTATACATGGACAAGAACCGTAGACTCTTAAAAAAGTTAAAGTGATTAACAATCAGAAACAGTGAAATTTCAGCACCAATCCTTAAAGCATGTGGAATGATACACTAACCTTTGAAGAACTGAAGCGAGATTTCCTACAATGATGACCAGAATCCCAAGGATATGTTATTAGGTACCTAATCAGGAATACCATTTTTCCTGAAGTAACAAGATTACGGTGGTTTGATTGAAGCTTTCAAATTAATGAGGAAGCAATAGGGCACAGAGGTTAGGGAGTCTAGGGAGTCATTGCTTAAAATTAAAAAGCAGATATTTTAGAACTTAGTAGGAAACATAACTACATGCAAATAATTGTGGAAATTTGGAACTCTATACCACAAATAACAATGATTAGTACCAAATTATTAACAGAATTCATGTTTGCGTTCATCAAAGTGTTTTGAAGGATATTAAACAAAGTTTTTGTTTCCATAATATCATAATTTATTGTGTATTTAATATTTATAAATATTATAAATATTGAAAAAGAATAAAGTAATTAAAAGGAGACACAGATCTCATTTTTGATTCCAGTCTGAGGGCTAAACAGCTTATTTCTGATCTCAAGATCTGAATAAATATGAGTTTAGGAAACAAAATTTCATCTGGAAAAGTATGCCCAGGAAATTCAGAATTCAATGAAGATTGAACATGAAGCTGTTAAAGAGAATTATATTAGCAATATATGGAAAGGAAGAAATCAACAAATGTAACAAATATGAGTCATTTACTGCAGAGTAGGGAGAAAAGAGAAAGGAAATGGCAGAAACATTAGAAACAGCTTGCATCTGGCTTCATAGCAGAAGTGACAAGAACAATTTGTATATAGTAGGAAACTGGTAATTAATGAAAATGAGTAACTCAAAGAAATTGGAACTGGTTAAAAAAAAGTGTAGAAATTAATGAAACCAAAGCTGAAAAACTCTGGATCAAAAAAGCTTGCTTCTTAGCGACTTGCAATAAGTGAGAGTGACTTTCCAAAATGACACTATCCTAGGAAGCTTTCACAGACCACAAAAACATGAGTCATCCCAATATCAGCTAAAAAACAGTGACAAAAAGAAAAGAAGGAAATTTAGGCAAGTATGGATAGCATCAGTGGTAGAAAAAGTTGTTGAACCTATTATTAGATAATATCATAAGCAAGAGATTCTGCAGATGCAGTAAATGCAGAGCAACATACACAAAATGCTGGAGGAAAAAGCTGCATCTCTGGAGATGAATGAACACCCTACATTTCAGGCCAACGTCCTTCATCAGGACTGGAAAGTGGGGGAAGGGGTGTTGCCAGAATAAGAAGATGGGGAGAGCAGAAGGAAATGATAGATGAAGCCAGCTGGGTGGGAGAGAGGTGATGAAGTAAGAAGCTGGAAGGTGATTGGTGGTAAAGGTATGAGGAATGTCTGGTAGCTCTTGGGCTGTGTTCCCTGGAATTCAGGAGAATGAGAGGGGATCTTATAGAAACATTTCAAATGTTAAAAGGCCTGAACAGATTAGACATGGCAAAGTTATTTCCCATAATAGGGGAGTCTAGGGCAAGATGGCATGACTTCAGTATTGAAAGACGTCTATTTAGAACAGAGATGCGGAGAAACTGCTTTAGTCAGAGGGTGGTAAATCTGTGGAATTTGTTGCCACGAGCAGCTATGGAGGCCAAGTCACTGGGTGTATTTAAGGCAGAGATAAATAGGTTCTTAATTAGCCAGGGAATCAAAGGGTATGGGAAGAAGGCAGGGAGTGGGGATGACTGAAAGAATTGGATCAGCCCATGATTGAATGGCAGAGCAGACTAGATGGGCCAAATGGCTGACTTCTGCTCCTGCATCTTATGGTAAAAGTAAAGGGCTGAAGAAGAAGGAAAGGAGAGGGGACCATGTGAAAAAGGGAAGGGAGTGCACCAGGAGGGCATGATATTCAGATGAAGAGCAGAGCTAAGAGAGAAGCCAGAATGAGGGAATAAAACAGAGGGAAGGGGAGGCAGAAAATTTCTGGAATTTGGAGAAACTGATGTTCATGCAAAAAAGTTGGAGGCTGCCCAGGTGAAATATAGGATGTTACTCCTCCAACCTGATAGTGATCACATTGTGGAAGAAGGGGATGTCATGGACTGAAATGCTCGAATCAGAATGGGGATTGGAATTGAAATGGTTGGCCATTGAGAAATCGTGCTTTTTGCAGATGGAGCAAAGGTGCTCAGCAAAGTGGTCCCCAGTCTACATCAGGTCTCAGCGATGTAGAGGAGGCCACATCGGGGGGGGGGGGGATACAATAGACAACCTAAGCAGATTCACAAGTGAAGTGTTGCCTTAGCTGGAATAATTGTTTGAAGACCTGGATGGAGATAAAGGAGGTGAATGGGCAGATGTAGCATCTGCTGCTTGCTGGGATACAGTATGTGCCAGGCGGGAGATTAATGGGGAGTGACAAATGGACAAGGAAATCGTGGAGGGAGCAATCATTGTGGAAAGCAGGGAGTGGCAGAGTGGTAAAGATGTATTTGGTGGTAGAGTTCCTTTGAAGATGGTGGAAGTTATGGAGAATGACATGTTAGATATGGAAGCTCATAGGGTGGTTGGTGAGGACAAGGGGAACTCTATTCCTGTTAAGGCAGATGGAAACGTGTGAACGTAAATGTCTGGGAGATGGAGGAGATGCGAGTGAGGGCAGAATCAATGGTGGTGGAAGGAAAATGCTGTTCTTTGAAGGAGGTGGACATCTCTAATGTTCTAGAAATGAAAGCCTCAATCTGGGAACTGATGCTGTGGAGGTGAAGGAAATGAATAAAGGGAACAGCATTTTTACAAGAGACAGGATGGGGAAAGGTATATTCAAGATAGCAGTGGGAATTGGTAAGTTTCTAAAAGGTATTGGTAAGCAGTTTGTCCCCAGAAATGGAGAAAGCAAGATCAAGAAAGGGGAGAGAGGTATCAGAAATGGACCAAGTCAATTTAAGGGTAGGGTGAAAGGTGGAGGCAAAGTTGATGAAAATAACAAGTTCAGCATGAGCGCATGAAAGGGCACTAATGTAGTTGTTAATGTGTGCAGAACATTACCATTGGAAGACTTTGAACATAACTGTTCCACGTAGCCAATGAACAGACATATTGGCTAATACCACTGAGCCAAATCAGCTTGGTGTTGCAAAATGCTGAGTTTTACAATGTTGAGCCAATCAACATTTTCAAGAAAATTGTTTTATTACACAATAAGTAACCAGGACAAATAGTTTGCAATAGTCAAGTAAGCACAGTCCCAGATCGCATTCTGCCGTTCCTGGCAAATGTATAAATATGACTTCTGAATAGTTCTTGACTGTAGTCAACTACTATCTACTCAATCAATCCAGGAAACCAAACTATTCTTTCACATCTCTTTTCTTATTTGAAATACCTGCCAACAGTATATTTTCTGAATAATCACAATGTTCTACCAATACGCAATTGAGAGCATCTTTTAACATGCAGCATCAATGTGTGGTACAGAAAATACACTATGGTGGATAGGAGGGCTCTACAATAGTTATTAAAACTGCCTGATGCATTACCAGAATAACTCTAGCCGCAATCAAGGACATATAATCAGAAAGATGCCAGAAAAAGGCCAGCAATATCATGAAACATCCCACCCACCCTACACACGGACTGCTTGTCCCACTCCTACCAAGGAAGATTCAATGAGCATCCATGCCAGGATCTCAAATCTCTAATATTGAATCTCCAATCTAGAATCTTGAATCAATTTTGGGTTTAACTTTAACTCAAAACTGTTCATTCCATCAATGATAAAACTCCATTTTTATTCCCATAACATCCTGCCATATGGCAAGCCCTTCCTGTCACATGAGAAATCACTGCAGCAAGCAAATTTTAAGTTGTTATTTCCTATGTTGATCATTACTACACACACTGTATTTTCAAAAGAGTTAAAAATTCAACACTGGACATATTGCAAAATGTTATTAACTCTGTAGAATATATATTATCAGTATTCTAAACTGATCACAAATTCCTTACTGTCTCCTGTAATACAGAACACAGCACAGGAAGAACTCTTTGACCTTTGATGTCTGTGTTGATCATGATGCCAATTTAAACTGCACACAGTCTATACCCTTCCATTTCCAGCTTGGATTTATGTTTGGCATAACAATTAGATGTTCTTCAAATTGTAAATATCAGAATTGTTATGGAATACTGAGAGGGCAGAGCTACAATGGTGCTAGGCAGTGATTTCCTCAAGCTCAATTGCAGAAAAAGTGAAACAAACAGCGATGTCTCTCTGTTTCCTTTTCAAGGTGGGTGGGGTTCTGTCAAAGAACCTGACCTACAGCTACACTCAAACTTTGCTCTTTATGATGTTGTTTCCCGCTCTCAGGGCTCACAGACTGGAGGATGAGCTCACCTTCGGGGTACTGAGGCTTTATGGCCCTGGGAACGAGGCACCTTTAAGCCGGTGCTACCAACTGAAGTGCCATGGGAGATAAACAGAACATTGGAAACAGCGGGTTGCTTTTGGGGACTCTGAGTTGGATTGCATTCTCTCCCTCTCTTTCTCTAGTTGGTGAGGGAGAGTTTGTTACCAGTTGAGTTGGAGAACTCAGAAAAAAAAGCAACAAGGCAGACTTTAGCTCTGTAAATCAGCAAGTTGTTTTGTTTATGTCTCCGCTCTCACTCAGTGACACCTCTCAGTCCCTTTATTAGGGAAAGAGACAGCCTGTGTTATGCCAAGTTGTCAGGTGAATGATTAGTTTTTGTTGTGTTACAGATCATGGTCTTTCTTGAGGGCTTTGCTATTGCTTGCTTGGCTGGATAGGTGGAGGGTGCAGATGCTTTTTTTTGCTGAAGAATGTGGGGGAGGGGGGAGGGTCAAGTTTTGCTGCTGCTAGTGTGTGGGAGGGGGAAGTAAGGGTTTTTGGGGTTCTAAAATTTCTATTGTCACATTCTTTGGGGCACTCTTCAGTTTTGTGGATGTCTGTGAAGAACAAGAGTTTCACATTGTATATTGTATGCATTCATTGATACTAAATGGAACTAATGAACACTTGAGCTATCGAAGAATGACTGAACAAGATGTATGTGTAGCACCACTCTTATCATGTGTGACTAGTTGCCACACTCTGAGAAAATTGAATTATACTAGGTGCTAGTGGGCCATCAGAAGAATGCAGGTATCAGAAGGAGGCAATGAACAGAAACCACATACTTTTGAAAATAAAGTTTTGTTTATAAGAAAAAAACAATATGTACAAAATATTTACATGAGCAAGAACAATTCAAAATACAAACATTCAGTTTATGTTCCAAATCTTAGATATCAACAAAAGCCAAAATCCTGTTTAGTAGGATCAGTGTTATTCCGTTGTTACTCCAATTTCTCTAACTAATTAGATCTAGTGTTATTCCTTACTTAAAAGTTTGCAGACTAAACTTTTCTTTTTATTTATCCCTAGCTAGTTAGAAAACAAAATATAATTCCTATTTTTAAGTATTATAGTTAACTTCAGTTTCAGTTCCAGGCAGTATAATCTACATGTTTAAAATTATATATACACATTTTAACACCTTTCACGGCAATTCTCCAACATCACAACTTACAAACAAAGTAAATTTCATTCAGTAACTTATCAAAGTCTTTGCAAAAATAATCAGTTCTTGCAGAAAATCAAATTTGGATTTTTCAAATGAAAATAAACTTATACATCCAAATATATTAACTCCTGTGTGTCATTACACATTTCGTTCCCGCACTGGTTCTTCATCTCTTGGGTGGCTCACCATCTTGTTTCTTGCATCATTGGAATTAAATAGTTTATCATCCACAGAAAGTCAATTCAGAAACTTGTGCAAAAATTTGACCAAATGCCTTGGTATGATTTTGCAGAATTAATTCCCGACTACACAGTAGGGATTTTGGACGATATTGTCTCTTTAAAGTGGCTGCATGTTATAGCTGTAGCTTCAATAAATCGTTAATTGCTATAGCCTCTCCTTCAGGGGTTTCACCCTGAGGGTTTCAAGTTAGTAGGGTAAAGATACTCACTACTAATTCCACTCTTAACAGTTCATGTCTTCAGCTTCTAATCGTTGCTGCGTTTCTCTCCTTGCCCATCCTGTGTCCACCGCACCCTGCCCTTGTATAGCTTTTATATCAAATTCTCCTTTTTTAAAAAAATCAGTAAACCTCGTTTTTATCCCTCCGCAGATAAAACTTTGTAACATTACCACGTTGGGTTTAATTAGCCTAGGTTATATATGTATATTGACTCTCAATATGCACTTAGTGTGGTGCAATGCAAGAAGTTATTGTACAAATTGGAGCTCATGGTAACATATTGCCTTAGATTGAGAATATGATAAATAATTGGTTGTCAAACTTCACTAAGTGCTTGATTCTGGACAAAGTTACAGTGTACAAAATCTAGATGGAGTTATGTAACTGAGATGTACATCCTTTAGTCTTAACCTTTTGTTGCCAAGCTTAGAGAGAGATTTTATTGAATGTAAATATTTGATTATGATGAATTATGCAAAATTGAATATCTGCATTAAGCTGATGCTTCTCATAACTTTACAGCCCCATAAATAACTGATATCAATATCAGTTAATATCAAAATATCAAAAATGGAGGAGGTCGGAGGGGAAATGAACGAGAAGAGATTAGATCACAAAAGAAGATCCTCACCACAACGGTATTTTAGAGAAGCCATGGTTGAACTTTTACCTCAGTAATTAGTGACAGGACATTTAGAAAGTGATTTTTATTGGTTATTTCTTCAACTGAGCAGGAAACTGGTATTTTTTAGTCTTTGTTAATGTTGTAGAAGTATACAGAGGTCCTGTATGAGGTCCTGAAGGTGTTTAAAATGACTTGATAATGCCAATGTGAATTGAATAAAAGTTGCATGTTACTGTTTAGTATCAATGGCATGATTCTAACGTATACGAAGTGCAAAATGCATTTGTCTATTTTTGTCATTTAAAATAGGTGATTGTTCTCTGCCTTATTTCCCATCTCTTTATTTTGGCTTTATGAAAAGTGCAATCTTTGGGGTCCTTCTGGAATTTGGAGTTTTGAAACCGAAGGGAAAGCATATAGATTGCTGCAATTCAAACTACTATTTATATTCTTAATATATTAAAATATATTAAGTTTTATTTTTTGATTAAACTTTTCTTTATAGAAGTGCAATGTGAGGACTTTAAATAGAGATTGTAGTAAAAGTATTATCATTATTTCATCATTTGGTCGTGAAATCAGGGCAAAAGAACTACAAGAATTTTCCCAAAAGACACACATACTTATTCAAGTACAAAGATTATTTGCATCATTGGCATTCAGGGAATATCTGAACCTTTAAATTAAAATACAATTAGGTGTGTCTTCAGGCTCCTGTACCTCATTGGTAGCAATGAGAAGAGGGCATGTCCTGTGTGATAGGGGTCCTTAATCATAGATATCGCATTTTGATGTCCATGATGCTAGAGAGGCTAGTGTCCATGATGGAGCTGGCTGAGTTTGCAATTTTCTATATTTTCCCATCCTGTGCAGTGGCCCCTCCATACCAGACAATGATGCAACCAGTTAGACTGCTCCCCACAGTACATCTGTAGAAATCTGCAGGAGTCTTTGGAGACATACCAACATATACTTAAATAGCAGTTCTGACATCAATTCAATGCACTTCTAGGACACACACATAGACGCACACACACGCACGCACGCACGCACGCACGCACACACACACACACACACACACACACACACACACACACACACACACACACACACATTGAATGGTTTTCTGCCTGAATCAGCAGCAATTGCATGCTACTGTGTCAGATGTTTTACCAGAATATCATATTTTTAAAATGTTATTGTTACGAACCCCGTAACTGGGTGACTTACCAGCAAAGATAGAGACATCCGTTGAAGTCTGATGATATTATTTTTAACAGTATTTATTAGTAAAAATACACAAAAATAATATCAATGCAAATATACAGATAATATACGTCGTCAATACTAAACCTAAAAGTGCGGGTATAATAATAATCAATAAGAAATAAGCTCTATCATTGTCTAGGGGATAATGAATTGTCCGATGGAAATATAAAGTTCTCTGCAATTCACACAAGCTGCCGTCTTTTGGGTTGTCGCTGTGTTGCAATTGTTGGAGAGAGAGAGAAAGAGAATGGGAACATTTACTGCTATGGGTTTTGTCAAACTTCCTTTATGATTTCAATCCGTCAGGTGTCACGTTGGTGTGGCCGTTCAAGTGTGACCTCTCCTTTAGCTAAACCGTTTTTCCATGATGAGCCTGCCACCCAGGCAAGGGAGGACGCACACGAGCTCTCACCGGCTTTCGCTATAAAACGCTGTCACTGGATTTCTAGCGTTTCTCCTGGTGCGTCTAAAGGGGTGTTCCCCAGAACCCTCTTTTATCCTCACTCACGGGGTCTCAGATGTCAATCAGGTTGGGATGATGCAATCCCTCAATCAGACCACTCTGGTTGCCCCCCTGAGGGGTTTCAATGAATAGTACCGTACTCAATACACAATTCCTTCTCCAAGAGACAATAGCAGTAATCAGTGGTTCCGTTCCGCTTATGTCAGGAGACATTCCACCTGGTTGTGTATTCTGTGTGTCTCTCTCTCATTTCCTGGGTCTCAGACCCAAAATAATAGCGACCTTGCGATTCTCAAAAAGGAGAGGGCGACTTTGTACCCTTCGGCCCCTCAGAGTTGCTTCACCTTCGTAACATTATACAATTTATAATAAAGATCTTATCCTTCCTTTCCTCCCTTATCAGTTGAGTAGCTCCTGCACATAAAATTGTGCTGTTAAGATTACAACACAGTCAAAAACATTTGTCTTCTTAAATTAGATCACGGTTGCTGACATTTATGAATCATAACTCAAATTGCTACATTACATGCAGCATGATCATTTGTGTTTGTGAACTTCTTTCGTGCAAGGTCAGTTGTAATTATAATTTTCAACCTGAGAGACCTTCATTTCAAACTCGTTCATCTCCAGCTGATTTGACAATAGTTATATCCAAGGTATGTAAAGTTCACATCAATAAACATGGCAGTGTGAATTAGTGTGCCAACAGGATTGAAACTAAAGTTTAGAAGCAGGTTTAATGACATTTCTTAATAGAGCTAGTGTGATGCTCAGGGAAAGGAAATGATACGTATGCTTTGCAATATAAATATGAATAAAAATATCTCAGTCTTGACCTCCTATGTGTCTGCTTATCATCCTCTGGCAGCAATCTCCAATATCATTCTACCTCCCCTCACCTAGTTCCACCTGCCTGTTTTTTTGTCGGCTTTAATCAATCATCCGTCTAATGCTGTCTCTCAAACCCACTCCTCCTTCTCGCCAGCCTGGTTCAACCTGCCCATCATCCTTCACCATGACCTCTCAGTTCTCCAGACATCCCAACCTCTCCACAACCCCTCTCCCCTTCAAACTGGCTATCTCCCCTCTCCACTCCTGGTCCTGATGCTGGGTTTCACCCCAAACAAGCAAGTCCTCCCACAAACCACAGATGTTGTTCAACTTTCAGAGATCCTACTGATGAAGGGCCTGGACCACAAATATC
Source organism: Hypanus sabinus (assembly GCF_030144855.1). NCBI lineage: Eukaryota > Metazoa > Chordata > Chondrichthyes > Myliobatiformes > Dasyatidae > Hypanus > Hypanus sabinus. The sequence goes on along the minus strand of NC_082719.1, from coordinate 57,769,412 downwards.
AACCGCCCATTTCCATCCGTAGATATAAATACTGAGTCTGTGCTGCTCCTTTGTGGTTCCTCCAGCAGATCAGAATCAGAATCAGGTTTAATATCACTGGCATATGTTGTGAAATTTGTTAACTTTGTGGCAGCAGTACAATGTACATGATAACTACAGGGAAAAAACTGAATTACAGTAATTATATGTATGTATATTAAATAGGTTGAATTTAAGTAAGTAGTGCAGAAACAGAAATTTAAAAAAAGTAGTAAGGTAGTGTTCATGTGTTCAATGTCCATTTAGAAATCGGATGGCAAAGGGGAAGGAGCTGTTCCTTGATTGCTGAGTTCATGCATTCAGGTTTCAGTATCTCCTTCCTGATGAGAATAAGAAGAGATAAGAATAAGAAGAGGGCATGTTCTGTGTGATAGGGGTCCATAATGGTGGACCTTACTGAGCCACCACTCCTTGAAGATGTCTTAGATACTAGGGAGTCTAGCTCCCATGATGGAGCTGACTAATCTTACCATTCTCTGCAGTTTACTTTGATCCTGTGCAGTAGTCCATCTCCACCCCACCACCATACAGGCGGTGATGCAGCCGGTCAGAATGCTCTCCACGGTACATCTGTAGAAGTTCTCAAGTGTTTTAGGTGATAAAACAAATCTCCTCGAACTCTTAATGACATATAGCCACTATCTTGTTTTCTTTATAACTGCGTCAATAAGTTGGAACTAGATTAGATTCTCAGAGATATTGACACCCAGGAACTTGAAACTGGTCACTCTCTCCACTTCGATTCCTTAATGAGGATTGGTTTGTGTTCCATCGTCTTACCCTTTATACAGTCCACAATCAACTCTTTGGTTTGCTGACATTGAATGCAAGGTTGTTGCTATCATGCCACTTATCTAGCTGGTATATCTCACTCCTGTACACCCTCTCATCACCATCTGAGATTTTGCCAACAATGGTTCTGTTATCAGCAAATTTATCAATGCTGTTTGAGCTATGCCTGCCCACACAGTCATGGGTATAGAAAGCATAGAGCAGTGGGCTAAGCTCATATCCCTGAGGTGCACTAGTGTCGATCATCGGTGAGGTGGAGATGTTAATACCAGTCCTCACAGATTGTGGTCTTCAAGTTAGGAAGTTGCAGATCCAGTTGCAGAGGGATGAACAGAGGCCCAGGATCTGTAGCTTTTTGCTCAGGGCTGTAGGAATGATGAATTTAAATGCTGAGCTATAGTCAATAAACAGTATCCTGATAGGTAATTGTATTATTCAGTAGATCCAAGGCCATACCTTACCCTTATTTGTTGCTTCAAACTCCATTATCTGCAGTTTCTTGTGTCTCAAAATTCACTTGACCTCATTTTTGTTATTAAAAGCCTCGACAGAGCCCTTTGTTGCATGAGGGGTATGATATACATCAGGAAATAATGGGAAGTGGGCAGCATGGTGCCATAGTGGCTAGTGTAATGCTTTACATTGCCATCCACACGGGCTCAATTCTGCCACTGTCTGTAACAAGCTTGTATGTTCTTCCTATGGTTGCTTGGGTTTTGTCCACGCGCTCCAGTTTCCTCCCAAATTCCAATGACATACAGGATAGTGTTAGTAAGTTGTGGGCATGCTATATTGGTGCCAAAATCATTGAGACACTCATGGTTTCTTGCAGCATATCCACAGACTCTGCTGATCATTGATGCAAATGATGTATTTCACTGTGTTTTGAGGTTTTGGAGTATGTGTGACAAATAAAGCTAATCTTCTTCTAAAGGACAATCTTTTTATGAACCACTAGTTAAATCTGGTGTACTGTGTCCAGTGCTGGAATCCACACTTTTAGATGGATGTCAATACCTAGAAATAATGCAAGATTAACTTATTAGAACAAAATTAGTGATGTAAATGTCCTTCTATAGTCAGCTTCAAACAAAATATGCAACTTTAAAGCATCAAATCAAATCCATGACAGCAGCTCTGTATAACACTTGACTCAGTGTCTGGTGAGCACAAGCGAGTTTAACTCCCTTTCATTGTAGCAATGGTTCCACCGTGACTTCTCATGCTATGATAGAAAATTCAGCTGAGGATTTCAATCACTAGCCACTCTCTTTTGTGTGTTACCTGATGTTAATCAAAGTGTAATTCTTAACTCACTGGTTTATCTTTTTTATAATGATCATTCAACCTAAGTACATAGGTTTTGAATAATAGTGACTAAACTCCCTCAAATCCTCCTTTTATTTCTGCTTGCAAGAATTTATGTTTCTCAGTAGTGGAAAGTCAAAGAGTCTGTTACGTTTACACATTTCATTATCATAAAATGTTTTTGATCTGATACCTAAATTATTAATGTTCATCTATTTCCATTCAAGCTACTCTTAAATTATAAATTTGTGACATCCAAATGATTCCAACTCATTCTTTACACACAAGGAATAAAAAACTTTTATAGTTAGTTGTTATTTTTGGCTATGCACCAATTGTGAGAATGGTGGAAGAAGTTTTCCCTATTGCATCCAGAAGATAATTGAACAAAATTTTGCAGTGCTATGAGAAAATGAGTAAGTGAACAGGACTAATCGGATGGCTCTTTGAAGGTGTGCCTAGGATAGAGGTCTTAAGGGAAATCTGTGCTTCCATCATATCTTAAACAGTAGAATGATGGGAGCTAATGTGGAAAAGGCCAACTCACTCATCTCCTTCATGATTGGGACTGGGTTGCTGATAGTTATCACCCAGTGCTTCACTGATCCCAGAACAGACTCCAAAGGAATAACCTTGATACAGTAAGATGCTAGTCAATGGAATTTACTTCCATTGTTTAGGGCCAAAGCAGAAACCAAGGGCAAATTTAATTTAATCCATCAAATAGAAGGGTAAGCAGTGGATTGTTAATTTAAGTCATCCAGGTTTCATACTTACCGTAGAGCAAATAATAACTTTCTTTTTCAATCTTTTTACTAATTTTCAAATTCATATACATAACAGCAGTAATAGTGCAAAGAGAGCCAATAATAGCTGATGGTTCCCAATGTTACACTTTCAGGTGAGCAGCCAGCCAGGACACCTGACTAAATCTGATCAGCCTGCAATAGGATGCTGCTACAACAGCAGCACAGGTCGTGAGTAGGAAGTCACAGATCATCTTGACAGGTGAAGAGATAGGGAAAGAGCATCAAAAATATGATACTCTGAAAACTTCATTTTTATTGTGGAGATGTTAGCTTAATTATCCTTATTCTAGTCAACAAAATAACAGGATACAAGCCAATTGCTGTAAAAGGGATTAGCATGGTTGGGTACATGATGGTTGACATGGACATGGTAGGCCAACAGACCTGTTTCTGTGTTGTCGGCCTCTATATCTTTAAGCCAGATTTCCAAACCAATTTGTCTTCTTAAACCCTCCTTTGTATTGTACTCTTTCACCTCTATCAATCTATAAGCAATTTATGTACTTACATTTCTTCAAGATTGAGATCATCCTTCCAGCACTGTCTGACAATTCTTTCATTCCTGCAGCCTACCCAACAAGAATTCTAAAATTCTATCTGCACCTAGCCCAGAATACTACTGCCTTTCTCCTCTTGTTCCACCTACTATTCTCTAGAGATGGCAGCTGTGATTAATAAGCATTCGCCACCCTCTCTTAGTTGGATTATGTTTGTGTCATCTGCCCAGTCTTCACCCTGTCACAGACATTTCCCTTTTTTCTCTCTATCTCTTCCACTCAAAGCAACGGTCTTATCAATATTTCAGTTCTAATGAAAAGTTATTGATCTTAAACATTAACTTTGTTTAGATTTCCACAAATGCTCCCCCAAGTCATTTCTAGGGATAGAAAGCTGAAAGCTCTATTGAGTTCTAAGAATATTGGATGATTCTAGCAATGTTTCAGTACCCAAGGTAGTCACAGACAGGTATGTCTTTGCCTCCTGCTGCCAGGTCTCAGGCCAAAATCCCAGTAACAGAGCACCATGTGTACTATTGCCTGTTACGAACCCGCAGGCTTCGTTTACTGTGGACTACCGCTTTAAGTGCCTGAGTGAGGCAGGACTATGACATCAGTCACAGGCCGTTGTGAAAGTAAACTCATATGTATATATATATATATATATATATATAGAGAGAGAGAGAGAGAGAGAGAGAGAGAGAGAGAGGGAGAGAGAGAGAGTTAAACATTGGCACATGGTGCACAACAAATGTGTGACTGTCACTTCATACAATCCATAGGAGTGGATTTTGGGATATCTTGTGGGACCGTTTTATAGCCCTTACCTGGGTATGCTGTGTGGTAACCACTGGAAGATGATATTCCTGTGACAGGTGACTTTTGGTAATAATTCATATGTGGATTGGGAATGACACGACAGACAAGACCTACGGCAAAGATTATCTCGTTTTATCAGCGTGGAACCTGTGGAATACTTCGTACCTACCTTTTCTCTATTTCACCTTGGATTGCAAATATCTCTCTCCCACCATTTATTTTCATGGATTACTGAACTTTCCTACTTTACCATCTCAAGACTCTGAGCTTTATTCCCCTAAGCTCAGCAGTTCGAGGGTTATATTTCTACACCTATATACACACATAACACTGTTAACTTCTGTTTTTCTTGGTTAAGTTACTATATTATAAGTAGTTGCTAATAAAGATAGTGGTTTTAACATCAAAACCAGACTCCATGTGTAATCTATTGCTGCTGGTTCGTTTCTAAAACGTTACAATTGGTAACACGCTATTGACAGGATGTACATGAAGAATTTATGTGCTCAGTGCTGTGAAAGAAACCTTTGTCATTTTAAACACACAATTTGGACATTGTAAGCTGCTTGAGTAGCCTGCAGTCATTTCTGAGCTGCCTTGTCAGTTCTACAGTTCTACTAATGTCAGTAAAGCTCTCTTAAAATAAACATAAAGCTGGAATGTATCTTAATACTACATCTGCAACTCTTCCATGATGGACTATCTGAAGTGATGTTGCAAGGTTTGCACCTGCTGTCAGGAAAAGATCAAGTATACTAATGTGGATTGCATTTAAAGGTTATTGGTCTAATTTTGCAGTTGTCATGATTTCACCCAGAAGTAATTGGTCAGCCAATCTACCTCAGGTAAAATTGTTTGTGGAAAGGTAAGTGCCTAAAAAAAATCATGATTTCATATTTTCACTTGCTTCTTCAATTCTTAGTAAAATATATGACAAAGGACTTATCTCATCTATAATGACATAGCTTTTTCAAGTGTATAACTGGTGTAGACAAATGATTCATAAACTCTCAGTTTCTTAAAATATACCATTTAACAGGTCTGAGCAGGGTGAGTAACACTTTGTTGTTCGACCAAATTAAGACACAACTCTTTTTGTCATTTTAATCATTTTGCCTTATTTTTTATACTGGCCTTTTGCCTCTTGCAATTGATTTCTCTTCTCTTTGCTTTTGCATCCCACTGTTCTTTCTTTCAAATCTCTGCTTGGTCTAATCTGAAATAGCAGAATGGTTGAGAAGATGAGAACATATCACCCTGCTAATGTTCCTATCTACCCTACTATTTGAAACTGAACAATCCCCACCAGCAATATCCCAAAGAGGACCTCAATCACAACTTTGCCTTGGTGTAACTGTCCTGCTTGTGGAAGTCTTACTTTCACTCAAAACAGTTCCATTTCAAGAAATTCAGATTCCTTATGTCCCATTTTTTCAGACACATGTGGATCTGGTCTATCACTCTGTTCCTAATCCCACAGGCATATGCACTAGAAACAAACCTACAATTACTGACTTTGAGGTCCTGCTTTTTAATATATCTCCCAGCTTCTTGAATTCATCTTGCAAGACCTGATTGGTTTTTATATCTGCCTCACTGGCACAAATGTATACTATAATCATGGGCTGTTCAACCTTACACTGCAGGATATCACCCAATCATTCTTTGTACTACCTCAATGCACTATTATAATGAATTGATCTGTATAAACGGGATGCAAGACAAGATTTTCACTGTACTCCAGTACCTGTTGCAATAATAGGCCAATTGCATCCTTAATTTTAGCACTAACATAAATGTGAGTCACATCTGCAGGTGCAGAACTGCTTTTCCGGTCCCTTTACAAATATCTCCACCATTCTTTTTCTTCCTCTCCTGTGAAAAAAACATCCATTGATGGTGCCATGTATGTTAGTCCAGGGCAGTCCCATGAAAGACCACTGCCCCTAATAGTATACAAAATCGTATTACCATTGGGGCATCCTGCATTCTGCCACATTCTCTTCCTGCCTGCATAAACTCTACTTTCGGTGTGACCTCCTGACTCTGTGTTTTATCCACGTACAATTCAGCATTGCAAAAGCTCCACAGTGAATAGATCCACAGCTTCATTTCCACATCATGGTTAACAAGTGGTACTTGCTGCAAACATTCTCCCCAATGACAATGGAAGTGTCCCTGACTTCCCACATTGCACAGAGGGAGCATTCCATATGTCTATGGTATCTTGTCACAAATTATTCTTAAATTAAGATCCTTTGTTATCACTTTAAAAGATATTAATGATCTCATTCAAATATTACATAAATTATAACATAAAGGCTATTTACTTTGATAAACATAGTAGAACTACTCACCTAAGCAACACTTACACAAAATGCTGGAGGAACTCAGCAGGCCAGACAGCATGTATAGAAAAGAGCACAGTCGACTGTTTACTTCTTTCCATAGATGCTGCCTGGTCTGTTGAGTTCCTCCAGTATTTTGTCTTGTGTTGCATGGATTTCCAGCATCTGCAGATTTCCTCTTGTCTGTGATAGAACTACTTACCTAGTTCTATTTAACAATCAGTTACCTCCCCTGTAACATTTTGAATCATGATATTGTTTCTGGACATCTATTATCAGGTATGCAGTGTTGATCTTTTAAACATTTCTGACCATTTAATGGCAACTGTGCAAGGCATCTCTTCCTCACTGCATCTAATTCCCTCAATTATTAATTTCCCACATCCTTTTGGCAGCATAGCTCCTTATTTTACACCATTTTCGAGCTAATAATGTTTCCCTTTGGGATAGGTGGAACATGGGATTATCTTTGATAGGAATTCCTGACAGTTAATCTCCATGCTGGGAGTGAGAATTCAGAACATTCCATGACAAAGCTGGACATGTCCACAAATTCATAAAAGGGTTATAAGAAGATGTTATAATAGACATTTGTATTAGGAATACAAAGGTTGATGAGGCATGAGAAACTAAATGAGTCTATTTGTATTATCGTACTCCATGTGATCTGCAGATAACTCAATATAGCATGTCGGCAGAACTAGAGTATAGGTCTTAGGTTTTTATAGGTTCATAGTATTGGTTTTGGAGCCAGCCCAGGGAGTTTGGGGTCAGGTTAGTATTTATGGACAAAGGCAAAGGAGAATGAAAAGTCAGAGGCAAGAGCATGTGTTTGGGGTCCAGGTTGGAATGCTCTATGGTTGAAGGTTAGCAATACTAGAGGTCTGGTCAACTGGCACAGAGGAGACCAGTAATCCCAAATCAGTGAATCCTGAGTTGGAGGTTCATACAGGTAGGGTCGGTGACTCTTCCCAAGCCAATGTGATTACTCCTCCATTCAAGTCCTGAAGTCAAGGCCCGAAGTACTTCATGGTGAAAGGTCAGCAATCTTGTCAAGGCCCAAATGTCAATCTCATGATTGGCAAGTCCTGAGGCCGGTGAAACCCAGAAGGCAAAGCAGGAGGTTGGAGTCACGTGCTCGGTGAATCCGGAGGTAAAGTCTTAGCGATCAAAGACGAAAGTTGGCAAGTCTGGAGGTAGAAAGCCTGAAAGATTGAAGACCAAATCTGGCCAGGCTGGAGGTAGAGCCCAAAAGTCAAGTCTGTGAGTTAAGGCCAGGCACTGGAGGTTGGAGGTTCAGTCTGTGAGTCTGAAAGACGAGGCCAAGGATCTGCGGTTTGGGCAGACTTCCCTGGAACGAAGTCCTTTTTGTGTGTATGAGGAGGTGGGTGGGTGGGAGGTCGGGAGATGGTCTTGTTTTGTGGTGTTGTCTTCTTTTTACTCTCTTGTTGTAGTTGTTGTGTTTGTGGTGTTCTGTGGGCACTCTATGTTGGTGCTGGAGTGTGTGTGGTGGCACTTACAGACTGCCTCCTACACATCCTTGGGTGTGTCTGTTATGAACACGAATGATAGATTTCACAATATGTTTTGTTGTATATTTGATAAGTAAATATGAATCTGAAGTAAATTTGAATCTGACATGAATCAAATGAACTGATAGGAGTGCAATTCCATCTCATTGTCAAAACCAAAATTAAATGATTCAAGAAACTGTCTTTCTTTTTGATTGATAATAGTGGAACATGACAAAAAAACCAAGTGCCATATGAACAAATTTGGCTTCTGAACGGAAGAGAAAAAACATTATTATATTAGTTCTGGCCTGCATATAGAATAGTGGGTTATCACTTTGATGCAAGACATTAAAGAGATTAAACAAAAACAATAAATATTTTATAAGCTACAATCATTTCATTCTAATTTAGAATGTAATTATTTATTGTACAATTACTTTTACTTTGTAGTTTGAGGAAAAGCCATATTGCACTCAACACATACTAATCATTAAATATGTTCACCCTACCCAATTATTTTGAAAGCCCAAAAGAATAGGGCCAACTTTTTCTTCTTTGTTCTTCTGATATTAATTATCCAATGTACAGAGGGCATGTATAGCCGAGAGAGACTATATTTACCAAGTTACATATACACAGAGGTTTCACCCTTCTTGGACATAAGTTCAAATACATCTCAAAATGATGGCAAAAGTTTTACTCCGAAATTTGATTTTAGAAAAAAGAAGTAAAAAAATTAGATATGCTGCAAGATTGAAATAGAAGCATTGATTAGAAATGTTAGCTCTTTTCTCTCAATAAACTCTGCTTGCTTTATTACTTTATGATTACTTTATCATTGTCGATATGCTTTTTTAGATTGTTTTTATTTTGCCAGTTAGAAGCCATTCCCACCTACTGCACTTCAGTTTAATTTTTCAGAAGGAGAGTAATGGATAGTGGGTTCAACTATTATTTGGCCTCGAGGGCAGATGTAGTATTGTAGTTATCTTCAAATCAAATAGTACATGAGGCTTATTAGCTTTCAACATGAGGCAGACAAAATCATTTTACTGTCCCTAGTCCCTGTTTTAGAGAATAATCCCAAATTCCAATTCTGTAAATAAAATCCAATAAAACACACACATTTTATTTAACAGCATCAATAGAAATTTGTTGCATATGACATGAAGCATTCATTCATATTGCCACTACTAAAGCAAAAATAAATTCAACCTCATTGCAAGATGGCAGCGCAACGCAGCATGTAGCAGCCACTCCAGGAATGAATATCTGTTATCTGTAAGTAGGGGCCATGTACAATCCTGATTTGATGGAGACGGACGAGTGAAGCACGGAGGAACATCTGGTGAAACTTTTGAAATGCCTGTTTCGCTGCCGCTGCTACTGTGCAATCGGAAAAATCTCAGTGAGGAAGGCCCCGAATCCTCGGCTTTGCCTGTCGTTTGGCGGCCATGGCCGGGGTCGAAGTGCTCGGCAGAGATGGTGCTTGGTGCTCGGTGTCAGAGGGCTGGTCGGAGGCTCGAAGATTTTGGACAGACTCGGAGTTGGCTGTGGTCGGAGCTCCCAAAGTGCTGTATCGGCAAGCTGCGGCACTGGAGGGTCACGGCAGGAAGAGTTTTTCTCCTTCTACCGTCTGCGTGAGATGATGGGCTGTTGGGACTTTGAGACTTTCTTTTAAACCGTGCCATGGACTGCTCTTTATCAGATTACGGTATTGCTTTGCACTGTTGAAACTATGTGTTATAATTATGTTGTCTTCGTCAGTTAGTCTTTTATCAATTATGGTATTGTCTGCACTGTTGAAACTATATGTTGTGGCGACCCACTTTCTGCGCAGGCGAACCAGCTCATGAATAGCCAGCGCGCAGGGGGAGACTTTGGTAATGCACCTCTGACGCCATTTCCACCCAGAGAGGGTGGGCACTAGGGATTAAATGCCAGCGCCGCGAAGTTTGAATAAACTAGTCTCAAAATGACTTACCGACTGCGTGTCGTCGTCTCTAGCTCTGTATGTAGTACATCGCTACATTGGTGACCCCGACGGTCCAAACGGGATTTGGACCAAAGATGACCGACTCTTCATCTGTTCACGCAGTTTTGCTAAAACTGTCGGCTTTCTGGACGCTGCGACCACGCGTGTGGTTTAGCCAAGCAGAAGCCCAGTTCCAGATTCGACAGATATCTTCTGATTCCACACGTTATTACTACGTGCTGAGCGCCCTTGACCAGGAGACGGCCACCCAGTTCGCGGATTTCATACAGTCGCCCCTGGAAGAAGGCAAATATGAAGCATTCAAAGCGCTGCTCATTGGGACCTTTGGCCTCTCACGGCGTGAGTGGGGTGCCCGCCTGCTTCAGCTGGACGGTTTGGGAGACAGACTGCCGTCAGCATTGATGAACGAGATGCTGGCCCTGGCTGACGGACACAAGCCCTGCCTCATGTTTGAGCAAGCCTTCCTAGAGCGACTGCCCGAGGACATACATCTGCTGCTGGCCGACGCAGAATTCAGCGACCCCCGGAAGGTGGCAGCCCGGGCAGACAGTCCGTGGAAAGCCACGAGGGAGAGCGTGGCGTCCGTCGGTCAGATTACCAGGCCATGCGCCCAACAGCAGACCAGACCAGGCCCGGCGGGGGGGCACACACAACACAGAGGCAGGAGTAAGGAGGGCAGTGAACAGTGATGTTTCTACTACCAGTGGTGGGGCACAGAAGCCTGTCATTGTTGCCCACCCTGCAAGGGCCAGGGCCAGGGCCAGCTGCCACTAATGACTATGGCGACTGACCACCAGGACAGCCTCTTGTACGTCTGGGACAAACAGTCGGGACGCCGCTTCTTGGTCGACACCGGAGCGGAAATCAACGTCTTGTCCCCGACGGGGTATGACACCCGCAACAGGAAGCCAGGACCCACCCTGAGGGCCACAAACGGCAGCACGATACGGACCTATGCACCCGCACAGTGCAGCTGCAGTTCAGCGCCAGCCGGTTCACGTGGGACTTCACACTGGCTGCCGTGGCCCAACAATTCCTGGGGGCGGACTTCTTGCGAGCTCACAGCCTGCTGGTCGACTTGCAAGGGAAAATACTGGTACATGCCAAGACTTTCCAGACGTTCTCCCTGGGTGAAGCCAAGTTGCCGGCCCCACACCTGGATTCCATCATGCTGTCGGACAACGAATTCACCAGAATCCTGGCGGACTTTCCATCGATTCTGGCACCGCAGTTCACGGCAGCCATGCCCAGACACAGGGTTCAGCACCACATCCTGACCCCTTGACCACCCCTCCACGTCCGCGCAAGAAGGCTCCCCCTGGAAAAGCTCCACCTGGCGAAGGAGGAGTTCAAGAGGATGGAGGAATTGGGGATCATACGGAGGTCCGACAGCCCATGCGCCTCCCTGCTGCACATGGTGCCCAAAGCAGCTGGGGGTTGGAGACCATGCGGCGACTACCGCAGACTGAATGAGGCTACAACTCCAGACCGCTACCCTGTGCCGCACATACAGGACTTTGCTGCAAACCTGCAGGGGGCAAGAATCTTTTCCAAAGTAGACCTCGTCTGGGGATACCATCAACTGTTCGAGTTCCTCCAAATGCCGTTCGGCCTGAAGAATGCCGCATAGACGTTCCAGCGGCAGTCGGTCAAATGCCAGTTCGGTCTCGATACCATCGACCATCGACTTCCTGGGCCACAGATGACGAGATGCCCAGCTACAGGACTGCAGTCTCAGGTTTGCAGCTGCAGGACTTTCTCGTAGGCCCAGGTGAGAGGACCCTCCTGTGCGACGTGGCTACCGGCCAATCTCGCCCCATCGTCCCAGCAGCCTGGAGGCGGCGGGTTTTCGACTCCATACACGGTTTGGCGCAACCATCTATCAGGACAACCGTCCGGCTGGTCTGCAGCAAGTTCACGTGGCACGGACTTCGCAAGCAGGTCAGTGAATGGGCCAGAATGTGCGCGCAGTGCCAAACAGCCAAGGTGCAGTGGCACACTAAAGCCCCGCCACAGCAGTTCGAACCCACCCACCGGAGGTTCGACCACATTCATGTGGATATCGTGGGCCCCTTACCAGTGTCCTGAGGAGTGCGGTACCTCCTAACTATGGTAGACCGGTTCACGAGGTGGCCAGAGGTGGTCCCTTCACCGACACATCTGCTGATTCCTGTGCCCGAGCACTGATTGCAACCTGGGTAACACACTTTGGGGTACCAGCCCACATTACCTCCGACAGAGGCACCCAGTTCACCTCCAGCCTGTGGTTGGCTGTGGCCAGCCTGTTGGGAATGCAGCTACACCACACAACTGCCTACCACCCACAGTCGAACGGACTAGTGGAACGCTTCCACCATCACTTGAAGTCAGCTCTCATGGCCCACCTGAGAGGGCCTAACTGAGAGGATGAGCTTCCCTCGGTCCTGCTTGGAATTCGTACAGCGCCCAAAGAGGATCTGCACGCCTCGTCGGCTGAGTTGGTGTACGGCACAACCCTGGCCGTCCCGGGAGAGTTCATACCAACCACAAGGGGGCAAGAGGAAGAACCCGCAGCAGTCCTGGACAGACTATGCGAGAGGCTCAGCAACCTGGCCCCCGTGCCGACTTCACAGCACAGACGGACCCTGACCCATGTACCCAAAGACCTGCAGGACTGTAAGTTTGTATTTGTACGAAGGGGCGAACGCCGGGCACCGCTACAGTGGCCGTACGAGGGGCCATTCAAGGTGATCAACAACAATGGGTCCACGTACGTTCTGGACATTGGGGGGAGAGAGGAGGTTTTCACGGTGGACCGACTCAAACCAGCCCATGTGGACGGCGCAGCCGGTCGAGGTTCAGGCACCGCGGCGCAGAGGCAGACCTCCCAAACAGAGGCTGATCCAGTCTGTGGACATTGGGGGGGTGTATCGCCAGTTCTGGGGAGGGGGGTTTATGTGGCGACCCAATTTCTGCGCAGGCGAACCGGCTCAGAAATAGCCAGCGCGCAGGGGGAGACTTTGGTAATGTACCTCTGACGTCATTTCCGCCTGGAGAGGGCGGGCGCTAGGGATTAAATGCCAGCACCGCAAAGTTTGAATAAACTTGTCTCGAAACAACTTACCGACTGCATGTCGTTATTTCAGCGCTGTGTGTAGCACATCGCTACAATGTTAACTATAACTATATATAACTATGTGGTTTTGTGTATGTCTTGTAGCGATGGGTTTGTAAGTCCCTTCCGGGGAATATGCTAAGACAGTAGCGTGATATTGATATGCAGCAGCCTCTCCGGACTCTGGATTGGGGATCACCAAACGTTATGTGGTTTTTCTTGTGTGGTCTGTTTTGTGCTTTTTCGTGATATCATTCTGGAGAATGTAGTCTCATTTTTTAACTGCGTTGTATTTGTGGTTTATAAATTACAATAAACTGAATCTGAATCTGAATCTGAATTTGGGATAAAAGTAGAGATGAATTATTTTTGGGTTATTAACGGGTTAACTATTTTGCATCTTTTGTTTTCGTTTTACAGGCCAGTTTTAATTTACACATTATAGTGTGAGGCGTAGTCACGTTGTAGAAGTATTAAGGTAGATTGAATAGTAAACTCTAGAAATTTTCTGTAGATGTATAGTGAGGAGCATTCTGACTGGTTGCATCATCACTTGGTGTGGAGGATCCAATGTGCAGGATTGAAAGAGGATGCAGATAGTTGTAGATTCAGCCATCTCTATCAGGGGTGCAAACCTCCTTACCAGTGTGGTCATCTTTAAAAGGCAGTACCTCAGAATGGTGGCATTCTCCATTAAGGACTCTCACTATTTGGGCCATGCCCTCTTCTCATCATGACCATTGGCAGGGGGGAGTGTTGGAGGGGAGGTGAAGACATACACTCAATGATTCAGATATGGCTTCTCTCCCTCTGCCATCAGATTTCTGAACGGTTCATGAACTAGCTTGTTATTTTGCACTATTTATTTATTTTGTAACATCGTAATTTTATATCTTTGCTCTGTAATACTGCTGAAAAAAACAACAAATTTTATGTCACGTAGTAGTTTCATTACTGGCAGTATTTGTGGTTGGAGATAAACAGGTAGGAATTTGGACTTTAGATGCCAGAGGAATTGCAACTGTTTCTGGGGGACTCATCTCCTTCACAGAGGGTTTGCATCTATAAGAATCAAATAGGAGAATTGCTGAGCTGATTTTAAAAGGTAGGTGTTCAGGTGAGGGAGTATTTAGAAAACTGGTGTAGTACGAAGTAACTACAGGATTAATAATTGAGTGAATTGGGAAGTGGCAGTTCTTACAAGAGAGCAAGAAAAATTGTACAATAAAATTAAAGGCTCTTTAAATGAATACATGGCGCATTCGTAACAAGATAGTCAAATTGATGGTGAAATAGAATGATTGGACGGCCAGCCACCAAAGAGATGTAGCTGCACCACGACCACAACTAGAACTGAATTTTCAGCAGGATAGACAAAAAGAAAGAGAAAAAGTAAGAAAGTAGTTCTGTTAAAGAGGATGAGATCATTTCAGTGGTGAGAAAAGATATCAGCTCAGAAACACAAGAAATATAATCATTTTGGCTGAAGATAAGATAGATATAGGGTATAAGGGTAACAAGTCACTGGTGGGGGTAAAATAAGGGCCCCCAGCAGCAGTTATAATAAAGAACAAAGTATTAATCAATAATAAAAAGCATCGATGGATGAGACATGAATATAGGTCAGTTAGCATAACATCTGTCATTGAATAAAATGCTAGAATTGATATGGAGGTATCAGCAGGACATTTACAAAATTGTTTAACAATTACACAAAGTCAACATGGTCTTATGAAAAGGAAACAGCATTTGATAAATCTGCTAAGATTTTTTGAGGTCATGACAAAGTTGGTGCAATATTGGAAATTAATTGATGCAATCTGTGCGATTTCCAGAAAACCTTTGATTAGAGGCCACATAAAAAGTTACACTCAATTGTTGTTATCCACTGTTTTACGATAAATGTGTCTACATGCTCATTGAATTCGTTCTTGCCCTCAGGCTGAGAAGCTTTGAGTAGCATCAAAAATAATCTGAAGTGCCTCTTTTTATGCTTATCACTTAAGACTGTGGTGGAGTTCCAGATGGCTTGTGTCAAGAGGCTCTCTGTTATGTAAAATAGTTGCTGCATTCCTAATAGAGCATTAATTTCATTTTCAAAGCTGCACCTTGTGATTTCAAACACCGCCACTGCTTGTAAATATCAATGTATTCAATGCATGAATGCTTGTTTGGGAAATAAACTGGGCACATCAGATAGTATGTTAATGGAATTCACCTTCTGCTGTATGTGGACGTCCATGACCCTATCCTTTTCTGATAATGAGGACTAACAACTTCACTGAACAAGGAAAGAGTGCACATGGGTATATTGTTTTAGTTTAGAGAGAAATGGTCCGCTAACTGAAAATGAAGGAGTGCGATAAATGGTTCATTTTCAGATTTTCAGTCTGCAGCTGGTGGGATACACAAAGATCAGTGCTGAAGCTTCAACAATTAGTGGCTGGATGAAAGGACTGAGCTTTTGTTGTTGGAAGTGGAAAAGCAAGCTTTGCGCAGGGTACAAAGAGTCTGTTGCACCTTGTGCGAGCGGAATGTGTTCGGGGGTTTGATTGTTTGTGCGGGTGGGGTGTTGTTCATTGGGGGTCAATGTTCCTGTTTTGTGTGGGGGGAGGGACTCTGGGTGGGGGTGGGGTTGATAATCAAGATGCCGGGGGTAGTTTGATGTTTCTTTCTGAATGACTTTTGTAATCTTTCTTGTTTTTGTGGCTGTCTGGAGAAGACAAATTTCAAGTTGTATATAGATATACAACTTGATATGCAAGTTGATATACAACTTTGTTAATAAATGAACCTTCGAAAAGAGAGGTAAATAGGTAAGTGAGTGGGCAGATAAATAGCAGGTAGAATGGATGGAGGAAAAAGTGAAGTTATTCACTTTGGAAGGAAGAATGAAGAAGCAAATAGTTTTTTTCATGAAGTAAGACTACAAAGTAGAACATAGAACATTAAAACACAGTACAGGGTCTTTAGCCCACAGTGTTGTGCCAACCTTTAAACCTACTCTAAGATCAATTTTACCCTTCCCTTCTACTTAACCTTCCATTTTTTTCTAAAATCCATTTACCTTCCTATTTTTTTTTAAATGCCACTAATGCATCTGCCTCTACCACCGAACCTGGCGGGGCATTCCACGTACCCACCATTCTCTCTGTAAAGAGCTTATATCTGACAATCCCCCTATACTTCCTTCCAATCACCTTAAAATTATATCCCCTTGTGGGAGCCATTTCCACCCTGGGAAAGATCTGTGGCTATTGTTACAGACATGCAACCCTGTAAAGGTATCAGCAGCAATGGAACACATCTAGAGTCTGATTTTGCTCTTAACAATCACTAATTTATTAGTAACTTCGTCATATAGTAACTTAAGCCAGATAAATCAAGAGTTAAATATGCATATATAGGTGTAAATAATAAATCCCCATCAACTTCTTCAAGCTCAGGTGGTAAGTGATACAGTCTTACGATGGTATGTAAGAACATTCAGTTCAAATGCACAGGTTAATTAATGCGAGATGTTTGTTATCCAAAGGCGAATGTTATGAGAAGGCAATTACGTCGATATTCCACAGATTCCATGACAGCAACACAAAATAACAATAGCAGTAGGTTTTATCTCCGAAGCTGTTCCACTCCACATGCAAAGTATCACCGACAGTGATCTTCATCGAATATCCTTTCAACACAAGTGGTACCACAGCCGAATTCAGCTACGGGACATCCCAAAGTGGTGGCCACAGGACACAAACAGAATCCACATATGGATTATCACCAACAAAGGGGACCATCTTCAAGGGAACCACCACCCAGGCAAGGGTCGACACACCGGTAGATTCCACAAGGTGACCCCAATCACAAACAACCTGATAGCCACTTATCCAGTTCCACGACACACAAAATAACTCCAACAGTGATTTGCCACAGGGGTGCCTTTCTTCAGTGAATTGCCACACCCAGACAAAGGGTAAACACACACGTGGTATTCACAAAGGTGTACCCCTCACCAGAGAACCCACTCCTGTGGATTCACTATGTGACAATCACACTTTCATATCTGAATGGAAACAAAGTCCCCCTCACAGGCTTCTTGGAGAGAGTCCAAACAGTGATCTCTTTGTCACTAGGTTTCTTCTGTTTCAAACCTTCCTCTCCTCTCCTCTCTTCTCTGCAAACTTCTTCTAGTTGCAGCACTTGTGAGAGTCATTTATCAATACTCTGGATCGATCTCAACTCACCCCTTTTGGGCTACTGAAAGTTTAAACCAGCGACCGACTCACTGGTGTCTTCCATTGACCAAATCCATCTTGACTCTAACTGTCCTTGTATATTCAAAACAAGCCGCGAGAAACCATAATCATTCTTTGTCCATCATATAACTCCACCTCCCTCGCCATAGTAACCAAGCAACTTTGTAATCAATAGAAATCCAACCGTGTCTAAAAGTCAGTCTCATTCTTTCGGCGTTTTAAAGTGACAGTCCACAGAAAAATGAACCCAAGGGGTATATAACACTATCTACTCATTCTATTCCACTTATTATAACATGCATCACATCTCTATTAAATCACCACTTAGCCTGTTTCACTCCAAAAAGAAAAGCCCTTGCTGGCTCGATCTATCTTCATAAGACAGGCCCTCTAGTCCAGACAGCATATTGGTAAATCTCTTTTCCATCCTCCCTTAAGCTTCCACACTCTTCCTTTAATGAGGTGACCAGAACTGAACACAATACTCCAAGTGTGGTCTGACTAGTGTTTAAAATTACTTTGTAGCTCTTAAAATCAATTCCCCAACTAATGAAGGCCAGCACAATATATTTCAGATATATGGATGTGGCAGTTTTCTCTCTAATTTTTAATGACCAGTGTGCATAAAAATCTTGTGGTGTATTCATTTTAACAGTTAGTAAAACACTGAAAATAAGAACTTTGATTTCTTCTGGGTTTGATCGTTTTCGCTCTCGTTCACCTGCATTCTCACAAAAGACATATAGTAGGCCTGTAGCGGGCTAGAAAGGATTTTATCACCAGAGCTTTTGCACACTGTCCATATGTGATTTGTTTGCTAAATGACACTTTCAAAAGTCAGTTTTCCAAATATCACTCCACTCCTTCCCACTTGCAAGTTGTCCAGCAAATTTTGCATCACAACACATGCAGCTAACATCAGTTTCTGTATTGTACATAAATATTTCTGATCTCATGAACTCTTGGTGTAGCAGACTCTGCTGCTTCATTAATCCCTTCCACTTTTCCACTTCACACCCTTTGCTTCCTTGGAATTCAACACCGTGAATCAACAAGGTCTTCAATAAAAACAGTATAAATAAGCCAGTTCTAAAATCTGCAAACAAATCATCTCAAGTTCCATGTTGTCAAAAATGTCCACATTAGAAAACAGAAAAGGACATGTGATTGTGTACAATCTTGAAGTATGCTTAACATGCCAACAAGGTAGAGGGTGACAACCTTTAGTGCACAGTTTTAGTTCCTCCGTGTGGTAGTTGCTAAAGATGTGTGCCTGCACAATCTCACAACTTAGAGGGAACATTTGGATGTGGACCCAAAATCCTCAGTTCCTCCACACTAGCAAGAATTCTGACATTAACTCTGTATTCTGTCTTTAAATTTCCCTCCAAATAGCATCAGTTCACACTTTTCCAGGTTGAATTCCATTTGCCACTTCTCAGCCCACCTCTGCATCCTGTCAATGTCCTGTTGAACCTAGAGGGTAGCATGGATATTAGTGGAACAGTATAACAGCTGGAGGTATCGGAGTTCAGAATTCATCCTCCTTTTGGAATGTGTGTTTTTTTCCAGGTGTTCCGGATTCGTCTCACAGACCAAAAAACATACTGGTTAGTAGGTTCATTTGTCATTGTAAACTGACCCATGATTAGGCTACGGCTAAATTCGGGGTTCGATACACCAGAACGGAGTAAGCTGGTAAGTTTTGAGGCATCTTTAGAGGGCATGGATGATTGGCATATGAAGCACTGCATTCCTGTTTTAATCCCAATTGTTAAGGAAAGATATACTTGCATTAGAGGAGTGCTGAGAAATATTACTAGGGACGTTTGCTGGGTTGAAGTGGTTGACATATGAAGAAAAGTTGAGCAGATTGGGATTCAACTCACTGGAGTGTAAAAGTGGTGATCTGAGGAATATCGAGGAGGATGTTTCCTCTACTGGTGCTATTTGGAGCATTGTTTAAGAATATGGTAAGATATAAGACTTAATGAGGAGCAGTGTAGGTAGTCTTTAAAATATAAAAGTTTTCTTCAGTGCCATCCCTTATAAACATAGCACACATATAATATCAATTTAATTTTTGCAATGTTACTTATGAAATCATGTTACTTTGGCTTTCAGCCTTTGCAAAAGTTGCCTGAGGTCTTTATGATGTAGAAAATAATGTGGACTGGTGCTTTGAATAAAGTAATAAAGTAAATAATCTTTACATGAAGCTCTGCTTCTTATGACAAATGACTGCTGGAGGTTACCAATAAATGTTAGAGCCACAATTTTCTGAAAAACATGAAATAAAGTAGATGCAAATTCCTTCTCAATGTCTTTTAAATTGATAACAATGACGTGTTTTTGCTTCAAGTCATGGTATAACTAACAGACAAAATATTAAAAAATATTGATCCAACAGTAGAGCTAGACAAGGAATACATTAAAAGACTAAAAATAAATCTAAAATTACACCAGAAGATGTCATGAATCTGAATTAAAAATAAATTTTCTCAGTATGCTTCATAAAGTATGGGAGGAATACTATTCTTTGAATAAATTACAACCTATAGAGTTTAGATTTAAATTGGATGAACAACATCAACACCAAATATCAGAAATTTAACAAAAACGTTAGCCTAAAGCCTCCAATTTAACAATTTTAGGCGAGCAATGTTGAAAATTCAGAGAATTATAGTACATCATAATGTTTTGAATTGAATTGAATTGTTTACTTGGTACAAGCCAAATAGTTTTAGGGATAGCTGCTGAGTTGCATTGTTTGTGAACTCGTTTTACAGTAAATGGCTTGTTATTAATTATCACCTTACAAAATAAGGAAAATTTCTGTAATTCTGTTGTTACTCTCACTTGTATCCTAAGTGCAATGTCTTTCACTTCACGAGCACTTTTAATTATTTTCTCTAGCTGTCCATGGTATATTTAAATGAAGTAAAATTAAGGATATATTCCAAGAATACACTCAATTGCATAATCAATACAAATGATGTTAAAGCAAAATGGGCTTCTGATGCTCTTGAGCAATCCCTAATAATGTAAACTACAAAAACCTTGTATATTTGCCTGTAAATAAAAGTTTAACCATGAAACAATATTAGAATATGTAATATGACAAGGACTTCTAAATATTAGGTTAATGAAACCTAATCCCCTGAACTTTGTAACTTCTATAATATCATGCCAATGTTTTAATTGTTTTAATTAAACAGTTGCACAATAGCGTACAAGGCTGTGCATTTTATTTTTTACTTATTTATCATATTTTATTGCTCTCTCTCCTCACATTAAAATTTTACTGACCTTTTTCTTCAACAACGGTAAAGGCACATTTACATTGCACTTTTAATGGGGGGGGGGCAGATATATGGATCTATAACTAGAGCAGAAGGGTGAGAACTTGGCTTTAAAGAGTTCCTTGCAGCAGTAAAGAGGGATAGATAATTAAGAAGGTAACATAAAAGTTTAAGACATATATAGCTAAAAGCATGCTAACAAATGCTGGAGCAAATAAATTCAAGGAACATCAGGAGACCAGTAATAGAGAGAACTCATGAGAAAGAAGAAAGATTTCAGAGAGAAGAGTGACACCAATGGAAGTTTTGTAAGCAAGGAGGACAAATTGAAAAAGTTGATATGCAATGATTGTATATTTAATATTTCAGTAATATTTTAAATAAATTAAGTGTTCTTTTTTGATTAAATAATTAATTACGGATCATTTTATGTAAAAGTACACGCATGACATATGTCATCATGGCATCATTTTAAATGCTCACACCTTGTTAGACATGTTATTCCCCAGTTTTTAGTTTTTATTTCAATTAGTTTCATATTTTGGGGTTACAAAACATTAAAGTGACAATGAGGAAGTTTCAAACAAACTCAAGACAACCATATACCTGTTGAAGCACAGTAAGATACTCAAGTTAAAAAAAAAGTGCGGTGTGAAACAGTTGTGTAGAAAAAGCGCACAGCACATAGTTCTTCGGAAAGGGAAAGAAGCAGAAGATGGATAAATTCAGGGTTTGATAATACAGTGAATACTAGGTAATAATAATCACAAAATTTAAAAAAGCAGAAATGGCTGCCAGAAAGACAGATGTATTCAATTGCACAATAGGCATCTGGAATATGCATGCTGAACAAAGTGAGCAGTATTTTAAAGCAAATGGAATAGCCAATGAGAAACAACTATCAATTTTACTGTGTGTAAATAGGTGGGAAAGCATACAGTTTGCTTAGAAATTTGACTACTCCATCTGAATTAGCTTTGCTGATAGCGTGAAAGTGACACAGGAACATTTAGAAACAAAACCTTTGTTGATTGCAGAACACTTTATATTCCTTACAGATAAGCAGAATCAAAAGGACAGAGACTCCTTTTTAGCGTACGTGGCTGAGGCTATGTTTACACTAGATTGGATAAATCTGTAACCAAGGCTTTTTCTCTTCATTTTGACCATCCGTCCACACTGAAATGGCATTTTCCTCCCCCGAAAACGGAGCTTTTCTAAAACACTCTCCAGAGTATTTATATCTGAAAACACCAATTGGCTGGTGTATTGTGTACGGGGTAACTACCACCTGGGTGGCAAAAGTGTGGGAATGTAAAGACTGTGATGGAGACATTTGTAAAGGACTGAGAGTCATTGAATGGTTTATTGTACATAATTTTATTTTTTAATAAAGATATTTTGTTTAATTAAAAAATTGTGTACAGGGTAACCGGAGCTTTTTAAAAACACTGTCATGACGTGCCGGAACAGATGGTAGCGGCAGCACGGCATTTCATTGTCTTCTTGAATGCAACATCCAACATCACAACAACAATGGTGGACGGCTTCAGGAGACTGTCCCTGAGCAGAATGTTACAGCAGCTTTGCAGTATGACAGAGAATTTCAACCCCCCACACAACCTAACAATTTCAGAACAGACGGCAACGAGACTGAAGCCAGAGGAGTTAGAAATGAATTCACCAAATACTTTGACCCATAACTTACTGAATAAATAAGTATACTGTACTCACTTTGCCCTGTTTTCTGTCCTTGCTCATATGAAGGTGGTTTACCTATTTATGCAAGTACTTCTCTGACAATAGATGTGTAACAGCCTAATGTAACATTGTATGGAAACACAAGATAACTCTGATGCAGACATGTTTTATACATTTAACAAGGTGCTTGTCACTACTTCCAAAATGTCATTTTTAAGTAGTAGCTGATGTTTGGCATAGATGTGAAAATGTTAAGGCCAAAAAAGGAAAATAGTAAATTTCATTTTTACTCAGGTAAAAATAAAATCACTTTTACCCAGTAACTCGTTTTATTGCACATGTTAAATACAGCAAAATAATACAGAAAGACATGGCAAAAGTAAAGACAAACAAGTGAGGTAACAGCAAATTTCACTTTTGCCCAGTAACAAGCCTTAAAGCATTTAGTTGTAGCTGCTGTCCCTTTCATTGGTGAAGAAACTATGGCTGTAGAAACTGTTTCCAATACTGTCTGTGAACTTGCTGTTGGTTGCCTCCATACGCTCTAGTATTTTTTTTAGTTTTAAGTGCTCCTGCGTGAGAACCACAACTGTCCATCGTTTCGCCATTTCCTTTTATGTTTTTCTAGTCTGTAACTAGACAACGATTCACCAAGTCTTGCATGTCAAGATTCAACACCAAACATGTCACTTTGTTTTCTGTAGATGTGTTCTGCGAAGAGGAGAATGAGGAGATTTGCCCAAATACCCGTTTTAATGTGGACGGAGGTATTTTCAAAAATGCCTGGTGTGGAGGCCTATCGTTTTTACACAAAACTGACATTTTCAAAATTATCCAGTCTAGTGTGGACATAGCCTGAATTGAAGAGATTGTCAAAGCATTGCCCATTCAGTAATGGGCTTAATGATTCATTTCAAGATTGTTTATTTTGTGGTATCTTACAAGAAAATATTCGAAACAGCTCCTAACTGAAGCACAGCTCACATTTAAAAGGGCAGCAGAAATTGCTGTATCACTGCAAACAACAGACAGAATTGAATGAAAGAGAGCTTGAGCAAAATTGGAAAGTCTAAACAGAAACCAGCCTGGCCAAACAAAATGTGTTACCATCATAATGGTGAAACTTGCAGAAAATACAACAAAGTAGGACAGATACAAATAGTATGTCAGACAGACAAAACTAAATGGACTGTGCCGGAAGAGGAAAAGATAAAAAAGTCAAATTGCAGTTTCAAAAAGAGCACTAAGCTGCACGCTGTTGATAAAAAAATCTGATAATGCTAAGAGTGACATAGGACCAGGTAGCCTTAAGATTTATAATGCGTCATTCCAGAAAATGAGTTTGAATAGCATTTCAAAGATACCAAACTGAAATCTGCAGATTTCCAACTTATAGTTGAGAAAAGATATCTCTTGTGGGAATGACGTTTGTAACAGTGAGGTACAACAACTAGCAAGCCACATTTGGCTTGTATGTGGCAAAAACAGGAGGACCAGCTTTGTGGGGTTGTGAGTGGCTGAGAAAACTACAACTTGATTGGAGATCCATCCACCATTTTCATGCCAAATCCCCTGCAATAGAGTCAACTGGAGGCGAATTAAGAAAAGTACTGGATGATGCCACAGCAGTGTTTAAAGGTGGCATTGGAAAACTCATGCATATGAAGTGTAAAATAGCATTAAATAATAATGCCACATCCAAGTTTTGCAAAGCTTGTCCGGTTCTTTACACCATCCATGATAAAATACCCAGTGGTACTCACACATTATGATTCACATCATTCAGGGAAGCTTGCCATACACTGTTCAGAATGCCAACACGTCCAGAAGAAAGGTGTCCAGGGATGTCAGAACCACTGCCTGCAGTCCCAGCGTCAACTCCTACAACCACCACAGAGGAGACCCCAAAACCTGAGATTGTTTCACAGCCACAAGTCTCTCCTGCCAAGCAGAGTTAACTCCCACCCCCACCACCACACTTCCCATCAGTAGTTGTCTAGCTGCACTGCGTTTCTATAACTGTAACTCTAAATTCTGTTTTATGGTTAAGCATATAATTAGAAATAGGGTGATTTACTCTTTTGCCTTTACCATATATGAATACTGCAGGAACTGCAGTCTCTTTTTCTATGAATCCATTATCTACAGACAAAGGTCAAATTATTCAACCAGTTCATCAATATGCAAGTAACTGTTTGATTGCTAGAGGTCAATTACTGAAAGAAACATTGAGCTTTTGGAGATCACTATTTTAAGACAAATTCAATGAAAAATTTATGACCACTTTGTTTGGTTTATGCCTAAATGCCAAGACTCATTTTTTTTAAAAGTCAGGTGTTTTCTATCAGTCTGATTTGAAATTCAACTTGATAAAAAGTTTTTGAGAGCAAACATCTTTAAAAATGCAATCATTCCTGTTGAAACATTGATTAGAGCAGTATCATCTTTTCAATGACATGTCTATCTTTTTGCGAGTTAATCTATCCACAAGGATAAAAAAACAATTTCAGTGAAATAATGATTTTTAATACTGTGATCACCATTTCCATCAAGAAGCCTGTTTAGATAATAAGAGCTGGATGTATGGATTAAATCAAAATTGAAGATGTGGGGGATTGATAAAGTGCACAATGCATTGGAATAACTTACTTGAGTTCTGGCAGAGATCAGAAGGGTGAGTTACGAGAACCCTGTAGAATGGCTAATGTTGTGCCTTTATTTAAGAAGAGTTCCAAGGACAAGCCTAGAAACTGCAGGCTGATAAGCCTAACAACTGTAATAGGTAGGTGAGTGATGTTAGAACACCAGTGATAGAGTGACTTTGAGGAACAGGCTCTATTTGGGTTTAGGAAGGCAAAGGCTGACTAGTCCTAAATCAGTATGGCTTCATGCACAGGAAATAAAGTCACACATATCTGAAATAGTTTTGAAAAGAGGTTATGAGGTCAGCATAATGAACATTGTCTACATGGACATTAGGAAGGAGTGATAAGTTCTCACATGACAGAAAAGTCTGCATGGTATCCAGGTTGAGCTAAGCCAGGGGTCGGCAACCTTTACCACTGAAAGAGCCATTTGGAGCCGTTTCCCACAGAAAAGAAAACACTGGGAGCCACAAAACCCGCTTGACATTTAAAATGAAATAACCCTGTATACAACATTTTGTTTTGCCTTTATGCTATGTATAAACAAACTATAATGTGTTGCATTTATGAAATTGATGAACTCTTGCAGAGAAAATGAAATTACATTTCTGCATGCAACAAAAACATTTTGAACTCCGAAAAAAAGATGTTGGGTTGAAGGTTACTTTTAAGTAAAATACTCAATGTCTATTTGAGTCCTTCTTGTACTTATGAAAAACGCTGAACTTAAATTGTCCGCCAGCAGCAAACCAAAAATAACGTCAGCCAGCTGTCAACCTGAAAAATAAAAGGACTATTTCACTGAACAATGAAAAATATGAATATAAGTAAAATAATAGGCAATTAAATATTTATCATACTTGGTTAATGGGATTTCTGCTCCTGGACCTCAGCGCTCAGCGTCTGCACATCAGGGCTGTATGACGTCACCTTCATCTTTACACAGGATCGCAAGCTGTCATCTGTGAGGCGTGCGCGATGTTTGTTTTTAATAAAGTTCATGTTGGAGAACACCTGCTCACTTACATATGTGGATCCAAAGATCGACAGGACTCCAAGCGCATACTTTTTAATGTTTACATAAATGTCGGGGATAGCATTCCATGTTTCAAACACAAGTTTGTCCGGTTTGGGGATGTTTTCAATATCACTCCATTTGTGATTCTGAGCAAGAACAGCCTTCTGACGGGCAACATCTTCAAGGTCTGCTGTCAAGCGTCTAAACTTGGACACCCATATGTCTTTGTCGGCTATGTCGGCCAGTTCCATCTCAAGATCAGGTTGACTCACACCTGCCAATGCAGTCATATTCAGTAGGGATGGATCGATGCTTAGGGGAGTGACCAGGAAGGATAATGTGTTTTTTTCCTCTCTGAACACACAGAAGCGTTTCCCAAATGATGTTTCCATTGCGATGATTGCAGAATGTAAATACTCTGTTTGAACTCTCTCAAATTGGGGAACTGAGACAATGTGCCTTTCTGTAAATCTCTGGCAAGCCATGTCAACTTGTGCTCGAATGCCAAAACATCCTCCAACATGTGCAGGGCTGTGCGTCCTTTCCCCTGAAGAGCTGTGTTCAGCATGCTCAGGTGCGCTGTCATGTCTACCATGAAGTGTAGCTTTTCCAGCCACTCTGGCTGTTCCAGCTCAGGAAAGGTGAGCCCTTTGCTGCCCAGGAAAGTTTTCACTTCTTCCAGACACGCGACAAAGCGTTTCAGCACCTACCCTCTGGACAGCCACCGGACTTTGTTGTGCAGCTGGAGATCAGAATATGCGCTTTCCAGCTCATCCAGTAACAAACGGAATTGACGGTGATTTAAAATTTTTGCCATTATTTTATTGACAATCTGAATGGCAACATCCATTACTTCTGTGCATTCTGTAGGAAATGTTTGAGCTCACAGTGCCTCTTGGTGCAAGATGCAGTGAAAAGTCAGCAGCTTTCTGTCCAGCGACTTCTGCAGTAAAGCCACAAATCCCTTGTGCGCTCCTGTCATACTTGGTGCCCCATCAGTAGCTACTGACACCAGGTGTGTGGTCTTTATTCCTTTGGCTCTTAAACAATTCAAGACAGCCTCACAGATGTCCTCCCCCTGTGTTTGGCCTTTTAGAGGTATCAACTCAATCATTTCTTCCTGTGGCCCGGCAGAGTTTACATACCGGCAGAACAGCGCTATTTGTTCAATATCACCTTTGTCTTTAGACTCGTCACAGGTAATCGAGTAGGCCACAGCTGAACTGATGTCTTTAATTTGCTGTCTTGTGATGTCTTCTGCCATTTTTATGGTTCTGTCTTTGACAGTCTTTGCAGAGAGGGGCATATCCCTGATTTTCTGCACAATTTCACTCCTGTTTTCAAAGTCCGTGAATAGATGTTCTGAAATCTTAATGAAAGATTCTTTTATATATTCACCATCTGTAAACTGCTTCCCGTGCCTGACTATTTCCTGAGCGGCACAAAACTAGCATATGTAGTTGATTTTCCAGACTTCATCCGCTTCTTGAAATGGTTTTTGCTCAGATCAAACTTCCGCATCAGTTCCGAAACGGCTTTTTTTCTCTCATCTCCATCCGGATATTTTTGAGCAAAGGCTGCGTGTTTATTCTGGAAATGTCTTGCGACATTTGACTTTTTGTTGTTTGCTAGTTTCTCATTGCATATTAAGCATACTGGTAAACCAGTCTCGTCAGCAGTGAAAGCAAATGAATCTGCCCACGTTTCATTAAACATTCTGTTTTCTTCAGTCACTTTTCTTTTTTTAGAATTATCCATAGTTAACCTACCTTGGATCGAAAAATTAAAGAAATCGCTCACTGGCGGGTGTCAGGCATTGGCAGTGGTGACGTATATTAATCGTGTCAAAAAACACGTTTTATTTAGATTGTACAAGATCACCATAATCTTCAAATTTAGAATTACATTTCAAAAACTAACAAACTAACATAAAATACATTTTAATTAAATACTTCATCATTTATTTTCCAAAGCCACAGGGAGCCGCAGCACAGAGATGAAAGAGGCGCATGCGGCTCAGGAGCCGCAGGTTGCTGACCCCTGAGCTAAGCAATGATCACAGAATTAGATTTGTGATAGGAGTCAGCCGGTAGTAGTGGAGAGTGTTCTTTCACATTCAAGGCCTATAACCAGTGATATGCCACAGGTTTCAGTGCTGTGTCTCCTGTTTGTCATGTATATTAAAGATTTTATAACTGGTAGGTCATCCGTGTTCTTAGTAACTATTTGTTTCTCTTTCTTCTTGTCTCTTCAAACAAAACAGCAATGTTATTCAGACCATCTAGCCAGAGTATCTGCTTTTTCCATGAGTATCGATCCATCTTTCACCTTGAAATACCCACTAGATGTACAAAAATCAGCACTCATGAGCATCCTCACTTTCTTGTGCATATCACCAGAATTTTTCAGTTTCTCTTCCTCTTTGTATTTTCCATTTATCCATTGTTCTTTCACTTCCCTACAGTTTCGCTTGATTTCTTTGTTTGAAGTTTTATATTTGTTGCTGTTCTTTGGTGTGATTTTATGTCTTTATTTAATTAGACCCAGAATTTCATCTGTCATCTATTTATCTTCTTCTCTTTTCTCTTTTTCAGTATCGCTTCGTTAGATATATCCACCACTGTCTTTTAAAATTTCAACCACCTTGGTGTGTTCTCCACTTTGTTCTTCACAGCTACTGTGTATTTTATCTTCATGTCTGGATCCTTCAAGCAAGCCGTGTCGAATTTGGTATTACCCAATGACATTTTTCACCATCTCAACTTAACCTTCTGTTTGGATGTCACTGGAACATGGTCACTCTCACAGTCTGTTCTGGATGTGCCTAGGACAGTTGAACAGCTTTCCTGAGACACTTGCTGATAGTGATGTAAACATAGAAACATAGAAAAGCTACAGCACAATACAGGCCTTTTGGCCCACAAAGTTGTGCTGAACATGTCCCTACCTTAGAAATTACTCGGCTTACATATAGTCCTCTATTTTACTAAGCTCCATGTACTTATCTAAAAGCCTCTTAAAAGACCCTATCGTATTCACCTCCACCACAGTTGCCAGCAGCCCATTCCACGCACTCACCACTCTGTGAGTAAAAAACTTAGCCCTGACATCTCCTCTGTACCTATTTCCCAGCACCTTAATCCTGTGTCCTCTGTGGCAACCATTTCAGCTCTGGGAAAAAGCCTCTGACTATCCAGTCTATTTGATTGTAGTACTGATTGTTTGGACTCTTTCAAATATAAAACCTTCCTCTGTGATGATTGAACCATGTGTTTGTTATTATCTGATCAGTCTCACGACACCTGTCTATGAATCTCTCACCTCTGTCATTCCTGGTTCCCAATCCAAATGTACTGACAATATCACCATCTTGTTATTGTCCAACTTTAGTATTCACATCCCCTATCACCATTACAATATCTTGTGATTTGCAGTAGTCCTTTACTTCTTGTAAGGTTTCAGAAAAGCTTTCTATATCTTCTTCACCACCATTGGCTGTTGGAGCATATACAACTATTATTGAAATGTTAATAGGTTTCACCAGCAGTACTCTGCCTGATAATGCCCAATATCCAATTGTGCTGTAATGTTCTATGGTTCTATTGCAGATCAGTGTGATTAAGCAGAAAAATGGTTCAGCACAGCCAAGAAGGGCCAAAAGGGCTGTTTCTGTGCTATAATGTTCAATAGCTCTATCCCATAAGGCTTTTGCTTCTTTCAGCATCTGATATCATTCCCACACTTCAGTCATGTTTATCACTACCTGAATAGATCAGTTTGTCTTCATCAGAATCAAAACATCCAGTCCCTTTCCACTATGTCTCACACAGTCCCATGACGTTGACTTCCAAATATTCAATTTCTTACTTTCCAGCTTGATAAAGAGTTCGCAAAATACATGCTGCCATTTTAATGGTATTTTTGTTGCGGACAGTAGCCTGATGATGGTCAAGCCTCAGCTTTTATGGATGGGTGTCTCAACGAATGAGGGATCGTTGTCTGTAGGGATTCACGCTGTTGTTCTTACTCTTTTCTCTATCCATGAACATGATAGTCCTTGGCTAATTTCTACAAAGCTGAGTACCATTTCCTTCTTCTAGATAGTGACTTTACTGTACAGGTGGCTCCAACCATTATCAATACTCTTCAGAGTATTCCTGGTGTTAGTAGTTGCATAACCAAGACGTGATATGCACCAGCTGCTCATATGACCAATCAGCACCTGTTCCCATGACTTCACGTGACCCTGATTGGGGGGGTGGGGTACACAGATTCTATATCTTGCCCAAGGGTGACCTACAGGCTAGAAAAGAGAAGGAGTGCCTCAAACCTCCTTTGGTAGTAGAGATGTATCTCCACCCCTCCACCCTCAAAGCAGCAGTGGGGATATAAAAAAGAGTAAGGCATTAGGACTGGATGGCATTGCTATAGAAATGATTCAAGCGCTGGAAGATTTCATGATTGAAAGGTTGACAGATTAGCTGAGTGAAATACATGAGAGTAAATATATGAAGCACCCGAGGAAACGAGCAAGTCAGTATTTATTGCACTACTGATAAAACCTGGAGCAAATGAATGCGAGTCCTGCCGAAGGGTTTTGGCCTGAAACGTTATCCTATCCTTAATCTTATCCTAGATGCTGTCCAGCCTGCTGAGCTCTTCCAGCATTTTTTGTGTGCTGCTTTTCTTTGTGATAGGATTACCCCACACAATTAGTTTGATGAGTCATGTTGTAAACGTCCCGCTATAAATCATCATGATGAGAGCAAGATGAGAGAAGTGTGGCTTCATTGAAGATAATGGAAAATGAAATGCAATCTTCAGCCTTACAATGATTTCTGACGGCACAATTGAGGTCCAGAATCACCTATACCTATGTTTCATCGATTAAACCAAAGCATTTGATAAGGTGAAACATGAAGACCTTATAAAAATCATTCAGCACCTGGACATTAATGGGAAAGATTACAACATCATCAGAAATTTGTATTGGGAACAAAGAGTAGGAATGAGAGTTGTGGATAGTCAGAAGCTTTTTGCCAGGGCTGAAATGGCTAGCACGAGAGGGCGTATTTTTGAGGTGCTTTGAAGTAGGTACTGAGGAGATGTCAGGGGTAAGATTTTTTTATGCAGAGAGTGGTGAGTGTGTGGAATGGGCAGCCAGTGGCAGTGGTGGAGGCGGAAACGATAGGGTCTTTTATGACCCTGGATGGATACATGGAGCTTAGAAAAGTAAAGGGCTATGGGTAGCCCTAGGTAGTTCTAACATAATGATATGCTCGGCACAGCTTTATGGGCCAAAGGGCCTGTATTGTGTTGTAGGTTTTCTATGTTTCTATGTAAAATAAGAAAAGTGACTTTTTTCAGATAAAGAGGGAAGTCCAATGGGGTGTGTTCTCTTGCCCGACCTATTTAACCTCTATAGCGAGAAAATTCTAAGAGAAATTAACAGTATTCCAGACGTGATAATTGGTGAATACAATTTGAAGATCCTACAATACACAGACAACACTGTGCTGGTAGCTACCTCTAAAGAGATTCTCCAAGAAATACTAAATAAAGTGTCGAAGAAAGTGAAAAGAGAGGATTGATCATCAACTGCAAGAAGGCCAAATGTACAGTTGTCACAAAGAAGAAAGAAATACAGTAATGCAAACTGGCAACAATACATTAAACAAACATGGAAGTTCAATTACTTCAGGAGCATGATAATATCTGGCAGCAGGGCTGATGTTGAAATTAGGTGTAGGACTGGTTTTGCTAAATGTATATTTGAGCATTTGAGCAAGGTACTAAAAAATAACATAATTTCTATGGGAATGAAACTCAGAGTGTTGCAGTCCTACATTCATTCCACACTAACATATGGAAGCCAATGTTGGACAATATCAAAGCAAAATGAGGAAAGACCTGAAGCTGCAGAAATGTGGTTTTTGAGAAGAATGGTAAAGATATCATGGAAGGATAGAGGAATAAATGAGGACGTGTTGCGAAAAACCGGAAGAGAGCTGATATCATCAATCAGGAAATGGCAGTGGGAATTTCTGGAACATACTGAGGAAAGAGAAGCTCAAACATCTTGCTGTGATGGGAAAATTAATGTAAGAAAAAGTGGCTTCGACAGCAAATAGCCTTCATGAGTTATATAAAGGGATGGACAGACAAAATTTGGAAATTCTCAGATTAAAAACAGATGGAAGACCATGATCACCCATGTCATTCAATACAGCACATCATGAAGATGATGATGATGATTAAAGATTTGGATGAGAACACAGTTGGCATGATTAGTCATTTTGTGGATGACACCAAAACTGTTGATGTGATGCACAGTGAAGAAGCGATTCCCTTGGGCTACAGCAGGATCTAGGTCATTTGAGGAAGATAGAATTGGCAGATAGAATTTAACACAGGCAAGTGTGAAAACTTGATTTTGTGAAGTCAAACTGAGGCAGTGACCTTATAACGCAGTGAATAACGAGGCCTGGGAGAGTGCAATAGAACATAGAGACAAAGGTGTACAAGCACATAGATCCCTGAAAGTGTCAACACGTGTAGGCCAAGTGAAGAGGAAGGCATATATCATAATCACCTTACTATAGGAGGGATGTGATTAAACTACAGGGAGAGCAAAAAGTTTCACAGGGATACTGATAGGAATGAAGGACTTGAGTTCTTACATAGGTTGGGACAGTTTTCTCTGAGCAAAGGATGTTATAGAGATTTATAAAATAAGAAGGGTCATAGATAAGACAGGGTTTTTCACAGGGTAGGAAAGACTAAGACCAGAAGACATAGGTTTAATGTCAGACTGGAGGACTTAAATGGAGAACAGATTGGATGGTGAGTATGGGAATAAGTTGCCAGAGGAAGTGACAGAGGTGAGTACATTTAACAGGCATTTAGACAGGTTCATAATAGGAAAGGTTTAGAGGGATATAGACCAAATGTAAGCAATTGTACTAGTTCCATAAGGCACCTCATTTCCAAATTATTGAATTCACTGTCACATCTAGAAAACTACCATATGGCTAGTCAGAAAATTTACATTTAATTTGAATGTATTGCCTGAAACTAATGTCTTGTATACAAACAAAAAAGTTGGCACAAAATCACTGCTATATGCAACACAGCTCCAGCATCCCAGGTTTTATCTTGACTTCAAGTTTGGCTATGTAGAATTTACACATTTTTCCTATTACCCTGAGGATTTCCTCCATGCACTTTGATTTCCTCCCACCTCCCAAACGCGTGCAGTTTGGTATGTCAATCGGTCGGTGTAAATTATTCTTTGCGTAGATGAGCAGTGCATTCTGGGGAGAGTGAACGTGAATGTGAAGAGTTTCAGATGGGATTGTTGTAAACAAGTGCATGAACTTAATGGGCTGAAGTGCCTTTTTCCACATTGTACCTCTATGACTCTATGAAGTTGGATCCATTGCTTTGAAGAGCAAATCTAATAGCATTTTTAATTGGAAATAAATAAGTGGAGGATTAGACAGCCTATAAATATAATTGTAAATTGGCAAAATCTCCTTTTATACCTTTGTTACCATCACAAAGGGACGACTGTAATCAATAGATGCAGTCAAACTTTGGCAATTATATTTGAATAGAAAACAGAATCAAAAACAATCAAAAACAATCAAAGAATCAAAACAATTTAACATTTCTACTGAATTTCTGTGATGTTTCTGATCAATCATTCTAATACTGAAACATTACAGATTTCTATCATTTCTATCTTATTTCTATTATGAAAATATAATTAATCTAAGTTCCCTCTGTTGCCATGTCAAGCAATTTTTTTAGCAATATTTTTTGATTTTATGTTGCTTACAGTATACTCTGACCCTGCTCGAATCTATCATTGCTAAGCTTGGATTCCCAATGAACTTTGGCAAGAGTGTCATTGTGTAAAAAGGTTAATGCATTCATAATAGTAACAAGTAGAAGGCAATTCTCTGGTGAACCATTTACAGCTTTTACACTTTTATATATAGAAACTTCAATTAAACAAATTAATCAAAGCTGTCAAGATTTTTTTCAAGACATCACCGAGCAGCCTGCTCTGTTGAGGTCATGGCTCAAACTCAATTATTCTTTTAGCTTTTTTCTTAGTTTCATGGTTCATAGGGATAGTTTTACTGTCAAAGAGGGGTGTTAGGGGTTAGGTTAGTCTTTAGGGGCATGAATATGGAGGAATCAAAGGACAGGTCAGAAATTAAGTCTCCACTCTGTGTTCATAGGCCAATGGCAAAGGCGTAGTCAGATGTCAGGGCCCATAAACCAGCGAGGACCCCAAATGTCATCATCGAGACCAGAGTTCAAGGCCTAATTTTCAATGTCCTGTCATCAGTGACTCTGTCATTTGAGACCTGGAGTTCAGGCCCTTATCAAGAGTCTTCAATCATTGTCATCTATGAGTTCTGCATCAATGTCAAAGTTCAAAGCCCGCAGTTCAGTCAGAAGTCTGATTGAACCCAAAGGTTGACCAATAGTCCAGAAGGTAAGGCCTGCTATCTGGAGACTGAACCTACGAATCTCTGTGAAATCACTGGGAAAGTTGGGGCCTAGTGTCTGCGAATCCATCAGTCCATTGTTGGTCAAAGTTTACAGTTTGTCCTGGGATTAGAGATCTGTGTATGTATGTGTGTAGGTGGGTGAATGGGAGGGAGGTAGAAATGGGGTTTGTATCACTATTGTTGCTTTGTTGTTTGATATTGTGGGCATGATATGTTGGTGCCCGAATGTGCAGCAGCACTTAGCACACAACCTTAGATGTGTTGGTTAATGCAAATCACATTTTCACTGTATGTTTCGATGTACATGTGATAAATAAATTGAAATCTAAATCTGCATGTAATCTAAAGCTACAGATGGTCAATATATTCCAAATGGAAAACATCAATATAAGAATAGTTGTAAGGCTTTTAGCTCATCAACCTGTTTCGTAATTCATTGAAATCATATCTGATCTGCGATGTGAGTCTACATTATCTTTTCCTCATATCTCTTATACCTCTGGTTATGAAAATCTGTCTTTATAAATGGAAGAAAATATTTCACCTCGAATCAGCTGCAAGGGGATAGGAGTGTTCTGGTTAAGTTGCTGGTCTAAAGTTTAGAGCTATAACTATTGATCAGGAATCATTTCAAATTCCACCATAGCTGCTTGGCAATATATGGACAAAAAATCTGGAACTGAAGGTCTAAAATGAGAAACAGTGACCATGAAGCTTTTTTTTATGTTAAAAACCTGGTTTATTGATACTTTTTTAAAAAGCAAGTCTTCTGTCTTTACCAGGTATGATCTAAGAGTGATTTTAATTAGAGATACATCACAGAGTAGGCCTTCCCATCTCTTTGAGCCACACTGCCTGCAACCCCCAACAACCCCAGTTTAACTCTAGCCTAATCATGGGACAATTTACAGTGACCAAATTAACCTACCCAGTGCATCTTTGGAATATAGGAGGAAGCCAGAGCACTTGGAGAAAACCCACACAGTCCATGGGGAGAATGTACAGACTTTTTACTGATGACATTGAAATTGAACTCCGAACTCTGAAGTCTTAATCTGTAATAGTCTTCCACTAACCGCTACACTACTGCGACACTCAAACAGGCCCTTTCTCTCACCATGTCTGTGTCAACCATAATGCCAATCCAAATTAATTCCAGTTACCTACAATATGGTCCATACCACTCAATTCCACAGCCTTCAATATTACTGTATAAATGCTTCTCAAGTGCTATTATATTTGCTACTACCACCTTCCCTGGCACCTCCCACTCTCTATGCAAGAAAAAGCTTCCCTAGGAAATATCTTCTAAAATGTCCCCCTCTCTGCTTAAAATTAAGCCCTCTAGTTTTTTTGTTACATTTCCACCCTGATAAAGGACTCTAATGATCCACTCTGACTATTCATGTTCTCATAATGTTATAAACATTTATCAGATTGCTTCTCTGCCTCCACAGCTTCAGAAAAAAAAACAAGCCAAGTATATCCAACCTATCTTTTTAGCAAATACTCTCACATCCTGGCAGTAGACTGTTCCACACCTTTTCTAAGTCTCCACATCATTCCTGCTATGGGTATTCACAATGGTTTAACAACTAATCCTCTCAATGAGTAATCCACCGGTGAAAGTTATGAATTAATTTGGTATCACCATGAACAAGTCTCCATATATCTGGTGGTTTTCTGGATATCATAAATATAAGTAATTTAGTCTGTTCAGTCCCTGTAGCCATTATAAAAAAAGGAACGAACAAGAAAATTATACATCTTTGTAAAGCAGTGAAACAAAAATAAATGCCAGTTCACAAAAGGAGGGACTGGAATAGATGGCCAAAAGTTCAACCTGAGAGATGTCTTAAAGTGTGGCTTAATACATAAAATAAAGGTATAAAGGTAGAGAGATTTAGGAGCAGAATTTTTCATCTTAGAGCATGGCTGCTGAAGGCATGAAAATGACATTAATGAAGGCATGACATATGAAAGGCCAGAGTTCAGCCACAAGAGATTTCAGATGCTCAAAATCTTGAGTAACACACAAAAGAGCTAAGGGAACTCAATGGGTCAGGCAGCATCTATGCAAGGAAATTAGCAGTCGATGTTTTAGGTCAAGACCTTTCACCAGGACTGGGAAAAAAAGAAGGAAGGATGCTGGTATAAAATGTCAAGGAAAGGGATGAGTAAAAGCTGTCAGGTGGAAAGTAGGTGAGCGAGGGAGGACAGTGGGAATGATGTAAGAAGCTGAGTGGTGGTTGGGGTTCCTGTTGAATTGAAGCTGGACAAGGATTAGATGAACAGCTCCTCATATTCTGTAATGGTCATCTCCAACTTGATGGCATGAACATCAGATTGTCTAACTTTGATTAACTCCCTTCTGTCTCTTCCCCTTCTTTTCCCTGATGTGACTGGCCCCCAGCAATCTATATCTATTCCATCCTTCTATCTGCCCATTACCCAATTATTCCTCCTACTGGTTCCCCACCCATTATTCCGTGGTCCACTGTCCTCTCCTATCAGATTCGATCTTTTTCAGCTATCCCCTCCCAACTTCTTACATCTTTCTCACTCACCCCCCTCTACCTATCACTCCACACATCTGGTTGCACCTTTCACTCACCAGTTTTTGCTTCATCCCTTCCTCCCAACTTTTTATACTAGCTATGTCCCCTCTTTTTATCCAGTTCTGATAAGGGTCTCACCTCAAAACATTGACTATCCAGTTCCCTCCATAAATGCTGCCTGGCCTGCTGAATTCCTCCAGGTCTTTTGTGTGTTGCTCCCGAATTTTGGTAGCGTGGAATTTATAGATGTAGAGCAGTCACAGATTGCAATAATAATGATGAAGTTCACAGAAAGTGTAAACACCAAGGTTAACAAATGTAAATCTGGATCTTGCCAGACAGGGACACAGTACAAGCCATGAAGGATGAAAAATGCAGTGTAAGACAGTTGACAGGACTTGGCCTTGCAAGGTTACTCAGAGCTGGATGGAATCAGTAACGAGAGACCACATCCAAGGACAAAGATCATGATAAACTAAAGAAAAGGATGATGATGATGGTTAGGAACTCTCTGGTCATACATCCTGCCAACTACCTGAGCTGTAGACAGCAAATTACTGAGGTAAAATTACCCGTTAAAAACTATCATCTGGCAAGCAAAGCATATATTATTTGATGCACTGCTAATTTTCCTTATGCACTGCTAATTCCTGACTCACCTTCTTCCTTATTTGGAGAGAATAGATCACACATTTTCAATCACTTTGAAATTGAAGCCGTCTTGTGAAACAACGTCTTTGTGTTTTAAGATCTGAAGTAGTGGTCCCTTGATGAATTTCTTCTGCAACAAGGATTCTACTGATCATTGAATACAGCTAAAATATATTTGACCTCGGAATCTACACTCTGTTGGGGCTGGATGTTGATTTTAAAAGTTTATGTCAATTGGTTTCAGGGCACCAATAAAGACAATATGTCAGGGGAGGGAGCAAGGAAGTGGGAAGTCCATGTGTCATAATCCTAACAGTGCACAGTATAAAGACACAAGATAATGCATGTAATGGTATCTGGAGAAATGAAGAGTCTGTTAGAGGAACTAGGCAGGTCAAGCATCATCTCTTGACACAGCCCTGAGTTTCTCTAGCAGATTGTTCATTGCTGTAAGCAGTACAAGCCTTACACACACACACACTCTTTCTTTGTATATGAATAGACTGAAGGAGCATTAATTTGGTCTGGCAGGCCCTAGTGTGCTCCCTGCACTCAGTCCCATGCATTCTTGAGAAGTTTGAGGAGGTAGTAAAGTCACAATGGGAGTAGATTAGCTTTACTCACTGCCAGCCATGAC
The DNA here is from genome assembly GCF_030144855.1 of Hypanus sabinus. Lineage (NCBI taxonomy): Eukaryota > Metazoa > Chordata > Chondrichthyes > Myliobatiformes > Dasyatidae > Hypanus > Hypanus sabinus. The sequence continues at coordinate 57,730,909 of NC_082719.1, read as the reverse complement.
TTTCACAGTTGACGGAATATTTTCTTGCAAGTGTGTCGAAACAAGATATCTATTAATTCCCTAGCCTGTTCCAGTAATGCTGCCAGAAAGGCCATAAAAAAATCTCCAGAAAGAAAGACTCCTTCAATGGCACTAATAATATAAGCTGTGTTATCTTTCCCAGTTTTCCATCCATACCTTCCACCACTCCCTTGATTTACCTGACTACCTCTTCTGGTTTCTGTAAGCACAAAGTCACTGAGCTGCCTCTGGGCACCCATTTTTATGTACACTCCCAGCCATTTCACTGTAGCCTCACAGTGGGCACTGAAATGCTTTCTAACAATGTTAATCCTGATTTTCTTGAAAACTACAGGTGAGAGATTGTTTCCTGAAGAAAATATTGGAAAGAGATACTTAAGATTATTAAATTGGATTATGAATTCCTGTTATGTAGCAAAACAGATTTTTGTTTACGAAAGAACATCTACAGGAAGTACACCCAACTTCAGCACCTGATCGACAAGGTTAGGGAACTGGGGGTGGAGCTCGATGAACTCAGGACCACCCGAGAGGCCAAAAACCTCATAGAAGAGACTTTTACTGAGGTGATCACACCCAGAGTGCAGGTTTCAGATGGTAGATCTGGGGTTTGGGGGGTGGGGTTGATGTTGTTGGTGCTGTTTGCATGATTTGTTTTTTGTGTGTGAGGGGTTTGATATTTTTCTTTCAATGCCTTCCATGGTTTTCTTTGTCTGGGGAAGACAAATCTCAGAGTTGTATACTGCATACATACTTAATAAGGAATATAAGTTGAACATTGAACCTTGTTGGGTAACCACCAGGGGGAGAAAAATGAGGAAGCAGTCACTGCAGTGTTCCAGTGTGGCCATTCTGCTTAGCAACAAGTATATCCTTTTGGATACTACTGGGGGAGATGACCTATCAGGGCACAGCAGCACAACCAGGCCAGAGGCAGGGTGGCTCAGCAGAAAGGAGTAAACTCAGGCGGAGCAATAACAATAGGAGACTTGGTAGTTAGGGGGATGATCAGTAGTTTCTGTGGTGGCAAAAGAGATGCCAGGATGGAGTATTACCTCCGAGGTTCCTGAGCGGCTAGAGAAAATTCTCAAGGGAGGGTGTGCAGCCAGAGGACATGGTGCACATTGGTACCAATGACATGGGGGAAAACAGTGAAGAGATTCAGTTCAGTTGATATAGGAAGTTAAGGAAATGAGCAGGGCCTCCAATATAATAATCTCTGGATTACTCCCACTACCACATGGAAGTCAGGGCAGGGATAGGATGACAGTACAAAGAATGAGTCGTTGAGGAAGTGGTGCTGGGGACAGCGTTTCAGATTTCTGGATAATCGGGATCTATTCTGGGGAAGGTACAGTATAACCTGTACAAAAACGTTAGGTTACACCTGCACCACATGTTTTCCAGAGCTGTCGGAGGGGGTTTAAACTAATTTGGCTGGAGAATGGAAACCGGAGTGACAGGGCTGAGAGTGGGGCAGTTGGCATGCAAGTCATAGCAGTGTGTAATCAGATTGATAAATGACAGGCAGATGAGAAGGCAAAATTGCATCCAGTGAGATGAGTTGAGAACTGAAGAGGGACTGAAGGTGTTAAATTTGTATGCATGCTGTCAACAGAATGAGGTAGGTGATCTTGTTGTCCTGTAAGGGAATGGCGAGGGATCACTGAGTCGTGGCTGAAAGATCATAGATGGGAGCTTGTATCAAAAGGACAAGCAAGTAGGCAGAGCGTCTGGGGCGACTGATGGAAAGAATTAAAATCAAATCCTCAGAGAAATGTGTCAGACGATCGGAAGATTCAGAAAGCTTGTAGGTAGAATTAAGAAACTACAAGGGTAAAAAGACCCCAATGAGAGTTATATACAGACCTCCGAACAGTAACCAGGATGTGGGATATGAATTTCAACAGAAAATAGAAAAGGCATTAAATAATGACAATATTACCATAATCTTGGGGGTTTCAATATGCTGGTAGATTTGGAGAATGGCAGAGCAGAACTGATGGGCCAAATGACCTAATTCTGTTCTACATCTTATGCTCTAAAACATAAACTGGCAGATCAATACATGGGAGAGATTTTAAGAATACACGGACCTGATCAATGCATGGGAAAGTTTTTAAGGGCATTATCTTTTGGAGCATGAGGGACCTTGCACAACGTTGTACAAATTTACCCACCAGGCAATAGAATTTTGACAGAAGAATATTTCATTTCCTGCATGATTGACCAGATCCTCTTTCCCAGCCAGCGTCTATTGAAGTGTGCAAGGACACGATGTGCTCTGTGGGCTGCCCAACAAATTAAGGTTATTTGGTGCTTAATCTTAGAGTTATCTGAACAGAAGTGCCTGTCTACATCTTGTTTCTGTGCACACTGTACATTCCCCTCATGGTATTGATTCATTGGTTAATGTCGCAGTATTTCCAATATTGACCGCATTTCTGCTTGCTTGCACTCTACAATTAACAACACATAAAAAGAAAGGAAAGTAACTGTGTTCAAAAGTTGTTTTTAGTAGTTTGCTTGTGATTCTCTTATACAGCAGCTGGTTTGTCTTTCATGTTAAAATTTATCTAGAAATATCATTAACACTTAATAAGTTGCATTAAAAAAGGTTCTTAATGATTGCCCATTGGTCAGTGCACATTTTAAATATCGAATTCTGGAAAGTATGAAGGTCTGTTTTGAATGATGGATCTTTAATGACAGTAGTTAAAAGCACATGGGAACTAAGTCTTTTGTATTTCACAGACTCGTAATTATGATGTTTATGAAATAATTACTCACATTATACTTTTATTTCTCCCATATGATATTACAATTCAAGGGCAGATGTTTAATTGTTAAGTACCTGCAATTTAAATACTGGACTAAGTAGTATATGATTACATTTGTCAAGTTTGAATGGTTTTCACAGTGACTAATGATTGTGATAATTCATTATTATTATTATTAATAATGAAAACTACTTTAGTTGCTTTTGTAGTTTTCAAATTTGGGGCTTGACTTTCTTCTATTTTTTCTCATTTATCTTCACAATATTAAATTATAAAGACAATGTCTCAGTGTGAAATGTAAGAATTATGAGAATAGTGTTAGAACATTAAAATGGTTAGGATGGATTTACGACAGTACAGTTATACTGGAGGCAATGAGGGATGTAAAGCTGAAGATTGTGGAATAGCCTGCTTTCTCTTCTCCTAAAGGCAATGCAGCAAAAACTAAATTGCATTTTTCAAGTAGTAGCCAGTCTAACAGCACCACTTTTACATCAGCTGAGATTGAAAATCACTCTCAATAACAATTTAATGGGTGTCATTTTTAATTTTGCCCAAATTTAGACATTGTGGTAGTATAATAAATCATTCAGTTGGAGGCTGATACTTTTTTTCAAAAGTGTCATTTGAATGAATTGTAATACAAGATCCAACTTGGATGAATCAATGGGAAATCAATTAGTTTCCATATCTTTCTGGTGTGGACGATTCTAAAGATTCATGATCTTTTGAGACAATAAATTGCTCCTCGTCACACGTTCAGTAGGTGATCCCTTATCACAAAAGGGATGTGGTCGTCCCTCTTGTGGTCACAAAACTCCTGGATTTACATTGCCAGAGCAGAGGAAACATCCTCTTAGACTTAATCTGTCAAGTTTCCCTCCAGATTTTATTCATTGAGATCACCTCTTATTCTTGCTGAGATTATAGGCACAATCTGCTCAATCTTTCCTCATAAAATAATCTCTGTATGTTTGGAATCAATCTGGCGAATCTTTTCTGGACTGCTTCCAATTCAGTTATAACCTTTTTTAAAATAATCTTTTGCTTAATCTTTTGAGATTGAAACTCTGACTCCATATTTAGGCATAAGGCAACAGAAACTGGGTTGATTCTTACTTTGAGGAAAAAGGATAGGCCTAATTGGTGTGTTGTGAACATTTTAAACATTTCAGGTATTATCCTCATTTGCTTCCAGTGCTGATTCAAACAAAAGTAGGACAATGGGAAGGAAACCAATCTGATCTCAGGAGATAGTGAAGCTTCTGTGGTTAGGGCCAACCATAAACGTTATGTCCTAGCTATCTAGATACAGAAGCCAGGGTAGCACAATATGGAGACCAAGCTGTTGCTCATGTAGCAAGCTGCCTTTCTTCATACTTCTGATAAACCCAAAGGAACGGCAGAGACTGATACAGTTTGGCACCTGTAGCATCTCAGGAGTTGGTAGTCAATGCTGAACTCAACGTAAGACTGCTTTAGGGACTTCAGCTCAGGATTGTTCCCTCAGAGCTTACTTCCGAAACTATCCACATGAATACGTATAGCCTTAAGGCAGCTGAAGTTTGAGATCAGATTTTTCCTTTCCCTAGATGAGCTGCCAACCACGGCTAATAAGACAATAGGCACAGCGGAGAGCAGTAGGTTGGTAGTCCGATGGCTTGGGGGAAAATCTGTTACATAAATAGACAGCTGAATGGTGGCGTCCGGGATTCCGTCTGTTTCTGTACTCCCGCTGAGTATTTCATCGCCACAGATGTAGTCCAATTTAAAGTCCATTGGAGAGCAGAATGAACAGGATAGTTGGCCGGCTAGGGCTTGCTTTTTTCCGGCACAGACTCCTGGCCGCTCGCCTTGTTTCAGCTTCCTCGCACGCCGCCTACGACGACCCCACCTCCGGCCACCGACAACAGGCGACTCCGAGGACTGCAGGCCCGAGTCCCTCCGCAAGCCGAGGTCGCGCAATCTAACCAGCAGATTTTCATGAAGGTTTGTTTTTGGGCAATTTCTGAATTGTAGCCGTATCTGGCGATGGTAGACAGTTGTTCTGTCATCCATTGCCCCAAACCCTAATTGTGCATTAAAATTAAATTAAAAAACTAAATTAAATTAAAGTAAACTAAAGTAAAGTAGCACCAGTTCCGAAAGGCCACTGCTGCCATGTGCCGTGCTGCCTACTGGAAATAAAATAAAATAAAATGATTCTGTCTGTCCTTCATTATTCAGGACTGTTTGTTAATTTTTCTGATTTGCCTGATTTTCCAAGTTACTTCGTTTATCAGGTACATGGCACAAACAAATCATCATTTCAGAAATATATATATTTTATATATATAATATATAAAAAATATACATAAAAGAAATATGAATGCTATATGTCATTTCCAATAGACCAGTGATCTGTTTATTGTTGCCTATTATACACTCTAAAGCAAGAGTTCCCAACCTGGGGTTCCATGGACCACTGGGTTAATGGTAAGGCTCCATGGCATTAAAAAGGTTGGGAACCTCTGCTCTAAAGAAACTTGCAGTTGTACCATTGCTCATCTGTGCAAGCTTATACTCCAGCTGCTGCTTACAGTGCAGAATTAGAAGTACTGATGTACCTTCACTTTCATATGTAAGTGTTTTGCACCACAATTTAAATGCAGGTTGATGAAGGAAAGAAATAGGGTCCTTAACTTTCATTTTTGCAGAGATCTAGTTGTTGTTCCTCTCTATGCTTTTGGCGCATCGGGTGGCAAACTTGCTCTTTCTTTAGCATTTGTCTGTTTTTTACAAGGCTGAGATGCTAGCTCAATACTCAACCCAGCACAAATGGAAGGTGTGCAAGGACCCGGCTGGATTCGAACCCGGGACCATTCGCCACAAAGTCCAGTGTGCATGCCACTACACCACCAGCTGGCTGGAGATCTAATACCTCCTGTCAAAACCAGCTGATTCATTGCAGATGGATTAATTTAGATTATCTATTATCAATTCTGCTACTATTGGGTTTCTTGCCCTACTTGAGTGAATAGGGTATTGCTGTTTTCACTGATAATGGAATGTTAGTAATGATAGTACTGTTAGAAGTGAAACAAAATTTAAAATGCTTATATCTATCATGCTGCTATTAATTATTCAGAGAGTGATTACACTGCTGTAAGTGGCAATTTAATAGTTACATACCCTCTTGCATTCAACCATAATCTTAGATACCAGAAACTCTCATGTTCAAATGGTTAGCATTATTCCTGCAGAAGTATGATAGCCCATGCCTGTTAAGCCATTCACTATCATTATAAGAGTCAGAAACACATTTCAGAAGAAGTATTATATGCATAATATCACTCCTAATAGAAAATCCTGAAAATGGAGATGAGGAGCAAGTGAATGGCTCTTTGATTTTCTGCTCAAGTTTACACCAGTTTGCCATCAGAATGTATCCTCATTTTCTTTCCTGCGTGCCATTATTGCACCACCTGCAGAAGGAAAGATATAACATTTCAGCTCAATGACTTCTATCTGAAATAAGAAGAGAAAATGCTGGAAACATTCAGCAGACCGGGCAGCATCTCCCTCCACAATTGAGCTGCTTATTCCTCCACCAGAGGATTGCAGTTATCAAGATACAGAAAAATTATTTCCTGTGTAGTAAGTAAAACACAGCTGCAGAGTAAACAGATTTTCCACACATGCAAAATCATACAACAATGCCTTATTCCATTGTGTAGGTCAAATTGATCCATCGTGTAGGTATCAGTAATAGCATTAATCTGCTCGTAATTCATCAGCCAACTATTAAATGCCATGGTGCTGCAATATAATACTGTTTCAACAGTTAGTGTCAATCAAGATATAAGTATACATTGCCTGTAAAGTGGCATATTGGCAAATGGCCAGGTTACCTCACTTATTGTTGTGATGGCTTATTAGTACTTTGTTAATCCCGATGATGTCTGTAACACATAGTGCTGTTCATAATGACTGGAATCTTTTCTGCATTAGGATTAATTTTAAACAGCTTTATATTTTTGTAATCACTAGCCTACCATGTTACAATTGCTACCACGTTGTAGGATTTCAATGACTCATGATCTGATTAATAACACATTCCACATCATTCAACTTTGCAGACTTGTTTTCCAAGAATTTTTTGTTTTGTGGTGAAGATGCATCCAGATTGAGGTAAATTGCAGAGGATTTGGAAGCAGTAGACATTGTAATTACAGGTCATTTCTGAAATGTTTTATGTATATGGCTCCCTTGAACATTTTTCTGTGTGGTTGATATTCTTCACTGTGCATCAGATGTTTCAATCTATTCATTTAATTTTGACAAAAAAAAGCTCTCTATTTTAACTCATCGTGTTATTTGAAACCAAATGTAAAACAACCACCATGTTTCATGACTAAACAGAAATAATAGTGATAAAAACCCACCTTGAACCTTGTACAGGACTCTGCAATTCTGATAGGGTGGAATTCATCTTTTCATTTGGTAAGGGACATGGTATTTGAATTTAATTGCCAAGTTTATTATTGTGATCATTGATTAATCAGTTAATTGCTTCCTATTCTTAATATTTTATTCTATTTTATAATAAACTTACAATAACTAAAAAATAGAGTACAAAATGCATTGTGGCTGATTAGATAAAAAGTAAATTGATTGGATAAGAAATAAGTTTACCATCTATTTTGTGCACTGCCAAATTTGTTCTGCATCCTTATAATCATGAAACTAGAGGAATCATTGAAAAAAAATTGCTGCTTTCAAAGTAGATTGGAACAACAACTAGATAATCAAAAGACTAAGAGAAGAAAATTTGTGCTGTCTGTTAGAAATTGCAGATGATATCTTCTTCAAATCTCACTCTGAGTTGAAGAAGCTTAGCTTTCATAGTTTGCAGTGAAGCTGATACCTGCAGGATCCGTATGTGTTTCCAGGGGAACGAATCCTCTCAAACGAATCCTGTGGAGCTTCGTCCTACTGTGCATACATCGCACAAAAATAGGGCAATTTAGTTCCATATTTTCAGTTAAGTACACCAGTGGCCTACTGCAAAAACAGAGTGATGAATTGCTCATCAATTTAGTGCAATCACCATGTTCTGGACTACACAATAGATCTTACTTTAACATTAGAATAACACTGAATTGACTGTGTTAAAATAGTTTACGGTGATATTCTTGCCACATTTAGAACCCGAACACAGTATCACTGTAACTGCATTGGACATTTCAAGCAGATGGTCATTCTCTCATGAATGAAAATATTTCCAATACCTGCAACATCATGGCATCCATTCAAGACACAGATTCCTCTCATCTTTCTCAAGGATATGCTGTGCATCTTGAGTTCCTCTCTATCAATTACCTATGCTCTGCACTACCAAAATGATCCTATCAGTAGACAGCCCAGAGGAGGCGTACCTTTATCTATCTGAGCAGAGCTTGGGCTGTCCTATGCCGTTTGATGTGCCATCTGTACATTTCTCCCTATCTTCATCATCTGTTCCTGATAGATCACCAAGTTCAAACTCAACCATTTGATACATTGATGTCACTGAAGAATTAGAATTGTTTTATCATTATCACATATACCAGGATAAAGTAAAACGCTTGTCTTGCATACTGTTTATACAGATCAAGTCAGTACTTTGATCTAGAATGAGATAAAACAATATTAATACAGAATAAAGTCTGAAAGCTATTAAAAAAGTGCATTGCAGATAAATGATAAAGTGCAAGATCTTAACAAGGTACTGTCCAAGAGTCCATCTTATTGCACAAGTGGTCCAGTAGAGAGTCTGATAGCAGTGGGATAGAAACTGTCCTTGAGCCTGGTGCTTGAGTCAGGATTTTATATCTTCTGCCTAAAGGGAGAAGGGAGAAGAATCTGGGGTTACTGAGTTTTTTTTTATTATTCTGGCTGCTTACTGAAGCAGCGAGAAGTGTAGACAGAGTTCATAGCTCATAGTGGGGAGGCAAAGTAAAAGACATGGTGAGACCACATTTGGAATAGCAGGTGCTGTACTGGTCACCTGGGTATAGAAAGGGCATCATTAATCATTGATTCTGGTTTAAGATGGTGCTGTAAAGGGTGAGTGACAGCTGACTCATGGTTTCCAAAACAAGAACTACTGCTAAATACTTTACTAATAACAGTTTTGCCATAAAATATTATGGTGAATGATTACTGCAAACAATGAAGAGGAAAATGAAGGTGAAGATGATTCAAGGGTCGAAGCATGTGGGTGTGAAGTGAAGTCAGGGCAAGTTTTAGACATGTTTGAGGTAAAGTTGGAGTGAGGTCAAGGCATATTCAAAATAAAGTTGGTGCAAACGGCATAGAGAAAAGGAGGAGAGGCAGATTCGGGCCCTGACCACTTAAACTGAGAGCATGGTTTGATCAAGATCAATGTCGTGCTGGTTTGGAAGGGTTGAGTATAGGCTGAAATGTGGCAGTGGGTTCCAGGCACAGAGTGTATCGACGTGACAGGGCCTGGGTCCTGGAGCGAGGAGCAACCCGATGTTTAGACAACTTAAACTTTGGGCCAGATGGATTGAAAAGGCAGGATGTCGGGACTAGGGGCAAGGGTCAGGTTGGTTCCACAACATTTACGTTGCTCTTTGCAGTGGGCCTGCTCCAGCTGCTCTGAGCTTTGTATCTGTTGGTTCCACAACTTTTACTCAGCTAAGTGCTGCACTGAGGGTGACGCTGTGGGCCTGCTCCAGCTGCTCCAGGCTTCATTCTGAGGACTCATTTTCGTTCTAAATGCTATTTGTTGTTGCTGTTTCTCTCCGCGCCTTGTGGTGCATCAGGCAGCAACCTTGCTGTTTCTTTAGCATTTTTCTCTGTTTTTTATGAAGCTCTATTTCTAGCTCAATGCTCAACCCAGCACGGATGAAAAGTGTGAAAGGAACCAGCTGGATGTGAACCCAGTACACTTGCCTCGAAGTCCGGTCTGGATTCCACTACAGCATTGGCCGGCCTAAATGCTATTTGTTTACTTTTACAATTTGCTGCATGTTTTGTTTTTTTTCTCTCTACACATTGGGTGTTTGTCAGTCTTTTTTTCATGTTTTTTTGAGGCTGCCTGTAAGAAGACGAATCTCAAGGTTGTATGTAGTAGGTACATACATTGATAATAAATGTACTTTGAATTTTGATTGATTTGAAAAAGTTGCAGAAAGGATTCAACTGGGTGTGATGGGACTGGAGGACTTGAGTCTGGATAAGCTGGGACTCTGTTCCATGGAGGCAGACAGGCGTTCTTAAAGACATTTACAAATTGATGAAGGGCATCGATAGGGTGCACGGTCACAACTTTTCCCTAGGGTAGTGAGCGCTGAAGATAAAGGGCACAGTTTGAAGGTGAGAGAGGAAGTGTGTATAAGGGATCTGAAGGGCAACTTTTCCTGACAGTTGATGGAGTGAATGAAAAGAGCTGCTAGAGGAAGTGGTAGAGGTGTGTACAATTATAATGAGCAGAAGATATTTAGTAGACAGGTATATGAAAGGTTTAAATGGATAGGAGCCAAGTGCAGAGAAATAGGACAAGCTGTAATGGGCAACTTGTTTGGCAATGATGTGTTGGACTGATGGGCTTATTTCCACACTGTATAATTCTATTGATCTATTAATCTGTGTGGATATCTGTATGTGCATGAATCCTACATCAATGCGTATCTAAAGCATTTAAGATGCCCATTAGCACATTTGCTGTGAATAGTATGTACAGTAGATTCTCTGAAAGATCAAAGACATGAGTGATAGCTATCAAGATAAAAATGTTTTATTTATGTTATTTGTTTTTACTTAGAGCATCAAGTCAAGTCAGCGGGAGTTGTTTGCCATTTATTTGAATATAACACTTCAAAGCTGAAAAGCATCGTCTCTATGTTTCTGAGTGCCGGATACATTAGTCTTTAACTACTTCTAATAACTCATCCACTGTATTCATTAGTTTTTGTTCACCAGTTTTTCTTTGTGAGTACGGTATTTTCTGCAGGAAGAAGTAAAAGAGCCTTAGCACATTGAATGGTTAAAGTGCTCTATTAAGACCAACATAAGAATTGAAACTGTAGAGTCATAGTTTATATAGAATTCTAGAAATAAAATGGCCCAGCCAGATGCACAGCATAATTAAAAAAGGCAAATAGAAAATTATTACCATTACCATATAACCATATAACAATTACGGCACAGAAACAGGCCATCTCGGCCCTTCTAGTCCGTGCTGAACACTTACTCTCACCTAATCCCACCGACCTGCACTCAGCCCATAACCCTCCATTCCTTTCCTGTCCATATACCTATCCAATTTTACTTTAACTGACAATATCGAACCAGCTTCTACCACTTCTACTGGAAGCTCGTTCCACACAGCTACCACTCTCTGAGTAAAGAAGTTCCTCCTCATGTTACCCTTAAACTTTTGCCCCCTAACTCTCAACTCATGTCCTCTTGTTTGAATCTCCCCTACTCTCAATGGAAAAAGCCTATCCACGTCAACTCTATCTATCCCCCTCATAATTTTAATTACCTCTATCAAGTCCCCTCTCCACCTTCTATGCTCCAAAGAATAAAGACATAACTTGTTCAATCTTTCTCTGTAACTTAGGTGCTGAAACCCAGGTAACATTCTAGTAAATCTCAAAATTATGGTCGAAATGACAATTAAAAGTGACTTGACTTGACTTGATTTTATTCAGAGATACAGTCCCTTCAAGCCCTGCAAGCCCACACCACCCAATTACACCCCTGTGAGCAATCAACCTACTAACTCATTGGGCTTGGGAATGTGGGAAGAAAATGGAGCACACAGAGGAAACTCACAAGGTCACAGGGAGAATGTACAAACTCCTTACAGACAAGTGTGGAATTAGCCTCAAGTCTCCAATGCTGTATTAACATTATGCTGACTGCTACGTCTACTGTACACCTCCTAAATAGTGTTCACAGTATTCCAGGTCTGGCTTCAACAGTGCCCTGGGCTGCCAGTCTGTGGAGAAATCTTAAGATTAGCTTTATTTATCACATGTATATCAATACATACAATGAAATGCCTCATTTGCATTAAATCAATTCAGCAAGGATTGTGCTGGTTGGACCATAAACCCAATATTTCAGGTTGTTTTATCTGTTTTTCTCTCCATGGATGGCTTTGGTGATCAGTTCCATGATTTTTTGATTTTATTTCCAAGAAGTGTCTAAAACAGAAGTTTGCAGATTTGGGCATGGCACACGGACAGCTATCCTATCATAATCACTCCCCCAGTATTCAACCCTGCCAAAAACTTGGCAGGATGGACTCCAAGTGCTTACTAAGCAGTTCACAGAAATGACTTATGGAGGTCTGAAGCTGCATAAGAAAATGCTTGAGATTCACTTTCTTCAGGACTCTTGTCAAATTCTATAAATTAGATTGAAATTCCTGTCACTGCTCCTTAACATATTCCTTAACTCTCTCGCTATTTTTCTGCAAGGTTGATAATCATCCTATATACTTCTTTTGACTGAAGCATTATGCTGATGGAAAAACATCCACAGCAGCCTACAATGGATCAAATAACACACCGTATACATTTCAAAATGACATTGATTGAGTGGCTTTGTTATTACACCACAGTACTTTCCTGGTGAATGGACTCGATCCATTGCTTTTTTCTTTCCTTTCCCAGCTGTTTTTCTGCTCCACGCATTTATTCATCATGTTGCAGAATCAGCAGCCTGTTGTGTAGAGAGGTGAATTGATGTAATCATGTTCACACGCACACCATTGATCTGATTTAATATTTCCTGCACTTTTAACAAACCTGCCAGTATTGGGTAATTTTGTGAAAAAAGATTTATGAACTGTAAGAGTGGTAAAGTCAGCAAAACTATTTTAATCAAATAATTTAATGTTTTGTTTATTATCCAATTTGATGAATATAGAATCATAGATCAATGTTTCACCTTGATAGCTTATTGGTTAATCAGAGTAATCTACAACAGACAATCTGCACTCTTTGCTCACATTTTCATATTTTACCATAATGTTCAAATCAGATATGCTTTTCCCTTTTGCTTATAACTAAGTTAGACATTTATTAAGTGTATTCATTCTAGTTTAATGGTAGTTTTAAAACCAGGCAATTAAACCAGATTCAGAACACATGTATGACTGTCACTTCATTTGAATTTGGGATACAATTACATGACTTTTTTCTCAACCATAATGTTTGCTCTTGTATCCATTTTCACTGTCCTCTTCAACAGAGGTCAACGAATGTCTGACTTAATTGCAGTAAAATATCGAACCACAATCATCCAAAATAAAATATTCTTTTGCTATTGTCAACCATGAAATTGAAAGCATTCTCTCTCACTGTCTTTACTTATAAGTGATGCAATTCAATTATGCCATGTAAATGACAGAATAAATTTAGTAAGTGAATTAATTTAGAGATGCAGCGCGCAACATGCACTTCCAGTCCAATGAGCGGCTCCACCCAGCAACACATCTATTTAACCCTTGCCTAATCACAGGACAGTTTACCATGACCTACTAATCTGTGCCTCCTTGGTCTACAGGAAGAAATCGGAGCTCCTGGAGGAAGCCCACACGCTCACAGTACCGTTGCCAATGAGAATTATTAATAAGAAGCAGCATTATGAAGGACCCCATGCACCCCTCATACAATCTCTTCTCCCTCCTGCCATCTGGGAAAAGGCTCTGAAGCATTTGGGCTCTCACGACCAGACTATGTAACAGTTTCTTCCCCCAAGCTATCAGACTCCTCAATACCCGAAGCCTGGACTGACACCTTGCTCTATTGTCCTGTTTATTATTTATTGAAATGCCTGTACTGTTTTTGTGCACTTTACGCAGTCCTGTGTAGGTCTGTAGTCTAGTGTAGCTTTCTCTGTGCTGCCAACATGAGGAAATCTGCAGATGCTGGAAATTCAAACAACACACACAAAATGCTGGTGGAACACAGCAGGCCAGGCAGCATCTATAGGAGAAGCACTGTCGATGTTTCGGGCCGAGACCCTTCGTCAGGACTAACCGAAAGGAAAGATAGTAAGAGATTTGAAAGTAGTGGGGGGAGTGGGAAATGCGAAATGATAGGAGAAGACCGGATGGGGTGGGATGAAGCTAAGAGCTGGAAAGGTGATTGGCGAAAGTGATACAGAGCTGGAGAAGGGAAAGGATCATGGGACGGGAGGCCTCAGGAGAAAGAAGGGAGGGGGAAGCACCAGAGGGAGATGGAGAACAGGCAAACAACTAAATATGTCAGGGGAGGGGTAAGAAGGGGAGGAGAGGCATTAACGGAAGTTAGAGAAGTCAATGTTCATGCCATCAGGTTGGAGGCTACCCAGCCGGTATATGTGTTGTTCTTCCAACCTGAGTTTAGTCTAGTTTTTGTACTGTGTCATGTAACACCATGGTCCTAAAAAATATTGTCTCATTTTTACTATGCACTGTACCAGCAGTTATGGTTGAAATGAAAATAAAAGTGACTTGATTTGACTTGAAGAGAACAGAATAACTGGGTTCAGAACACATGCACTCTTATGACTCCAGCATTCTTTACTTACGTGTACACAAAGGGAACAGCATGGCATCTGTCATCATACTGCTCTGAAGCCACGACGAAAAAGCTGCTATTTTTATACAGATATTGACCATTTGGTAAATTGTACATCTTTGAATTCCTTACTCGCAAGATCATCTGACATTAATCAATTGCCTCGCAATCAAGTGTTGTCCTTTTTATCTGCCACAGGAGATTTCAGTGATCAGCTTGGTAGCGGTCTACATCCCGCCACGGTGATATCAAGCAGGCTCTAGCTGAACTGGGCAAAGTGATCAACAGGCATGAAACTCCACACCCTGATTCCTCCCCCATCATTTTGAAAAAATATCTAATTATTTATCACCAGTAAATTGTTTGTAGTACCAGAGGAACCAACACATCCACTGTTACACCACCATCAAGAGTGCTTACCACACTATCCCATGCCCTCACTTTGGAAAGTCAGGCAGTATCCTCGTCCCTGAGTATTGGCAGAGCCTGAAGACTGCAACACCAGTTGTGAGGACCAAGGAGGTGTGGTCAATGGAGGCACAGGAACACTACAGGACTGCTTTGAATTGGAGATTATTCAGAGATTCATCTTCAAGACTGAACAAGTCTGCCACAGCTGTTACTGACTTCATTAAAACCTGTGTGGATGAGTGTGTGCCAATGAAAGCTTACTGTACATTCACAAATCAAAAGCCATGGATGAACCAGGAGATTCATGGTCTGCTGAGGGCTAGAGCTGTTGCATTAAAGCTTGGTGACTCAGGTCTGTACAGGAAAACCAAGTATGACTTGTGGAGGGCTATTTCAAGAGCTACGAAACAATTCTGAGTGAGGTTGCAGGTGACGTCAGATGCACATCAACGCAGGTAGGGTTTACAGATCATTGATTCCTACAGAGCGTAACCCAACATCATGAATAGCAGTGATGCTTCACTACCAGATGAGCTGAACTCTTATGCTTCTTTTAAAAGGGAGAATAAAACTACAGCTATGGTGATCCCTGTAGCACCCGTCCGGCTGTCCTTCAAGAGGGTGAACCTTGAAAGGCAACAGGCCCTGATGGAGTACCTGGTAAAGCTCTGAAAACCTGTGCCAACCAAGAGGCGGGGGTATTCAAACACATGTTCAATCTCTATTGCCACAGTTGGAAATTCCCACCTACTTCAAAAGGGCAACAATTTCAAACAGTGCCCAAGAAGAGCAGGGTGTGCTGCCTTAATGACTATCATCCAATAGTACTCACATCTATGGTGATGAAGTACTTCGAGAGATTGTTTATGGCTAGAATAAACTCCTGCCTCAGCAAGGACCTGGACCCATCAAAATTTGCCGATCGCCACAACAGGTCTACCACAGGTGAAATCTCAATGGCTCTCTGCATGGCCCTAGACGATCTGAACAACATGAATACAGGAAAAGCTACAAAAAGTCAGGATGCTGATTATTGACCACAGCTCAGCATTTCACACCATTATTCTGATCAAAAAGCTCCAGAAACTAGGCCTCTGTACCTTCGTCTACAACTGGACGCTCAACTTCCTAACCAGAAGACCACAGTCCCTGTGGATTGGAAATAACATCTCCACCTCGCTGATAATCAACACTGATGTTCCTGTTACGAACCCCGTAACTGGGTCCCTTACCAGCAAAGATAGAGAGGTCCATTGAAGTCTGATGGTACTATTTTTAATAGTATTGATTAGTAAAAATACACAAAAATAATATCAATGCAAACATACAGATAATATACGTCGTCAATACTAAATCTAAAAGTGTGGGTATAATAGTAATCAATAAGAAATAAGCTCTATCGTTGTCTAGGGGATAAATGTATTGTCCAATGGAAATATAAAAGTCACTTAGTTCATGCAGGCTTCAGCCTTTGGTTGGAGAGAGAGATTTGGAGAAACTTGCCAATTCCTTTTATGGTTTCCATCCGTCAGAGTCTCGTTAGTGTGGCCGTTCACTTGTGGCCTCTCCTTTAGTGAAGCCATTCTTCCGTGGTGAGCCCGCTACCCTGGCAAGGGAGGACGCACACGGGCCCTCACTGGCGTTTGCTATAAAATGCTATCACTGGCTTTCCAGCGTTTCTCCTGGTGCGTCTAAAGGGGTTGTTCCCCAGACCCTCTTTTAATCATATTCACGGGGTCTCAGATGTCAATCAGGTTCGGGTGATGCAATCCCTCAACCAGCCCACTCTGGTCATCCCCTGAGGGCTTAAATGAATAGTACAGTACTGAATACACAATTCCGTCTCCAAGAGACAATAGCTGTTATCAGGGGTTTTTGTTTCACTGAGGCCAGGACACATTCCAACCCTTGTGGATTCTGCTTGTCTCTCTCTCATTTCCTGGGTCCCAGACCCGAATTAATAGCAATCTTGCGATTCTCAAAAAGGAGGGGGTGACTTTGTACCCTTCGGCCCCTCAGAGTTGTGGCACATTCGTAACATTCCTCAGAGGTGTGTGCTTAGCTGACTGTTCTACTCTCTCTACACCCATGACTGTGTGGCAAGGCATAACTGCAACAGCAATCATAAATTTGCTGATGATACATCCAGTGCTGGCAGAATATTGGATGGTGACAGGTGGGCATACAGCAATGAGGTATACCAGCTAGTTGAGTAGTGCCACAGCAACAATCTTTCAGTCAACATCAATAAGACCACAGAACTGGTAGTGAACTTCAGGAAGGGTAGGATGAGGGAACACTGACCAATCATCACTGAGAGAGCAAAAGTGGAAAGAGTGAGCAATTTCAAGTTCTTGGATGTCAATATCTCTAAGGATGTAACCGGGACAGAACGTATCGATGCAGCTATATTACATTAGAAACTTGAGGAGATTTGGAATGTTACTGAAACCACTCACAAATTTCTACTGATGTACTGTGGAGAGCATTCTAAATGACTGCATTACCTTCTGGCATGGGGGTGTGGGGGCTACTGCACAGGATTGAAGAAAACTGGAAAGAGTTGTAAAATTAGCCAGCTCTGTCATGGACCCTAGCCTCCATAGTATCTAGTTCACTGTCCAGAGGCAGTGCCTCAGCAAGTAGCATTCATTATTAAGGATCTCTACCGCACAGTTTTCTTTTTCCATCTAGAACACTGCACAACAAAAATTTCATTCCTGAATACCTTTAGGTATATCTTACAAATTTTGGGCTACTGATCATGAAAATCACCATGAAATTTCCCTATCATGCACCATTTTTTGAAATTACTTACATTTATTATTTCAATTCATAACTCAAGTCAATTAATATGTTGCCTATAATGTAAGCTGGATCATTTCCTGTCTTGTCCAGGCATGCTTGGGCAGTGTGGCTCTGCATGGCAGGACAGGTTTTGGTAATAATTATTGGGTTCAGGACTGTGAGGATGGAATTTGCTATCACCAGGTACAAAACTTTCTACGAAGGATTTTGATATTTAAGACAGTTGCTTCCCAGAATAACTGATGCCAACATTAAGGAAAGCATTTTTGTTGGTCTGCAAATCAAACAGGTCATCAATGACAGGCAATTTGAAGAATTTCTAGTGGGACCGGAGAAAATGACATGGAAGGCATTCAAGGAAGTTGTTGAATTTTTTCTTGGCATCTACAGAGCACCAAACTACATACAGCTGGTTGAGAGCATGCTTCAAGCATATAAAACCATGAAATGCAACATGTCACTAAAGATTCATTTTCTGCATTCCCATTTAGACTTCTTCCCTGCAAATCTTGGTTCTGTTAGTGATGAGCATGGTGAAAGGTTTCAGCAGGACATTGCGGTCATGGAGAAAAGATACCAGGGCAACTGGAATTCATCAGTGCTGGCGAATTATTGTTAGACACTTAAGCAAGAAGCCTCAAACACCAAGTACAAATGAAAATCATTAACAATATTTTTTTAACTTTGTTAGCTATTGCTAAGCATCAGCACCATTATGCAATTAAACAGATTATATTCAATAAAAGTTTATTTGTTGTTTCTCCAAATTCCTACGTGATACAAGTAGTCTGAAATTATATTTGTGTTCATCTTCAAGCACTCTATTGTAAGCAAAAAAGAATTCTGAAGAAGCAACACTTTTGAAAAAATTTGTTGTCCAGTATATTACCTTGTATTGCAGCCACATACTGCACAGTTAACAAATTTCATGACTTATGCTGGTGATATTAAACCCGATTCCAATTCATTCACAATAGCTATGTTAAAAGTCAATTCAAACTACAAGTTGACAACCAATGATACCTTGAAGTTAGTAAAGCAATTATCCATTAGTTGTTGGGTGTGTCTGACATCCTTCCGTTATTCCTACCTCATCTGTATCTAGTACCCCCTGCTACGTTCTTCTCGATTGGTTACATAGCACCACAGTCAATCTCATCCATCTGTCTGCAATAAGCAAGGTTGGTTCCAGGGGTCTCACTTCAAAGGTCTTCATTGTCTGGGTTTGACTGCTGTAGTCATCCTCGTTTGGAGTTGCCTTACTGCAACTTCTGCACCCAGGAGGACATACAAACTTCTTACAGAGGATGCCCGAGTTGAACTCTGAATGCCGATGCCATGAGCTGTAATAACATCGTGTTAACCACTGTGCTACACTTCCATGGCACTCCAACGTTCTCACTTGTTCTCATGTCTTCTCATTTCTGTCATTAAAGATATTGACTTTAGATATTCTATATTACCTTTCACATATCTTAGTTTTTAACTAAATTGTTACATGGAATTCCAAAGTTATAAAGTTCACTAACTTGGGGGAAAGAACACTTGAAATGGAGATGCATACTTCTTATAAGAGAACTTAGCACTAAATCCAGCCACTACAACTTGAGAAGGACTGTCAGCAACAATGGTAGCACAACATAGGATCAGGCAAGCTAACTGAAAATGGGCTGCAGATTTTGGAATTTGGAGCACCGAATATAATGTTGGATAAACTCAACTGGTCAAGCAGCATCTGTGGAGAAAAATGGGCAGTCTGTGTTTTGGGTTGAGTCGTTTCATCTGACCTGGCCTTTGCTTTTCAACACTATACTGTTATATATTCCAGCTCTAATGAAAACAATAAAGTTCTCCAACTTGGAGGAGAACGATATTTGACAAGATACATCATTTCAAGTATTATGTCAAGTTTGTTAAACATTTATTATTTTGAATGTTTGTAGAAATTGATATGATCCTGATGAAGGATTACAACCCAAAATATTGATTGTCCATTTCCCTCCACAGATGCTGTTCAACCAGCTGAGTTCCTCCAATACTATGTTTGTTGAATCTGATTCACCGGTGCAGATTTCAGTATCCTGCTGAAAGAGAGTGACTCCCGTCCCTGCATACTCGGACACCCAGGAAGACTGGGGTGAATGAAGTGAAGTTCTCCCCATGACCATGTGGGTTTCCTCCAGGTGCTTCAACTTCCTCCCACATTACAATTACTTGCAGGTTAGTAGGTTAATTGTTAACATGGGTGTAACTGGGTGGCACATGCTCACTGCATCAGAAGGGCCGGTTACTGTGCTTTATCTCTAAATAAGAAAAGTAAAGGAGCATTCATTCTACTTTGCTCACTTGGTGACAAATAGTGACTGCTGTGAGATGGAGCTGTCACTTTCAGCAATTGCGATCTACTGATGCATTAGCATCCCTTATTATTAAGAATCCATAATAATTACATACTTAGTCATCACCTTGCAGATTGTTTCACTAAACAATCACTGAGAGTCCGGAGTTGATGAATTGCATCAGCTGGAAGTGAAGTGAAATTTCACAGTAAGAAATAGAAAATACTTCCACTTAAGTTGATATTTTTTAGTGACTAGCATCAGCTACGATGGTGATTGCATTTATCATCTGTTGAGAAGCATGCTGATGACATTTATGTTTAGTGTGGCAGAGCAGTGCACCTTGAAGAGCTGAGACACAAGAGATTTTGCAAATGTCGGAAACCTGTTAATTTCCTCCATGAATGGTGCCTGACCTGCTGAGTTCCTCCAGAATTTCGTGTGTGGTGTTCATCTGGTGGTGCTCCTGCCTCACGGATCCAAGGTCGCAGATTCAGTCTCGATCTCCGGTGCTGTCTGGATGGAGCTTGCGCTCTCTCCTTGTGACTGCATGGGCTTCCTCTGGGGGCTCTGGCTTCCTCCCACGTCCAAAGTTGTGTGAATTGATGGGTTAGTTGGTTACTATAAAATGTCAGCAGCAGTATTCTGGGAGCTGTGATGAGAAGTCAATGTACATTTATTATATGTAGCATACAACCCTGAGATTCATTTCCCCAAAGAAAGCCTCAAGACAAAGAAATACTTTAAAACCCATTCAAAGAAAACATCAAATGTGAGATGAGAATAAAAAGGGCTAAGTGTAAATTCAGTATATGTATGCACTTGATTGTCAGTGTGGATATAGAAGGTCAAAGTGCTTGTATTCATGCTGTATTATTCTCTAACCCTGTGACTGCCTTAGTAAAGATCGATAACTGCAATGCCAACTTACAGTATACAAATACAAAGAACAATATTTATTGCTGGTCAAAAACTGAAAATGTTAGAAATACGCAGTTATCATATTGGTAGAGAGAAACCTCTCTTAGAGAAACATAGAAAACCTACAGCACAATACAGGCCCTTCGGCCCACAAAGTTGTGCTGAGCATGTCCCTACCTTAGAAATTACTCGGCTTACATATAGCCCTCTATTTTTTAAAGCTACATGTACCTATCCAGAAGTCTCTTCAAAGACCCTATCCGCCTCCTCCACCATTTCTGGCAGCACATTCCATGCACTCACCACTCACTGAGTAAAAAAACTTACCCCTGACATCTCCTCTGTACCTTCTCCCCAGCATCTTAAACCTGTGTCCTCTGTGGCAACTATTTCAGCCCTGGGAAAAAGCCTCTGACTACCCACACGAGAGTGATGAATCTGTGAAGTTCGTTGCTATGGCTGTGGAAGCCAAGTCATTGGGTATATCCTTTTCTTTCACCTTGCAGAAAATGGGAAGTCATTTGACTGCACCAGGAGGAGAAATAGCATGCTTGATGGAAGAACGTCAAACCAGAACTGAAGACTTCAGAGATATCCACCAGAGAAAGGTTGATAGATTCTTGAATAGTTAGGCCACGAAGGGATATGGGGAGAGGTAGGATACTGGGGCTGAGAGAGAAAATGGATCCGCCATGATGAAATAGTGTAGCAGACATGATTAGCCAAATGGCCAAATCTGCTCCTATATCTCATGGTATTACGAGTAGAGAAAAGGAAAAAATGGCAGCAATATTGTGGGGGAGGGCAGTGGGTGGAAGAAAGTGGATTCCTCTGATAGGCTGACATAATGTGGATGTTAAGGAGAGGTTAGGTTCCTTTGTCAATGTAAGAGACTTTGTTTCTTGGTCAATGCAATCACCTTGCTAATGGATCTTAGGACGGTGAAGTAGTGTGTAGGGTGACATAAACTGAAGGCCTCGTGTATAAATATAAATGGCTAGGAAATAATTGCCTTGTGCTCAGTGGTATGGTCATGCCTCAGAGACAGGAATGGGAAGTGTGAGAGCAATGCCATTAGTGGTGATGGAAGGTATCCAGACAGAAAAGTTAATTCTGTTTCTTTGTCTGATATGTTGAATGACATGCTGATCATTTTCAAGATTTTATGCATTTATTCCAAATTTCCAACACCTCCAGAGGTTTGCTTTTTGATTTTAAACTAATTGCTTTACAAAGGTGACCCTATCACAGCTCAGGGGCGTTCTGGAGTCCAAAGTTCAACCCCGGCGCCAATCTGTAAGGAGTCCCTGTGGAACAGGTGGGTCTTCTCCGGGTCCTAAAGATAGACTAGCTAGACTAATCAGTCATTGTAACTTGTGCCGCAATTACGTTAGAGTTAATCAGGTTTGTCGGGGGTTGCTGGTGCGGCATGATTCGAAGGGGCCAGAAAGGCCTACTCTGTGCGGTATTGATACATGAATGAATAAATAAATAAATAAGCTACACCATCAGGACAGATAAAATACATCACACATAGCATAGACATTGTTACCACTCTATTCCATTTTTATATTAGCAATTTTTCAATTCATTTCTTTAATGGGAATTAACTGTATTCAGGGAATTTACTAAAGATTTAAAGATAAAAACTCAAGTTGAATCCAATTTAATTTCCCTGTCATCATAAGCAATCGGGCTGCAGTAAACGTTTATAACATCATATAAAGTCCTGAAAGCTTAACGAGAGCAAAATCCTTCTCTTTCACCTTGCAGAAAATGGGAAGTCAATTGACTGTGCTTGGTGGAAAAATGACACGCTTGATGGGAGAGTGTCAAACCACAAATGAAGACTTCAGAGATATCCACCAGTTCCCACAGGTAAGTGCGTATGTGCAATAAAAAATAAATCCCTTGAATGCTCCCCATATTGCATTGACATACTTCCTAAAATAACTCCCATTTATGTAAAAGCCTTAAAGTATAAAACATCACTGAGGCCTAATCAAATGAAAGGACATCCAATATATCAGTAAATAAAAAAAATGTTTACTGCCTGACACCATATGCTTCTTCTTACAACATTAATTAATAAGATCCTGCTAATGTAGGAATTGGGATCCTATGGCATAAGTGGGTTTTGATTGCATTTGAGTCAGAGTTAATTGAAGACCACAGAGTTTTCACTTCAGTGAGTACAACTCACAATGGACATGTGATTGAACATCAGGAAAAGTATGATACAAGCTTTACATTCACTACCTTTCATTTTTAAATTGCTGCCCAAATGAATTTCAGATTAATTATGATAATAAAATTGAATTTTTAACCTATCGGCTTTCAAATAATACGTAAAAAATATACATTTTGAACTAGATTTTGTGAAATTGCTAGAAATGCTGCATCACATAGACATCAGACAAATATTCACACATGCATGTGAGCATCACACAAATATACACATTCCCATACAGAATAGCATCACACATGCACACATAAACTATACAGGTCTGAGTGGAACCATCACATGGTCATGCATCTCACACACACTCATCACAAATAAACAGACATGTTACCCAAGCACACATTCCACACATTAACAAAGGCACGCCACAGTCATTACATGAGCACATTACACACACACACACACACACACACACACACACACACACACACACACACACACACACACACATCATAGTCTGTGGAAACCATCAATTTCCTGGCTAAACTGCTCAAGTAAATCTTTTCAGTGGATCATGCAGACCTGACTTGTGCCATATGCTGCCTGCCAGACACTATGTAGAGCAGCAGACTACAGATATGTTATCTATAATCATTCCTTGGTTTTCCAGTCAAACAATTAGCATCACAAACAAAGTGAATTTCAAGCTCTTTACATAAAAATACAAGATGTTTGTGAAACTGACTTTCCAAAAGAACTTAATGGTTAAATCTTTTACTAATTGAAAACAGTTCTGCTAAATTGTATCTTTTCTTTTGGTTGTTGCATTTTCAATTTAGTCAATTTGTCTGCAGAGTTTACAGATCCCACTCGTGTTTGGGGTAGACATTGCCAAATCTTTTGGAGGGCATAGTAAGACCATAAGATATAGGCGCAGCTGTAGGTCATTTAGCCCATCAAGTGTTCTCCACCATTCAATTATGGGCTGATCCAATTCTTCCAGACATCCCCACTCCCATGCCCTTTGATGCCCTGGCTAATCAAGAACCTATCTATCTCTGCCTTAAAGGCACCCAATGACTTGGCCTCCACATTAATTCCATAAATTTACCACCCTCTGACGAAAGTAATTTCTCCGCACCTGAGTTCTAAAAGGACATCCTTCAATCCTGAAGTCTTGCCCTCTTGTCCTAGAATCACCTATGATGAGAAATAACTTTGGCATATCTAATCTGTTCAGGCCTTTTAATATTCAGAATGTTTCTATGAGAACCCCCCCTCATTCTCCTGAACTCCAGGGAATACAGCCCAAGAGCTGCCAGACATTCCTCATATGGTAACACTTTCATTTCTGGAATCATTCTCGTGAATCTTCACCGAACCTTCTCTAATGTCAATATATCCTTTCTAAAATAAGGAGCCCAAAACTGGACATAATACTCCAAGTGTTGTCTCACAAGTGCCTTATAGAACCTCAACATAAACATCCCTGCTCTTATATTCTATACTGCTAGAAACGAATGCCAACATTGCATTTGCCTTCTTCACAACCAGCTGAACCTGGAGGTTAACCTTTAGGATATCTTGCACAAGGACTCCCAAATCCCTTTGTATCTCTGCATTTTGATTCTCTCCCCATCTAAATAATAGTCTGCCCATTTATTTCTTCTGTCAAAGTGCATGACTATACACGTTCCAATATTGTATTTCATTTGCCACTTCTTTGCCCACTCGCCTAACCAATCTAAGTTTCCACAGGCTCTCTGTTTCCTCAACACTACCCACTCCTCCACCTATCTTTGTATCATCGGCTAATTTAGCCACAAATCCAATAATACCATAGTTCAAATCATTGACATACATTGTAAAAGGCAGTGGTCCCAACACAGACTCCTGTGGAACTCCACTGGTAACCGGCAGCCAGCCAGAATAGGATCCTTTTATTCTCACTCGCTGTTTTCTGCTGACCAGCCAATGCTCCATCCATACTAGTAACTTCCCTGTAATTCCATGGGCTTTTATCTCGTTAATCAGCCTCATGTGTGGCTTCTTGTCAAAGGCCTTCTGAAAATCCATGTACATCACGTCTATTGCATCTCTTTTGTCTACCCTGCTTGTATTTTCCACAAAGAATTGCAGTAGATTGGTCAGGCAGGATTTTCCTATCAGGAAACTATGCTGGCTTTGGCCTATCTTGTCATGTGCCTCCAGGTACTCCGTAATCTCATCCCTAGCAATCAATTCCAACAACTTCCAGACCACTGATGCCAGGCTAACGGGTTTATAGTTTCCTTTCTGCTGCCTCCCACCCTTCTTAAATAGTGGAGTAACATTTGCAATTTTCTAGTCATCTGGTACAATGCCAGAATCTATCGATCCTTGTAAGCTCATTAATGCCTCGGCATTCTCTCCAGCTACTTCCTTCAGAACCTGAGGGTGCATTCCATCAGGTCCAGGAGATTTATCCTCACTCAGATCATTAAGCTTCCTGAGCACTTTCTCAGTTGTAATTTTCACTGCACAACCTTCACTTTCCTGACACTAATGAATGCCCGGTATACTGAAGAGGTCTTCCACTGTGAAGTCTGATGCAAAATACACATTCAGTTCCTCTGCTATCTCTGCATCTCTTATTGCAATATCTCTAGCGCTGTTTTGTATTGGTCCTATATCTACCCTGTCACAATCACGGATTCAGCAGCGCAGTAGATACAGCAATTGCGCTTGTGAATTTGCATGTGTCAGCTAATTATTTAATTGTGATAGTACTTAACTCCATACTTGTTGTCGTAGTGCTTGTCGAGACTTGGACAGAGAACTGCAACACTTCGCTGAATGTTTTGCTTTCAGCCTTTTCCCTGAGAATTTGGACTTTTGAGTCAACTGACTTCGAAGACTAGTGATATTTGTTTAATGTTTAGATTTTATTTTCAGCTGCAGTATAGGCTCCGGTTCCTATTTGACAGTGTTAGTTAATGGCCCTATGTGGGCTAGCGTTTATTGTTTATTTCCCTTAAATCCTATTCACAATAAAATGTGTGAACTATCAACCTGCTTCAGTGTCTCTCCCTTCACACTTGGGCCATATCTGAACCTGGTAACCTACCCTTTGTATACTTAAAAAAGCTTTAAGTATCTTTTTTGATATTATTTGCCAGCTTCCTCTCATAATTCATCTTTTCCTTCCGGATGACCTTCTTAGTTTCCTTCTGCAAGTTTTTAAAAGCTCCCCAATTCTCTATCTTCCCATTAGTTCTGGCTTCCTTGTATGCCGTCTCTTTTGCTTTTACTTCGGCTCTAAATTCATTTGTCAGCCACGGTAGTGTCCTTCTTCCCTTTGAAAATTTCTTCTTATTTGGAATATATCTGTTTTGCACTTCCCTCATTTTTCACAGAAGCTCCAGTCATTGCTGCTCTGCTGTCCTTCCTGCAAATGTCCCTCTCCAGTCAACTTCGGCCACTTCCCCTCTCATGCAATTGTAATTTCCTTTATTCCACTGAAATTCCGACATATTGGATTTTATTTTTCCCCTCACAAATTCCAATGTGAACTCGATCGTATTGTGATCAGTTCCCTAAGGGTTCCTTAACCTTAAGCTCTCTTATCACCTCCAAATCACTGCATGACAGCCAATCCAGCACAGCCGATCCCCCAGTGAGCTCAACAACAAGCTGTTCTAAAAAGCCA
This sequence comes from Hypanus sabinus, assembly GCF_030144855.1. NCBI lineage: Eukaryota > Metazoa > Chordata > Chondrichthyes > Myliobatiformes > Dasyatidae > Hypanus > Hypanus sabinus. The sequence continues at coordinate 57,704,195 of NC_082719.1, read as the reverse complement.
TCCCTTATACATTCTACAAATTCTCTCTCTTGAGGTCCATTACTGACCTGGTTTTCCCAATTCACTTTCATGTTAAAATCCCCAACGATTACCATGGCATTCCCTTCCAGACATGCCTTTTCTATCTCTTGTTGTAATTTGTAGCCCACATCCCGGCTGTTGTTTGAAGGCCTGTATTGGGGTCCTTTTACCCTTACCATTTCTTAACTCAACCCATACAGACCCTACACCTTCCTATCCTATGTCATCTCTTTCCAATGATTTAATATTATTTCTTATCCACAGAGCCACACCACCTCCTCTGCCTACGAATCTGTCTTTCTGATATACCGTATACCCTTGGACGTTCAGCTCCGAATGGCAGCCATCATTTAGCCAAGTTTCAGAGATGGCCACAGCATCATATTTGCCAATCTGTAGCTGAATTTCAAGATCGTCCATTCTATTCCTTATGCTCTGTGCATTCAAATACAACACTCTCAGTTCAGTATTTGTTGCTTTCTGTTTTAACTGCACCATGCCTCTATTGCCCTGTAACTTATCCCACTAGGTTTGATTAAGCCTTATCTCCTGCCTGTTCTTTCTATAATCTGTTGCCCCGCTATCTTTGATTTATTTTTGTTTTCCCCTTCCTCAACCCTATCACTCTGATTTCCCATCATCCTGCCAAATTAGTTTAAACCCTCCCTAACTGCTCTATGAAATGTGCCTGCTAGGATATTGGACTCCTTTGGGTTCTTTCAGCATAATTGTGCAACAGGACATTCCATTGAATGTTGTATGATTGCTCTAATTTACATAATAGTCCATTATGGGAAAGTCTCATGAACTTATGAAGAGATTTACGTGCTTAAAGATCTTTTCAGGCTCTGGCATGTGAGCATTTTGTAGTTGGACCTAGACACTAACTCCTCAGTGGAAAGGAAATAGTTTTTGCAGTGGTAATAGCTAAATCCATTGTTCCCTAAGTCATTCTAACAGTATTGATGGAAGTTGGTTCTGGACATAGTCAATGACATGATCGTGGACAAAAGGCTTGCAGATAATTGTCTCAACTCTCAACAAATCCGTTGTGACAGTGTACAAGAGATATGTACGTCATGTATTAGGGCTAACACGGTCACTTTCACCAGTTATGATCATTTCAAGGGTTAAATACCTGCCTTTGTAATATAGTTTGTAATTGCCTTGCATTTGTAATATACTCATTTGTATTTTAGGTGATTATGTCTCTAGGGCAGGCTAGGTTTATCAGTTGGTCATATGTTCATATGTTTGTTGGATAAGTTGATTACAATGGGTGTCAGATAAATTATAATTCTTTTTTAATTTCCTGAAATACAATGAAGTGAATGTATTGAATCAGATTAATCCGCAGTTCCAAAGAGAATCATTGACTGCACCAAAATGGTTCAGACTTCCGTACCTGTAAACTGCTAGTCTGTGTCATAGACAGAGTGAGAGGCAATAGATTTAAAGGTCACTTCTGAGGGGCAACTATTTCACAGAGATAACTGTGAGTAGCTGGAACTTGCTGCTGGAGGTAGTGGTTGTGGCTGGGACAATAGTATCATTTAAGAAGCACTTGGATGGGTACATGATAATGCCAAGATGGTGCCAGCCTTGGGCGACTTCTTCTGGGTAGCCTACAGAACTGAATATTTTACTTTCTCTACATCTTCTTCTTTTTCACTTAAATGTATTGCTGAAACTCTTAGAGCCTGTGACATACAGTCTGGAGTTTGTTCAAATGATCTAGCACTCTGCTGTGCCTGAGAAAATTCCAAGAGAGGAGCATCGGTGCAAGCTGACTTGAGGAGAAGCTCAGAGACAGGATCAGGGCCGTGATTGACTCTATTTCATGCCAATTAAAGCATCGAGGAAGATTGAGACGGCAAGGCAAATGTGGAGGAAAGCTTGTGATCAAGCGATCGCTCTCTACGGAAGGCTGCTCTGCTGTGTTTGGGCCGTTGTTCTCCTCGGAAGGCCGCTATGATCAAACAGTCGTTCTCCTTGGAAGGCCACTATGTTCAATTTGTTCTCCTTGGAAGGCCACTATGATTATTGGTGTGGTCTGTAGATCAGTTTTCTGTGTTTTCTTTCTTGGTGCTGATTGGCAGGTAGTGGGATTAGGGTTTGATGTCCGTGGTGCTGGTTTCCAGGTGGGCGCTAGGTCAGTTTTTTGTGTGTGAGAGAGGGGGTTGGGGGTTTGACGTTCTTGTTGTTGTCTTTTCTGTGTTGACAACACGTTAGTTATCTTGAGCGAGGGAAGGGGTTGGGGATTTAGTGTTTGATGCTCCAGCAGCCGTTTTCTGCAGCGGCAATCTGTTAATTTTTGTGTGAGGGAAGGGTTTGGGGGGGGTTGGGGTTTGCGAATCTTTGTTTCTTTTTTTGTGTGGGGGGGTTTTGATGGCTTTCTTTCGATGACTGCCTTGGTTTTCTTTGTTTCATGGCTATCTGGAAAAGATGAATCACAGAGTTGTATACTGCATACATATTTTGATCATAAAATGAAGCTTTGAAACCTTTGCATCTTTGGAGGGGCAGATTAGAGGGATATCGGCTGAACACAGAAATTTGGGATTAGCTGGTTGAACACTGTCATTGGCATGGAACAGCTGAGCTAACAGGTCTGTATCTGTGCTGTATTGCTCTATGCCTGTAATTTTATGAAACATGGAATATGGTGGATAGTAGATAATATTATGGAATTATCATTTAGTCTAAAAGTTGTTCCATAATTTACTCAGCCAAGGACTAGATATACTTTGTAACAGACCTGTTAACTTTACTGATCACTAAAATAGAAAGTTCAGCTTTTTGAATTTCCTTTTATTTTGTTGTATTATTAAATTAATCAACAGCAGCTCAATTGTTTGACTTCAACATTTTATATTGTTAAAAACTGTTAAGATTTAAGATTCAAGTTTATTTATCATGTGTACATTGAAACTTATAACACTGAGATATATAATTTCAGTTAACAACAAATGCAAATTGGGTGCAGCCTGCAAGTGTTGTCGCACATTCTGCAGCCATCATCGTGTACCCACAATGCTCAGCAGAACACAGAGCACAACAAGCAACAAAACTACAACAGCAACCTCCCTCACACCCATGCACAGACACAGCCCTTTAACCCCAGGAAGTTGTATAAGACATTGGTGAGGCCCAATTTTGGAGTATCATGCGCAGTTTTGCTCACCTACGTACAGAAAAGATGTAAATAAGGTTGAAAGAGTGCAGAGAGAATTTAGAAGGATGTTAGCAGGTCTGGAGGACCCAAGTTATATGGAAAGATTGAACAGGTTGGGACTTAATTCCTTGAAACGTAGAAGATTGAGAGGAGATTTGATAGAGGTATACAAAATTATAAGGGGTATGGATAGGGTAAATGCAAGCAGGCTTTTTCCACTGAAGCTGGGTGGGACTACAACTGGAGGTCATGGGTTAAGTGTGAAAGGTAAAAAGTATAAGGGGACCATGAGGGGAAACTTCTTCAGTCAGAGGGTTGTGAGCATGTGCAATGAGCTGCCAGCACAAATGGTGCATGCAAACTCGATTTCAATATTTAAGAGAAATTTGGATAGGTATATGGATGGTAGGTGTATATAGAGCTATGGTTTCGGTGCAGATTAATGAGAGTAGGCAGTTTATATGGCTTGGCAAAGACTAGATGGGCTAAAAGGCCTGCTTCTACGCTGTACTTTTCTACTATGCTATGATTCTATGACAGGCCGCCTGCTTTGGCCTCCAGTGGACTCGGATTCGAGATAGTCTTGCAGACACTGGGTTTGCACTTCCCCAGTGGACTCACAGAGATTCACAGACCAAGCTCCGGCCAACAGTCGTTGACATCTGGACTTCCAATTCAATTCTCAGCATCAATACCCAGAAGGGTCAGTGACGGAATACTAGTCCTCAAACCCCAGTCTAACCGATTTATGACTCCAGGGAGTCATCAGAATTCACACCTCCTGCCTGCATGGAACTCTGACTCCGGAACCCACTGACACCTTGCTGACCTGGGCGGTTCCTTCATCCACTTTCTCCAGGCCGACATCTGACCACGGACTTCCCACTTCTGCGTCGCTGGCCTTCAAACATGGAGCAGAAATTTAGACTCTGGCCTGACCTCTAATTCTCCCATATTCATGTCTATAAATATCAATCTGACCCTGAACTCCCCTCTCTGTTCCCAAAAATATCCTTATGAACCTCAAAAACAATTAACTATAACCAAAGCTAACCTGTATTTTAAATTGTAAAATAGTTAATGATTTTTCACTTTTGTAATTAATTAAATTAGTTTGACCTCTTCCTAAAATTCTGATTTCCAGATAAAGCTTTTGTGGGGTAAACTGTCAAAGTCCATCAGAGTAGTGCTTGAACTGGGCACACTATTTCTGGGTGTTACTTCAGGTGTCATTCAGGGTATAATTTTTCAAAGGCATACATTTTCTTCACTGAAGTCACTAAAATGGAAACATTTGCAAGGTCCCTATGACAAAGGGCACTGGTCCACAGTTCCAGCATGGAGACAAAAATGTACCCATTATGTTTTTTTTTAAAGCACTAAATAACTTTGTGTTTCTTAATCAGTTGCTTTCGCTGTGACTATCGAAACAGGCTTCATTGTTAATATTGGGGTTACTAAGAGAATGGAGAATGACTGGTGCCTATTGTGTTAATGAAAGGTAATTGTTCAGGATAAATTTATTAAGGCTGTGCTGACCTGCCATGTACAGGGCTCAGGCTCGAGGCATGGAAGTCAGAACACCTAATTTACAGCGCTCCTAATTTTCCACTCATCAACGTTATTCACATGAGTACCAGGAGCTGATTTTGCTGATCTTTGCTCCGTTCTCTCTGATTGGAATTCCTTTAGAGCACGTTTATACACTGGAAAGACAGCTGCCTGGAATTTACCCTGTCTTCTCAAATGTGGAATAAATTAGTTGTGCAAATTGCTCCATGACTATAATCAGTTTCAAAGAAATACACAAAATGAATTTGTAATTATTTAAACTACAATAACCTTAATTTTAGTTTTTATTAAAACATTTTATTATACAAATGGGATATATTGACACTTTTCATTTTCACATTACATCAGTAATAGTTTCTAGCTGAAATCATGACCATAGGGAAACAGGCCCAGGCATATGTGTAAGTCACCTTAGCAACCCTGTGCACAAGTGATATCTAAATCATGCATCAGATGTTTTCTCCCTTACTAATGTTATTTGAACCTATTTGAGCTTAATCCTTATGGAATAATCTCAAAAAGAACTGGAATGCATCACAGTAAAATCACCAAATAAAGGACATCTAAAACTGTTGTCTTATACTCAGCATCTTCCAAACTAGGTTTTCAGTGTTCAGGGTTGTAGCTACAGAGTCATAGGGTAATACAACAGGGAGACAGGCTTTTTGGCCTAACACGTCTTTGCTGATCAAAATGTCTGAGTTAGCTCCATTTGCCTGGGTTGCACATATCCTTCTAAACCTTTGCTGTCCACTGATCTGTCAAAATGTCTTTTAAACAATGTGTTGCACCTATCTCTACTGCTTCTTCTAGCAACTTGTTCCACATGATGAGCAAAATTAAGATTTATTTTAAATATTCCCCCTTCACCTTAAACCAATGCACTTTCCTTTTAGGCCCCCTTCTAAAGGGAAAAGACTGTAGTGTCCATGTTGTTTGCATCCCTTGTGATTTTATATACCTCTGTAAGGTCACTTTGCAGCCTCTTATCCACTAAAGTTAAAAAGCCTCTCCTTATAACTCAAGACCCCAGTCCGAATAACATACTCAAGGATGTATCCTACACCGTGTCCAGCTCAGCCACACCTCCCCCATAACTTGGTGATCACAACTGTGCACAATAGACCAAGTGTGAACTCACCAATAAGTTGTACAGTTGAACCATGATGCCCCAAGTCCTGTGCTCATTGCACTGACCAATGATAGCTAGCATATCAAGTACTTTCTTGACCAATTTCAGGGTACTCTGAAGTCATAGAACATAGAACATAGAATAGTACAACACAGTACAGGCCCTTTGGCCCACAATGTTGTGCTGACCCTTAAACCCTGCCTTCCATGTATCTCCCCACCTTAAATTCCTTCATATATCTGTCTAGTAGTCTCTTAAATTTCACCAGTGTATCTGCCTCTACCACTGACTCAGGCAGTGCATTCCATGCACCAACCACTCTCTGAGTAAAAAAACCTTCCTCTAATATCCCCATTGAACACCCTACCCCTTACCTTAAAGCCATGTCCTTGTATTGAGCAGCGGTACCCTGGGGAAGAGGCACTGGCTGTCCACTGGATCTATTGCTCTTAATATCTTGTGTATCTCTATCATGTCTCCTCTCATCCTTCTTCTCTTCAAAGAGTAAAGCCCTAGCTCCCTTAGTCTCTGATCATAATGCATACTCTCTAAACCAGGCAGCATCCTGGTAAATCTGCTCTGTACCCTTTCCAATGCTTCCACATCCTTCCTATAGTGAGGTGACCAGAACTGGACAAAGTACTCCAAGTGTGGCCTAACCCAAGTTTTATAGAGCTGCATCATTACTTCGCGACTTTTAAACTCTATCCCTCGACTTATGAAAGCTAACACCCCATAAGCTTTCTTAACTACCCTATCTACCTGAGAGGCAACTTTCAGGGATCTGTGGACATGTACCCCAGCACAGTACAGCACAGTAGCATGCCCTTTGGCACATCGATTTCATGCTGAGCCATTGAAACTGCCTGGTCCCATCAACCTGCACTGGGACCAAAGCCTTCCTTACCCCTACTATTCATGTACCTATGCATTGAAATTGAGCTCACATGCACCACTTGTGCTGGCAACCCTACAACCCTCTGAGTGAAGAAGGTTCTCCTCATGTTTCCCTTAAACTTTTCACTTTTCACATTTAACCCATAACCTCTTGTCATCCCACCCAACCTCAGTGGAAAAAACCTGCTTGTGTTTACCCTATCTCTACCCCTCATAAGTTTGTATATCTCAATCAAATCATCTCTCAATCTTCCATATTCCAAGTTCTAACCTATTCACTCCTTCAATATAAATCATGTTCTCCAGACCCAGCAACATCCTTGTAAATTTTCTCTGCACTCTTTCAACCTTGTTTACATCTTTCCTGTAGGCAGGTGAGCAAAATTGCGCACAATACTCCAAATTATGCCTCACCAATGTCTTATAATGTCTTATCATCTGAAAATTTGCTGGTCCAGTTAACCACATTATCATCTGGATCTTTGATACAGATGATAGAAAACAACACTAGGTACAGCACTGATCCCTGTGGCACTCCACTAGTCCCAGGTCTCCAGTCAGAGAGGAAACCATCTACCTCCACTCTCCGGCTTCTCCCACAAAGCCATTGTCTAATCCAATTTACTACATCATCTCGAATGCCAAGCAACTGAATCTCCTTGACTAACCTCCCATGCGGGACCTTGTTAAATGTGTTTTCCTGGTAACTTCCTTGAAGAACTCTGTAAGATTGGATAGACTTGACCGAACATGCACGAAGCCATGCTGACTATCCTTAATCAGTCCCTGTCTATCCAAATACTTATATATCGGGTCCCTTAGAATACCTTGCAATAACTTTCCCATTACTGATGTCAGGCATATCATTTATAGAGCAAACACAAAGAAATCTGCAGATGCTGGAAATTCAAGCAACACACACAAAATGCTGGTGGAATGCAGCAGGCCAGGCAGCATCTATAGGAAGAAGCACTGTCGACGTTTCGGGCCGAGACCCTTCATCAGGCCCGAAACGTCGACAGTGCTTCTTCCTATAGATGCTGCCTGGCCTGCAGCATTCCACCAGCATTTTGTGTGTGTTGCTGGCATATAATTTCCCAGTTTACTTTCAGAGCCTTTCTTAAATAACAGAACAACATTGGATATTCTCTAATCCTTTGGCACCTCACCTTTTGCTACGGATTATATAAAAATCTCTGCTAGGGCCCCAACATTTTCTGAACTTGCCTCCCACAGGTCTGAGGGAACACCTGAACACCTTGTCAGGCCCTGGGGATCTATCCACTCTAACTTACCTCAAGGCAGCAAACACCTCCTCCTCTGTAATCTGTATAGAGTCCGTGAAGTTGATACTGCTTTGCCTTACTTCTCGGGTCTGTCTCCTGAGTAAATACTCACTTAAGATCTCTCCCAAAGGATGTTTAAGGGCAGCCTTGAATCATTTGCTCTGTCCACCCAGTGTTCTCTTCCTGCGGCAAAGTTTAGAACAGAGTGCTTGCCTTGAGAATCTACTGTCAGGAAATGAACAGCGTTATCTGTGCATTAAACCAGACCAAGCATAATTAGAAATGAGATATTCTAGTTGAGAAAGGAAGGGACTACACTCAGTGGCCACTTATTAGGTGCACTTGTACATCTCCTCATTCATGCAAACATCAAATCAGCCAATCATATATCAGCATCTCAATGCATAAAAGCATGCAGAGACAGAGTCAGTTGTTGTTCAGATCAAACATCAGAATTGGGGGGTGGGGAAAAAAGGTGACTTGAGTGACTTTGACCATTGAATGATTGTTGTGCCAGTCAGGGTGGCTTGAGTACCTCAGAAACTGCTCACCTCATGGGATTTTCATGCACAGCAGTCTCTAGAATTTACAGGGAGAATGATGTTCTGTGGGTGAAACACTGTATTAATGAGAGGTCAAAGGAGCATGGCCAGACTGGCTGAAGATGACAGGAATGTGACAATAATTTGGTTAACCGTATGCTACAGCAGTGGTGTGCAGAAGAGCATCTCTGAATGTATAATTCATTGAACCTTGCAGCGTATGGGAACAGCAGCAGAATATAGCAAACGTACACTCAGTGACCACCTTATTAGGTACAGGAGGTAGGTTTACTTACCTAAGTGCAATCTCACTTTCCACACTTGTGGATCTGGAGGATATTGAAGAGATAACAATGGGGGCATTCCTTCATTATTTGACGTTCCATTGCAAAAGTCCATGTCTTGCATGCCTGCATGATGTCAGGGATCACTGCTGCCCAGTAGACTACAAGATTTGCACTGTTTAATGGCTGGATCTTCAAGCATTCTTTTAGTCAGATGGTTGAATTATATGTACGTAGACCATGGTGAGGTGAAATTCAGATTCAGATTCAGATTCAGTTTATTGTCATTTAGAAACCACAAATGCAATGCAGTTAAAAAAATGAGGCAACGTTCCTCCGGAATGATATCACAAAAGCACATGACAAAACAGACTCCACCAGAAAATCCACGTAACGTTTGGCAATCTCCAATCCAGAGTCTGGAGAGGCGGCTGCGTGTTAATATCGCGCTACCATCTTAGCACATCCCCGGAAAGGAGCTCCAATTTCACCAGACAAAACAAGACCGAAAACTAAAGCTACAAGACCTGCACAAAACCACATAGTTACAATGTATAGTTACAACAGTGCAAACAATAGCATAGTTGATGAAAAAAACAGACCATGGGCACAGTAAAAATAGTCCAAAGATGTTAAAGGACTATAAGTTCAAAAGGAACCACCACACAGATTCCACAAGTCCCCAGGGTCCCGATAGACTCGTCATCCCACACCGGCGGCAGAAGGGAATACCCCCACTATGGACTTACACGGCGCCGCCCGACTCAGCCTCGCAGACGCAGCACACAGTGAAAGTGCTTCAACCGCGGCGGACTCTGAGTCCATCGAACCTCCGCGCCGACGACCATCCCCTCTGGCACAGCTTCTCCAAGCACCATCTTCTGCCAAGCGTATTAAGACACCCCCGCCAACGACCATCGGCAACGCAACCCCGAGGACTGGGGACCTGTTCTTCCCAGCAGAGTCCCGGACCTCACAGCAGCAGCAGCAACAAAGAAGGTCTTCCTGGAGATTTCTAGATGTTGCTCCATGCTCCCAATGCAGCAATGCAGTAAGAAAGACTGAGAAATGTGTTGGGACAAGTACAGAGCCATGACTGACAGTCTGTTCTGAGATATTGTGGAGCCATTAGCACTGTGCCTTTGCACGCTATTATGGAGCCACTGCAGGAGTAAGATGAATTTCTTAATGAAGCCAGATTTGAGAAGGATATTCCACAGTCCCTCGTGTTTCTGTTTTTTTGGAGTGTGGATAGTGAAGATCATATCCTCTGTGGGCTTAGAAGAACAGATTTCATACTGCAGAAATTCTTCAGCACAGGAAGGCACAGTTAGTTGAGAAAGACCCTTGAAATGACCTTCCCTTTGGCAAACCAAAATTGCATTGCCTTTTATATTGAAAAAGGTCCCAAATATACTGTTTCTGAGGTCCCCTGATCTGAAAAGCACAGCAGCAAATTTGTTTTTAAAGTACCTGTCCACCTGGTTAGAGCTCGGCAGGTATTTCTCTGAGGTATCTACTCAATTGTTGTATTCCTGTTTTGACATGGTCTTCTATGGTGATGCTGAGGATGAACCGGTTGGTTTGCTGAGTGATTCAGTGAAGAGCAAATGTATCAAGAAAAAAGTACTGGAACTATTAGAAGTCCTCCCAGCACATGATAACAGCCTCTTTGTCCTTGATAAGCTCTCTTGAGTCCATGAGCACTTTGGCCATGGATAGTCTCAGTACTAATTAACAAAATCCAAAACTTGGGCCTCTGTAGCTCCCTCTGCAAATGGATCTTTGACTTTCTCATCTGAAATCACAATTAGTGCAAATCGGAAATGATACCTCTTCTTCACTGACAATCAACACTGGCACATCTGAAGGATTCGTGCTAGGCCCTCTGCTGTACTCTCTCTACATAAATGACTGTGTGGTGAGACACAGCTCAAACACAATCTATAAACTTGCTAATAGCATGACTATTGTTGACACTATGGAAATGAATAAACAGTTGAGCCAAGACACTTCTTCAGAACTGCAGAACTAAGAAGGGGGAAGATGCCAAAATGAAAAGGTAGGGAATGAAAAGGGAAAGGTTGAGAGCTGGAGAAGAAGAAATCTGATAGGAGAGAAGAGTGGACCATAGGCAAAAGGGAAGGAGCAGAGGATCTGAGGAAAGTGATAGATAGGTGAGAAGAGGTAAAATAGGGGGGGGAATATATTTTTACCAGTAGAAGAAATCAATATTCATGCCATCACGTTGGAGTCTACCCAGGTGGAATATAAGTTCTTGCTCCTCCACCCTGAGGGTAACATCATCTTGGCATAAGAGGAGGCCATGGAATAATATGCTGGAATTGGATTGGGAGTCTGAGTCGGAATTAAAATATTTGGCTATCGGGAAGTCATGCTTGTGAACGATGGAGTGGCAGTGCTCAACGAAGTGGTCCCACAAATTTATGACGGGTCTCACCAATGTGGAGACAACTGCACCGTGAGCCCTGGACACAATATACAATCCCAGAAGATTTGCAGTTGAAGGACCCTGAATGGAGGTGAGGAAAGAGCTGTATGGGCAGGTGAACCACTTGGGCTGCTTGCAAGGATAAGAGCTGGGAGGGATGAATGGACAAGAGAATTGTGGAGGGAGCAATCACTGTAGAAGGCAGTCAGTGTTGGGGACATAAAGGCACTGTATGTTTAGCAGTGGGATCCCTTCAGTAGAGGGGTGGTGTTGAGGGGACACACACCAGTCCTCATCGAGAGATCACCAGTGGAAAGTTAGAGCAGTTTCAAGTTCATGGGTGTCAACATCTCTGAGGATCTAAACTGGACCCAGCAATCTGATATAATTATAAAGAAGGCAAGACAAGGGCTATATTCCATTAAGAGCTGGAGGAGATTTGGAATGTCACCAAAGACTCTAGCAAATTTATACAGAAGTACCATGGACAGTATTCTAACTGGATGTCTTGCATGGAGGCACCAATGCACAGGATCAGAAAATGCTGCAGAAACTTCTGAAAACAGCCAGCTCCATCAGAGGCATTAGCTCCTCAGCATCAAGGAGATCTTCTAAAGGTGATGCTTCCATCATTAAGGACCCCCATCACCCAGGTTATGGTCTCTTCTTATAGATTTTTTATATTATGTTTTGCACTGTACTTCTGCCACGAAACAGCAAATTTCACAACATATGCCAGTGATATTAAACCTGATTCTGATTCTTGATAACACTGAAGAATCCTTGTTTGTCATGGTTATTAACTACTGGATCTCCAAAGCTCCTTCCACTCAGCATCTCTTCTTTAGATCACATGATTTCCATTGGATCTCAGTCTGTGGAGGTGGTCTTTTACCCTCAGATTTGGTAGAGTTACGAACCCAAGAAAATCTTGTGTTTGCAGTTAATTAGCTCTTTGACATCCAGTTACTATCATCAAACCACTTACTGAACTCTAACCAGACAGCAGAACTCAATCCAGCCCAAAGATGTTGAACATAGATTTGTTGCACTTTTATCTACTCACTAAAATGGTAATTTATTTCTGTGTTTATAATTATGTGATACATTTTGTCAGCATTGACCATATGGGCATTGTATTGCCTCTTGATGATACCTTGACCTTGCAGTTTGATTGATGAACACCTTGAAGTAAAAAGACAGTCCCTGATATCGTCACCTTTACAAATTCTGTATGAAGCAGGCATGCATTTCAAATTAACTAGTAAGGTGATTGATCGATGCTTTTAAGCTGAAACAACTGGAGTATCATTTCAATCAATTCAAATATTGAATATGAATAAAAATGTCAATGAAGAATTATTTCTTAAAATAAGAAGGCATTTATATTTACAGTAGGGGAAGTATTTGAGCTGCTGCCTCACAGTGTCAGAATTCAATCCTGACCTTGGGTACTCTCTGTGTAGTATTCACACACTCTTCCTGTGGCTTTGTGGTTTTCCTTCAGTTTGCTTCCCATATCGCAATGCTGTGTGCATTGTAAGGCTGATTTCCCACTCTAAATTCTCCCTAGTATGTAGGCAAGTGTGAGAATCTGGGACGTGTTGATGCAAATCTGCAGAGAATAAAAAATGTATTAGTGTGGGATTAGTGTAAATAGGAGTTTGACGGTTGATATAGTATATACTAGATAGGCTGAAGAGCCTGGTTCCATGCTACATGTCTCTATGATTCTAGGACTTCCTTTTTCATCTACACTCTCCTAAAGTGTTTCAAAACCAGTGAATTCCTTCTCAAATTTGCTCATTTCTGTTCTATCAGCAAATTTGTCAGCCAATTTGTGCACAGTAACATACCAGTAACATCAGTGAGATGACTTACTTGTTCTTTGAAAATTAACATCAATTTTCTTCGATGTTAATGATTGCTAGGAATACAGGAAAATCTGGAAGATGTGAAGTGATTCAATTTGGAGGATTGAACTTGAAGACAGAGTACAGCATTAATGGCGGGATTCTTAATAATCTTGGTGTTTATGTCTATAGATCCCTCAAAGTTGCAGTTTGGAAGGAAAATGGTGTGTTGGTTTTCATTAGTTGGGGGATTGAGTTCAAGATCCCTGAAGTAATGTTTCAGCTCTATAAAACCCTGGTTAGGGCAGTTGGAGTATTGTGCTCAACTCTGGTCGCCTACCAGGATGAATGTCTTATCAGGATACATTGAAAAATCTAGTGCTTTTCTCTTTGGAGCGAAGGAAGATCAGGGATGATTTGATAGAGATGTACAAAATGATAAGAAGCATAAATTTAGTGGGCAGCCTGAGATATTTTTCCCAGGGCAGAAATAGACTATCTTTGAAGGTGTTTGGAGTAAATTATAAGGGGAATGCCAGATGTAGGTTTCTAACACAGAGTATAGGTGAGTGGAACACACTGTCAGGTGGGGTGATAGAGTCAGATATATTAGGGACATTTAAAAGACTCTTAGATAGACACATGAATGAAAGAAAACTAGAGGGCTTTATGAGAGGGAAGGGTTAAATTGATCTTGGACTAGGTTAAAGAGTTGGAACAACAACATGGGTCAAAGGGCCTGTACTGTGTTGTACAGTTCTATGTTCTATTTTCTAAAACAACTTATCTTCTTTGACTGATCCACCAGAACCTTTATGGTTAATGAAACTCCGGATGTATCCTAGTTTGATATTTTACATCCCCATTACTGTTCAAAGTTAACTCATTTTAAACATTTTTATCAATTTGTGGCACATTGTTAACAGAGGATTAATCTATGTATTTAAATCTGGTTTAAACCTTTGCAAAAATAACACTTAGAAGATGTCACAGCAATATGTATATTAATGTGCTAGGCAAAAAAATTGCCTTTAATGTCATTAATCAAGTAGTTAACTGTAGCAATTAAACTAACAGATGAACATAAGAGGGTAGCATCTCCATGGGTGGTTTCCAATTTTCTGCAACAGATTCAGCTTAAAGATTGTGAAGGCACAAAATAACCAATGTAGATTTTTCTATTAATTTAAAACTAATCTTAAAATTACAAATGAAACTTAGAGAATACTTTGGGAGCTCTTACTTCAATATATTCTAACTAAAGCAGTTAAAACATGATTAAATTCACATTATGTAATAGTTTTGCCATGCTGCACCAATTGTTGTTATGTACCAAGCAAAATATTTGACTGAAGATGTTTCTAGCTTGACTGCATTTGGCTGTCTTGGTGTAAATTGTGCAAAAACTGGGCCAGTTTCTTCAACAAACTTTCATTCTGTTTTCTGTTTAAAATCATTTGTCTGAAATGAGTCTTCCATGAAACGGCCTATTTTTAAAATATGATAGTATGTTCTACTTGCATTCAGAGGTGAGCTGGTATCTCACCTAATATTCAAGCGTATTCCGAGAAACAATGGCGCTAGTGAAATCAGTGCCAAAAAGAAAGGGTCATTATAGCATTATATCTGGAGAGATGCATTACTGATAGCGCTGCTTTAATGGGAACCTGCAATGAACTCCTGCATAATCAAATGGTTGTGCTATGCTGTTCGGTGCGGTGAAAGAATCCCAGATGCCAGAGACCCGGAATGAATCCAGCAGTGAACCACCAAAGGTACAGAGTGAGAACCAACACTGAGCAGTGACCAGTGCCGAGGTGAGCAATGCAGCCACTCAGCACCTAGATGCTGAGGCCAAGGATGCACCCTAACCAATGTGGTGAGTGAGGGGATTGCTGAGGACTGGCGGAAGCAGGCACAACTCTTCCCAGCCCAACAGAATGGAGACAGGAGGTGACAGCAGCTACCAGTATAGCCAACAGGAGGTGATGAGGGAAATTAAGATTCAGGTGGTCAAGCACAGACGAACCAGCTACTGTCAGTATTCAGCAACGGCCACACTGGAAGCATTAATCTACATATCTACTCTTTCTGCTGTAAAAGTTACTTTCAAATTTGAGCTTTCCTGCTGCCTCAATGAGACGGACAATGTAATGAAAGTCCCTTTCCCATCTTGGTCATTCTTTCTTCTCCCCCCTTCTCCGTATCTTGATCACCCAGGTATGTGAGCTGAGAATTGGCAAACGGCTTTGAATCCAGATAAATATAATGCATTGTATTTTGGGAAATCAAACCAGGGAAGTACTTATACCATGAATGGTAGGACCCTGGGAAGTGTTATGAAACAGAGTAGAAGAGCTGGGAGTTAAGTAGCAGTTATATAAGACTGAGATTGGAGTATTAGGTACAATTTTGGTCAACCTGTTATAAGAATGATGTTACTGAACCGCAAAGAATGCATAAAACATTTACTGGAATGGTGCCTGAACTTGGGAGCCTGAGATGGAACATATTTCCATGAAACATGGGAGACTGGGGGCTGATTGTCTGAGGTATATTTAATCATAAGGGGCACAAGATATACAGCAAAGGGAAGGTCAGGTGCTTCTTCATGAAAGGAATCGAGAAGATTTCAGATGAGCTGCTGAAAATAGTAGTTGAGATCGGCACAGTAGAAATACTTAAAAACCATCCAGATAAGTACATGGGCAGGAGAGGTTGAGAGGCAATAGGCCAAACACATGCAGATGGGATTGGCCCACTGAGCAACACAGTCAGTATTGACAAGTTGTGACAATAATAAACTAATTCCCGATTTCTAAATACCCACCTCGTGTGCAGTACTGAGCTCCTCATCTCAGTACTGATCCCAGCTAACCCAGCGAAAGTCCTTACAGGCACCCTCTCTACATGGGCCTATGGGATGATTCATCACCTCTGGAACTCTGGCAAAAGGCAGAATTTCACATCAGGTCCCCTACATGAAAGTATGCAGTCTGAGCAGGCGTCTTATTTATTGACTAGCAAGGTATATACCGGGTGGAAGTTTGTTTGTGTGTACAAAACTGGAGAGCAGAACCTGCTGATATTTGATGAATACAATAGAAAGTGAACATTGGGCCAGGTTTTTGGGCCAGAAATGGTAAGATGTTGATTCTGAAATAATAAAAATGTTCCTTTGTAAAACTTGGGTCCTCTCTGGGCCACAACAAGGTTCTCTTCCTGTGAACAGTTCACGAATCAGAAATGCATCTGTTAACGGAGTTCTCGCATGGCAGAAGATGCCCACAGCTGTGCAGCAGCCAGCAAATGCATCCCACACATTTCCCAGGAGCATTTGTAGGTGGTAAGAACCAGTAAATGGAGCCTGTTTTTAATCTTTTTTTTAAAGTCAGTAACTCTTACATGTATAGCTTTTAAAATATGCCTATTCACTTACTTCTGTACATTTTGCACACAGAAGAACAGCTAACTTGAATATGAAATGTAACGTTCCCAGCAATGGACTGAGATCTGTTCAGACGTTAACAAATTACAAGACTTACAAAGACTTCTTTTTGCATAGGTGTGCCACAATTTCAATGGGCTTCATATACATGGATTAAAAGACAGAAATGCCACGCATTGCATGCTGTGTGCACATATCTCGCTGGAAATCTGCCCAGTTTTCAGAGTTGGCCATTATTATTATCACTATGTGAGGGCTTACTTGCAGTAGATCAACAATTGGATTGTCCGGAAGTCCAGCTCCAGAAAATTAAAGTAGAGTGGGAGTCTTCAGGAGATGACATAAGATTAGCAGCACGATGTTAGATAGCACAAAACTGGGAAAAAAGATTATTCATCCACCTTTTATCAATAAAATTATTCGGGCCTCTTTGTAAACTGATCTGTGTCCTTTTAGAATTTACTAATTAGAATCTTTTGAGCCAAATAACAATGAGCAGAGTATGTTCGGTGCACAAGGTCTTATACTCTAGACTTTTACAGGATCCAGTTGATGGCGTAGCTGATGTGTCTCACTTCAACCATCAGATGTCCAGGTTACCATTTTCATGACAGCAATCAAAGTACTGCTGACACATACTTCAGGAAGAATATAATACAGCTCAGGTTGCCAGCTTTTGAAATTTCCTTTTAAACCATCTTTTGGAATCTGAGCATCACTGGCAAACCCAGAATTCCTTGCCCATTTCTAATCCCATGAATTGAAAGCATGTCAGATGGTATTTAAGAATGAGCCACATTGGTAGGTGTGGAGTCATATTTAAATATCCAAGAATGACACTTGTGAACCAGATGTGTTTTACCAACAACCTTGAGGTCATGGTTATAACAGGCAAGTATTTTTTTAAATTACGTATTATTAGTCTGAATGCCACAGATGATCGGATAGGCTTTGAATTCTATATTATTGGTCCATGGTTCTGAATTATAAACACTGCACTGCCATAGTTTTCTTGGTTTTGGCACCATTACATGTGCACCTAATGAAAATGAAGCAAAATGGTCCAAGGTGTGCAATTTGTATCACATGTATCTTGGGTAAGCTATACTATGCTATTCTAGGAGACGGAAGGACCCAGCATCCTCCTGAACAGGTTGGGTTATTCAACAAAAGTCTTGGAGATAGCCACAATAACCACTTAACAATGCACACTCAGTCTCTCTCTCTCTCACACACACACACACACACACACACACACACACACACACATACACAAAATTAAAACAAAAAGTGCTGGAAGTACTCAGCAGGCTTTCTCTTCCGCATTCCACATTTTCAGAATTACTTTGTTACCACTCCCCCAACCCAGTCTTCTTCACTGAATTAACACACTGATAAAATAAAGGGTGAAGAATTTCAGACATGAACAGCCTGCTAATATCCCACAGTGCAATTTCAACTATACAAATGATTATCTACACCAAAGCATATTCACTGAAAGCAAATGATTGCTATGCAACTAGCATTTAGGTAAATTAGTACACAACTCTGATTTTCTTTTTTCTGACTGCACGTAAAATACACAGGTAATACTTATGGGATATTAGACAAAGGTCCCATGCTGTCACACTGCATGCTGCATACTGTATTACCATTTATATATAGGCATAAATGCCAAGTCTGCTCAGTATGTAGTGCTGTTAACAGCCTCTCCATCTACACATAACAAAGGGAATAATCCGCCAACTCCAATTATTTTCTCAGCAGGAGATTCCTACGTACCATACTCACTTCAGTTTGCAAAATAAATTATTTGTTATGCTGGCAAAGGATATCACCCTATACTAAGCAACATGCCCAGTGCAGGTGATTTTGGCAGCTATTGTTCAGAACAGTACTTAATTTTTTGGGTCAAAACCCTTGGGTGCATCTCCAGCGAAAACTTGTTAGAACCCTATTCATTAGCTTGCAATCAGGGATCACATGCTGTAAGATCCTAATCACATTTAGTTGTTGTCATAGTGTAATCATGTTGTTTTTACAAAGATATGTGCTCTGCAATTGAATTTCTAGAAGACAATTTATGCTATTGAATTTCTGGGACATAATTTATGAACAGATCTCAAAATATAGTACAGCAATCATATACAATCCTATTGTAGTTGTGCGAGAAGGATAGAAATTGTTTGTATTACTGTAATGGCAATTCTTCCTACAATTTTCTTTTTTCTTATCCCTTTCATGTGAAAATTAGCAAGCTTTCCATTATATTGTTCCATCAATGTGTAAACCATCCCTAAATCAAGAGAGATGAATCAGAATTATAATAATATTAGTTAATGATCTTTCTTTTTCATAAGCACAATATTTTCTGTTGTTGAAAAGAAAGAAATAGAAGTCTCAGCTTTATTGTAGTTGTGCAAATGTTTCTCATTATCTACAAATGTTATCCCACTCAGTGAAAATCCTAATTATATATCTGCCTCAGATTTGGTGTCATTCAGCATTAGTTTGATCCTAAACTCTAATTAAAAATTGGTTAACACAGATGTTTTCTTTTTGCTGCAGAAATATACAAATCATTATGAAATGGAACGTCTGCAATTAATTTATCTCTTTCAGAAATTAGTTACTTCACATTAAAATTTGCTAGTGCAGTAAAATTTGGTCTCAGCTGAAAAGTTCAACAGTCACTTTCTTAACTAAAATTCCAATAAAATATTAACAACACATGTATTCAACCTAATTTAGCCTTCTGAAAATAATGCACATTGGGAAAATCTCTTCCATTGCTGCTCTATATATGTAATCTAATGAAAATATTAGCATGTTGGAGTATCGATACTAATCATTTTATAGTATTACACAAAACAAAATTGTTTTTCCAAGAGTTAAATTTAAATCAAATTGTAGAGGTTTGCTTCACGTTTGATAAAGGCATCTATGTCATTGGATTGACACCTTAATGATCTCCACACATTAGCCATTGACATTGAAATTAAGCAAACAACTTTTCCAAAATATAAGTAGTGGCTTATTCTCATTGCCTATTAACTTTAGATTAGAAAGCATCCGAATCTCCATATTTGTGAACAATGAATGTGGCACTAAAATTTGCAATGAGAAGGGACATTGGAATTTCAACAATTAAGAAGAAAATAGCCAAATATATTAATGTAAGAAATAGCAGCATGAGTAGCTCAAGTTTGCTCCACCATTCAATAAGGCTGCTGCTAATTTTAATTTCATCTCTACATTTCTGCCTTTTCATAGGAACCTTTCTTTCACTTGCTAATCAAGAATCTATCTGGAACTTGTTTATCAGAAGTGCAAAGAAATGAGGAAAACTCAAGTCTGAAGAAAGCTGTGGCTGGATCAAAAAACATACAAAGGTGATCATAAATAAGGAGAAATTGTTATAATAGAAACAATTGGGAGACAATTTAGGTCAACAAGTATAGGTATGAATAGAATGAAACCTACTTCAAAATATGTGAATCAAATCTTTGAAAGAAAACAGCTGGCTTAGAGTAAAGCATTGTACTCCAGTATAGCTTGGTTAAGTCTGGAAGTAATGAAACGTGGATAATTCTTTTAGTGATGGAATAGACACATGGCCAAAACTCAGCTGATATCAAATATAACCGCAAAATCATACATTTTCTGGGTAAGCTTGGAATGCAATACATATAGGAAACCGAGTTCCATTTTACTGCACAATGGAGGGAGAGTATTAAAGAGCAATGAAGTTGTTGATCACTGCAAACATTACAGAGTGGTCAAAATTACTAAGGAGCAATAATTTAACATGGTCATAATCAGAAGCTCACTCACACTTGCAACTTTGATTAGAGCCATTTTGGTCTAACATTTTGGAATTTGGTGCACATTTACAGTAAATACTCTAGAGAATGTTCGAAATGAGATAATAGCTTGCAGGCTAGTTTGATGACAGAAATTGTAATTACTACTTGTAGTACAGAAAACTCAAAACATAGTAAGCTGTGAAAACAGTCATAAACCAAGAAGGTATAGACAGACTGGCAAAATGGTTTAGTGGATAGCAAATGGGACTTAATGCAAAAATAATAAAAATGTAAGACTTTCTTTAAAAAAAGAAGAGAGAATATAACTTAGAGAGCACAGTTTTTAAAAAAAGCTACAGGAACAGAGGGACTTGCATAGGAGTTTATGTGCATAAATAATTGAAAATGATAGGATAGGTTGAAAAAGTGGTTGTGTGGCTAGGAATAATTCAAATATCATCTATAAATTTGCTGATGATACAACCATTGTTGGTAGAATCTCAGGTGGTAATCAGGGGGCGTTCAGGAGTGAGATATGCCAACTAGTGGAGTGGTGTCGCTGCAACAAACTTCACTCAATGTCAGTAAGACAACATTACTGATTGTGGGCTTCTGGAAGGGTAAGATGAAGGAACACATACCAATCCTCATAGTGAGATCAGAAGTGGAGAGAGTGAGCAGTTTCAAGTTTCTGGATGTCAAGATCTCTGAGGATCTAAACTGGTCCCAGCATATTGATACAGTTATAAAGAAGGTAAGACAGCGGCTATACTTCATTAGGAGTTTGAAGAGATTTGGTATGTCAACAAATACATTCAAAAACTTCTATAGATGTAGCATGGAGTGCATTCTGACAGGCTGCATCACTGTTTGGTAGAGAGGGGCTACTGCACAGGACAGAAAGAAGCTGCAGAGGGTTGTAAATCTAGTCAGCTCCTTCTTGGGTACTAGACCATAAAGTACCCAGGATATTTTCAAGGAGCAGTGCCTCAGAAAGGCAGTGTCCATTATTAAGGACCTCCAGCATCCAGGGCATGCCCTTTTCTCACTGTTACCATCAGGTCGATGGTAGAAAAGCCTAAAGGCACACACTCAGTGATTCAGGAACAGCTTCTTCCCCTCTGCCATCCGATTCCTAAATGGATATTGAACCCTTGGACACTACCTCACTTTTTAAAATATACAGTATTTCTGTTTTTGCATGATTTTTAATCTATTCAATATACATATACTGTAATTTATTATTATTATTATTATTATTACTTTATTTGTGTTTTTTTTTCTTCTACATTATGTATTACATTGAACTGCTGCTGCTAAGTTAACAAATTTCACGTTACATGCCGGTGATAATAAACCTTAGTCTGATTCTGATTTAAAAAAACATGCAAAATCTTGGAGTTTTGTAAATAAAGGCATAGTGTACAAAGTCATGTGAATTATTTTGTATAGTTCTGAGCAACTTACTTTACAAAAGATGGGAGGGCTTTAATGAGGACACAGGAAGGATTTAATATTGATGCTTGGGATGAAGACCTTTGTTACAAGAAAAGACTGAAGAACCTAGATTTTTCTCCTTGGTACAGAAGATGGTGAAGAGAGCAACTGATTTAAAGTCATGACTAGGATAGACAGAGTCGACAAAGAAAAGTTGTTCTTTTTGTGAAAGTGTCAGGAAACTGAGAATATAGAAATCATATAGAACATATCCCCAGCAAATACAATAGCAACAATTAAGAGAAATTTAGGCAAGGAAATGAACAGGCATGAGAAAGGATATGGCCCATGTGTATGCAGACGGGATTAGTTTAAATTGGAAACATGCTCAGCACAGACAATAGGCCTGTTTCTGCACTGTACTGTTTTTGTCCAATGTTCAATGATAGGTGAAAGAATCAAAAATGACATGAGAAATCCATTTTATTTTATTCCAGCTATTTACAAACAGGAATGCACTCCCAGGGTGTTAGTGGGGAAGGTTCAATTATATCATTCTGAAGGGAACATAATAACCTGCTGAAGGAAAGAATTTGCTGGGCTACAGGGAAAAGGCAGGTCAAGGAAATTCTCATATGTGGGCCATTCTGAACGTGACTAGCCAAACGGTCTTGTTCAGGTCTGTAACCTTTTTGAAATTGGTTTCTGATATGCCAACTAGATCTGCAGGAGAGGAAGCTGATAGTTAAGAATTTAAGAAGAAAAGGGCAAGAACTCTTGCTAAGAAATGCCTGAATCTCAGGGAGAACATTAAAAGAGAGAATGCAGATAAAACCAGGAATTCAATCAATTTGTTAAATCCGTGGATGATTTATTTTATGTCCCAGAAAATAATGGCTTCACAGATGTGGACATTGAAATCTGGAATTATTTCCTTGCATAATAAAATAGAGTTTATTTCTTTTTACAATTTATTGTAAGTACTTTATTTAATTTTAATTATTTTTAGTACAAACCTAATAGAGTACAATGTGCCAAGTTGTGAGATATTTTACTTGTAGTGGATCAGCCCACTCATTAATTACAATTGGTTTTATGTAGCTTCTCATCACATTTCTGATAGATTTTATCATTTTATAATCAATAGAAATTACATTTAAATTAATTTTTCTCCATTCTTTGGATAAGTTAGTAACAGATCGTGACCAGAACCATTTTTGATATACATTCATTTGAATGGTTGTTTAGCAAACAACTGCTGATGAAATTTTAAAATACTAACAGGAAATGCAGGAAACAGTCAGCAGGTGAAAAGAGAAACAAAGGGACCATTCCCCAGATCAGATGTGGTATTTTCAATGGCCCAATTTAGTACTTTAGTATCTTAAAACCTAAGCTAAATTCTCTCTTACAGCAGTGATTGCTGGTGAAATGGGCCTGAATGAATATCTTTGGAAATTATTTCATATCAGCTGAACTTGCTGCTAGCCATTTTTGCTTCTCTCATTCTTTCATTCTTTTTCCTCCTGTCACATTTTCATTTTTCTTCATCTAAATCCCTACACTTTCTTTCCACATACAGTACTGACTTTGCTCAACCTTCTTTCAATACATTACCCTTATTGATGACTTCTAATTTATCAAACAAATCTAAAGGTCATCCAAAATTTCCATTCCTCCACTGTAATTGCCTAATCTTTAATTAGTTTCAGCCTTCCACCCTTCTCATACTTTTTTCTAATTATACTAAAATACACATTTAAATTTTGAGGTTATGGTTGAAGAGAACATAATGAGTTTTAAAAATGCTCCTTGACCTTCTGTCATTTTTGATTTTCAATTATTTCTGCTCTAATTTCAGATGTATTAAACATTTTGCTGTATTAAACTTATGTATTAAAACAATCGGTTTTCCAGTATTCTTGGAATCCTGTCTCTCATTCCTCTGGAAAGTCCATTCAGTAAGAACACCTTTTGGGATGTCGGTGACTGTTTTCTAAGTGCTGTAAGTGTGTAACATTGCCCTGAGAGAGTCTGAGGAAGTGTGGAGGTAAGGTCACAGTCCATACGCCCAGTCAATATAGTGTATGATTTTGCTTTCTATCCTTTGGAGATACTGTGCAGTGAAGATTATATCATTATGCTTGTAGATGGATGGATTCCATTAAGCATTAATTCAGTTTCAGATTTATTTATCAGACATACATTAAAACATACAATGAAATTGAGTCCTGAAGAAGGGTTTTGGCCCAAAACATCTACTGTTTATTCCTCTTCATAGATGCTGCCTGACCTGCTGAGTTCCTCCAGTATTTTCTGTGTGTTGATTTGGAGTTCCAGCACCTACAGACTTTCTCAAGTTTACAGTGAAATGTGTTGTTTGCGTTAACAGCCAACACACCTAAGGTCATGGTGGGAGCAGCCCAGAAGTACCATGATATTCTGATGCCAACATAGCATGTCTGCCATATTCAGCAGAACAATACAGAACACAGAACACAACAAATGATAAAAGAAACAACAGCAAAACAAGCCCTGTTTTTCTCTCTCTCTCTCTCTCTCACACACACACACACACACACACACACACACACACACACACACACACACACACACACACACACACACACACACACACACACACACACACACACACACACACACACACACACACACAACCCCGGACAAGCCTCCTTCAGACTCCTGTGGACTCTCAGATTCGCAGACGTTGGGCTTTGACTTCCCCCGTGGACTTGCAGTGATTTAGTCTCAAGGACTCTAGTCATCAGACCTTGACTTCACAACTTCAAGTCTTACAATTGTCCTTGAAATATAATATCTGCTTTCAACCCCAGGACTCGCTGAAAGCAATGAATGAGGACCTAAACACTAGGCCTCAAACTCTGTACTCACCAATGATCAGACCCTGAACACGAGAAGAGATCTCATGCAGAGCACTATGTGTGGTATTGATCTTACTTAGAGAATAATGCTAATGCAGTAAAATTACAGTAGTTCAATGTTTACTAGAATAATATCTGGAAATCATGAGTCATTTCATGAATATGTTAGCCTTGTATCCACTAGAGTGAGAAGGGATTTTTCTGAAATCTGAGAGATTCTAAGTAATCCTAACAGGATGGATATAGTGGTGATATTCCTTTTGAGAGAATCAAGAACAAGGAGTCACTGTTTAAAAATAAGAAGTCATTCGTTTTAGAGAGTAATGAGATGAAATTTTTTTGTAGGATCATTGGAATATTTCTTCAAAGGGCATTGGAAGTAGAATCTTGGAGTACTTCTATAGCAAAGTTGAATAGATTCATGGTAAGTTGAGGAATTGAAGGTTAGCAAAGGTAGATCAGAATGTAGTAATGAAGTTACAATCCACTATGATCTTGTCAAATGGTAGAATGATCATGTGGCTTTCTCCTGTTTTTATATCACATCTATATGAAACAGTTCTTTTTCAATCTTTGACATCTCTTTTCTCCCCTTTCAAGGTTCTTTAGAAGAACCCGATCTGGAGTTTCACTCTGGTTTTGGTTCTTTACGAAAACGGGACCCGCTCTCAGGACCACATGACCGGCCGCTTTTCAATATGCCAAGGGCACAGCCTGGAAGACGAGCACTCCTTCAGGGTGCTGGATTCTCGTGGTTCTGGAGACAGGCTGATTCGATGCTGGTGCTGCTGCCTGATGTATCATGGGAGTAAATGGAAGATTGATCGAAAGCAGTGAGCTGGCTGTTGGCTGTGTGCCCAGGGACTTGAGTTCTTTGGGCACAGAGCTCGGAAAAAGCGAGGCAACAGACTTTTAACACCGTAAATCAGTAGGTTGTCTTGTCATGTCTCCCCTCTTGCTGTGAAACAGAGATACCTCTTTTGTCCTCATTAGGGAGAGAGGGCCAGTGGTATGTCGAATATCGGGTGAATGAGTAGTCTTTGGGGTTCTGTAGGTTTGTGCCTTTATTGATGCTTTGCTGCTACTTGAGTGCTCAGTTGGGGGGGGGGGGGTGCCAATGCTTTTTTTGCTGGTGGACGTCATTGCTTTTCTGCTGCTTATGTGTGGGAAGGGGGAGTTTGTGGGGCTTTGGGGTTCTAACACTTAACTGTCATTCTTTCTTTGGGTACTCCTCTGTTTTTGTGGATGTTTGCGAAGATAAAGAATCTCAGGGCGTATATTGTATACATTTCCCTGACATTAAATGTACCTGTTGAAACATATATATCCTTCAAAAGAGAAGTAGAGGAAGCTGTTATATTTTTACTGCAGTCTCATATTCATTTAGGTGACCAATCTGTTAGGCCTTGTAGGACTCAGTTTCTTCATATGCCTTTTGCTCAATGGAGAACAATTCTCTCTGATTTCCCATTGTAAATATGCTCCACTCACCGGTGAAATTAAATGTTCACACTTTCCATCTGGACTTTCCATCTGCCACTCCACGATGGGGAGAAAACACGTTGCCCACGCAGCCCCATTTTATCCCAAACTGGCCCATTCACTTCTGTCAAAATCAGATTCCAGTGAATTCCATGCCATTTCTCCTGCTTCATGCCAACATGAAACATATGTACAACCACAGTGTGCCCCACCTCCCACTATAAAATGTTCAATCCTTATCATATTTTAAAATGCTACCTATATGACAAATGCTCCTGATCTAGTAAATTAAATATTACACAGTAGAGATAAAAATTTAAAAATATATATTAATTGATAACTTGGTTCCAAAATCATACATTACAAAATGACACTTAGATGATCCTTTAAATATTAAAATGTTCAGTTTGTGTGCTAGATACTTTGTCTGATTGGAATGGATAGCTCAGCATTATAGGGATTAAGGACTAAAGCAAAGTAATGAATATCAAATGACACAGAGATTTTCACTGTCGGGGTTGTGTCAGTGCTGAAAATAAATGAGTACATTTGTGAATCAGCTCTCAGAATATTTACTTTAAAATAGGATCTTCAGACCACAGTGCATTAACACTGGAATCAGCAGAAGAGTATAAGGACACACAAATACAGGTCGAGTTATTAAAGCTATTCAATGCTAGCCAGCTGAAGGAGTAGGAGCTTGACTGATTCAACAAAAAAATCATGTGGAAAGTATTCAGGGTGTAATGGATTAATTTCATGGCAGATGTAATGTGATGCTGGTGCTGATCATGGTGATTCACTTACACAGTTTGGGTGCTGCTGGAATTGCTCCCAAAGGTAATTACTGAGCTGAGCTCATAAACCAAAAGTGATGTTAACTGATATAGCAAAAGGGAAGATGCTGGGAATAGTCGGTGAGTCTGACAGCACTTATGGAGAGTTAACATTTTAGGCAATGCACTGCTAGATACACACACAAAATGCTGGAGAAACTCAGCAGGTCAAGCAGCATCTATGGAAAAGATTAAACAGTCAACGTTTCAAGGCAAGAATAATGCATCCCAAAATGTCGACTGTTTACTCTTTTCCATAGACACTGCCTGGCCTGCTGAGTTTCTCCAGCATTTTGTGTGCATTGCTGGGGTTTCCAGCAGCTTCAGATTTTCTCTTGTTTGTGAACTGCTAGATAATTCGGTTCTAACTTGCTTTTAAGCTGTATAACCAGAGGCAAGAGGTGAGGAAGAGATCAGAAGGAAAGGCATGTAACCTGTATCATTCATGATCTCCAGATATTCCAAGGATTTTTACAAAAGGTGAAGCAACTTCATGCTCATTTTGGGAAACACAGCAGCTATTCTTCAAACAAGCTTTCACAGGGAACAGTGCAATAATGATCCAATTAGAAGTATTTTTACTGGTGTTGACAGAAAGATGAATATTCTTCTTTAAAACAGTTGTGGGATTATTTAAATTACTTAAAATATATGAGTCCTTTATTAAGTATCTTACCCAATCTCACAGAGAGAATTTACAAGGATGTTTCTGTGACTTGCGGACCTGGATTATGGAGAAAGGTTGAATAAGTCAGGACTTTAGAAGGAAGATTTGATAGAGCTATACAAAATGATGAGGGGTATAGACAGGTTAATGCAAGCAGGCTTTTTCCATTGAGGTTGGGTGAGAGCAGAACTAGATATCATATGTTAAGGATGTAAAGTGAAATATTTAAGGGAAAACTTCTTCACTAAGAAGGTAATGTGAGTGTGGAACGAGCTGCCAGCAGAAGTGATGGATGTGGCTTTGACTGCAACTTTTAAGAGAAGTTTACTTAAGTATGAGAAAGGTATGGAGAGCTTTGGTACAAATGTGGGATGATGGGTCTAGGAAGAATAACAGTTTGGCATGAACTAGATGGGCTGAAGGGTCTGTTTCTATGCTGTAGTGCTTTATGACTCTATGACTCAAAAGACAAAATTCAATTTGTTGTAACCAGTCACTTGTCCAAAAGAAATTGAAACAGGTAAATTGGTACCTGTAAACCCAGTGCACCCGATGTGGCTTTTTATATATTGGTGAGACCCGACGCAGACTGGGAGACCGTTTCGCTGAACACCTACGCTCTGTCTGCCGGAGAAAGCAGAATCTCTCAGTGGCCACACATTTTAATTCCACGTCCCATTCCCATTCTGATATGTCTATCCATGACCTCCTCTACTGTCAAGATGAAGCTACACTCAGGTTGGAGGAACAACACCTTATATACCGGCTGGGTAGACTCCAACCTGATGGCATGAACATTGACTTCTCTAATTTCCGTTAATGCCCCTCCTCCCCTTCTTACCCCATCCCTGACATATTTAGCTTTTATCCCCCTCCTCCTTTTCCTCTCTCTTTCTGCCCATCACTCTGCCTGTTCTCCATCTCCCTCTGGAGCTCCCCTCCCCCTTTCTTTCTCCTGAGGCCTCCCGTCCCATGATCCTTTCCCTTCTTCAGCTCTGTATCCCTTTTGCCAATCACCTTTCCTGCTCTCAGCTTCACCCCACTCCCTCCAGTCTTCTCCTATCATTTTGCATTTTCCCCTCCCCCTCCTACTTTCAAATCTCTTACTATCTTTTCTTTCAGTTAGTCCTGACGAAGGGTCTCGGCCCAAAATGTCGACAGCTCTTCTCCCTATAGATACTGCTTGACCTGCTGCGTTCCACCAGCATTTTGTGTGTGTTGCTTGAACTTCCAGCATTTGCAGATTTCCTCCTGTTTGCTAGGTAAGTTGGTGACATGTCTTATTATTGTCACTCCTTCTGGTTAAGATGGTTCTACCGAGCATGTGCAAAAGCTTCCGGTAGTCAAAAAGCTAGGGAATCTGACAGAAAAAGCATCTCTAAAAATACCTTTCCTGAGGAAATTGTGTTAAATTATCAATGCAAACTGTTACGTACCCCGTAATTGGGTCACTTACCAGCAATGATAGAGAGGTCCGTTGAAGTCTGATGGTACTATTTTTAACAGTATTTATTGATAAAAATACACAAAAATAATATCAATGCAAACATACAGATAATATACGTCATCAATACTAAATCTAAAAGAGCGGGTATAATAATAATCAATAAGGAATAGCTCTATCGTTGTCTAGGGAATAATGTATTGTCCGATGGAAATATAAAAGTCGCTTTAGTTCATTCAAGCTGCAGCTTTCTGGTTGGAGAGAAAGACCAGTTAAAACTTGCCCATTCCTTTTATGATGTCAATCCTTTGAGAGTCGTTGGGAGTTGATTTCCCCGTTGTTAGCTAAAAACCGTTCTTCCATTGTAAAGGCACACCGATTCCGGGGCAAATGGAAAAGGACGCACGTGGCCTTCCCACCGGCTTTCGCTATTACGGGATCGCTAGCGTTTCTTCTGGTGAGTCTGAGGGGCTGTTCCCACAGACCCTCTTTTATCCTGACTCACAGGGTCTCAGATGTCAATCAGGTTGGGATGATGTAATCCCTCCACCAACCTCCCCCTTGGTTCATTGCCTGGGGCTTCGATGCATCGTACAGGATTCAATACACAATTCCGTCTCCAAGAGACAATAGCCGGTATCAATGGTTCCGCCTTTCGGAGGCCAGGACACATTCCAAATTGTTTGTGGATTCTGCATGTCTTTCTCTCATTTCCTGGGTCTCCTGAACTGACTTCATAGTGATCATGCGATTCTCATAAAGGAGGGGGCTACCCCACACCCTTCTGCCCCTCAGAGCTGTGGCACATTCGTAACAAAACAGTGAAGGGGCCCAACAATGGCGAGCTGATTTTGGGAGTGAGTCAAAATGGTGCGTTGCAGAATCCCGGCTGAAGAAGTTCCCATATTTGTTCTTCTGGCCCGGGTGGGAAGTTGGATCACTCTGGGCACCAATCTGAAGAGCTTGAGAGTGGCTTCGGGATGGGCAGAGAAATCTGGGCCTGGAATGAATTGCTAGTCAGTGAAATCTGGGCACAGAGCAAGTCACCGGGTAGCAAAATCTAGTGCTGGAGCCTTTTGCAGCAACAATACCTGGGCTCGAGTGTGAGGCATAATGCACTGTTTGCACTATTTGCACACCGGCCTAACTCAGAGGCGAGAATTTGATTTCACTCACTGTCTACGATGGTCATTCCTCTTGCCAAGGCGCGGAGCCTTTTGCTGTTCTGTCATTAGGTCGATTTAAATGCCAGTATAGATAGACTGAATAGATAGGGTATCGGTCAGAACAAGAGCCAATTTCACTCAATCTCTGCAATGGTTATCTCTATAGTGCTGAGGCTATGAAGAATGCCTTGGCTGCTGTGCTCTGTGCCCACTAATATGATGAGGCTTTGGGCCTACTATGAGCTGCTTCAGGGGTTCAGATCTGAGGACTCAATTTTGGTTTGTGTGGTAACTCCTACTTTACAAAAAGACCACTCAACAACTTGATAGCCAAAAGAACATCTTTATCTGGGACGGCAAATGATATTTACAAAACAGAGGCTTCCAGGTACCTTGTGCGGCCTGGGTGGAGGAACTATATACAACGTATACTAGGAGTAAAAAGAAAGGAAGTAAAAACCCTGCCAACCCCAGTAGTATTAAGTTACTTTTAATAATACTCACATTACAACACTTCTCCCCCTTTAAAATCCAACATTCCCCAAATATAGAAGAACTGGGAAATAAAAACAGTGGTATCATTAGCAACAGGTTACCATTACAAAAACACCTAAAGAAAAAAATGGAAAATTCAACATTCAATCTAACAACAAAAGAAACTATCCAATCAAAGATTCAGTCTGTCAGGAGGTTTTCGAGGGCGCTGCGATCTACGCACTACCCCTGGTGACCCAGCAGGCACCGTTGGTGAGGATGTTTTGGGTGGATCTAGTGTTGGGGACACGGGAGGGGTCTGTGTGTCCGTGTGAGAATGTCCATCCTCTTCAGGGGACTCTGCCCCCTCTGCCAGTGTCTCTCCCTCTAGCAAAGTCACTGGTGGACATGCTTTCCTGGTACGCATTAAGTGGTCATTGCTCCTTAACTGTTTTGGACTACTTAGCTTCTTTGAAATCGGTGGCAAGCTATTCTCAGCATTTCTGGGATAAACAGCATCTGCAGGTTTGCCACCTGGCTTGGAACACACTGAAGAAAGAACTTTGGTTTTTGAACCATCATCACGACCTTGGCTCACGATAGACCCAATTGCAAATTTTTCATAGAGTTCCTTGTTATAACTTGGAATTATCTGGAGTTCAACAGCAGGAAATCGCAATGCGTTTCAGAAAACCTCTTGTGCTTGAACAAAGGTCTTTTCTGTTAAATCACAGTCATTGATTTTGATGATACATTCATTCTCCTGGAGCAGGTTCTCTTTTCTTGAACGGCTGTTCTGTTCAATACCATGAATACTCAGGCCAAGGAATCTTCCACTCAGCATAGAGTTAAAAGGCACCACATGGATTCCCAGGGGGCCACTGCCTCCGGAAAATTCTACTTTCTTTGTCAAATCACTTCTGAATGTGAGTGCTTTCTGAATGCTTGTCTGGTGGTTCTGGAGGCTCTGTTCTTACATCGTCTGCGGGTGTCCCGTTCGCTACTGTTTCGATTGGCTTCACATGCCAGTTGAGCCGGATATTGCGAAGCCAATCACAACCCAAAAGACTGGGCCCAAAGCCCTTAGCTATCCCCAGCATGGCTTCAGCCTTCTGGCCCCTGGCCGAAATATCCACATATAACACCCCTAAATGAGGTATGGGCTGCCCCGTATAGGTCCTGAGTTTGAGCTTAGATGGTCTGATGTGAGGCAGGTTGGATCCCCATGTCCTCCTGTAGCTCTCTTCACTAATGACCGATGCAGTAGCCCCTGAATCAGTCTCGAACTTAATGTCCTTTCCCTTGACAGTGACTGTGGCATAATATGGTTCAGATAGTCCCTCATCTGTTTCCATCCCAAACATGTTGTAGGCACACGCTGCCTCCTAGTCTGCTTCTCCTAGGTGGTGTGTGGCTGCCTGAGTCTGCTGAGCTTTCCCTTGCCCCGGCTTAACCTTACCCTTTATGCTCCTGTACTTTTTAGCTAAATGTCCCTTTTTGCTACAAGCATGGCAGACAGGATCTTTGAATTTACAAACATTTGCATAGTGCGTTCCTCCACACCGAAAACATTCCACCCACTTTTCCTGTCTACCAGTCTCCCTCCTGATTTGGAGCACTGCTGTCGTCTGCGACCTCCCATATCCTTTCTGTATATCCTTGACATTATTAGCAGCCAACTCCATGCCTTGAGCAATCTCTAGAGCTGTCTTGAAAGTCAACGGTTGGGTTTCCCCCAACAAACGGCGTTGTAAAGCGTCATTATTAATGCCACATACTAATCAGTCACGGAGCATGTCATCCAACACGGCTCCGAAATCGCAATGCTCCGACAGCTGCCGAAGCTCCGCCACAAAATCGCCCACATACTGACCTGGCTTCCGGATGTGGCTGTGAAACTTGAACCGTTGAAATATCACCGAAGGCTTCGGATTGTGGTGGTTCCCCACAAGCTTGACCAGTTCATCGTATGGAATTTCTCCTGGTTTCTGTGGCATAGCTAAGTTCCGTATCAGCTTGTACGTCTTTGCCCCACACACAATCAGGTGAATAGAGCACTTCTCAGCCTCCTCAGTAATTCCATTAGCACAGAAAAAGTGGCCCAACCTTTCCTCGTACTCCGGCCACTCCTTGACTTGCTCGTCGAACACACTGACCGTTCCAAATGCAGCCATCTGAACCAGTTTACCTCATCGCCAAAAATATGTGGTAACTTCTACTTTACAAAAAGACCACTCGACAATTTGATAGCCAAAAGAGCATCTTTATCTGGGACGGCAAATGATATTTACAATACAGAGGCTTCCAGGTACCTTGAGCGGCCTGGGTGGAGGAACTATATACAGTGCGTACTAGGAGTAAAAAGAGCAGAAGTAAAAACCTCGCCAACCCTGGTAGTATTAACTTACTTTTAATAATACTCACATTTCAACAGTTTGGAATGCTGCTATTCACTTCAATTGTGAAAAATTTAGTTTTGGATGCTAGTCACACAGTTCATTTCATAAGAGTCCATGGAGGGGAGGCTGAGTTCTGCAATATGTTAATCTTTATCCACAATTGTCTGCAGTATAAAGCTATGATACATCTGAATAGGATGCTTTCTCTGGTACATTGATAAAAATTGGTAAGGGTCAAAGGTTCTTGAGCCTCCTGAGGAAGTATAGGTGTTGGTGCACTTTCTTTACCAGAGTGTCCATGGAGTTGGACTAATATGGACTACTGGTGAAGTTCACGTCCAGCAACTTGAAAAGTTTAACCTTCTTTACCTCAGGGACATTGATATAAACAAGAGTGTGTGCACTGACCACCCCCCCCCACCCCCACGTCCTGACGCCAATGATCAGTTCTTTTGTTTGGTTGACATTGAGGGAAAGGCTGTTGTCACGACAGCAAGCTTAGGGGTCTCCCTCCAGTAATCTAACTCATTGTTCTTTGAGATCAGATGTTGACATCATCTGCAAACTAGTACACCCTGAGATTCAGACAAGATCTAAAGTTTTTACACAAAACTCAGAGGGTCCAGAAGGATTTAAAGCAACCATCAGAAGAATGAGATGCAGTTCTCCATCTTGCATTGCTTTTCATTAAATCAGGAAAAGAGGACAAGGACAGAGAGAACAAAACAGGAATGGACTGTCAAATGAAAGAAGTAAGTTTCCTGGAGCTCAATGCAACTCACGCAAATTGTATGCAGGAAGCTAATCATTTGATTTTATCTTTGTGAAAGGTGGATTTGAAGTGAACAATTGAAAGTGACATTCATCAAGCTTCATGTTTGTTTGAAGAATTTTCACTTTTTTCTAGCATTTGGTTTTTTTATGCCCAATGATGAGGAGCTTTCCTTTTTTAATGTCTTAATAGTTCAATATGTAAATAAAAAATAAGGATGAAATGCCCATAATTTATTTCTCCTCAGTAACCCAGTCCCTCAAATTTCTATTCATTTTTTCATGAAGCAAAATTCATTTAATCTATCATGGCCGTCCTGATGACTGTTTTACGCAGTCACCACCTTAAGACTTGAAAGCTTGAATTTATACCCATATACTCACACAGTGTATTATATAAACAACTATGAAAGAAACGTCCACAGCATAGAAATTTTACATTGTCCAATTCAGGCCTAAAGATTTAACTGCACTGAAGGATCCCTTACTCTTGTGGGATAACAGTTTTCCTCACCAGTGAGGTCTGGGTGCTTAGCAGGTGAAACTTTTGGCTGTGAAACAATCTCAGGTTCTGGGGCCTCCTCCATGGTGGTTGTAGGAGTTAATGTTGGGACTGCAGGAAGTAGTTCTGAATACTTTCCTTCTGGACATGTTGGCATCCTGAACAGGTCAGAGCAAGCTGCTTGATCTGCTGATCTATCCTAGGCCCCTGAGTAAAGCTTCAAGCCAACATTTTGACCATGCCTAGATGACTGGCATGTAGCTCCTCCAGCATTTGGCTCTCAGCTTAGATGGTACAACAACTCTCAAATCTGAGATGGTCCTTGTCATCCCCACTGGTAGCAATGATGTCATTCAGGTAAGCCTTGCACCACCTGGTCCAGAGCTTTCTGTCTGAGTGCAGGTGCGTATGCTATTCCAAAAATAAGACTAATATAGTGAGAAAGCCCCTTGTGGGTGTTTATGGTGAGAAATTCTTTAGATTCTTCCATCTCCATCTGTAGGTAGACTTCAGCTAAGGCCACTTTACTGAAGTTTTTCCCTTCAGAAAAATTTGCAAAGATTTCCTCTATCTTTGGCAGAGGGTATTCACCTACTCTCAGTACAGGGTTGATAGCGAACTCAAAATCACCACAAACCCATCCTTTTTGGCTACTGGAACCACTGGCATTGCCAATGGGCTCTACTCAACCTTGGAAAGAATTCTTTTAGCCTCCATGCAATCTAGCTCACTGGCTAGTTATTATGGATGGTGTCAGGAACCATACGGGCTTTGCGAAACTTGGGGTAGGACATTTTCATTTAATACTATTTTACCCTTGATATGTTTGTGTTTTCCAATACCATCCTTGAACTTTGCTCTGGCATCACATCGTGCCTTTCTTAATTTGCTTTCAGTTGGCTCTATGGCAAGGGATTTGGCGTGCAAGTCATAGGTGTAGTTAGTAGATAGTAAATAATAAATAGTAGATAGTAAATCAAGTTGTAGTTATCCAAGCCAATCATGGGGACAATACTGACCCTTGTGTTTTAACCACATTCAAGTCCAACGTAGCTTGTTGTTTGTTGTATTTCAATGTTACAGATGTCATTCCAAAAGGAGTTATCTTTTCTCCACTATATATTCTTCATCTGCAGGCTTCAATTCATTATTTTGACATGCCATTCAAACTTTTTTTGTGGAAGGACTGAAACAACTGAGCCAGTGTCCAGTTTTGTTTTAATTAATTTGCCATTTACTTCTGGTGTAAGCCATACTGCTTGTCTATTGTTAGTTTTCACACTGTGAATCTTAAGGCTACTCAGTCCTGTGCCAATCTCATTATTATCAATTTTTTCATCAACTGTGTGTAGTTTTGTGCTCTTTTGAAACTGCAGCTTGACATTTTATCTTTTTCTCTTCCCTGTGCAGTCCATTCATTTTTGTCTGCCCATCAGGCTCTTTGTATGTGTCTTACTCTGTTGTATTTTCTGCAATTTGCACATTTAAATCTGCATTGGTCTGGTGTCTGTGAGCTCCTTGCCACAATGCCAGTGCAATTTGTTCAGCCAGGCAGATTTCTGTTTAGATATTACAATTTTGTTCATGCTCACTTTATTCCTAATTGCAACTCAATTGCATCTCTGGCTGCTGTTTCCATTGATGCAACAATTTCAAATGATCCTTTAAATATGAGTTGAACTTTAGTTAGGAGCTTTTTTGAATGTTTTCTTGTAAGATACCACAAACTAAATGATATCTCGGTGAATCATTAAGCCCAACAATACTCAGCTGATATCTTCAGTTCAGCTGCATAAGCTGCTTTTATAACAGAAGAAAATAGAAAACCTACAACACTATACAGGCCGTTCCACCCACAATGCTGTGCCGAACATGTACTTACTTTAGAAATTACCAAGGGTTCCCATTGCCCTCTATTTTTCTAAGCTCCATGTACCTATCCAGGAGTCTCTTAAAAGACCCTATCATATCTGCCTCCACCACCCTCACTGGCAGCCCATTCTACGCACTCACCACTCTCTGTGTAAAAAAAAACTTACCCCTGACATCTCCTCTGTACCTACTTTAAAGCACATTAAAACTGTGCCTTCTCATGTTAGCCATTTCAGCCCTGGGAAAAAAGCCTCTGACTATCCACACAATCAATGCCTTTCATCATCTTATACACCTCTATCAGGTCACCTCTCAACCTCTGCTGCTCCAAAGAGAAAAGGTCAAATTCACTCAACCTATTCTTATAAGGCATGCTCCACAATCCAGGCAACATCCTTGTTTATCTCCTCTGCAACCTTTCTATAGTTTCCACATCCTTCCTGTAGTGAGGTGACCAGAACTGAGCACAGTACTCCAAGTAGGGACTGAACAAGATCCTATATAGCTGTAACATTACCTCTTGGGTTTTAAACTCAGTCCCACGGTTGATGAAGGCCAATGCACTGTATGCCTTCTTAACCACAGAGTCAATCTTTGCAGCAGCTTTGAGTGTCCTATGGATGTGGATCCCAAGATCCCTCTGATCCTCCATACTACCAAGATTCTTACCATTAATATTATATTCTGCCATCATATTTGACCTACCAAAATGAATTGTCTCACACTTCTCTGAGTTGAGCACCATCTGCCACTTCTCAGCCCAGTTTTGCACCCTATCAATGTCCCGTTGTAATCTCTGACAGCGCTCCACACTATCCACAACACCCTCAATCTTTGTGTCATCAGCAAATTTACTAACCCATCCCTCCACTTGCTCATCCAGGTCATTTATAAAAATCATGAAGAGAAGGGGTCCCAGAACATATCCCTGAGGCACACCACTGGTCACTGACCTCCATGCAGAATATGGCCCATCTACAACCACTCTGCTTTCTATGGGCAAGCCAATTCTGGATCCACAAAGCAAGGACCCATGGATCCCATGCCTCCTTACTTTCTCAATAAGCCTTGCATGGGGTACCTTATCAAATGCCTTGCTGAAATCCATATACACTACATCTACTGATCTATCTCCATGAATGTGTTTAGTC
Organism: Hypanus sabinus; assembly: GCF_030144855.1. Lineage (NCBI taxonomy): Eukaryota > Metazoa > Chordata > Chondrichthyes > Myliobatiformes > Dasyatidae > Hypanus > Hypanus sabinus. The sequence goes on along the minus strand of NC_082719.1, from coordinate 57,666,623 downwards.
ACATTCTCAAAAAAATTGAATCAGGCTTGTAAGGCCTATAAATTCTTGGGCTAACTTTATTCACTGCCTTGAATAAGGGAGCAATATTTGCAACCCTCCAGTCCTCCAGAACCTCTACCATCCCCATTGATGATGCAAAGGTTATTGCCAGAGGCTCAGCAACCTTCTCCCTCACCTCCCACAGTAGCCTGGGGTACATCTCATCCAGTCCTGGTGACTTATCCAACTTGATGCTTTCCAAAAGCTCCAGCACATTTCTGTTTATGAAATCTAAAACATTCTGCAAAAACCAGTGGTCTTGCATTACTTTCTTGATATCAGCAAAGCTCATTTCAGCTGGTTTGCTGAAATGCAAACTTCTAAGCAAATTGTTTGCTTTTCCACCAATTGCACTCATCAACACTGGCACTTGCTTTTCATCGGCTTTCAAAACACTGTTCAATTCTTCAGTATTCATTGTCTGTTGTGCAATCAAATGCACCTATCTTTCTGATGTAGCCAGTTACTTCTGCTTTTTTAAAAAATGTATTATTATTATCACCAATAACTCACTGTTTATGAACCCATGAACTTCACCATATTTTCTGCCTTTTTTTTAATGTACCATCTCTCTGTCCCGCTTGCAAAGAAAAGAGAACCTGCTGCAATTTTCTTTAACTCAAATAACTTCCTGTAATTCAATAATAGGTAGTCATCTCGTTTATTTTAAAACATATTTTTACCACTGTTATGTTTCGTGTCTCCAGGAGCTAATCAAAAGAATAATATAGAACCAGGGAGAATATGCACACTTAGTTTTTACTCTAAATGAGGCACACACATATGACATAAAGCATAATGACATTTGTCATTCAAGTAGTTTTACATAAAGCCAACAACAAATTATGTAAACAGCAGAGAATGTTTAATCAAAGAATATGTTTACAGTATTACTCAACTATTGCTCAATAATATGTTTATAATATTACTCAACCAAATTCTGGGGGCAAAGGTGAAGGAGAGGTCAATAGGAAGCTACAAGCCCTGACAACAATCATTGTCAGCATCGCAGCTGAATGGTTCGGAGAAGAGGAGAAGAAAGGCTCCAGAACACCTTACTCAAATAACCAATGAGCGTTGAGGATCCACAAATTCAGGCAGCAGATGAAAGTGCTGAAGTCCCAATACAAGGAGGCAGGAGAAGAGGAGCGCAACGGCTTGGTCCAGCTGATGTGCATACTACGAAAGAAGATCAGGGTCCTCCGCCAGGCAGAGTGGCATCGGAGGAGTAAAAGGGCCCAAAAATGTGCTGCCTTTATCACCAAACACTTCAAGTTCACCAAAGAGTTGCTGGGGCAGAAGCGCAGTGGGAAACTGACCTGTTCACAGGAATACATAGACCAACATCTGAAGAAGATATAGAATGTTCCTGAAAGAGAGCAGGAGCTGGGAGAGTGCAACATCCTAACTGACCCCACTGAACCGGATGTGTAGTTTGACATGTCAGAGCTGCAGCTAAAGGAAGTCAGAGAGGTCGTCTGCAAAGCAAGGGCAAGCTCGGCTCCAGGACCAAGCAGCAGCTCGTACAAAGTGTACAAGAATTGCCCCAAACTCCTGCTGCGTCTGTGGAAGATCCTGCCAGTCTTCTGGAGAAGGGGGAAGATCCCAGAACAGTGGAGAGTGGCTGAAGGGGTGTGGATCCTGAAGGAGGAAAATGCCACCCAGATAGACCAATTCCGCATCATCTCCCTGCTGTGTGCCAAGGCAAAGATCTTCTTCAGTGCAGTCTCCAATCGGCTGTGCACCTACCTAGCAAAGAACACCTATATCAATACATCAGTCCAGAAGGGTGGCATGTCAGGGATGCTGTCTGGAGCACACCGAGGTGGTGACACAAATCATCAGGGAGGCCAGAGAGAACAAGGGCAACCTGTCAGTGCTGTGGCTCGACCTGGCAAATGCATATGGCTCCATTCCGCACAAGCTGGTGCAGCTCACACTGACCAAAGATCACGTCCCTAGCAGAATCAAAGACCATTTTGCTGATTATTACAGCAACTTCAGGGTGAGGGTCTCTTCAGGAGCAATTACATCAAGCTGGCACAAGGTGGAGATCGGCATCATGACAGGGTGCGCTATCTCAGTGACACTGTTCTCCCTAGCCATGAACACGCTCACTCAGTCTGCTGAACCAGAGTGCAGAGGGCCCAGAATGAATTCCGCTCAACTGCAACCACCCATCAGGGCATTCATGGATGACCTCACAGTCACCACAGAATCAGCCTCAGGCTGCCGGTGGATTCTGCAGGGGCTCGAAAAGGTGGTGGAGTGGGCCCGGATGCATTTCAAACCAGCCAAATCAAAATTAATGGTGCTGAGGAAAGGGACGATGGGGAACAAGTTCCGGTTCAGCATCGCAGGTTCAGCCATCCCAACATCACAGAAAAGCCAGTCAAGAGCTTAGGTAAGGTTTTTGACAGCTCTCTGAGGGACGCGGCATCCATTCAGGCGACCTGCACCGAGTTGGATGGCTGGCTAAAATCCATGACCATGTCTGGCCTACCTGGGAAGGTCAAAGCCTGGGTGTATCAGCATGGCATTCTTCCCAGAATCCTGTGGCCCCTCCTCGTCTTTGCAGAACTGATCTCGACAGTCGAAATCTTAGAGGGAGGGTCAGTAATCTTAGAGGGAGGGTCAGTAATCTTAGAGGAGGGTCAGTAATCTTAGAGGGAGGGTCAGTAATCTTAGAGGAGGGTCAGTAATCTTAGAGGGAGGTTCAGTAATCTTAGAGGAGGGTCAGTAATCTTAGAGGAGGGTCAGTAATCTTAGAGGAGGGTCAGTAATCTTAGAGGGAGGGTCAGTAATCTTAGAGGAGGGTCAGTAATCTTAGAGGAGGGTCAGTAATCTTAGAGGGAGGGTCAGTAATCTTAGAGGAGGGTCAGTAATCTTAGAGGAGGGTCAGTAATCTTAGAGGGAGGGTCAGTAATCTTAGAGGAGGGTCAGTAATCTTAGAGGAGGGTCAGTAATCTTAGAGGGAGGGTCAGTAATCTTAGAGGGAGGGTCAGTAATCTTAGAGGAGGGTCAGTAATCTTAGAGGGAGGGTCAGTAATCTTAGAGGGAGGGTCAGTAATCTTAGAGGAGGGTCAGTAATCTTAGAGGGAGGGTCAGTAATCTTAGAGGGAGGGTCAGTAATCTTAGAGGGAGGGTCAGTAATCTTAGAGGAGGGTCAGTAATCTTAGAGGAGGGTCAGTAATCTTAGAGGGAGGGTCAGTAATCTTCGAGGGAGGGTCAGTAATCTTAGAGGAGGGTCAGTAATCTTAGAGGAGGGTCAGTAATCTTAGAGGAGGGTCAGTAATCTTAGAGGAGGGTCAGTAATCTTAGAGGAGGGTCAGTAATCTTAGAGGGAGGTTCAGTAATCTTAGAGGAGGGTCAGTAATCTTAGAGGAGGGTCAGTAATCTTAGAGGAGGGTCAGTAATCTTAGAGGAGGGTCAGTAAGCTCCTCAGGAGATGGCCGGGGCTGCCAAAGAGCCGGAGCAGCATCGCACTCCATGGACACCACAACAAACTGCAAATGCCCTTCAAATTCTTGGAGGAGGAATTCAAGGCAACAAGAGTCAGAGAAGTGATACAGTACAGGGACTCAAGTGATCCGAGGTGGCTCGAGCAGGGATCCAAGTGAGGACTGGCAGGAAGTGGGCAGAGGAAGCTGTTCAGGAAGCAGAGGAAAGGCTGCGTCACAGGAGGCTGGTGGGAGTGGTCACATGAGGCAGAGCTGGGCTAGGATCCTTTCCAACTCCCCAGATGGACACCATCAGAGGGAAGGAAAGGCGCCGCCGAGTTCGGGAGGAGGTGAGAGCAGCAGTGGAGGAGAGGAGAACCTGCAAGGCGGTGGGAATGAAGCAACAGGGAGCTTGGACAAGATGGGAGAATGCGGTGGAGATGAAAGTGACCTGGGCTGAGCTTTGGAAAGCTGAGCCACACCGCATCCAGGCAGTGTACGATGTGCTTCCAAGCCCATCAACCCTGCACACATGGGGCAAAGCAGAGTCATCAGTGTGCCCACTGTGCTCCAAGCGAGGAACCCTGGAGCACATCCTCAGCAGCTGCACAAGGGCACTTGGTGAGGGACGGTACCGATGGAGGCATCATCAGGTCCTGAAGACCATCGCTGAAGCCATCAGCACAGGAGTGGAATGGGCGAAGTGGTCCTGACCCTTCAAGCAGGGGAGCAGCCAATACCCGCCAAAAGAACATCTGCAGGCATCCTGACCTCTGCAAGGGACTGGCAGTTGTTGGTGGACCTCGAACGGCAGCTGAACTTCCCCAACCATATCGCAGCCAGGAGCCTGCGACCAGAAATTGTCTGAGTCTACCAAGCAGGTGGTGCTGCTGGAGCTGACAGTCCCAAGGGAAGATCGCTTGGAAGAGGCCTTTGAAAGGAAGCTCTCCAAGTACGCAGGAGTGGTCAGCAACTGTCATCAGGCTGGATGGAGAGCGAGGTGTCCCCTGTGGAGGTTGAATGTAGGGGATTCGCAGCCCGTTCCTTAGCCAGAGCCTTCAGCAATTTGGGCATCAAGGGAAAGAGGAAAAGGAGAGCCATCCATAGTATCACCAATGCGGCAGAGAGGGCCTCAAGGTGGCTGTGGCTCAAGAGAGGAGAGCCATGGAGTCATAAGTTGCTAGCCATCTGACACAAGCTGGGGTCTGATCAGCCCTGGCTGGGTCACCTGGAGGAGGGTGTATGATGTTGAAAGACCCAAAACACCCGATGATTCCAGGAACATCACTGAAGATGTGTGTACACAGCTTACATAAAGCCTGTAACGAATTATGTAAACAGCAGAGAGTGCTTAATCAAAGAATATGTTCACAGTATTACTCAACTATTACTAAAATATTAACTACACAACACTGCACATTTTGTGCTAATTATTTATTTTGTAATTTACAGCATTTTTTATGTCTTGCTCAGTACTGCTACCACAAAACATCAATTAATGACTTATGTTGTAATAGGCTGGGTTAATCACACCCAAGCTATCTGAATGTCCAGGAGATGTGGTAATAAGTGTACAAGCATAGCAAAGTAACTTAAACCAAATTTATTATCATAAAATAGAAAGAGCAAATAAACCACCCAAAATACTACATAGTAAGTTACAAGGATTTTCGCAATGATCTCAGGGCTCACAATTTGTAGTTACCACTTAACTATTGTTGTTTTCAGAGGAAGTCTGAATTCTGCCTCATGAAATCACTCTGGGTTATTGCATCAGTCACAATCCCTCAGTCTAGAAGTAAAGTCCAATGAACCATGCAAAAGGTACCTTGATAAAGAGGAGTTCCACAAGTGTACAGAGACATAGAGAGACAGACAAACTCTTCGATCTTTTGGTCTCATGCCATTAACTCAGCCTGGTTTCTTTCAATTAAACTACTCATGTGTTCATTAACTCAGTGTTCAACATACTGTAATAAATAAGTTCAGCTATTTAATGGTTACTCCTTATGCATCAGTCCACCAGTAGTTTGGACTTAACATTTCTTTAGTTACAAAATAACATTAATATTAGATTTAAGTGATAAGCTCGAATCCAAAAAGAATTAATCAAGCCAATTTGACAGACGCTAAGAAAAAATCCATCAAACTAGCTCTAAAAGTAATCAACAGACATTTGGTCATTAACAGATACCCTAACGTTAATAGTGTCTGAAACTAAGAAGGAATCCAGCTACTTTCAGAGAGCTTCAAGACATTAACAAACCTACACTTTTTAACTTGTACAGACACCCTACATGAAGTCAGCTCGCGAAGAGTTAAATTGCCACTTTGAACTGTTCAGAATTGCATCCAGTATTTTACAAAATTGAACACGTCCCATATATCAGTGATAACTAACCTGATTCTGATGTCTGAGTCATATCAAGGGGATGGGATATCTGATCAGTAAGTTTCCACAATCCTAGCCTAAAATCCATCGCATGCCTCATACCTTGTGAAGGAAAAATAAAACATGGGCTGCACAGTGGCATAGTGGTTAGTACAACATTTTACAATACAGATGGCTCAGGTTCAATTCCTGCCACTGCTGTCAGGAGTTTGTACCTTCTCCCCATGACCACGTGGCTTCCTGCTGTGTGTCCGGTTTTCTCCCACATTCCAAAGATTTGTTGGTTAATTGCTCATTGTAAATTGTTCTGTGATTAAGCTAGGAAAAAATTGGGGGATTGCTGGGTGGCACAGCTTGAAGGGGAGGAAGGGCTTTTTCCATGCTGTATCTCAATAAATAAATAAGTAGATAACATCAAACATTGCCCGCAGCAATGTAAAGATCCAGCTTGAGGTTCATGTCTGGAGTTCAGCCTGCCTGCAGGTAGGAATTGGTCCCATTCGAAAGGAAGATTCTGATGCAGGTCTTGTGGGACCAATAATCCTTAAAGTAGTGTATGACCATTGTCAATTCTTTCTTTTATCTTGTGGTTGGCAAAAGAGATGGGAGATGGGTGAGCTTCCAGTGAAGGTAGCCGAATGTAGGAACAGGCTCCTGGTTCCGAAAACACAACAAAAATCAGTAGTAGAAGGTCCCAGGGGGAGGTACCTGGAGAATGGCTCTGAATTCCATACAGTGGGGTTAGGGGTCTAAAGGGTCAGATAATATCCTCCCATTCTACATTTGGCAGTCTCTTCTCATGACTTGGTGGCCTGAACAGTTAGATGCATTTTCACAGAGTGTGGAAACAATGTCTTCACCATACTTAATACTTATGCCTTGAAGTTCTAGCTGCACTACCCTGCCACCTTGAATGTTTTCTTGAATGCTTAGCAAGTAGTCTATGTAAAGAAAGGATCAGTACTTACACTCACAAATCTGAATGTAACTTTACCACTTATACTACCTCTCTCAAAGATATCTTATAGAATCAGTTCATTTTCCTTCTGTACCTTCAGCTGAAGATTAACATGGTCTACCTAGTGACTTGGTACTTGCTCTAATAGATGGCAATTCAATTGACTTGTTGTCAGATCGTGTAAAATGTGCCAGGTAAGTTTCAGTCTTTTTCACTGGTTGTACTGAGAGGGGAAGAATGTAAGATAGCTATTTTTACAGAGCTTTACCTTCTTGGACTTCCCTTTCCATGCAAAGAACTGCTTTAAACAATTTAATGCACATAACATAAATCAAGATCTCTAATGTATCTTTCATATTGTCCTCTTCTACATTCTTTCACAGGTTATTTCTGGGAATTTGGAGGAGAAGGTCTACTCCTGCTCCAGGAATTATTTTATAAAGGATGTTTTTTAAAGAGACTGTGTAATCATTCACAAGTTAAAGCCTTCAGCAAGTATGTTGGTTATCAGTCAACCCAGACTTGTTAAATTAAATTGTTGCATCTTTCCTATTTAGCATAGGGATTTGACTTTTTAATTCTTCTGAATCCACCTTTGTTACTTTGCATATCATTGTTTAGGCTATTGTTACTATTGTGAATTTTAACATTTTACATAAAGCTTAAGTTTTCTAGGAGTGTATCTCCAATTGCAGTGTTTTAATTCCAGTGCCAGATTGGTTAATTGATTGAATTAATCATTTGCATGCATATGATTGGTAACTTATAAATTGAAAGCAACTTAACCTTGGTTTCTAAAAACATTAGTCATGTAACTAAGTGTGCGATAAATATATCAGTGGCAAAATATAGATCGGCTATGCTTCACATTATTCTGGTTCGGTACTTACTAGGAACAAATGACAGATTGCTATAAATATAATAAAACAAAATATTTCAGCAAGACATATCACTTTTCGTTAAAATCTCCATCTCATGAAATTCTTATGAAGCTTATTTACTAGCGATCCAAAATGTACTTGTGCTTCCGGGGCTCATTGTTCCTGCCAACGCTACTATATTTATCTATAATTAATTGATCACGGTAAATCTTGTGTGGGAGGCTGAATGTACAAAGGTGGGATTTTAAACCATACAGCAAGCTTATTGCTCAAGGCTAATTTAGCGAGCCTAAGTGGAAATATGCAACTTGTTGCTGATGTAGTCAGCACTGAGAGGAACAAATTGTTATTTCTCTTCTCCGGGACTTTGGAACCTACAGTCAGAATCGTTGAGTAGTACAACACAAAATGGATTGTTTGGTCGACCACATCCTTGCTCAATCTTGCCCATACTTACAGATCCCACATGTTTACATTCGAGCCATATCATGTTGTGTCTTGCCTCTTTCCTATTGCTGTCTATAAAGAGTCTGTACGTTCTCCCCATGACCTCGTGGGTTTCCTCTGTGTACTCCAGTTTCCTCCCATGGTCCAAAGGTAGATCAGTTGATCACCATAAATTGTCCCATGGTTAGGCAATTGTCATGGCATGGTTAGGCATGGTTAGGCAATTGTCAATTGGGGGTTGCTGCATGGCATGACTTGAAAGGCCAGAAAGGCCTATTCACTGTTGTATCTCAATAAATAACTAGGTAAATAAATATCCAGCTATCTATCTAAATGATTCTTCAGTTCAATGATCGCATATGACTCCACCACCTCCACTGAAAATGGTCAGATATCAAACACCCTCTGTGTAAAAATAGCTTAGCCCTCAAGATAAGCTGAACCTTGAAATAAGTTGCTGAGAGTTGTAAACTTAGTGAGCTCCATCATGGAACTAGCCTTCATGGTATCCAGGACATCTTAAAAGAATGATGCCTCAAAAAGATCACATTCATTATTAAGGAGCCCCATCACCCAGGTGATGCCTTGTTCTCATCAGGTAGGGGGTACAGAAGCCTAAAGGCACACAGTCAATGATTCAGGGACACTTCTTCCCCTTTGCTCTCCGATTTCTGAATGGAAATGGACACCCATGAACATTACTTCACTTTTTTATTTCTATGTTTGCACTACTTAATTAAACTATTATATATATTTACTGTAAATCAGTTTTTCTCTATTATGTATTGCATTGTACTGCTATTGTGCAGACAGTACAATATGCCAGTTATATTAAATCTGATTCTGATTCTAAATTCCCTTTTAGCACTCCTTCCTTTCATGGTAAACCTTTTTCCCTCTTGGTTTGATACTCCTACAATCAGAAAAAACATCCTGGAGATCTTATAATTTTACACACTTCAGCTTCCTCTGCTCCAGGGAAAACAAGTCCAAACTATCCTGTCTTTGCCTATAACTAAAGTTCACCAATCCAGGCAACATCCTGGTGAATCTTCTCTTCATTCTCTCCAGCACAAGCACATCTTCCCTTGTGTATGACAGCCACATATGTATATGATACTCCAAATTTACTCTAACTGGTGTTTTGTAAAATTACAGCATAACATCCTAACTTTTATATTCTGTGCCCTAACATATGAAGCATGTCATCTGCGTTTTCACCATGCTGCTTATTTGTGTTGCCATTTTCAATGTATAATGGATCTGAGGCCACAGATTGCTCTGCTCATCACCATTCCCTCATATTCTGCCGTTTCTGTCCTAGTTGAGCTTGCCTTCCCAAAATGCACCACATCACACATTGGGATTAAATTCCATCTATTCTATATCCCACAGTAGCTTTAAGCAACTTTTCTTGCTATCTGCAACATGGTGATTTTCATGTCATCGACAAATTTAATACCATTTTTCCACCATTTACATTCAAGCCATTAATATATATTACAAATATCAGAAGTCCCCATATCAAACCCTGTGGTACAAAACTAGACCCTGACTTTCCATCAAAGAAGCATCCTTCTACCATGACTTCTACCTCATATTACCAGGCTAAATTTCGATCTAATTAGTCAGATTGCCTTGGATCCCATGTGCCTTGACCTTCTGGACCAACCTCCCTTGCTTCCTACAGCAATCTGTCTCATTCTAATTTGATTTAATCTGTGCCAGACAATGATGATAGCATCTTAAAATTGCCAAAATGCATTTTATACTTCAAAATCTATTTAAAGGTTTTCACAGACTGAGTCTTTGAAGTAGCCCAGATTTTGTGTGAGGCTTGCCACATCTTTTCCTCTTACCCCTTTGTGGCCAGAACTCTGACCTGAGCCACATATCTTGAGATATGGTATTTATACACTGAAAAAAAGGTTACTGGGAAATGTCAGTAAGTTAAAACATTTTGTGATGAAGGAGATCTGTTCTTGACCGGACATAATGGAAAAGAGACAGCTGATAGGAGTTACATTTGGAGGGATGGTGAGCAACAAGTTGAACTTCCAGCATGAGAGTTTGAAAGGCTCTCTTTAATTTTTGTCTTCTGTCCTCTCTGATGACTTCTGAACACAAGAACTAAACAAGCAGACCTTGGTTGTCAACACATTCAACGACAGGCTATCTTCCATTTTATTTGGTTACCCCAAGCAGTATGGAGGGTGTTGTGTGTGAACATAAGACCATTAGACATAGGAGAAGAGCTAGACAATTTGGCCAATTAAGTCTGCTCCCTCATCAATCATGGCTGATTTACTCTCCCTCTTAACCCATTTCCCTGACTTCTTCCCATAACCTTTGATGCTTTTACTAATCATGAAACCATGTAACCATCACATTAAATATACCCAGTAACCTGGCCTCCACAGCTGCCTGTGGCAACAAATTCCACAGATTCATTATCCTCCAGCTAAAGAAGTTCCTCCTCATCTCTGATCTAAATGGGCACCCCTCTATCCTGAGGCTGTGTCCTCTGGTCTTTGCCTTCTCCATTATACAAAACATCTTCTCCATATCCACTCTACCTAAACCTTTCAAAATTCGATAGGTTTCCAAGAGGTCACCCCTCATTCTTCTGAATTCCATTGAGTAGAGGCCCAGAACAATCAAATGCTCCTCAAATGACAAATCTTTCAATCCCGGAATCATTTTCGTGAACCTCCTTTGAACCCTTTCCAATGTCAGCACATTCTTTTTTAGATTAGGGGCCCAAAGCAGCTCACAATGCTCCAATTCACCAGTGATTCATAAGCCCTCAACATTACATCCTTGCTTTCATATTCTAGTCCTCTCAAAATAAATGCTAAATAAATGCCTTCCTCATCACTGACTTAACCTGAAAATTAACCTTTAGGGAATCATGCACACGGACTTCCAAGGCCCTTTGCAATTTAGATTTTTGAATTTTCTCTCCATTTAGAAAATTGTCGATGCTTCTATTGCTTCTATCAAAATGCATGACCATATACTTCCTGACACTGTATTCCATCTGCCACTTCTTTGCCCATTCTCCTAATCTAAGTTCTTCTGTAGCCTCCCTACTTTGTCAGACTACCTATCCCTCCACCTTCTTAACTTGTTAAGCAGCCTCATGTGATGCACCTTGTCAAAGGCCTTCTGAAAATCCAATTACACAACATCAACTGATACTCCTTTGTCTATCCTGCTTATTATTTCTTCAAAGAATTAGAACAGATTGGTCAGGCAAGATTTTCCCTTAAGAAAACCATGCTGAAACAACTATTTTCTCATGTGCTTCCAGGTACCCCCAACACCACACCTTTAACAATCGATTCCAACACCTTCCCAACCACTGAGGTCAGACTAACTGGCTTATAATTTCCTTTCTTCTGCTTCTCTCCCTCCTTGAACAGTGGAATGACATTAGCAATTTTTCATTCCTCCAGAACTATGCAAGAATTAATTTATTCTTAAAACATCATTACTAATGCTTCCATAGTCCCTTCAGGCACCTCATTCGGAACCCCAGGGGCGTATCTAGGTTAAGTGACTTATCTACCTTTTTAGTTTTCTAAGAATTTTCTCTCTAGTAATGGCAACTTTACGCACTTCTGCCGCTGACACTTTCAAACTTTCTGCATACTGCTAATGTCTTCCAAAGTGAAAACTAATGCAACATACTTATTCAGTTTGTCTGCCATTTCCTTGTCCCCCATTACTACCTCTCCAGCAACATTTTCCAATGATCTGATATCTACTCTCGCCTCTTTTTTTACACTTTATATATCTATAAAAACTTCTGGTATCCTTTTTAATATTAAAGTGGGTGCAGTTAAGATAGCACTGAATGGCTGCTTCTTTGAGCTCATCTGTGGAAACCAATTAAATTCCTCTCTTTAATGCCTCTTCTTTGCTTTTTAAGATGGTTGGGGTTCCATTGAGGTCCCTGATCTGCAACAGCACTCAGACTGCAGTTTTTCACACAATGACTTCCATTCCTGGAGCTCACAGACCGCCCAGCCATTTTCTGACATTCCCCAGGCACATGATGGAAGATGCTGGGGTGTGGCCTCCTGCGGCCTTGTAGATAACAAATTTTAGGCTGGTTCTGCCAACTGAAACGTCAAGGGAAAATGAACGTCAAGATTTTGCAGCAGTGGATGCTGTGGATGAAGATCTCTGTACCCAGTTGATTGTACTCTGTACTCTCTCTTTCTCCCAATGGTGGAAAGATTTTGCTGCCAATTCTCGAACTGGAGAATCTTAGGGGAAAAAAAGTGACATGACACTCTGTAACATTGTAACAGCAACTGTTGGTTGGTCCCCCTTTTGCTGAAAAATGGGTGACATCTCTCTGTCCCTTAATAGTGAGTGAGTGAGCCTGTGGTATGTCGAACTGTTGGTTAAACAGTGATTTTTGTTGACTGTAGGTTGTGATCTCTCTTTGGGTGCTTTTATTTTGCTTGGTGGGTGCTGATGTCTTTTGCTTAAATAGGTAGGGGGAAGGATAGTTGCTGTTTTGCAAGGTTGTAGTGGAAGAAGGGTCTTGGTGGTTCTAAGCCTTTTCTGCTGTTCATTCTTTCAGGGTTCTACTATATTCCGTGGATGCCTGTGAAGACTAAGAGCTTCATGTTGTATACTGTATACATTCTCTGATAATAAATGGAACCACTTGCACCATTTGAATATTATAGGTACACATCTTCTTATTCCATCTTTTCCAGCTTTAGTTTCCTTCTGCTAGCTTTTAAGATCTTCCCAATTCTTTAACTTCCCACTAATTTTTGCTCTATTGTATGCCCTCCCTTTGGCTTTTCTGTTGGCGTTGATTTCTCTTGTCAGCCATGGTTATGTCATCCTGCCTTCAGAATACTTGTTCCTCTTTGGAATGTTTATATCCTGCGCCTTTTGAATTGACCCCAGAAATTCCAACCATTCCAGCTCTGCTATTACCCCTGCCATGTTCTTTTCCAATTAACTTTGGCCAGCTCCTCTCTTATGCCTCTGTAATTTCATTTACTCCACTCTAATATGATACATATGACTTTAGCTTCTCCGTCTTAAATTGCAGGATGAATTCTATCATGTTATGATCACTGACTCCTCAGGGTTCCTTTACCTCAAGCTCTCAAATTAAATCCAGTTCATTGAACAACACCTAATCCACAACAGCTGATTGCCTAGTGAGCTCAACCTTGAACTGCTCTAAAAAGCTATCTCATAGGCATTCTAGAAATTCTCTCTATTGGAATCCAGCACCAACCTGATTTTCGCAATTTACCTGCATATTGAAATCCTCCATGACTTTGTAATATTGTCCTTTTGACATGCATTTTCTACCTCCCATTGTAATCTGTATACCACATCTTTATTACTGTGTGATGGTCTCTATATAGCTCCCATCATGGTCTTTTTATCCTTGCAGTTCCTTAGTTCTATCCACAATGATTCAACAACTTCCGATCCTATTTCACCTCTTTCTAATGATTTGAATTCATTTTGGGCATATGGGCATAATCTTTGCCTCACTGTGTGTTGTTGACCTTTCGCCATTTTGTTGGTATACAGTGTATGTCCATCCACATCAGTTCTGAAGAAAGACTCAAATCAGAATAAGATATTCAGTCCTTTGTGTAGGCTACTCCCACACAGTTGATCTGTATGGGATAAAGACCTGGAAGGTCTTATTTCAAAATTTCTTTTACATTTCCAACATACTGATCTGGAAACTCAATTGTGCATCACTGTTTTCTCAGTACTCTGTGCTGAAAATATATTGTTTCCTGGCTGAGGTGCAATAACAACTATTTCCAGGTCCCTTTGCATTTGTATTGGAGTTCAACCAGACAATTATATTTTGGAACATTGCAGAATATGTTGCCTCAGAATTGCTATTCATTTAAAATTTCCAGGAAATCACTTCTTTCATTCTACATGTTGGATAAGGACCAGAATAATGTGAGTCTTATAACTTACATTTGATTGCTGATCCCCACTAACACCCCATTTCCATTGCAAGCTCCCCAATCCACCAATATAGCCTTGCTGATCTTTCAAAAAAAAACCCAAACTCCAGCCCACCTAATTGTCCTGCAAAAGCTCCTTAACCACTTGATTCCTGGCTCCAGATCCTTGATCACCTGACTTCTAAATCAATCATGCTACGAATGACTCATATTCTTCAAGTTACATACTCTCAAATGGAGTTCCTTGAACAGACCCATTCGGTGGAGCATTTAACACTATTTCACCTCCAACATCCTCATGGATTGCTTCTCCCACTCCCATCAGGGAGGAGGCTACATAGCATCCAGACCAGGACCACCAGATTCAAAAACAATAACTTCCTTGAGGTAGTTAGGCTGATCAACATTTCCAGCCATTAACCTCCACTCCACACCCCCAACAGCCACTACTTTTTCATTTCCTGTCGGTCACCTTATGCAAAGATGCTCCTATGTTAGTGCCATATAGCCATCTACTGTATGTATATAAGCTATCTTTTGTATTTATATTTTTTGTTATTATTGTGTTCTTTATCTTATTGTGCTTTTTTATGCTACATCAGAGCCAGAGTAAATTATTTCAGTCTCCTCTACACTTGTGTACTAAAACTGACAATAAGCAATTTGAATCTTGAATCATGAACATATCACAGAGTTAGCAAGACTTCCACCTCCAATTCAGGTCCCAGCCACAGACACAGAAATTCCTCCACTGAATTTCCCCCATCTAACCCTGACTCTCTAGAATTTGTCTGTGTCCTAGGCATTGAATTTTTCTTTGTGTATCCTCCAATAGAAGTGAAGAAAAACGCTTAATGATAATTCAATAACAGTTACAACTTTAGCTGTATAGATGGACCCATGACGTGAACAGTCACTTGAACATTGCACAATGACTAGCATAGCTCACTTTGGTCAATATAGTACACATTTCAGTCCTATATATATATAGACACACACAGGCAGCATCTATAGAGGGAAATGAACAATTGCTGTTTCAGGCCGAGACCATTTATCAGGAATGGAAAGGAATGGGACTGAAGCCTCAATAGAGGTAGAGAGAGGGGTAGGAGTACAAGCTGGCAGGAAGTACCTGAGTCCAGATGAGAAAGGATAGGGTAGGAGAGTGACAGCATGAATAAGAATGATGTGAGAAGCTGGAAGGTGACAAGTGGAAGAGGTAAAGGGCTGAAGAAAGTACCTGATAGGAGAGGACAGTAGACTATGGAAGAATGTGAAGGAAGTGCGGAACCCAAGGAAGGGGTTGGGCAGATTGTGAGGGTTGGGGAGGGGAAGAGAAGCAATGAGTAGGTCTTTGTTAAGAGAGCATACTATAACCAATACAAGTTATGAAGGGGATTTCAATCCTTTTGTAACGAAGCATTTATGTAATCATTGAATTGATCCAAAAAGGGAAGACTGCATGTATAACCCATCTTGTGCATATTTCAGCAATAGTCAAGATCAAAATGTTTCAGCTTTACCTTGTTACCTACTAAAAGCTCTTCCCTATCATATAGGCATCACATCAAAAAGATTTACAATGAATGCAGGAACTTGCCCACAAGAGAACTGTTCACTTAGGGTCCAGGGACCAGGTCAGCTTCCACTAAAGCAAAATCAGAAAATATTTTTATCATTTGCCTGATCTTCTGCCTAGTCCCATTTACTTGCACCTAACCATAGACATCCTCAACAATGTCCCTATCCAATCTTCTCTTAAATGTTATAATTGAACTCACAGCTACCACATCCACTGGCAGCTTGTTCCACATTTGTACCACCCTATGAGTGAGGAAGCTCCCCCTCAGATTCCTCTTAAATATACAGGTAGTGAGTTAAATAGCTTGTGAGATGGAAAGAAAGTTCTGATGGATAAAAATTCTCCAATGTATATTTCAAAGAGAAATTGAAGTATTTTCTTTATTGGACACAATTATTTGCATTGGTCTAAATTTCTAAACTGAAAATATAGGAAGGCAAATAATGGAGAACAAATGAAAAGCTGAAGATAACAATGGAAGTACAAAAAGTTAGCTTTTGAATTTTTGCTTTTGCAAAACACGGTTACGGCTGATATACTCCCTGCTTTGAAAGGATTTATTTATCACAAGATTTACTGTTTTCAGAGCTACCTTATGCACTTGATAAACCTATAATGTCACAAACTCTGTTTTGAAGTGCCTATTTCTGAAATCATTAAATTAAAGGTCAGAAAGTGGATAAAAAATTAAGATCTAGCCTGTGAAATCAGCAATAGCAATCATTTCTACAACACTGCTGATGCACAGGAATATATTACAGAAAGTCTATAGAGCAAAGTGAAGGAAGCAGAGTCAGAAGTTGAAAGCAAAATAGTGGGATGGGTATTATATTTGATAGTCATTCACAATTTGAGGCATTACCAGTAGACCCTGAGCTGATTGTCATGATAGACCACTTTAGAGGCCACAGTATTCCTGTGGACCTGGGATCCACATACCCTTGGGAGAGCAGATTCCTTTAGCGTGACACACAAAGCAGATTAGGTAGCATTAATAGAGGGAAATGAACAGTCAGCTTTTTGGGCCCAGAATGACTATAGCCTGGCCCCCAATCTTTCATCGAGTAAGTTTTTAATTATGTGATATTTGATTCCAAGCTGTCACTGGGGTTCTGCTCATGACTATAGATCAATAGTTCATCCCTTTGATTGCTATCTTAGTAACATAATCACTCAGCTACCATAGGCCTCAGCGATAGAGAATTGCTTCTCTGGGCTGAGGCTTTGGAGGACCACTTGTTTCATATAAATATGAAAGACCTTAATACTGTATATTGCTATCTTCCATTAGGATAGCAAAGGCATATCTATGGCATCAGACAATTTATTGAGATTATTATTGCTTAACTCAGAATAACTAACACTGCAGTTTCTATCACTGATCAACCATGAACAAATTAACTGCCAAATTCCTCAGAACTGCAAATTTTCCAAAATTCTTGAGGACATGATGATTTGACTAGTATCAGAAATTGCTCCTGAAACCAAGGAAGCAAATCCTTATCCATGCACAACTCCAGATCTTCAATGTGCACACAAGCCACATGATTGTTTTCAATCTATTAGAGATCATGAAGTTTCTTCACTACATATATAATAGTTGCACAAAGAGGTTGTTCAGCAGTCATTCTCAATGAAATTTAGAGATGAACGATAAATGTTAGCCTTCTTTGACAGCCACCGTCCTTACATGTACCATATATGAAAAAAGCTAGCTGTATAATTAATGATTACTCTATTATCAAGTTATTTCACACTGAATGGGGAGCAAGAAAACACCAGCATGATTAATGATTACTCTATTACCACATTATTTCATCCAGTAAATTACACAAGCTGCCCACTGCATTCCTGTCTTTATGAACAGAGTGTAGAGAACAGACAGAAATTAATGATTTTAATTTACTTTCACAGAAGCAGAAGTAACAAAGATGATGACCAAAAATATCTAACCATACTCGCAAAATATGTTCAAGAACCCCACATCTCAGCATAGCTTGACTGTGCAGCTCACAATTTTCAAGAACTTAGTAACTTCATATTAACATGATTTAAAACAAAACAACTAATGTGTGTTGGTAGATCTTTTAAAAATTGAAGGTGATGAGGAGCTAAGCTTAACTTTAGAGAACCTTCGGCCTGCAGATTTCAAATTCTGATTTTAAAAAAAAACAACACAACACCAGCTGTTTTCTCCACTTCATATAATTATTTTGACATTTCGTTCCAAGGATATTAAAGCTTCTGTATTTCCCAAATTAAATATTAAAAAGAAACTGTAATATTTTATTTGTAATTTAAGTTAAATGTCTGGATCATTTGTTGCTCAGTTGATTCCACCTAAGCATTTCAAAGTTTAAATTAAATTTATTATCAAAGTAGATATATGTCATACTAAACAACCCTGAGATTCATTTTCTTGTGGGCATTAACAGTAAATACAAGAAACACAATAGAATCAATGAAAGACTGCACCCAACAAACAAACAGTGTGCAAAAGACAACAAGCTGTACAAATACAAAAAGAAAGAAAAGTAAACATTGAAAATATAAGATGAAGAGTCCTTGATATCAGAATCAGAATCAAGTTTATTATCATCAGCATGTGATGTGAAATTTGTTAACTTAGCAGCAGCAGTTCAATGCAATACATAATCTAGCAGAGAGAAAAAAATAATAAATTAACAAACAAACAAACAAATAAATAAATAAATTGCAGTATACAGATATTGAATAGATTAAAAATTGTGCAAAAACCAGAAATACTATATATTTAAAAAGTGATGTGGTGTCCAAGGATTCAATGTCCATTTAGGAATTGCTGAGTGTGTGTCTTCAGGCTTCTGCATCTCCTACCTGATGGTAACAGTGAGAAAAGGGCATGCCCTGGGTGTTGGAGGTCCTTAATAATGGACGCTGACTTTCTGAGACATCACTACCTGAAGATGTCCTGGGTACTTTATAGGCTAGTACCTAAGATGGAGCCAAATAAATTCACAATCCTTTGCAGCTTCTTTCGGTCCTGTGCATTAGATACCCCCATACCAGATAGTGATGTAGCCTGTCAGAATGCACTCCATGCTACATCTATAGAAGTTTTTGGGTGCATTTGTTGACATACCAAATCTCTTCAAACCCCTAATGAAGTATAGCCACTGTCTTGCTTTCCATATAACTGCATCAATATGTTGGCACCAGGTTAGATTCTCAGAGATCTTGACACTCAGGAACTTGAAACTGCTCACTCTCTCCACTTCTGATCCCTCTATGAGGATTGGTATGTGTTCCTTCATCTTACCCTTCTGGAAGTCCAAAATCAGCTCTTTCATCTTACTGACATTGAGTGCCAAGTTGCGAGTCCATAGGTTGTGAGAACAGTTGAGTTGAGGTGAGTGGAATTAAGTGAAGTTATCCTCTCTGGTTCAAGAGCCCAATGGTTGATGGGTAACAACTGTTCCTAAACCTAGTTATATGGCTCCTTTACCTTTTTCCTGGAGACAGCAATAAGAAGAGAGCATGGCTAGGATGGTAGGGGTCATTAAATGATGAATGAGAATAAAGGGGGCCTTTTCTAGTTGGCTGCCAGTGACTAGTGGTGTTCCTCAGGGGTCAGTATTGGGACTGCTACTTTTCACATTGTTTGTCAATGATTCAGATCATGGAATTGATGGCTTTGTGGCAAAGTTTGCGGATAATACAAAGATAGGTGGAGCAATGTGAGTGCAACAGGACTTAGACAAATCGGAAGAATGGGCAAAAGAGTGGCAGATGGAATACAGTGTTGGGAAATGTATGATAATGCAGAAAGTACACTGCAGATACTGTGGTCACATCAGCATGTACAAACAAGCTGGAGGACCTCAACCAGTCAGCATCCGTGGAAACGAGCGGTCAATGTTTCGGGCAGAGACCCTTCGTCAGGACTGAAGAAGGAGGGGGCAGGGGCCCCATAAAGAAGTTGGGGGGAGGGTGGGAAGGAGAATGCTGGTAGGTGCCAGGTGAAAAACCAGAGGAAAGATCAAGGGGTGGGGGAGGGGAAGCAGGGAGGGGATAGGCAGGAAAGGTGAAGATGGAATGTAAGGGGAAAACACTATTGGTAGTAGAAGAAGGCAGAATTATGAGAGAGGTGATAGGCAGCTGGAAGAGGAAGCAGAGTGAAAGTGGGATGGGGGAAGGGAGGGGGAGGGAATTACTGGAAGTTGGAGAATTTGATGTTCATACCAAGGGGCTGGAAACTACCCAGATGCTATATGAGGTGTTGCTCCTCCAGCCTGAGTTTGGCCTCATCATCGCAGTAGAAGAGGCCATGTATGGATATATCCAAATGGGAATGTGAAGCAGAGTTGAAGTGGGTGGCAACCAAGAGATCCTGTCTGTTGTGGCAGACGGAGCAGAGGTGCTTGATGACGTGGTTCCCCAATCTGCATCGGGTCTTGCCGATTTGTCTTGCCTCCTCTTCCAGCTGCCTATCACCTCTCTCATGATTCTGCCTTCTTCTACTACCCATAGTGTTTCCCCTTACATTCCTTCTTCACATTTCCTGCCTATCCCCTCCCTGCTTCCCTTCCCCCACCCCTTGATCTTTCCTCTGATTGGTTTTTCACCTGGCACCTACCAGCATTCTCCTTCCCACCATCCCCCCAACTTCTTTATGGGGCCCCTGCCCCCTCCTTCTTCAGTCCTGATGAAGGGTCTCGGCCCGAAACGTTGACTGCTCGTTTCCACAGATGCTGCCCGACTTGCTGAGTTCCTCCAGGTTGTTTGTATGTATGATAATGCATTTTGGTAAAAGGAACAATAGTGCAAACTATTATCTAAATAGGGAGAAAATTTACTCATCAGAGGTCCAAAGGGACTTAGGAGTCCTCGTGCAAGACTCCCAGAAGGCTAATTCACAGTTTGAGTTTGTGGTAAAGAAGGCAAATGCAATGTTGAC
Organism: Hypanus sabinus; assembly: GCF_030144855.1. NCBI lineage: Eukaryota > Metazoa > Chordata > Chondrichthyes > Myliobatiformes > Dasyatidae > Hypanus > Hypanus sabinus. The sequence continues at coordinate 57,645,970 of NC_082719.1, read as the reverse complement.
ATTTATTTCAAGGAGAACAGAATATAAAAATATAATGCTGAAGCTTTATAAAACACCAGTCAGTCCGCACTTGGAGTATCGTCAACAGTTTTGGGCCCTTTATCTCATTAAGGATGTGTTGTCATTGAAGAGAGTTCAGAGGAGGTTCACGAAGATTATTGCAGGAATGAAGAGGTCAACATATGAGGAGCGTTTGGCAGCTTTGAGCCTGTACTCACTGGAATTTAGAAAACTGCATGGCTATCTCACTGAAACCTACCAGATGTTGAAAGGACTAGATAGGGCGGATGTGGAGAAGATGTTTCCTCTGGTGGAGGTATCCAGAACTAGAGGGCACAGCCTCAAAATTAAGGGGTGACCATTTAGACCAGAAGTAAGGAGGAATCTTTTTAACCAATCAGTGGTGAATCTGTGAAATGTTCTGTCACAGACTTCAGTTGACGCCAAGTCCATGGGTTTGTTTAAAGAGAAAGTTGGTATATTCCCAATTGGTTGGGGCATCAAGGGATATGGTGAGTGGGCAGGTGAATGGGGTTGAATGGGATCCAGGATCAGCCATGATGAAATGGAAGAGCGGACTTGATGGGCTGAAAGGCCTAATTCTGCTCCTATGTTTATTGGTCTATGGTATTATGATGGATGCTGCTTTCTTGAGATAGCCATCTATGTAGATGTGCAGACTGGGCTGTATCCACTACTTTTTGTAGACACTTCCATTCAAGGGCAATGATGTTTCCATACCAAGCCAGAATGCAACCATACTTTACACTACACATCTATAGAAGTTTTCCAAAGTTTTAGATGATATACCAAATCTTTTCTAAGAGAGTAGAGGTGCTGCTGTGCTTTCTTCATAATGGCACCCAGAACAAATATTCTGAAATTACAACACTGAGGAATTTAAGGTTGCTGACCGTCTCCACCTCTGATCCCCCAAGGAGGACTGACTCATGGATCGTCGATTTCCTCCCCCTGATGTCAATAATTAGTTCCTTGGTTTTACTGACATCGAGTGAGAGGTTGTTGTTGTGTCAAACTGTAGTGAATGAAGAGCATCTTGATGTGTGCGCCTTTGCTGTCTAGAACTTCTGGGGTTGAGTGAATAGCCAATGAAATGGTGTCAGATGTTGTCCTGTTGTTATAGTAGACTAATTGGGGTAGATCCAAGTCACTTCTTAGGCAGGAAGTGATTTGTTTCAGCACCAACCTCTCAAAACACTTCATCACAATGGTCATAATTGCTACTGAATGAAAGTCATTGAGGCAGATTATCACCTTTTACTTAGGCACAGATATATTTGAAGCCTACTAGAAGCAGGTAGCTACTTCATACTGCCAAAGTGAGTGGTTAAAGGTATCAGTGAGCACTCCAGCCACTTGATCAGCGCAAGTCTTCAGTACTTGGCCAGGTACTCTGTCTGGGGTGCATGCTTTCCATGGGTTCGCCCTCTTGAAGAATCTCTCATGTCACCCTCAGACACTGAAATCACAGGGTCATCAGGGGCTGTGGGAGTTTGTCAAGGTGCCTTCATGTTTCAACAGGCAAAGCAAGGATAAAGGGCACTGAGCTCATGGGGGAATAAAACCTTGTTGTCACCTATGTCACTTGGTTTTCATTTGTAGGATTCAAGCCTTGCCACAGCTGTTGAGCATCCTTTGGTGATTCAAGTTTGGTCCAAAATTGACACTTTGCATGTGAGATGGCTTTCCAGGATTGTAGCTCTACCTTTTGTATTTCACTTGGTCATAAGACCTGAATACCACTGACTTGGCCCTCAGTGGATTGCAGATCTCATGGTCTATCCAGGGTTTCTGGATGAGGAAAACATTGAATTATTTTGTGGGGACACACTCATCTACATCCGTTTTTAAAAAGTCCGTGATAAACTGTGGAGTATTCGTTCAGAGCTTATGCCAAGTCCTTGAACATGGCCCAGCCCACCAACTCAAAGCAATCCTGTAACCTCTCCTCTGTCTCCGATGACCACCACTTTGTTACCTCTGCCTATATGCAGGTAAGAGCAGGATACCCAAGTCATCAGATATCCTGGCATCGAATGGCAGACATTCCTAATCGCAATGTAGCAATGGTCAAGTGTGTTGGGATCCCAGGTGCTGCAGGTTATACGTTGATAATAATTTGGCAATGTTTTTTTTCAAACAAGTCCAACTGAAAACCATGACAATGATTTGAAAGGTGTGGGGTAAACTATTTCTTGTTTGCTGATGACGGCACTCAATATCTTGAGTACCTGCTAAACACAGCCATTTGGAGGTTATCAGGGATAAAACGGTTCCCTTGAAAAATCTGTTAAAACCTTGGTAATGAAGTGTTTTATGTCTGTCACTTTGAGAACAATTTGTTGTGGAGACCAGCTTCTATCATATGAAGTAATAATCAAAGCATTAGATTGTTCATTTGTCCACAAGCTTTCTGCAAGTAAGGTGGTTTGCAGGTTCCATTTTGGAAAAAGGTTTTTATTAAGCACTGCAAGTTTATTGAAAATTGATATCAATAAATGTGCCCTCAATATATTCTGGATAGAAATCCAGGAATTTGTGTGTGTGTGCCACATTCAAGTGGCCAGTGTTATTAGAACAGATGGTTGTAGGTGTGAGACAGAGAATATGATTGATATTGTGTTACATGAGAAAAGGGTGACTGGAATAAGGATGTATTTTAACATGCATATAGCAGATTATTTTCAGAGAGATGATGAGAAACAAAGATAATTTGAGTTTGATTACTATGGAAGCTTAGATCTGGTAGGGTGTATATTAATGGCCCATCCATGTTTTTTGGCACCTTACCCTTTGCCTGTTTTGTTTTTATTTATCCTTTAGTTCCTTTAAGTATGATAAACTTGTGTGCTTTTAAGGCTTGTTCTAACTTTTGAAGACTAAACTATTAAATAATGCATTATTTTTGCAAGATTCAAATTAGCTGTGTGAACAAACTAGTTGAGGCTTTTATTAACTTTTCAATGAGTAAATATAGTATACTGTGGCTTATTTAAATTGGTATAAATCTTAGAAGTGATCAGCATTAAATTCAAAGCCAATCTTTTGTTTGATACTGTGATCTAGATGAACTTTTTGTTAGTGTTGAGTCAGCAAATGGTAACATCTGGAACTGGTGTTAATTGGACTGTGCTGTTATCAGGGTTGATGGTTCATGAATTTCCTACTGAGTAAAATGGGCTGACAAGGATGTAATTCCTGGGAATTCATATTCCACTGGACTTTGATGTATTTCACTACCAAGTTCTGAGATAACAAGTTCATTTTACTGACTACATAAAACCAAATAAATAAGACAATTATCTCTCTAGCTGGTAGAAGTAGAGGTGATTAAAACTTTGATGATTTAAATTCTAATTTGCTACATTTAATTTTAGAGACAAAGGAAGAATATTTCAATGAGTAAATTGAAAGTACAAAGTGAAGGTTATATGTCAATTGGAGCTTGGCCTGGATAAGGATGATTAATTTGGATCATTCTTTTTATCTTGGAAAGCAAACAGGATGCTTTATATTTCACAGTGATTATCCTGATCCTTGAGAATACACTCATTCACCTGCTTGAATGTGACAAACCACTATGGCATATATCTGGCAGAAATCCAGCAAGCATTACCACTGAAACTCTGTTCTAGCCGCTTGTATCACTCTTCATATCGCTACATTCATTGGAAGATACAGACAAACAAAAAAAAGTGGGAAGATTATGTTGAACTGCAATTACACAGTTCTAGTTTGAAAAAAAAAGGCAACAGAGAAAACAAAGTCATATTCAAAGAGGACACAATGAGTGGAGCTCTGAAACAAGAAAGGTGCAATTACACTGATGAGATATTACTATAGGCTGTCTCATATCCACTGAGAGGTGGTGGATTAGATATGTAGACAGATTATGGAAAGATGTGAAAAAAACAGGACGTCATAGTAATACACACAAAATACTAGAGAAACTCAGAAGGCCAGCCAGCATCTATGGAAAAAAGCACCGTCAATGATTCGGGCCGAAATGTCAACCGTACCCATTTCCATAGATGATGCCTGGCCTACTGAGTTCCTCCAACACTTTGTGTGTGTTGCTTAGATTTCCAGCATCTGCAGGTTTTCTCTTGTTTGTGAGGGCATCATTGTGGGGCATTTTAAGTTCCCCAGTATTTATTGGAACTTCCTTAATACAAGAGGCTTACATGGGGCAGGATTTCTTCAGTGCATCAAAGAAGCAACCTTGAAACAGTATGTGATGAAAGAGGAATGAACATACTGCGCAGAGAAGAGAACATACTGCACTTGGTTTTGTAATATGAGCCAGACCATGTGACCAACCCAGTAGTGGGTGAATGTCGTGGGAACAGGGATTACAATATATAGTATTATATTTTAAGGTAGTTATGAGTGAAGATAAAATCGTGCCTTGTGGGAAGGTACTAAATTTAGGGACGGCAACACAGTGAGACAGGAGTTAAAGAGTGTTGATTGGGAACATCTGTCATTGGAAAAATCCACATCTGTGGGAGTTGTTTAAAGACCATTTGACCAGAGTTCATGATCAGCATGTTCCAATAAGGACTGGAGACAATGATTTTAAGGAAAGAGAACCTTGAATGACGTGAGAGGTCCTAAATTAAGTCAGGAAGGGAAAATAAGCATACGTAAGGTTTAGGAAGCTGAAATCAGCCTGGCCCTTTGTAGAATATAAAGATAGCAGGAAAGTGATCAGGCAGGTGGAGTTGTGGAGAAAATAAAGTACCATCAAAGAATACACTGTGATAGAGATCAGTTACTGATATGGGCAGAGAAGTGACAGGTGAAGCTTTCCAACCAAGCGTGACATTCGGAACGAGAAGGCAGCGGGAGAGCACCTAAGGATTTCCAGCGGGAAGACATTTTGAGTTCTCAGGGGAAGAGAGAGGCCAGACTGCGCAGGTGCGTGATGTCAGCCAGTTGAGCGCGAACAGTTTAAAAAGAGGGCAGCCATATCCAGCGGGAAGCGGATTGAGGGGCAGCAGAGTGAAAGGGCTTTGGCTCCATGGGATGAGGTGAGGTAGTTGTTGATTGCAAAAGGAGGTGGTCTGTGTGTGAGGCCAGTTTTCTGTGGTCGGTGTCAGATGTAGGAGGTCCTGGAGTCTCCCAGCGTCTCAGACGGTCACATCTGCACCCGGTGCATTGAGACACAACTCCTAAGGGACCGTGTTAGGGAACTGGAGCTGCAGCTCGATGACCTTCGTCTGGTCAGGGAGAGTCAGGAGGTGATAGAGAGGAGTTACAGATAGGTGGTCACTCCTGGGCCACCAGGGACAGAGAAATGGTTCACAGTCAGGAGAGGGAAGAGGGTCAGGTACTAGAGAGTACCCCTGTGGCTGTACCCCTTGACAATAAGCACTCCTGTTTAAGTACTGTTGGGGGGGTGGGGGGGGGGACAGCCTACCTGGGGGAAGCGACAGTGGCCATGCCTCTGGCACAGAGTCTGGCCCTGTGACTCAGAAGGGTAGGGAAAAGAAGAGGAAGGCAGTAGTGATAGGGGACTCTATAGTCAGGGGGTCTGACAGGCGATTCTGTGGACGCAGGAAAGAAACTCAGATGGTAGTTTGCCTCCCAGGTACCAGGGTCTGGGATATTTCTGATCACGTCCAAGATATTCTGCCAGAGATAGTGGTACATATTGGTACCAATGACATAGGTAGGAAAAGGAAAGAGGTCCTAAAAGAAGTTGAAAAGCAGGACCTCAAAGGAGTAATCTCGGGATTATTGCCTGTGCCACGTGACAGTGAGAATAGGAATAGAATGAGGGGGAGGATAAATGTGAGGCTGAGGAGCAGGGATTCAGATTTCTGGATCATTGGGACCTCTTTTGGGGCAGGTGTGAACTGTACTAAAAGGACAGGTTGCACTTGAATCCCAGGGGGACCAATATCCTGGCGGGCAGGTTTGATAGAGCTTTTGGGGAGGGGTTTAAACTAGTTTGGCAGTGGGGTGGGAGTCAGAATGTGAGTGCAGGGATTAAGGTAGAAGGACAAGGGCATGATGAGGAATGACAGGCAGGGGAAAGAACATAATTGTAGCGAGTTAAAGGGGTTGAAATGTGTCTATTTCAATGCTAGGAGTATTAGGAACAAGATGAACTTAGAGCATGGATTAGTACGTGGAACTACGATGTTGCGGCCGTTACTGAAACTTGGTTGGAGGAAGGGCAGGATTGGATGATGCAGGTCCTGGGGTTCAGGTGTTTTAAAAGGAATAGGATGGGAGGTAGAAAAGGGGGGAGTGGCATTGCTGGTCAGGGATAGTATCACAGCTATAGAAAGGGAGGACGCTGCAGAGGGAGAGTCCACTGAGTCGGTCTGGGTGGAAGTCAGAAATAGGAAGAGATCAATCACTGTGCTGGGAGTAGTCTATAGGCCCCCAAATAGCCCTCGGGACACCGAGGAGCAGATAAGCAGGCAGATTTTAGAATGGTGTAGGAAATACAGGGTAGTAGTTATGGGTGATTTCAACTTCCCTCATATTGACTGGCACCTCCTGAGTGCAAGGGGGTTAGATGGGGCTGAATTTGTCAGGTAAGTTCAAGGATCCCTGACACAGTATGTGGGCCGGCCAATGAGAGGAGAGGCTATACTGGATCTAGTTCTGGGTAATGAACCTGGTCAGGTGACAGACCTCTTGGTGGGGAGAATTTTGGTGAGAGTGACCACAACTCCTTTAGCTTCAGCATAGCTATGGAAAGGGATAAGATCAGATGAAATGGTAAAGTGCTTAACTGGGGAAGGGCTAACTTAAAAAGGGATGAGGCAGGAACTAGTGAGAGTAAATTGGAAACAGATGTTCAAAGGGGAAAACACAGAAGTAATGTGGGAGAAGTTTAGGGACCACTTGAGCTGGTTTCAGGATAGGTTTGTCCCACTGAAGCAAGGAAAAAATGGTCAGTAAAGGGAACCGTAGCTGAAGTAACACGTGAAGCAACTCATCAAGAGGAAAAAGGAAGCATATGTTAGATATAAGAAGCAGGAAGTAGGAGGGGCTCATGAGAAATATAGGGCAGCCAGGAAGGAGCTAAAGAAAGGACTTAGGAGAGCTTGAAGGAGGCATGAGAAGGCCTTGGCATGTAGGATTAAGGAGAACCCCAAGGCATTCTATGCATATGTGAAGAACAGGAGGATGACGAGAATGAAGGTGGGACTGCTAAAGGATAAAGAGGGCAACATGTGCCTGGAGGTGGAGGAGGTTGGGGAGGTCCTAAATGAATACTTTGCTTCAGTATTCATAAATGAAAAGGATCTTGATCAGGATGAGGTTGAAGTTGAGTGGGCCTGTGTGCTGGACAATGTGGAGATTAAGAAAGAAGAAGTGCTGGATCTTCTTAAAAACATTAAGATTGAAAAATCCCAGGGCCGGATATGACACACCCCAGGTTGTTGTGGGAATTGAGAGAAGAGATCGCAGGAGCATTAGCTATGATCTTTGAATCTTCTTTGGCTACAGGGGAAGTGCCGGAGGACTAGAGAATAGCAAATATAGTTCCCTTGTTTAAAAAAGGTAATAGAGAGAAACCTGAAGAACTATAGACCAGTGAGTTTTACGTCAGTGGTCTGCAAACTATTAGAAAGGATTCTTAAGGATAGGATCTACGAGCATTTGGAGAAGTATAGTCTACTCATGGATAGTCAACATGGCTTTGTGAAGGGAAGATCATGCCTCACGAGCCTGATTCAGTTTTTTGAAGAGGTAACAAAAGAAACTGATAAGGGTAAGGCAGTGGATGTGGTCTAAATGGACCTTAGCAAAGCATTTGACAAGGTCCCTCACAAGAGACTCATCCAGAAAGTCATGAGGCATGGGATAAGTGGAACCTTGGCTATTTGGATAAAAAACTGGCTTAAAGCAGTGATGTCAAACTCAAGGCCCGCAGGCCATATCCCGGCCCGACGTACAATTATATCCGGCCCGCGAGATCATTTTAGATAGATCTATTATTTTAATTATTAATGGCCCGGCGATATGAAGCCTATGATTGTAAGTTAATACCAATCATAAAAATAATGCTTGCTCTGCAGTCTTCTTCATAAGAAACGGAAGTTGTGAAGTGAAACACTTTGTAGTTATAGCAGAGACTGAGACACATGAGAACAGGCTGTAAAAACGGAGGCAATGAAAGCTGCGTTCGCACGCACCCGACTGATCCAGCCCACATGAAGCTGCATTTTGCCCAATCCGGCCCGTGACCTAAAATGAGTTTGACACCCCTGGCTTAAAGGAAGAAATCAGAGGGTAGTTGTGGAAGGAGAGTATTCTGCCTGGAGGTCAGTGAATAGTGGAGTGCCGCAGGGATCTGTCCTGGGACCCCTGCTTTTTGTGATTTTTATAAATGACCTGGATGAAGAGGCGGAAGGATGGGTGAGTGAGTTTGCGGATGACATGGAGGAGTTGTGGATGGTTGTTGAAGGTTACAAGAGGATATAGACAGGCTGCAGAGTTGGGCAGAAAAATGACAGATGGAGTTCAATCCGGACAAGTGTGAGGTAATGCATTTTGGAAGGCTGAGTACAGGATTAATGGTCAGTTACTTAAGAGTGTGCATGAACAAAGGGACCATGGGGTTCAAATCCATACATCCCTCAAGGTCGCTGCACAGGTTGTTAGGGTAGTTAAGAAGACCTATGGGATGCTAGGCTTCATTAATAGGGGGATTGAGTTCAAGAGTAGAGAGGTCATGTTGCAACTCTACAAATCTCTGGTGAGACCGCACTTAGAGTATTGTGTTCAATTCTGGTCATCTCACTATAGGAAGGATGTGGAAGCTATGGGGAGGGTGCAGAGGAGATTTACCAGGATGTTGCCTGATTTGGAGAACAAGTCATATGAAGCAAGATTAGTAGAGCTGGAACTTTTCTCTTTGGAGCGTAGAAGAATGAGATTGGACTTGATAGAGGTCTACAAGATTACGTGAGGCATAGGTAGGGTGGATAGTCAGTACCTGTTTCCCAGGGCACCAATAGCAAACACCAGAGGGCATATGTACAAAATTAAGGGAGGGAAGTTTAGGGGAGACATCAGGGGTAAGTTTTTTACACAGAGGGTTGTGAGTGCCTGGAATGACTTGCCAGGGATGGTAGTGGAGGCTAAAAACATTAGGGGTATTTAAGAACCTTTTGGACAAGCACATGAATGAAAGAAAAATGGAGGGTTATGGAGTAGTGTGGGTTTAGTACTTTTCTTAAGGATTATATGGGTCGGCACAACATGGAGGGCTGAAGGGCCTGCACTGTGCTGTAGTGTTCTATGGTTCTGTGTAGCATTTTGTGAGTTCAAAGAAAAGGAGAAAACTTAAAGATAGACCTGTAAATAGCATTGAGGTAGACAGGGATTTGGAGGGTCCAAGTCCTCAGTTAGCCATGCAGGTGGGTAAGTCATTACGCACGCTTGCAATCTTTGGTAGGAGTGTTGAGTATAAAAGTAAGGAAGCACGCTTCAGCTAGATAAAACTTCAGTCAGAATTTTAGAGGATTACATGCAATTTGGTTCACTTCATTATTGGAAGGATGTAGAATGTCTGGAGGAAGCTGCCTAACTTAGAGGGTAAGGAAAGCTGTACAAAGGGGTTGTTTTACATAGAGCTTCAGAAGCTGAGGGAAGACCTGATAGTGGTTTTTAAAATTAGGAGAGACATAGAAAGCAGTCAAACTTTTTCATTGGGCAGAAATGTCAAAAACCAGAGAACATGCTTTTAAGGTTAGAAGAGATAAGTTTAATGGTAACATGAGGGGGTAATTTTTCTTACACAGAGAGAGGTAGGTGCCTGGAATAGATTACCAAAGATAGTAGTGGAGGCTGGTAATTTGGTGGAGTTTTTGAGGCTTTTAGATGGACCAATGAATATAAAATGAATTGAGGAATATGGATGACACATAGGAGGAAGACATTTAGAAAATAATTAGCATCAAGTTCGGCATAACATCATGAGCCAAGTGATCTGTACAGTGCTGTTCTGTTCTATGTTCTTTCATTTTAAAGTATTCTATTACTGATTAGAATGTAATTTCATCTCTTTTAGAGGACCTAAGCACAGACTAGTCAATGACTTAGCTGAAGACTTCCTTTAGTTCACAAGAGTCTCCAGAGTTCTGTCATTTTAATATTCTCTCCCAGTTCCACTATGACCTTTTTGTCTCAAGTCTCCGACAGTGCTCCAAAGATGTCCAACATAAGCTCAAAATTCTGCACCTCATCTTACATTTCTGTATGTTGCAACCCTTGGGAATTAATTGTTTGATTTTAGGAAACCAACTCTTTTTTTATCTGTCCACAATTTGTCCTTCTTTTCCCTTTCACCTCTAAATGTAGGCTTTTAGACCATAAGACCATATGACCATAGGATATAGAAGCAGAATTAGGACATATGGCCCATCGTCTGCTCCACCATTTCAGCATTTCCCTCTCAGCCTGAATCCCTTGCCTTCCCCAGTAACCCTTCATGCCCTGACTAATCAAGAATCAACAACCTCTGCCCAATCAAACAACAAGTTCCACAGATTTACCGCCCTCTGACTTAGGAAATTCCTTCTCATCTCCTTTCTGAATGGACACCCCTCTATTCAGAGGTTGTGTGCTCTGGTCCTGGACTACCTTACTATAGGAAACTTCCTCTCCACATCCACTCTTTTGAGGCATTTCAGCATTTGATAGGTTTCAATAAGGTCCTCCCTCGTTCTTCTGAATTAAAGTCAATACAGGCTCAGAGCCAAATATTGGCCCTCACATGGTAACCTCTTCATTCCCGGAATCATTCTCGAGAACCTCCTCCGAACTCTTTCCGATCCTTTCTTAGATAGAAAGCACAAAGCTGTTCACAATACTCCAACTGAGACCTTACTAGGGCCTTATAAAGCCTTAACATTACATCCCTGCTTTTATATTCTAGTCCTCTCAAAATGAATGCTAACAATGCATTTGCCTTCCTCACCACTGACTCAACCTGCAAATTAACCTTTTGAGAATTCAGCACGAGGACTCCCTTTGTATCTCCAAGTTTAGAATTTTCTCACCATTTGAAAATTGGTCTATGCTTTTATTTCTTCAACTAAGGTGCATGACCATATTCTTCCTGACATTGTATTCCATCTGTCATTTCTTTGTCCATTTTCCTAATCTTTCCAAGTCCTTCTGCAGCCTTCCTGCTTCTTCAGCACTACCTGCCCTTACACCTGTCTTCATATCATCCATAAACTTGGCCACAAGGCCATCAATTCCATCATCCAAATCATTGACATATAACATAAAATGAAGAGGTCCCAACTCCAGCCACTTTGGAAGACTAGTCACTGGCAACAAACCAGAAATAGCTCTCTGTATTCTCACTCTTTGCTACCTGTCAATCAGCCACTGCTTTATCCCTGCTAGTATCTTTTCTGTAATACCATGGCCTCTTAACTTGTTAAGCAGCCTCATGTGTGGCCTGATGAATATCCAAGTACACAACACCTACAGATTTTCCTTTGCCCATCCTATATGTTATTTTTTCAAAGAATTCCAACAGTTCTGTCTGACAAAATTTTCCCATAATGAAACCATGCTGATTTTGACTTATTTTATCATGCACTACTCCAAGTACCCCAAAACCACATCCTTAACAATTGACACCAACATCTTCCCAACCACTGAAGTCAGACTAACTGGCCTAAAATATCCTTTTTCTGCTCCCTTCCTTTTTGAAGAGTGGAGTGATTTTTTAAAATTTTCCAGTACTTCAGAACCATACCATAATACTTTAATTCTTAAAAGATTGTTACTGATGCCTCCACGACTTCTTTAGATACCTCTTTTAGAACCCTGTCATGTAGACCATCTAGTCCAGATGACTGACTACAGTCAGATCTTCCAATTTCCCAAAGCACCTTCTGTCTACTAATGGCAATTTCATTCACTTCCACCCCAACACATTCAAACTTTTGGCATACTGCTAGTGTCTTCCACAATGAAAATACTTTGGATACCTTGACAACTTTAGTCTCTATCCAGTCAAGGCATTCCCTTTCACCAACTTAAATCAGACTTATTTCCTTCTTCTCTTATTATGATAAAGGGTCTTTGTCCTGAAGTGTTACCTTTGTTTCTTCCAGCATTTTTGTTTCTGTTGTGGATTTTCAATATCTGCAGTTTTATGTTTCAAGTTGAGCTTCTGGACTTAGTACTACAACTGTTTGATTGAAGTTATTCCGATTTATTTATTTATTTATATAGCACATGTACATCACTGTTTGTGTTAACTACTAACACAACCTAACGATTTGCTGAGAGCAACTATGCCCACAAAGTTCAAAGAACAAAAGCCACAACAAAACAGTAACAGCAAAACAAGGCCATGTCCAAAACATACATACATACACACACACACACACACACACACACACACACACACACACACACACACACACACACACACACACACACACACACACACACACACACACACACACACACACACACACACACACACACACACACACTTACACTTCCAGGCCCATCCAATCTAGGCCCGGATTCTCAGATTCACATGGGTCCTTCAACCACTTGTCCCAAGCCTACACTCACAGACATCAGGTCATGACCTCCAGACTCTCTGACTTTGGTCTTCCACCTCGGTAGATTTCAACCTCGGGCTTCATTTCTGGACTTGCCAATCCTAGGGACTCAGCACAGAACTTTAACCCCAAATCCAGGTCTTTGCCCAATTCTACATTCATCACCCCTGACTTCTCATCCCTCCCTATCCTTCTCCCTGAACTTGACACCCAATCCCCTACACTGTTTTTAAAACCATCCCTACAAACTTTATAAAACACTAAGCTACAAACCTGATTGACATTGCAGCTCAGCACCATCTTGTGTAGCTCACTGCCATCTTATTTAGGGAACTAAGGCAGATACATGGAAGTATATCACATAACCCATGGAGATATTGTTCCACTGGGGAAGTGCTTCAAGTTTCTACAGGTGTCAGGTGTTGCTTTCTTCCTATAGAAATATCCATTTACTCATCACATTTCACTAGCTTCACTTCCTTGTACTGAGGCCTCAGTATTTCTATTAAGCCAGTATATCCTGTAGTAAGTTTTTCAAATCATTTTTGGTAGCAGTGGACTTTTCATGATCACTCTTCACCTATTGACTCGCCTAAAGCAAGTCGTCTACTGATAACTTTCTCAGCAAAGCCATTTCCTAACATGATATAAACAGGCTGCCAAAAATGTTTTAGCTTAATTAACCTAAATGAAAACTATATAAATTGCTGTGCAGAACTGCAGAGGGATTTCTTTTGAATTTATACAGTGCAATTACCATATCAGTAGTTCAGGCATTTTCTATATTTATCAGTTTGACTTACAGAGTATTTAACACCCTCTAAATTCTCTGGCTCATAATCAGTAAATCTGGTTGAGAAATCTGCTGCATTTTGCAATCATTTATATTCATACAAGCAGATTTCCCATCCCATTACTCAAGTTCAAGTTCAACTTTACTGTCATTCAACCATACTCATTTATACTACCAAACGAAACGATGTTCCTCCAGACCAAATTGCACAACACAGTACATATAACTCACACACATAACACATAATGTAATCAAAACACTAAAATACAAAAATACAACTGCAGATGCTGTGGATCAAAGAATACGTACACAACGCTGGAAGAACTCAGCAGGCCAGGCAGCATCCGTGAGAAAAGAGTAGCCAACATTTCGGGCCGAGACCCTTCATCAGGAATGGGGGGGATGAGAGGGCCGAAGCCCAGTAATAGAGATAGGGGAGGGGGAAGGGCTAGAGGCGGCAGGTGGAGAACCAATCAGAGGAAAGATAACGGGGGAGGGGGAGGGGATAAATATGAAAGAACTGTAGAAATGAAGAAGCAGAAATTTGAAAGGGGAGAGAGGCAGAGAGGGACCTGGGATAGGGGAAGGGGGAGGGGGAGGGAATTAATGGAAATTGGTGAATTCAATGTTCATACCACCAGGCTGGAGGCTACCCAGATGGTAGATGAGGTGTTGCTCCTCCAACCTGAGTTTGGCCTCATCATGGCAGTAGAGGAGGCCATGTATGGACATATCTAGATGGGAATGAGAGGCAGAGTTGAAGTGGGTGGCAACCGGGAGGTCCTGTCTATTGTGACGGACGGAGCCTTGGTGCTCGACGAAGCAGTCCCCCAATCTGCGTCAGGTCTCGCCAATGTAGAGGAGGCTGCACCGGGAGCACCGGATGCAATAGACAACTCCAGCAGACTTGCAGGTGAAGTGTTGCCTCACCTGGAAGGACTGTTTGGGGCCTGGAATGCTGGTAAGGGGGGAGGTGTGGGGACAGGTGTAGCATTTGCGCTTGCAGGGATAAGTGCCAGGTGGGAGTTCTGTGGGGAGGGACGTGTGGACCAGGTAGTCGCGGAGGGAATGACCCCTGCGAAAAGCTGAAAGGGGTAGGGAGGGAAAGATGTGCTTGGTGGTGGGGTCCTGTTGAAGGTGGCGGAAGTTGCGGAGGATAATGTGTTGGATCCGGAGGCTGGTGGGGTGGTAGGTGAGGACAAGGGGAACCCTGTCCCTGTTGTGGTGACGGGAGAATGAGTTAAGGCTGATGTGCGGGAAGTGGAGGAGATGCAGGTGAAGGCATCTTTGATGACACCAGAAGGGAAACCACGATCCTGAAAGAAAGAGGACATTTGAGAAGTCCTGAAACAGAAAGCCTCATCCTGGGAGCAGATGTGGCGGAGAAGGAGGAACTGGGAATAGGGAATGGCATTTTTGCATTGGGCAGGGTGGGAAGAGGTATAGTCAAGATAGTTATGGGAGTCAGTGGGTTTGTAGAAGATGTCAGTGGATAGTCTGTCTCCAGATCTGGAGACCAAGAGATCAAGAAAGGGGAGAGAAGTGCCCGATATGGACCAAGTGAATTTAAGGGCTGGGTGAAAGTTAGAAGCAAAATTGATGAAATTGCCTAGCTCAGCATGGGTGCAGGAAGCAGCACCAATGTAGTCGTCGATGTAGCGGAGGAAAAGTTGGGGAGTGGTGCCAGTATAGATTTGGATCATAGACTGATCCACATAACCCACAAAGAGGCAGGCGTAGTGGGGCCCATGCGAGTGCCCATGGCTACGCCCTTGATCTGGAGAAAGTGGGAAAAACCAAAGGAGAAGTTATTGGGAGTTAGAACAAGCTCCGCCAACCGGAGGAGTGTGCTGGTTCTGGGGAACTGGTGGGGTCTGTAATCCAAAAAGTAGCGGAGGGCTTTGAGGTCTTCTTGGTGGGGGAATGGAAGTGTATAAGGATTAAACGTCCATGGTAAAAATGAAGCGGTCGGGGCCAGGGAATTGGAAGTTATTGAAGAGGTGAAGGACATGGGATGTATCCTGGATGTAGGTGGGGAGAGTCTGAACTATGGAGGATAAAATCGAGTCCAGGTAGGCAGACACAAGTTCAGTGGGGCAGGAGCAGGATGAAACTATGGGTCTGCCGGGACAGTCAGGCTTGTAGATCTTGGGGAGGAGGTAAAACCGAGCTGTGCGGGGTGTAGGAATTATGTGTTTTTGGCTGAGGGAGGAAGGTGTCCGGAGTTGATGAGGATGGAGATGGTGCGGGAGACAGTGGATTGATGTTTTTTGGTGGGGTATGAACATTGAGTTCTCCAATTTCTGGTAATTCCCTCCCCTTCTCCCTTCCCCTATCCCAGGTCCCTCTCTGCCTCCCTCCCCTTTCAACTTTCTGCTTTTTTATCTCTACAGTTCTTTCATGCTTATCTCCTCCCCCTCCCCCCTTTATCTTTCCTCTGGTTTACCACCTGACACCTCTAGGCCCTACCCCCTCCCCTATCTCTATTACTGGGCTTCGGCCCTCTCTTCTCCCCCATTCCTGATGAAGGGTCTTGGCCCAAAACGTTGGCTACTCTTTTCTCATGGATGCTGCCTGGCCTGCTGAGTTCTTCCAGTGTTGTGTACGTACACATAATGTAATATTACCTCTAGTAAATTTGCGACACAAGTGAACAGTGTAATGCTACTGGTGCTTCATACGTGGTGAGACCTAGGTGGAGGCAGGGAGTTCTGTAGTCTCCCTGGTAGAAGAATCTGTTTCCCACCCTAACATCCTTGTGCTATGATACCTCCTTCTGGTTGGTTGGGTGTCAAAGATATTGTTGGACGGATGGGAGGATCATCGACAATGCTAAGGGCCCTGCATTTGCAGCACTTCTAATGAATATCTCTGAAGGGCATTGTGCCCAGTTAAATAGTAAGAGCAGACTGAGGTGGAGCACTGAGAAGTGAGCACAGAGAATCCTGTCAAAGTAATAAGTGAGTAGGAGTACTAAACTTGGGAATAGATTCTTTATTCAAAGAGTCATATAGCATGGGAAGATGATACTTAGCCCATCAATCCCACAACAAAAAATTATTCACTCACCTGTCTTAATCCTATGGTAATTCTATTTTATTCTTCCCCACATTCACATCAATGGCTACTCAATTTGTGGATAAAGAGGAACATAAAACATTATCTTACTTCACTTCTGAGTGAAATACTCTTGGAATACATTCTTTGAAATTCTGTATCCGAGTGTAATTTATTGACCCCATTGACAAGTATTATAGTTACTCAATGAGCAGCTACAGGACTGGAGAAGAAACAGGAAAACATGAATTAGGTCCATGATCAGTGGTCTTTTGCAGGGAAAGTTCCAGGACCCCTGCTCCTTGTGATTTTTATAAATGACTTGGAATGATAAGTGGAAGTCTTCAAATGTCGCAGAGGTTGGTGGTGTTGTGGATAGTGTGGAGGGGTATTGTAGGTTGCAATGGTATATCAACAGGATGCAGAGCTGGGCTGAGAAGAAGAAGATAAAGTTCAAGCTAGTAAAGATTTATTTGGGAGATTAGATTTCAGGCAGAATATAGGGTTAATGTAAGGATTTTCTACAGTATGGAGAAACAGAGCAATCTTGGGGTTCACATCCATAGATCCCTCAAAGTTGACAAGCAAGTTGAGAGAGTTGTTAAGAAGGCAAATGGTGTGTTGGCTTAACTTTACAGGGGATTGAGTTCAAGAGTCATGGGGAAATGTTACAACTCTTTAAAGCCCTGGTTAGTCCACACTAGGATTATTGTGTTCAGTTTTGGTTGCCTCATTATAGAAGACTGTGGGAGCTTTAGAGAGGATGGAGAGGAAATTTACCAGGATGAATCCTGGATTAGAAAGGATGTCTTATGAGAATAGGCTGAATGTGCTAGAGCTTTACTCTTTGGAGTGAAAGAGGACGAGAGATGACTTGATAGAATTGTACAAGATGATAAGCGGCATAGATGTAGTGGAAATTTCATGTCACATGCCAGTGATAATAAACCTGATTCTGATTCTGGATTGCCAGAGACTTCCTCCCAGGGTGGAGATGGCTAACACAAGGAGACAAATTTTCAAGTAATTAGAGGAAAGTGTAGGGTGAAGTCAGAGGTAAGTTCTTTACACAAAGTGGTTGGTGCATGGAATGTGTTGCCAAGAGCGGTGGTAGAGGCAGATACATTAGGAGCACTTAAGAAAATCTTAGACAGGCATATGGGTGATAGAAAAAATGGGAAGGTTCTATCAGAGGGAAGGGTTAGATTGACCTTAGAATACTTTAAAAAGTTGATACAACATTGTGGGCTAAAGGGCCTATACTGTTCAATAGTCCACTATATGTTCTATGTTCTATGAAGAGGAGTAAGAAGAGAGAAAGCATCCTAAATCCATTCCCTATTACATAGGGATGGATCTCAGCAGACCTGGTACTCTGTTAAGTTAGAGATTTATTGTCATTGTTGAAGACAACAGGATTGCTGCACTACTCCATTCAAGGCCAAACAGCATACTGGCAATCCAATGACTAAAAACACAATGGCTAACTTTAAAATAATATCTGAGTTATTTAGAATGACATCGAAGTTACAAGTGGCACCGTTGATCAAAGATAGTGTCACGGCTGCAGAAAAGGAGGAAGACATGGAGGGGTTGTCTACGGAGTCTTTGTGGGTCAAAGTTAGGAACAGGAAGGGGTTCATAACTCTATTTTTATAGACCACCCAATAGTAACAGGGACATCAAGGAGCAGATAGGGAGACAGATTCTGGAAAGATGTCATAATAACAGGGTTGTCGTGGTGGGAGATTTTAATTTCCCAAATATTGATTGGCATGTCCCTAGAGTGAAGTGTTTAGATGGGGTGGAGTTTGTTAATTGTGTTCAAGATGGCTTCTGGACACAATATGTAAATAAGCCTACAAGAGGAGAGGCTGTACTTGATCTGGTAATGGGAAATTAACCTGGTCAGATGTCAGATCTCTCAATAGGAGAGCATTTTGGAGATAGTGATCACAATTCTATCTCCTTTACCATAGAATTAGAGAGGGATAGGAACAGACAAGTTAGAAAAGTGGTTACTTGTAGTAAGGGGAAATATGAGGCAGAAACTTAGAAGCATAAATTGGGAACAGATGTTGTCAAGGAAATGTACGGAAGGAATGTGGCAAATGTTCAGGGGATATTTACATGGAGTTCTGCAAAGGTACGTTCCAATGACACAGGGAAAGGATGGTAGGGTACAGGAACCATGGTGTACAAAGGCTGTTGTAAAGCTAGTCAAGAAGAAAAGAAGAGCTTACGAAAGGTTCAAAAATCTAGGTAATGATATAAATCTAGAAGATTATAAGGTTAGCAGGAAGGAGCTGAAGAAAGAAATTAAGAGAGCCAGAAGGGGCCATGAGAAGGCCTTGGCGGACAGGATTAAGGAAAAATCCAAGGCATTTGTTACGTACCCGTGGGTATCTTGTACTTGTCATGTGACAGTGGTGTTGAAGCTATACTGGACTTAAGGTAATGATCTTGTGATCTTGTGACGTCATTTTCCCACCAATAGAGGTCATGTGACAGTTTTTTTCAACAGGGTATAAAAGGAGGACCCCTCCCTGTGAGGAGGGGCACCGTGGCTGGATTTGCCATTTTGACTCCATGCTACTGCGTGGTCCAATACCATGATGCAGTTTGGTTGAAAGGTGGAGTTCTATTTTATGCCTAAAGTTTTAAAAGGTCATTGCCGGTAGTTTCTTTATAATACTGCCAGTTAAAAATCAGTAGAGAGTGAAGATTGGAGTTCGGGAGATCAAGGAAAGTCGATTTCGATGGTGAAACAGGTTTGACCTTGTTTGATCCTCATTCGGAAGGAATTCGTTGGCTGTGCCCGTGTTAACCCCTGCAATAATAGCAGAAAGGGTTGGGTACAGTTTTGCCAAGGAAAGGTCAGTGTCTTTCAGCTATTTCATTTTCATCTTCGTAAAATCTCCGGGAAAAGTATAGTTCGACTGGGAACTGCAACAACACGACGTGAAAGAGAATTTAAATCGTCTAAAAAGTCTCTCCTTTAATGCACTGTAAGCATTCTGAATTTTTGCAGTACTACTTTGAAGAACTGTTTTTGCTTTATCCCTTTAAGAATTGTTTAAGCTGCCGCACAGCAGCTGATTTCCGGTTGTGTTAGTCATTTCTTTACTTTTGGGGGTTTGTTTTTCAGTGTTTAATAAATGTTTTACTTTTTATGAAAAACCCTGCCTCACTTATATATTTATTGTTGCTGAATCCATAACACATTCTACAAGTACATGAACAGCAAGAGGATAAGACATGAGAGAATAGGACCAATCAAGTGTAACAGTGGAAAAGTGTGTGTAGAATCGGAAGAGATAGCAGAGGTACTTAATGAGTAATTTGCTTCAGTATTCACTACAGAAAAGGATCTTGGTGATTGTAGGAATGACTTACAGCAGTCTGAAAAGCTTAAGCATAATGGATATTAAAAAAGAGGATGCGCTGGAGCTTTTGGAAAGCATCAAGTTGGTTAAGTCACTGGGACAAGACGAGATATATCCCAGGCTACTGTGGAAGGTGAGAGAGAAGATCTGGAGAATTGGAAGGTTGCAGATGTTTTTGCACTATTCAAGAAAGGGAGTAGAGATAGCCCAAGAAGTTATAGAGAAATGAGTCTTACTTCAGTGGTTGGTAAGTTGATGGAGGAGATCCATAGAAGCAGGATTTATGAACATTTGGAGGGGCATAAATTGATTAGGAATAGTCAGTATGCCTTCATCAAAAGCAAGTCATGCCTTACAAGCCTGATTCAATTTTTTGAGGATGTGACTAAACACATTGATGAAGGAAGAGCAGTAGATGTAGTGTATATGGATTTCAGTAAGGCATTTCATAAGGTACCCCTGCAAGGCTTATTGAGAAAGTAATGAAGCATGGGATCCAAGGGGACATTGCTTTGTGGATCCAGAACTGGCTTGCCCACAGAAGGCAAAGAGTGGTTGTAGACAGGTGAAATTCTGCATGGAGGTTGATCACCAGTGGTGTGCCTCAGGGATCTGGTCTGGGACCCCTGCTTTTATAAATGACCTGGATGAAGAAGTGGAAGGATGGGTTAGTAAATTTGCTGATGACACAAAAGTTGGGTGTGTTGTGGATAGAGTGGAGGGTTGTCAGAGCTTACAGCCGGACATCGATAAAATGCAAAACTTGTCTGAGAAGTGGCAGATGGAGTTCAACCCAGATAAGTGTGAGGTGGTTCATTTTGGTGGGTCAAATATAGTGGCAGATATAGTATTAATGGTAAGACTCCTGGAAGTGTGGGTTGATCAGAGGGATCTTGGGGTCCGAGTCCATAGGACACTCAAAGCTACCGTGCAGGTTGACTCTGTGGTTAAGAAAGCATATGGTGCATTGGCCTTCATCAATTGTGTGATTGGGTTTAGGATCTGAGAGGTAATGTTGCAGCTATATAGGACCCTGGTCAGACCCCATTTGGAGTATTGTGCTCAGTTCTGGTTGCCTCACTACAAGAAGGATGTGGAAACCATAGAAAGGGTGGAGGGGAGATTTACAAGGATGTTGCCTGGATTAGGGAGGATGCCTTCTGAGAATATGTTGGGTGAATTCGGCCTTTTTTCCTCGGAGCGACAGAGGATGAGAAGTGACCTGATAGAGGTATCTAAGATGAATAGAGGCATTGATTGTGTGGATAGTCAGAGGCTCTTTCCCAGGGCTGAAATGGCTAGCACGAGAGGGCATAGCTTTAAGGTGCTTGGAAGTAGGTACAGAGGAGATGTCAGGATTAAGGTTTTTACACAGAGAATGGTGAGTGCGTGGAATGGGCTGCAGGTGATGGTGGTGGAGGCGGATATGATAGGGTCTATTAAGAGACTCCTGGATATGTACATGGAACTCAGAAAAATAGAGGGCTATGGGTAACCCTCGGTAATTTTAAGGTAAGGACAGGTTTGGCACAGCTGTTTGGGCCAAAGGGCCTGTATTGTGCTCTAGGTTTTCTATGCTTCTATGTTTATAAATGAATTAAAAACAAACAACTCTAAAATTAAAAGAAGTAGTGACTGCACCATTCAAGTGTGGCACTTTACCATATTATAAATTACAATGATTAAATAGCATCAAGAATTCCAACGGTGTTTTGCACATAGAGATTGTCCGTACCGCCTATAGACTCTGGGTGATGGGGGGGGGGGGGAGGAGGGAGGGGTCATTGTTCAGTTGCATGTCAGCCCTGGGGAGAAAGCTGTTTTTCAGGCTGGATGTCTTTGCAGAGATATTTCTACATCTCCTGCTGGATGGTAGAAGATTGAACAGGTACTTACTAGGGTGGTATGAGTCCATCGTGATTTTGTGAGCTTGCCGTAGACATTGTGAGCTGTGGATGGTTTCCATATCTGGTAGTTGTGTCCTACTGATGTTCTGTGTGGTCCTGATCACTCATTGATATGGTCTTTGGTCAATCTTATGGTTAGTGTACCATACTGTTGTGCAGTAGGTCAGCATGCTCTCAGTTACACATCGGTAAAAGTTTATCAGCAGCTTTTGGGGAAGATTTGCTTTCTCTAAACTTATAAGATAATATAGGTGCTGCTGAGCCTTTCCTAGTATCAAGGAGGTGTAGATGGTCCAGGAAAGCTGTGCTGTGATGTTCACTTCCAAGAACTTGAACCTGGAGACCCTTTCCACTGCTTCACTGTTTATGGGTGGTGGAGCTTGTTTGTACCTTCTCGATTTCCTGAAATTAAGAATTATTTCTTTGTTTTTTTTTCCAATGCTGAGTGAAAGGTTATGGTTATTGCACCCCTCAGACAGTTTCTGATTTCAAGTTACAGTTAAAGGTGGGTTGTCAGACTGATGAGATTATCGCAGGGCATATTTTGGTCCATGTTTCTCCTGAAGCATTCAGATATTTAGGTGAAGATGTGACATTGTTCATCGAGTGCTATAGCATATGTGGCTCATATTACTGGCCCTGTTCACTTTAGAGATCAACAACTGTGCTCGGAATACATTGCAAAATACTTGGGGAAAAGTTTCCAGTGAGAGCCTCACTCTGTAAGTTAGTTGCATGTTGGTCTCTAAATAACAGAAAGGAGGTATGTATCATTGCAAGCTCTTTTGTTTAATGACAAATAATGTTCATTTGACTTCCTAACTATACTCCAGTAACTTAGAGTGAAATTGATACACCGGAATTTATCCATTTTGCTTTGAATTATGTTCTATTATTTTTCAATTATCAGTGTCAAAGGTGTAATTAATTGTCAATCAAACCCGCTGCCAGTGCAGTAATGAGTAAATAACATATTCATAAATCAAATGCAATTTATATAGTTATTATCTGTATGAATATTAATCACCCATGAATTGATCTTGTATTCTTACACCAGTGTATATACTATATTTCCACCATTATCAATTCATATGTAACAAGACAAAAGTAACTGTTGCTAAAGTGCAAATGTTAATTCCTGCAATATTACACTGAATAGAAGAGCATTTGTTCTACTTTGAATGAAATAAATAGGATGGATCAGACTGGAACTAGCCCACATCTTTAGGCTGACTCCTGCACTAGGGCAATGGCCACATTAACCTTTTGCAGCCACAACCTTGCAAGGTTGTGCTGGTTTTGTTTCTTTGCTCATTCAAGTGAGGAAGTAGGCCACAACACAAATGCAATCAATGGAAAGTAAAGAGCCCGATCACATACTAAGCCAATGACCATCTGATTACTTGTGCTGCCAAAAAGCCTATGGCTGGTGTATAGCTGAGGGGCCAGAAAAAAATGTTTATTCAACTCCTCAGCTGAATATGTTATGAGATGCCACTGGACTTAGTGTAAAGGTTATCAATGGAGTACCAGTATTTGGCCTCTATGCACCATGTTGTTCATGGTGATGAAGTTTGGAACATGTTAACACACACATTGCACTTCCTGGGCAGATCCTTCTAAAATTACCACTTGTCAAAGCCGAATCTGATCTAATATTCAATAAAAGGTTGCGGTAGAAATTATATTCACTAAACTAACATGTTTCTCACAAATCTGTGAGATATAGAGTCCTATTTACAAAAAAAAATAGCTACTTTGTGGATACTCTTTTCTTCCAAAGGTTAGATTAAAAGATGCATCAGAAGAGAAAAATAAACATTATATGCCCTAAATTATATTAAATTAACTGAATTTCTGAATAGCCTGGGGTTGTATGAACAGTTTAAATAATTGATTCGATTAATTCTATACTTTCTTCCAATAAGTTCATCATAAATCTTATTATTTTACACTGTTTTATGTTATTGTGTTTACATTTGAAACAAACTGCTTGTTTAATTATTTTTGCATGAAAATCAAGCAAGTCACTTGACCTCATTCAGCCATCAGACATTGGGAGGGAAGGATGTCTACATTCACTTCAAGCCACCTCTGAAGTTTCTCTCCATGCTGTTGATTGTTTAACCCACATTCATTCCTAAAATGGATTATTTTCTTTTCTGTTTGAAGCCCATACAAGTTGCAATGAAAAACACATGACACAACTGTATAACAATGTGATTGCTTTCTACAAGGATAAATCCTTGTAAGAAAGAGGGAAGTGGTATTCAGTAGGCTATTGTCAAAATAACACAGTATATTTGATATTGTTGCCATAGTTGTTCACCCTCTTCACCAGAATTACGTCTATCTTGCGAGGCTGGCAGCGGGAGTCAGCAGAAAGACAAGCTGCTAGAGTTAATATGTCACCGTGAATGCAATGGACAAGCAGTCATATAAATGCAGAGTGACAGAATAACTTTGCAGCCTATTTTTAGCTCAATCATCTTCCAATCAGCTAGGATAGAAGTAATTGAGCTATAAAGTCAATTTCTTATTTATAATAGGTACTTAACATTTTAAAGTCAATGGTGGAAGCACAGCTCAGTGAAACTTAATGAATATGCATTGTGCAAAATTCTGCTCTTCCTGAAAACATGAACTGTAATTACTGCTGATTCACACTGTCTCAAAAATTCTATCATTTGTTCATATTATTAAGACATCAAATTGTACTTCTTTTTCTCTCCATTTGGATACAGTCAGTCTGATTACTGACAGCTTCCTGTAAGGCCATTTAAAATGGGAATAATTGTAGGTACAGTGCCTTGATAAAGTATTCAGCGCCTAACTCTTTGTTCACATAAATGAGTATTACAACCAGGGACTTTAATAATTTAACTGATACTTTTTATTTGTGAATCACATTTTCCCTTTTTCACAGTTGAGCTCAAAAATCAAGGAAAATTGTAAAGCATGAAAAATTGAAAATTCAAAAACTGAAATGTCAGCAGTTCAAAGTCTTCATCCCCCTTTGATCAATACTTAGTTGAACCACCTCTTGCAGCTATTACAGCCAGTAGTTTTTTTTTTGGTTAAATGTCTATTAGCTTTGCACAACAAGAGTTTGTTACCTGGCTGATGCGCAAGGTTAGATTTATGCTGAATACAGGCCCATGACCTATAGTAGAACCCAGAACTATACTAATAGTGTGGATCAATGGGCATTTTATCACAGCATGCGACCTATTCTTCCAATATTAACTAGAACAGCAAAAGGGTAAATTAGCAATAACAATCTAATCATAAACACACAGGTTATTGATGCTGACTAGCAAATGGCATGGTTAGGTCTGAGTTTAAATAATGAAAAATGTTCAAAACATGATATTTTTTCCATAATTTCATTAGGTGACAGAGTTGAAAAGGCAAAAAAACACTATCATGACAGCTTTTCAAGGTTATAGAAAGAACATTTCATTGGAAACATGACCTATTTTAAATGGCAATAACTGTTCAATGCTGATCTCAACAGGGATTTAAGACTCTTTGTACAAAGGCACAGAGCCCTAACAACAGACAGATGAAGTATTAAGGAAGGTAAAAGGTTGTTGCAAGATTCTTGCTACAACTCTACAGAGCTTTAGTGAGACCACAACTGGATTCTCCATGTTTACAGAAATATTTATTTATGGCATTGAAACAAAAGTTCACAAGTTTAATTCCTGGGAGACAGAGTGAGATTGAATTGGATGAGAATCACTGGAGTTTACAAAATGTAAAGACATGAGTGTCGTAGGCTCTTTGAGCTGAAATGGCCGGTTACTGTGCTGAGTCCCTGATAATGATAACCTCATTGAAACAGGTGAGATTCTGAAAACCCTATTTCATCTCCACTGCCCCCAACTTCCACCCTACTCTCAAATTCACCTAGATGATCTCTGACACTTCTCTAGGTCTGTCAACATCCCAGGAGATGGGCTTGCCACTGCTATCTTTCACAAGCTCACCAAAATTCAGAGTAAATGTATTATCTAAGTCTGTATATGTCACCATATACTACTACCCTGAGATCCATTTTCTTACAAGCATTCGCAGTAGAACAAAGAAATACAATAAAATGAAACCACAAATAACGAAGACAGACAAACAACCCCCTCAACTTCCTTGACTATATTTCCAACCGTCCTGGTCTTATAGTGATACCATCCCTAATTATTAATTTCCACATCTCTGCCACAACTGTTCTCGAGATGAGAACATGAGGCTTTCTGCTCTGAGATTCTGAAAAGATTTGACAGGTCTAGGCATCAGCTTTGTCTGATTGGTGACTGCAGAACCAGAGTGCAGTTTGGGGTAAAGGATCAATCATTTTGGACTGAAATTAGGTGAAAATTCTTCACTGGGAAGGTTACTAATCTTTGGAATTTCCTACTCCAAATGATTGTCCTGTCAATTACTGATTATATTCAGGACTGAGACTCTGAGAAAATCAAGAGCTATAGGGTATTGTTAGGAGAATGGAGCAGAAGTACAGGACTGGGCACAATATTCAATGCATGGCCAGTCTCAAAGAGATAAGCTTCTGACCATATGCCCTATATAATCAAATCTTACAATGATCCATTATTACCTGAAGTATATTTTACATGGGCAATTTTAATATTTATTGTTAAATGAAGCATAAGTTGAAGTGAAGTATTATGAAAATTAGCTGAGCTCTGAATGACAGAATCTATATGACAATGTTACAGGCATCAGTCTGGTGAAGCTCCTCTGCACCCTCTCCAGCACTATCACATCATTTTGAAAAGATAACGTCAGCTCTTTTTAAATGAATAGGTTATTGAAGCTTTCAAATTAGATTTTATATCTCAATATTCCCTCCAGTACAAAAACAACATCATTAAATTGAAAACTGACAATATGAACCCAGTGATCCTTTGGAACTATTTCCAAAATTCCAAACAATAAATAAACTGATTGTATTTCTCTGAAGACTTCATCTACTGTTTTCTCCTAAATATTCAGACTTCTGTTCCTATCCCTACTCTGCTTATGATTGTTGAATTTGCTTGTTTTAATTGCATTTTTAATTATATGTTCTATAATAGAGAGATGACATTCACCACAATTATCCTGAGTTTATCATGACAATGCTATTTGATGACCTTGCATCTGAAGATAAACTCATATTTAGCCCCCTGTACTCAGGATAAAATTATAAGCATGTTACTAATAGAATAATATATATTCTGTTTATAGTCCCAGAGGAATTTTCTGATACTGAGTTTAAAACTTCAGGAGGACCTATGTCATCATGTTTTATCACTCCTTATTTCAACAGCTACTTGATGAGGACAGGTTGAGATTAAACCAATTCCTTTGCTTGGAATTGGTTCAAGTGCAGCTAAAGTGCTTTGCAAGAATACTTAAAGAAAGCAATATATTAAATGAATAGGCTTAAAGTGTTTTCAATATGAGTAGAAAAGCTGAGGATTTTAGAATTCAGTAATGATTGGCCAAGAAATTAACAAAGGAAAAAGATTCAACTAGAAAGGCATGAAAATGGATTTAAAAAATGTCTTAAAGTATGTAAAGATGAGATTAGTTTAAAAAACTCTAGGTTTCTTTTAAGAAAGAGACAAAAATACAAAAGACAGTGCATTCTTGGACTTTGTAAGAAGATAGAGTAAACTTGTGGAGGTCTTGTGATTCATCTTTGGCCAGAGACTAATGTGATAATGTTTTAAAACAACAAGGCATATACCAGGAAAATAACAGGCTAAAGAGTTTGACATCAGTGGTGAATAACTTGCTGGAGCAAATGCTGAGGGATAGAATTTACCAGCACTTGGAGAAATAAGGTTTGATTTGGAAGAGTCAGCATGGCTTTTTGCATCAGAAGTCATATCTGACAATTCTCCTGGAGTACCTCAAGAAGCTAACATAAATATATATGAGGGTAGAGCAATAAATGTTGTCTATATCAACTTTCACAAGGCCTTTGACAAGGTATCTCATGGCAGGCTAGTCTAGATGTTTCGATCATATAAGTTATAAAGGGAAAGAGCAGATTGGATTTATAATTGATTCAGTGGTAGAAAGAAGAGGGTTTTTTCTCAGACAGGAAACCTGTCCTTGTGGTGTGCCATGGGCATCAGTGATGGAGCTTTTGTTGTTTATAACTGATAATAATGATTTGAATGTACATGGCATCATTGGTAAATTTTGCAGATGTTACTATAACAAATTGTGTTGTAGATAGCTTATGAAAAATTACAGGGGGATCTTGATCAGCTAGGTATGTGAGCTGAGAATTGGCAAAAAGCTTTCAATCCAGACAAATGAGAAATATTGCATTTCAAAAGATCAAATAAGTATAGGACTTATCCAGTGAATGGTAAGGCCTTGGGAAGTGTAATGGAACAGACAGATCTAGAAGTGCAAGTTAATAGCTTCATTGAAAGTGGCCTCACTAGAAGATCAAGTGATCAATAGTTATTTGACACACAGCCTTCATCAGTGAGGGCACTGAGAAAAGAAGATGAAAAGTAATGTTGCAGTGATACAAGACAATGTTGAGGCCACACTTGAAGTACTGTGTACAGTTTTGGCCATCCGTTTATATGTAAGATATTAAAAGACCATAACACAGAGAAGCAGAATTAGGCCATTTGGCCCATCAAGTTTTCTCTGCTATTTCATTGTGGCTGATTAATTATCCCTCTCAACTGTATTCCACTGCTTTCTCCTAATAATCTTTGACATCCTAACTAATTTTGAACCTATCAATCTCCACTTCAAATACATTCAATGACTTGGCCTCCACAATTGTTGATGGCAGTGAATTCAACAGATTCACTATCCTCTGGCTAAAGAAATTTCTCCTCATCTTTGTACTAAATGGATCCTCCTCTATCCCAAGGCTGTGCCGCATGGTCCTAGACTCAGCCACCATAGGAAACATCGTCCTCACGTCCACTCTATCCAGACCTCTCAATATTCAACACATTTCAATGAGATCCTCACTCATTCTTCTAAACTCCAATGAGTACAGCACCGAGCAATCAAACGCTCCTCTTATGTTAACCTTTTTATTCCTGGAATCATTTTCATGAAACTCCTCTGGACACTCTCTAATTAGATAAGGGGCCCAAAGCTGCTCACAATACTCTAAGTGTGGTATGACCAATGGCTTATAAAGCCTCAGCATCTTATCCTTGCTCTTAAATTTGTCCTCTCTAAATGAACACTAACTTTCTATTATCCTTCCTTATCATCAACCCACTGACACAACCTGCCAGTTAACATTTGGGAAATCCTGCACAAAGACTCCCAAGTCTCTTTGCTCCTCTGATTTTCAAAAAATTTCCTTGTTTAGAAAGTAGTCAATGCCTTTATTCATTCTACCAAAGTGAATGACCATACTCATACCTACACTATAATTCCATCTGCCCCTTCTTTGCCCATTCTCCCAATCTGTCCAAGTCTTCCTGCAGACTCCCTGCTTTGTTACCATTACATGCCCCTCCATCCATTTTTGTATCATCCACAAATTTGTCCACAAAGCTATCAATTCCATCATCCAAATCAAGACATCCAGCATGAAAAGTAGCAGTCCCAACACCAGCCCCTGCAGAACATCACTAGTCACCAGCAGCCAGAAAAGGCCCCCTTTATTCCCATTCTTTGCCTCCTTCAAGTCAACCAATGTTCTATTCTTGCTAGTATCTTTCCTATAATATTATTTTGTTTATTATTAGTTCTTATTAGTTATTATTTTGTTAAGCAGCCCAATGTATGGCACCTTGTCAAAGGCCTTATTAAAATCCAGATAAATAGCATCCACTGACTCTCCTTTGTCTATCCTGACAGTTATTTCCTCAAAGAATTCCAACAGATTTGCCAAACAAGTTTTTTCCCTTAACAAAACCATGTTGACTTTGGCCAATTTTATCATATGCCACTGATGTCAGGCTAACTGGTCTGTAATTTCCTTTCTTCCACCACAATCCCTTCTTAACTTGTGGAGTTGACATTTGCAATTTTCCAGTCTTCTGGAAGCATCCCAGAATCTAGTGATTTTTTTTTGATTGAGTTTTCAAATGATTACAGAAAGAAAAAAAAATATCTACCCTTCCTCCCCCCTAACATCCCTATAGAAGGAAAGAAAAAGAAAGAAAGAAAGAAAGAAAGAAAGAAAGAAAGAAAGAAAGAAAGAAAGAAAGAAAGAAAGAAAGAAAGAAAGAAAGAAAGAAAGAAAGAAAGAAAGAAAGAAAGAAAGACAGAAAGAAAGAAAGAATGAATGAATGAATGCCTGGATATCGGAAGATCCCCACATGCTCCATGGAGTTCATAATAACTTTAGTATATATATTTATTTATTTCCCCAAATAATCAATTATTTTATCTTCAGAGCACCTATGTATTTAATCCTGTCTTTTGTAAATAAGGGCGCCAAATGTTCAAAAATGTTTCATATTTATCTCTTAAATTATAAGTAATTTTTTCAAGTGGAATACAGCTGGAAATTTCATTCTTCCAACGACCTATACTTAAGTATGAATCAGATTTTCAAGTAACTGCAATTGCCTTTTTGGCTACTGCCAGTGCAATTTTTATAAATTCTATCTGATATTTATTCAATTTAGGTTTCGGTTTTAACCCTTCAATATCACCTAATAAAAATAATATTGGGTTATGCGGAAGTTGTGTTCCAATAATTTGTTCCAGTAAAACTCTTATATTTGTCCAAAAAGGTTGAATTTTAGATCAAGACCAAGTAGAGTGTAAAAAAAGTACCAATTTCTTGGTTACATCGGAAACACTGATCAGATAAATTTGGGTTTAATTTATTTATTTTTTTGTGGTGTAATATATAATTGATGTAAAAAATTATATTACACTAATCTTAACCAGACATTTATTGTATTTGTCATACTATCAAGACAAAGTCTTGACCAATTTGTTTCTTCAGTTTTAATATTCAAGTCATTTTCCCATTTTTGTCTTGACTTATGGATTCCTTGTTTAGTTGCCTGTTTTTGAATCAAACTATTCATACAAGAAATAATTTTTTTAGTTTTTCCTTTTTGAATTAAAGTTTCTATTTCATTAGATTTTGGCAATAACATTGACCCAATTTTTCTCTTAAATAAGCCCTTAATTGGAAGTAACAAAAAAGAGTGTTCTTTGATATTTTATATTTATTCTTTAATTGATCAAATGTCATTAATATACCTCCTTCAAAACAATCTCCTGAACCTGAAACCTATATATCTAATCCCTTTTTGAAACCAATTATATAAAAGTTGATTATCCATTGTAAAAGGAATGTCTATTTTGAATTAAAGATTTTTTTGCTAATAAAAAATTCCTTATTTCATCATCATCATTTATTTTATTCCATAAATCAATCAAACGTTTTAATATAGGAGATTCTTTCTTTTCCCATATCCATTTAGATTCCCATTTATATATAAAATCTTCTGGTGTATTTTTCCTATTTTATCTAGTTCTATTCTAATCCATGCCAGTTTATCTTTATCAAAAAAAGATGCAATAAATCTAAATTGATCTGCTTTATAATAATTCTTAAAATTTGGAAGTTGTAACCCTCCTAGACCAAATTTCCATGTCAATTTTTCCAACAATATTCTTGACATCTTTCCTTTCCAAAGGAACTTCCTCACATATTTATTTAACTCTTGAAAAAACTTCTGGGGTAGTTGTATTGGTGGTGATTGGAATAAGTATTGTAATCTAGGGAATATATTCATTTTTACGGCATTTACTCTAACTACTAATGTTATTGGTAATATCATCCATTTATCAAGATCTTCTTGAAGTTTTTCAATAATGGTAAATAATTTAATTTATATAAGTTCTTTATATCATTATCAAATCTTATACCTAAATATTTTATACCATTTATCAGCCATCTAAATTGAATTATTAATCGATATTGACTATAATCTCCTTTAGTAAGAGGTAAAATTTCACTTTTATCCCAATTTATTTTGTAGCCTGATATTTTCCCATATTCTTCTAATCTAGAGGATAATTTACGCAATGAGTACAATGGGTTTGTTAAATAAAGCAGAACATCATCAGCAAATAAATTAATCTTGTATCCCTCCTGGTTAACTCTGAAACCCTTAATATCTGGGTCCATTCTAATTAATTCAGCTAGTGGTTCTATCGCCAACACAAATAAAGCAGGTGATAATGGACAACCTTGCCTAGTTGACCTTGTTAACTGAAATGGTGTTGAAATTTGACCATTTGTCACTACTTTAGCTTTGGGATTAGTATTTAAGGTTTTAATCCATTTTATAAAGGATACTCCTAATCCATATTTTTCCAATATCTTAAATAAAAAATCCCATTCCAATCTATCAAATGTTTTTTTCTGCATCTAAAGCAACTGCCACTCTCATTTCCTCCCTCTTTTGTGCCAAATGAATTATGCTAAGTAACCGGGTTACATTATCTGCTGATTGTCTATTTTTAATAAATCCTGTTTGATCCATATGTATTAATTCTGTTAAGTATTTAGGTAATCTGTTAGATAAAATTTTGCTGTTATTTTATAGTCAGTGTTTAACAAAGAAATAGGTCTATATGATGTTGGCTTTAAAAGATCTCTAACTGTTTTTTGGCAATACTGTTAAAATAGCTGTCGAAAAAGATTCTGGAAGTTTATGCATTCTTTCCGCTTGATATATTAACTCCATAAAAGGAGAAATTAATAAATCTTTAAACTTTTTATAAAATTCGGGGGGAAAACCATCTTCTCCTGGGAATTTATTACTTTGAAGTGATCCTAGTGCTTCTTCGACCTATTTTAATGTAAAAGGTATATCTAATCCCTTCTGTTCTTCCGAATTCAATTTTGAGAGAGTTATTTGTGATAAAAACCTTCCTATCTTGACATTATCATTTTGTTATTCTGATTTATACAGTTCGGAATAAAAATTCTTAAAAGTTTCACTAATTTCTAAAGGTTTATAAGTAATTTTATTTACTCTTGTTCGGATTGCATTTATCATTTTAGAAGTCTGGTCTGTTTTTAACTGCCAAGCAAGAACTTTATGTGATCTTTCACCTAGTTCATAATATCTCTGTTTAGTTCTCATAATTGCTTTTTCTGTTTGATATGTCTGAAGTGTATTATATTGTAGCTTCTTGTTAACAAGTTGTCTTCGTTTTTCTTCTGTCATTTATATTTGAGATTCTTTTTCTAATTTTGTAATCTCTTTTTCCAATTGATCTGTTTCTATCATATATTCCTTCTTAATTTTAGAAGTATAACTTATTATCTGACCTCTCAAATATACCTTCATTGCTTCCCACAATATAAATTTATCATCAACTGAATGTGAATTTGTATCTAAGAAAAACTGAATCTGCTTTTTCATAAAATCACAAAAATCTTGATGTTTTAATAATATTGAATTATCTCCATCTATAAATCGATTCCTCTATCTATCATTATCATTGTCATTATCAAAGGAGAATGATCTGACAATATTCTTGCTTTATATTCCATATTTTTCACTCTGTCTTAAATATTCAGTTAATAGGAAAAAATCTATCCTTGAATAAGTTTTGTGTCTATTTGAATAAAATGAATAATCTCTTTCTTTTGGTTTAACTCTTCTCCATATATCAATCAAATTTAAATCTTTCATCAATGATAAAGTTAATTTTGCTACTTTTGATTTTGTGACAACCTTTGTTGATCTATCTAAAACTGGATCTAGACAAAAGTTAAAATCTGCACCTATTAATATTTTGTCATGTGCGTTAGCCAAATTCAAAAAGACCTCTTGTATAAATTTTACATCATTTTCATTTGGTGCATAAATATTCATAAGAGTCCATAGTTCTGAAAAAAAAAACTGACAATGTATAGTTACAATCAATTAATACATTTTGCATTTTAATTGGTAAATTTTTATTAACCAAAATTGCAACTCCTCTCGCCTTTGAGTTAAATTAAGCTGCAATAACATTTCCAACTCAATCTCTTTTTAATTTCTGATGTTCTATCTCTGTTAAGTGTGTTTCTTGTAAAAAAGCTGTATCTGTTTTCATTTTCTTAATGTATGTTAAGATTCTTTTTCTTTTCACTGGTCCATTATGCCCATTAACATTAAAACTTTAAAAATTCAGTAAATTAGTCATTATTTTAAATTGGGTTACTCCAATCTATAATAATACCTAATCTTTCAACTTTTGTGGTAACTTGGGGAGTCTTTTTAAAATTCTCCATGTTGCTATGTGTGTCCCCACCAATCATCCAGGCAAAGAAAGAAAGATAGGAGAAAAATAGATTATAAAGAAAAAAACAAAATAACCCCCTACTAATGTTGTGGATAAAAAAGAACACAACATTACCCCCCTCTGTTGTGTGGGTCATGGCAATTGTCATGATTACACACGTGAATCATGTAGCAATCGATCCAAAGCTCCCCAGCTCCCCCGCAACATATAAAAGTATATATATGAGAAGAAAAAATAAAAAAATATTACTACTCTCAATTAATATTTCTCAAATTTTGCCTTTCTCCCCCTGTATCATCCTTAAATGTCCATCAATTCCATTCATTGTCCCTATCTTCATCTTTAATCCATTACGCTTTGAAATCTCTATGTGTAGTTAGCGAATATTTGGGAGTTTTTGTGCGAACTCTTCCATGTCTCGATAATCGGTAAAAAATCCTTTTTCCATCCTCCAAAAAAAGGATCAGTGTTGCTGGGTGACGCATTATGAATTTATAACCCTTTTCTCATAAAGCTTTTTTCACTGGGTTAAATTCCTTCTTTCTCTTCAAAAGGTTATAACTTATATCAGGATAGAAAAGAACTGCTTTCCCTTCTATCATCAATGGCCCATTTCTCTTTTTGGCACATTGGGCAGCTGCCTTCAGGATCTTTTCTTTGTCTTGATATCTTAAGCATTTTATCAAAATTGATCATGGATTTTGATCAGCTTGAGGTCTTGATCTTAAGTCTCTATGAGCCCTTTCAATTTCAATTAGAGTTCCTGCTTCCATTTCCAAGTTTTCAGGGATCCGTTTTTGAAAAAAAATTATTGGATCTTCTCCTTCTATACCTTCGTTAAGTCCAACAATCTTAATATTGTTTCGTCTGCTAAAATTTTCAAGCTTATCCACTTTTTCCAACAATTGTTTTCTTTCTGATGTCCAGGCAGAGATGTTATCTTCCATTTTATCCATTCTTTCAACCATGTCTTCCGTTGTAACTTCCAAGTCTGTAATTCTCTTTTCCATTTTATCCTGTCTTTTTATCATTTTATCAAACATAATCTGCATATTTTTCATATCTTGTTTGATTTCTTTTAATGCCTTTAATTTTTCTAATTTGCTCATTATTTGCATCAAAGTTTTTTCTATATTTCCAGAAAAACTTTTACCTCCATCTTTGTCTGATTTTTCCAGAGAATCTGCATCTACCTCAGATTCACTTTCACTTCCGGTTTCAATCATAACTGGGATTTGTAGTTCAGGTTGCTTGCATTTGCACATGCTCCTTCCTTCACGTTTGCACAGTCCTTGTTGGTCTTTTTCTTTAGAAATGGTTGATGTTGCCGCAGTTTCCTGTTCTGTTTCGCCGGAGGTAAAATGTACTTGAGCCCACGGTTCTCTAGTAGCAGCGGGCCTTGATTCTGTTCCAATTTGCGCTGTCTTCAGGGTAATAGTTTCCTTCTGCTTCTGTTTCTGAGATATAGTTTGAAACAATCCGGAGTAGATTATAAGTAACTTTTAGAAAGTATTTACTAACTTTTCTTCACTTAAACATTAATTTACTGATTTTTTACGGGAGAGCTGGATTCCCATGTCTCAATCCTACGATTCTTGAAAGATCATTACTAATGCCTCCATAATCTCTTCTGCTTCCTCTTTAGGAACCCAGGGGTATAGTCCATCTGATCCAGGTGACTATCTTCCTCTAGATCTTTCAGCTCCCAACCACCTTCTTCTTAGCAACAACACTCACATATACCCCGTAATATTCTCAGATTTCTGGCATTCAGCTAGTCTTTTCCACCAGTGAAGACTGACACAAAATATGCACTGTTCGACCGCCATTTCTTTGTCTTCCGTTACTAGCTCTACAGCATCTTTTTCCAGCGGTGTGATATCCACTCTCAACTCCCTTTTACTCTTTATATATTTGAAAAGAACTTTTGGATCCCTCTTTTATATTATTGGCTAGCTTATCTTTATATTTCATCTTTTCTTCCCTTATGGCTTTTTTAGATGCCATCTGTTGATTTTTAAAAGCTTCCCAATCCTCTAACTTTCCACTACTTTTTGCTATTTCATGTGTCCTCTCTTTTTCTTCTATGCTGTCTTTCAATTCACTTATCAGCCACAGTTTCCTCATCCTTCCTTTGGAATAAATCTTCATCATTAAATACCTATTCTGTGTCTTCCAAATTGCCCCCAGAAACTCCAGCCATTGCTATTCTGCTGTCGTCCCTACTAGTGTCCCCTTCCAATCTACTTCGGCCAGCTCCTCTCTCATGCCTCTATAATTCCCGTTACTTCACTGTAACACTGATACATCAGGCTTTAACTTCTCCCTCTCAAGTGTGGCATAAATTCTATCATATTCTGATCATTACTGCCTAAGGGTTCTTTTTTTTAAGCTCCCTAATCAAATCTGGTTCATTACACAATGCCCAATCCAAAATTGCCTTTCCCCGAGTCGGCTCAACCACAATCTACTCTAAAAAGCCATCTTGTTTGTCGGCATTCTACAAATTCCCTCTCTTGGGACCAACCTAGTTTTCCCAATCTACTGCATATTGCAGCAGGCCAGTACTGTTGTGGTATCAGCACTGGACTTCGAGGCGAGCGCTCCGGGGTTCAAATCTCGCCTGCTTCTTGCATGCTTTCAGTTGTTGCTGGGTTGACTATTGTGCGAGCAACTCAGCCTCGATAAAAAGCAGACAAGATGCTAAAGCAACGGCATGGTTGCAGTCTGATGTGTCATGGAGAGGAATAAGTAATCTGCGTATTGAAATCCCCCATTACTATTGTAACATTGTTCTTTTGACATGCCCTTTTTAATCTCCTGCTATAATTTTAACGTCCCATCCTGGCTACTATTTGGAGACCTGTATACAAAGCCTATCAGGGTCTTCTTACCCTTGAATTTGCTTAATCCTACCCATAAGGATTCTACATCTTCCGATCCTATGAGACCTCTTTCTAAGGATTTGATTTCATTTTTAGCAATAGAGCCACACTACCCCAACTGCCTACCTGCCAGTTCCTTCGATATAATGTGTATCCTTGAATGTTAAGCTCCCAACTATGATCCTTCAGCCATGACTCAGTGATGCCACCATGTTGTACCTGCCAGTCTCTAACTGAGCAACAATATCATCTACCTTATTCTGTATGCCCTGTGCATTCAAATATAACACCTTTAAATCTGTATTCCTCACCCTTTTTGATTTTCCCCCATCTTATATTTCAAATCATCCCACTGACTGCAATTTTGCTCTTTCATCTGCCTATTTTTCCTCAGTCTCACCACACACTACATCAACTTGTAGACCAACTGCCCCATCTTCAATCCTATCTCTCTGGTTCCCATCCCCCTGCTAAAATAGTTCAAATCCTCCCAACAGCTCTAACAAACCTACCTGCAAAGAGATTAGCTATTGGTTCACCTCCCCTCACACACTCTCTTCCCTCACCAACTTCCCCCATGCCTTCCAGAATTTAGCAGTAACCCAGATTAGCTTTTTTATTATACTAGAAAGATGCAGGGAGAATTACTGGAATGTTTTCTGTATTTAGGGCCTGAATTACAAGAGATATTGTGGAGACAAAGGCTTTATAGCCTTGAACATGGGAGATTGAATAGTGATTGAATAGGTATAACTGATCATGAAGAATAGAGACAGGGTCCCATGGTCGTTACCCCAAAGAGAGGGTGCTAAAACAAGAGGGCATCAAGATAAAAGGCAAATGATTCAAATGAGCCATCAGGCACAGCTTCTTCACATAAAGGTTGTGCATATTTCTATCAAGCTGGCAGAAATAGTGGTTGAGGCAGCCACATTAGCAATATTTAAAAGACAGCTAGATTGTTATCCAAACAGGAAGAAATTAGATGGCTAAGGGCCAAACAAGGGCAGATGGTACTTGTCTGCTGTGCAACACAATCGACATGGATGACTTGGACTAAAGGGCTGGATGCTGGAGTCTTGAGAAACCTAGAGTCTCCCAGGGAACTACGTCTGTGTGGTGCATCCAAATGCAGCTCCTTGAAGATCATGTTAGGGATCTGGAGCTGGATGACTTTCAGCTTGTACGAGTGAGTGAGCAGATCATTGATTGGAATCACAAGGAATGAATCACCCCTAGGTTTCAGGAGGCAGGTAGCTGGGTGACTGTCAGGAGGAGGAATGGGAAGGTAAATAGGCAGTTAGAGTAGATGACCCCTGTGGTCATTCCCATCAATAGTAAGTATACTGTTTCAGATACTGTTGTGGGGGATATCATCCCGAGGAATTGTCACGCAGACCAGGTTACTGACACTGAACATGGGTCTGTGGTACATAAGAGAAAGAGGGAGAAGAGGGAATGGTAGTGATAGGGGGCTCAACAGTCAAAGGAAAAGACAGGAGATTCTGTGGACTTGGAAGAACATCTGGATGGAATGTTGCCTCCCAGGTTCCAGGGTCAGGAACATCTCGGATCGTGTCCACAGCATTTTGGAGGAGGAGGGTTGGTACCAATGACAGGAAGGAAAAGCAAAGAGGCCCTGAAGAGAGAATTTAGAGAGCTAGGCTGAAAGCTAAGAAGCAACACCTCCTGGATAGTAATTTCAGGATTGCTACCTGTGCCACATGCCAGTGATTTGGCAGAAGAATGTATGGCTGAGAAGCTGGCACAGACAACGGGGCTTCAGGTTCTTGTATCATTGGGATCTCTTCTGATGGATGGTATGACCTGTACAAAAGTGACGGGTTGCTCCTGAATCCGAGGGGACCAATATTCTCGTAAGCAGGTTTGTTAGAGCTGTTGAGCAGTGTTTAAACTAATTTGTCAGGATAGGACGGATGGTAAAAAAGCAAAGATACCGTGCAGTCCAACTGTCAGGAAGGGCAGGCAGATGATAGGACAAATTTGCAGCCAGCACAGTGAGTATCAGTGCATCAGGGATGCAGAATCAGAAAGATAGCAAATGCAATACTCAAAGTGTTATATCGCAATTTACGGAGTATGAGAAATAAGGTGAATGATCTTGCTACCCTATTACCAATTGCCAGGTACGATGTTGTGGCCATCACTGAATCATGGCCGAAGGATGGTTGTAGTTGGGAGCTGAATGTCCAAGGTTACACGTTGTATCAGAGGGATAGGAAGGTAGGTAAAGGGGGTGGCAAAGTTCATTAGAAAGATGTGGCATAGGATTGAAAAATGTTAAATCCTTGTGGGTTCAGTTAAGAAACTGCAAGGGTAAAAGGACTCTGATGGCAGCTACAGGCCTCCAAACAGTAGCTGGGATATGCACTACAGATTACAACAGCAAATGAAAAAGGTGTGTCAAAAAGACAATGTTATAGGAGTTATGGGAAATTTTAACATGTAGGTAGCTTGAGAAAATCAGGTTGGTAATCGATCTCAAGAGGTCAAATTTGTTGAATTTTAGAGCAGTTTGTCATTGAGCCTACTAGGGGACTAGTTATACTAGATTGAGTGTTATGCAATGAACCAGAGGAAATTCGGAGTTTATGGTAAAAGAACACTTAGGAGCCAGTGATCACAATATGATTGATTTCAATTTGAAATTTGATATGGAGAGAGTAAAGTCTGGTGAAGCAGTATTTCAGTGGAGTAAAGGAAATTACAGTGGTATGAGAGAAAGCTGGTCAAAGGAAATTGGAAAGAATGCTGGCAGGCATGACAGTAGAGCAGAAATGGCTTGAGTTTTTGGCAGAAATGAGGAAGGTACAGCATAGATGTATTCCAAAAACAAAGAAATACTCAAATAGCAAAACTGTGTCTGACAAGGGAAGTCAAAGCTAACGTAAAAGTAAATGAGAGGGTATAAAGCAAAGCAAAAATTAGCAGGAAGATAGAGGATAGGGAAGTTTTTAAAAACATGTAGAAAGCAAATAAAAGAATCATTAGGATGGAAAAAATGAAATATGAAAGCAAGCTAGCAAACAATATCAGGGTGGATAGAAAAAGCTTTTTCATACGGTGACGGTAGGGGGAACATTTGGCAGTTCTTGGGCTGTATTCCCTGGAGTTCAGGAGAATGAGGGGGGGATCTCATCAAAACATTCTAAATGTTAAAAGGCCTGAACAGATTTGATATGGCAAAGTTATTTCCCATGGTAGGGGATTCCAGGACAAGAAAGCATGACTTCAGAATTGAAGGACGTCCATTTAGAACTGAGATGTGGAGAAATTACTTTAGTCAGTGGGTGGTAAGTCTGTGGAATTTGTTGCCATGAGCAGCTGTGGAGGCCAAGTCATTGGGTGTACTTAAGGCAGAGATAGATAGGCTCTTGATTATCCAAGGCATCAAAGGGTATGGGGTGAAAGCAGAGGAATGGGACTGACTGGAAGAATTGGATCAGCCCATGATTGAATGGTGGAGTAATCTCGATGGGCCAAATGGCCTATTTCTGCTCCTATATCATATGGTCTTATATAAAAAATGAAAGAAAGATGAGAGTAGATATAGGCCACTAGAAAATAAGGCTGGAGAAATAATAACAAGGAGATGGCAGGTTATTTTGCATCAGTCTTCACTGTGGAAGATACTAATAGTGTGTCCAGTGTTGAAGGGTGTGATGGAAGAGATATTAGTGCAGTTACTGTTACAAGGCAGAACATGGTCAAAAAACTGAAAGACCTAAAGGTGCATAAGTTGCCTGGACCAGATGAACTGCACCTGAGGGTTCTGTGAGACGTAACAGTTGAGAGTGAGGAGGCATTAGAAATTATCTTTTAAGAATCATTGGTTCTGGAGGACGAAACAATTGCAATTGTCACTCCATTCTTTAAGAAAGGAGGAAGGCTGCAGAAAGGAAACTATAGACCAGTTAGCCTGATCTCAGTGGTTGGGAAGATGTTAGCGTCAATTGTTAAGAACGAGGTGATGGAGTAATTGGTGGCATAGGATAAGACAGGACAAAGTCAGCATGGTTTCCTTAAGGGAAATTTTTGCCCGATGAACCTATTGGAATTCTTTGATGAGATCACAAACTAGGATTGATAAAGGAGATGCAGTGAATGT
Source organism: Hypanus sabinus (assembly GCF_030144855.1). Lineage (NCBI taxonomy): Eukaryota > Metazoa > Chordata > Chondrichthyes > Myliobatiformes > Dasyatidae > Hypanus > Hypanus sabinus. Next base: position 57,604,950 of record NC_082719.1, on the reverse strand, counting down.
TGTATATTTGAATTTTCTTAAGGTCTTTGACAAGGTGACACACATGAGGCTGCTTACCAAGTTAAGAGTCCATGGTATTACAGGAAAGTTACTAGCTTGGTTAGAGCATTGGTTGATTGGTAGGAGAAAGTGAGTGGGAACAACAGTATCCTTTTCTGGTTGAACTCCAGAACTCGTAGTGTTCCGTTGGGGTTGGTTTTGGGACTGCTTCTTTCTATACTGTATATCAATGATTTAGATGATAAAATACATATTTTTGTTGCTATGTTTGCAGATGTTACGGAGATTGGTGGAGGGACAGGTAGATTTATGGAAACGGAAGGATTTAGACAGATTAGGAGAATGGGCAAGAAATATGGCAAGTGAAATACAATATTAGAAAATGCATAGTCATGCATTTTGGTATAAAAAATACAGACTATTTTCTGAATGGGAAGAAACTCCAAATATCTGAGGTGCTAAGGAACTTGGGAGTCCTAGTGCAGAACACTCTGAAGATTAATTTGCAGCTTGAGTCAGTGGTAAGAAAGGTAAATGCAATGTTATCATTCATATCAAGAGATCTAAAATATAAGAGCAGAAATCTGATGCAGGGACTTTATAAGGCACTGGTGAGGTCTCATGTTTAGTATTTTGAACAGTTTTGGGCTCCTTATCTAAGGAAAAATGAACTGGTACAGGAGAGGGTTCAGAGGAGGTTCACAAGGATGATTCTGGGAATGAAAGGGTTATCATACAAGGAACATTTGAAGGCTCTGGGTCTGTACTCGTTGGTATTTAAAAGGATGAGGGGGGATCTCATTGAAACCTTTTGAATGTTGAAAGGATGAAGATGTAGATGTGGAAAGGATGTTTCCCATGGCAGGGGGAATCTAGAACAAGAGGACACAGATTCAGGATAGAGGGACATCCATTTCAAATGGAGATGCGGAGAAATTCTTTTAGCCAGAGGGTGGTGAATTTGTGGAATTTGCTACCACTGGCCGCTGTGGAGATCAGTTTGTTGGGTCTACTTAAGGCGGATATTGATAGGTTCTTGCTTTGCCACGGCATCAAACGTTACAGGGAGAAGACCGGGGTGTGCGCTGAGGTGGGGAGAAAAGGATCAGCCATGATTAAATTGCAGAGGAGACTTGGTGGGCCAAATGGTCTATTTCTGTTCCTGTGTCTTATGGTCTTATGGCTTGTTTTCATATTGTATAACACTATAACTCAATGACTTTAAAATAAATTATAATAGGGATAAGGAAATAGCATGAACATTAGATAACCTCTTTTTATCTTCAAGGTAGATGAAACAAAATTTATTCCTGAAACTGTGAGGAACTAATAGTCCGATGTGAATAAGAAACATAGAAGTAATCCACATTAGTAATTTAAATTACTGGGGAAATTAATGACAGTCAATGCTAAGCAATTTCATGGATCCGATAACTAAGATATTAAAAGTAGTAGGTGCAGAGTGGTTTCAATCTTCCAGGGTTTTCCAAAAATGAGAATGATCCCTGCAGATTAGAAAGTAACAAATACAATCTCAATATGCAAGGGAAGGAGAGGGGAAATGAAGAGATCACAGGCCAAATAACCTGAATCAGTGGCACGGAAAGTAATTAACTATATAAGTACTTCTGTTTCAGTACTGCTAGGAGGAGCAGCCTACATGGGGGAAGCGACAGTGGCCGTGTCTCTGACACAGAGTCTGGTCCTGTGGCTCAGAAGGGTAGAGAAAAGAAGAGGAAGGCAGTAGTGACAAGGGACTCTATAGTTAGGAGGTCAGACAGGTGATTCTGTGGACGCAGGAAAGAAACCCTGATGGTAGTTTGCCTCCCATGTCCACGATATCCTGCAGTGGGAAGGAGAACAGCCAGAGGTCGTGTTACTTATTGGTACCAATGACATAGGTAGGAAAAGGGAAGAGGTCCTGAAAACAGCCTATAGGGAGTTAGGAAGGAAATTGAAAAGCGGGACGGTAAAAGTAGTAATCTCGGGATTACTGCCTGTGCCATGCAACAGTGAGAATAGGAATAGAATAAGGTGGAGGATAAATGTGTGGCTGAGGGATTGGAGAAGGGGGCAGGGATTCAGATTTCTGGATCATTGGGACCTCTTTTGGGGCAGGTGTGACCTGTACAAAAAGGACGGGTTGCACTTGAATCCCAGGGGGACAAATATCCTGGTGGGGAGGTTTGCTAAGGCTACTGGGGAGAGTTTAAATTAGAATTGTTGTGGGGTTCCCTTATTCAAGAAAGTGGGTAGAGATAGCCCAGGAAATTATAGACCAGTGAGTCTTACTTCAGTGGTTTGTAAGTTGATGGAGAGGATCCTGAGAGGCAGGATTTATGAACATTCAGAGAGGTATAATATGATTAGGAATTGTCAGCATGGCTTTGTCAAGAGCCTTACAAGCCTGATTCAATTTTTTGAGGATGTGACTAGACACATTGATGAAGAAAGAGTAGTAGATATAGTGTATATGGATTTCAGCAAGGCATTTGATAAGATACCTCATGCGAGGTTTATTGAGAAAGTAAGGAGGCATGGGATCCAAGGGGACATTGCTTTGTGGATCCAGAATTGGCTTGCCCACAGAAGGCAGAATGATTATAGACAGGTCATATTCTGCATGGAGGTTGGTGCTCAGTGGTGTACCTCAAGGATCTGTTCTTACACTCCTACTCTTTGTGATTTTTATAAGTAACCTGAATGAGGAAGTGGAGGGATGAGTTAGTAAGTTTGCTGATGACACAAAGGTTGGGGGTGTTGTGGATAGTGTGGACGGCTGTCAGAGGTTATAGTGGGGCATTGATAGGATGCAAAACTGGGCTGAGAAGTGACAGATGGAGTTCAACCAAGATGTGTGATGGTTCATTTTGCTAGGTTAAATATGATGGCAGAATATAGTATTAATGGTAAGACTCTTGGCAGTGTGGCGGATCAGAAGGATCTTGGGTTCCAAGTTCATAGGACACTCAAAGCAGCTGCGCAGGTTGTCTCTGTGGTTAGGAAGGCATACAGTGAGTTGGCCTTCATTAATCATGGAATTGAATTTAGGAGCCGAGAGGTAATGTTGCAGTTATATAGGACCCTAGTCAGACCTCACTTGGAGTACTGTGCTCAGTTCTGTTCACCTCACTACAGGAAGGATGTGGAAGCCATAGAAAGGGTGCAGAGGAGATTTACAAGGAAGTTTCTTCTTGGAGCAATGGAGGATGAGAGGTGACCCGATAGAGGTGTACAAGATGATGAGAGGCATTGATCGTGTAGATAGTAAGAGGCTTTTTCCTAGGGCTGAAATTGTTGCCACAAGAGGACACAGGTTTAAGGTGCTGGAGAGCAGGTACAGAGGAGATGTCAGGGGTAAGTTTTTTACGCAGAGAGTGATGTGTGTGTGGAATGTGCTGCCGACAACAGTGGTGGAGGTGGATACGATAGGGTCTTTTAAGAGACTTTTGGATAGGTACCTGGAGCTTAGAAAAATAGAGGGCTATGGGGAAGCCTAGTAATTTCTAAGATAGGGGCATTTCCAGCACAACCTTCTGCTGTAGGTTTTCTATGTTTCTATATTATTAATGATATGTGTAGGGCACTAAGAAATTCATGAGATTTGTCTGACAAGGATCCACCATCTGCATGTATTGCCTACTTTTTCAAGTCCCTGGAGTTCCCATGTCCCAATGTGTAAGGACTATTCTTTCCATTCCAAAGCATCCAGTCAACAGGTCAAGAGTCACTGATGGAAATAAGGATGATGACGGGAAACTAAGACCAAACTCTGCCCTGAGAAAGTGAAAGGGACCTAAGACAGGCCAAGAAAGCTAGCCTGAGCAGTTAGCATTAGTGCTGAGTTTACCTTTCATTGCTTGTACAAAATCCTCAGGCTAGGATTTAATTTAAACATGTATTTACAATTAGATTTTTCTTGGACTATTACAAAGCTACCTCTCTTAAAAGTAACTTCCAAAAAGAGCTGCAGCAAAGCCAGAAGATTTGCACAAGGATGAATTCGGAATGAAGGGCAAAAGTATCAATCAAGATTCCAATTCTTGACAAGGATATAGCAAATCCTAACAGAATATGTGCAGATACTAATGCTGAACGAACGAATACTTGTATCTGCTTTAATACTTCTACTCTTAAAGTCAAATGGCCTGCTGCCATTCAGATTTATAACAAAGGTTCAAAGGTTTATTTATTACTAAAGTATACAACTCTGAAATTCTTCTTCCCCTGATACCCACGAAAGAAAGAAAGAAATGAACTGCAGCATGATCATCAGCCCCCAAGTCCCTCCTCACTACACAAAAATACAAAAATGGACCAGGTACATTGACCAAATCCACATTCCCCCCATACACAAAAAATACAAGAAAGACTGGGCAGAAAACACTGAATGTAAGACTGAAAAATGTTAGTAGTCCAAGAGCATATCCAAAATGCAGAAAACCAGGGTAGCATTCTCCAGGCACAATGGCAGGCCTGTCCTGCTTTGGCAGCAGAGCAATCCCCAAGTGATCAAAAGGCAGTCTCGTCTCTCCATAGCAAAAAGATCCCACCAGCGATTAAAAGGCAGTCTTGTCTCTCCATAGCAAAAAGATCCCACCAGCGATTAAAAGGCAGCCTCGTCTCTCCATAGCAAAAAGATCCCACCAGCGATCGAAAGGCAGTCTCGTCTCTCCATAGCAAAAAGATCCCACCAGCGATTGAAAGGCAGTCTCCCCTCTCCATAGCACATTGATCCCACTTGTCCAGAGGATGAAATCATGCCAAATGCCCATAACCATCAACCTGAATAGCCAGCTGTCTGATGAGCTACCTGCCTGAAAAATGTCTACCTGGTTTTCTTTAAAAATATCTATAGAGTTTAAAAATAGATTAGCAATTGTAATGTTGATTTAAGCACTCTTCTGTAATATTTCTTCATTCTGGGGAGCTTAATAAATTTGAAACCATATACTTGTGTTTCCAATACAGAGGTTTGTGACTGGAACTGATTATTAAAAGTTTAAGCTCTGTGGTCAGTCAGACATGAAGGATATTACATCCAGTTCATCAGAATAGCTGAGTGCCATTGCAGGAGTACATTTAAAGAATGTTGCTAGGACTGAAGGACTCGAGCTACAGGGAAAAGTTTGGTCGGCTATTCTTGGTGCATGGGACACTGAGGCAAAACATTATAGTAGTGGATAGTGGTGTATCATGAGTGGCATGGGTAGGGTGTCTTTTTTACTGGGAGAGGGAATCATAGGCTTAAGGTGAGAATAGAAAGATTTAAAAAGGATCCAAGGAGAATTCTTTTTCACATAGAGTATGGGTGCATATATGGAATAAACTGCAAGTGGAAGTGGTTGAACATGGTTGGCTCATATAAGTGCCAAGTTCAGCATGGCTGAGTTGGGCCAAAGTTTCTGGTTGCATGCTGCATACCTATGAATCTATGAGCACAAAATTCATCTATTAAAGCGGCTTGGCATAGTTTATAAGTTAACACATCCTAAACAAAACTTCACTCCCAAGCAGCAGGTTTCATGAAAGTGGAGAAGGAATGATGGGCAAGAAATCTGAGGCCACTGATTTGCTTGATTGTCCAACTTTCTTCACACTCCGAGTTACAATTCATAAAACTTGCTTACTAAGCCTTATATCTCAAAATGTTATGCAAAGTATATACCATTTCTATGAGAACAAAAAGGTTGAGGTTATTTCGAGTACGAGTTTGGAAATGGATATTCTTATTCAATTTATTCCAGGAATGAAGTTTTCATACTTGAGTCATTCAGATGCTAAGAGCGGATGCACAACATAGAGCCGAGGAAGCCTTGGGCACACAAGCCACAAAGGGACCAAGAAATCAATTAAAAAGCTGTTATGAGTATTCTCATTATATTTGGAAACAAAAGGAGCTACAAACCTTAAGGGTAACCTTGTTCATATCCCTTTGGTCTCATTTATTTGTAGGTGACTCTTTTGATTTGAAATGATGGCCAATTTGAATGTACTTCATGCTGAAAAATAAAGATAACTCCATAACATGAAATTTCCTGGTGATTGCAGCCAGGTGATAGGACAGCTCTAAGCTTTAGGATGAATGGAAATTCAAGAAGCACAATCTGGAGGGGCAAATATCAAACTGCTGGAGGAACAGAGGAACTTACTGGGTCAATGCATACAAAATGCTGAACTGATGAAGGATCTCAGCCCAAAACATTGACTCTTCATTTCCCTCTATAGGTGCTGCCTGACGTGCTAAATTTCTCCACCGTTTTGTGTGTGCTGTACAAGATTTCCAGCATCTGTAGAAATACTTCTGTCTCCAATTCAACATGACAAGCAGCATTTGTGAAGGCAGAGGGATGGCCAGCATTTTGGTACTTTGGTTCATATCTCGACCAGCTTGCCTACCAAGTTCTTCATATGCTGTAATGCTAATTTCTAGTTGCTGTGTTTCTCCCATTTCTCATTCCATAATCAGCTATGGCACTATTCTGTCTCTTATGCTAATCATAAGTTATGCCCAAGTGGAGCTCTTTTGGGTGCTTTAAAGTCAAATTTAATAGTTCAATTTATTTAAAATAGAGGCTTCATCTTAATATTTAATACAGTTATTTTATACTGCTTTTTATATGTGTTGGGAGTGTTCCACTGAAGGGTGTGATTCAGAGGCCTTTTAATGTTTCTCTGTTATATAGAAGGAGATAAATAAGAAATACCAGTGATCGTGTTGGTGCTGAGACACCAGAAAAGAATGTTCATTTAAAAATAACCAGAACAAGTAGGGTATTCTTGGACATACTGAAAGCAATGCTTCTAGTGGTTGTGGTTTAGCAACAGAAGAGATGAAGGAACACATCACTGGATAAACTTGGCAAGAGGTTTGTTGACATCACTCAGTGAAATGGTTTACAGTGAATTTCAGTATCTCTCTTTTATAAAAAAAAAGTCTATTAACTTCAGTAAAGGTAATTTTCCATGGACAAGTTTGGCATGGGCCAGAGCAGATATTATTTGCCAAGGTTCACTTTTGGTGTCTAATGTTCCTTATAGCTCTTATTATTTGTCCAGTGTGGATAGAACAGTGTTACAGCTCATCAGGTATTGACATTGTAATAGCATAGCTGTACCTTTCAGATTTCAAGGCTAATTAAGCCTGAGGTTCCTCAGGTACTCTTGAGATGACATAATATGAATAACATGAAGAGCTTTCAACAGGTGATGAATGTGTACACAGACTATCACTATTATTATCTGCATGGGAATGCTTGGAAGGGTAATATTTTCAGGCGTATAGGAAGAAAAGAATAGAAAATTCTTGTTAATTGAAACCAAACCTGCAGATGCTGGAGATCTAAAATAAAAACAGAACACACTGGAAATACTCAGCAAGTCAGGCAGTATCCATGGCAAATTGTATTGGAGACCCTTCTTGTTGTTGGCATATTCTTCTGCATTTAAATATCATAATATTATACTGATAGAGCTCCTTTGCCACTTCAATAATCACTGTTGCTTCGTAAAGTTTATCAGAAGCTTTAGTAACTGGGACATGACCTCTGGCATCTTCACTTGCAAGTAAATATGAGCTTTGTATTCACAGGGAAGAAGAGAATAGATACAAAATAGTGGAATAAAATTCAAATGATTATTGTCACAGGAGAAAGGGCACTGGTCAAACAACTGGGACTGAAGCCAGATAGCTCCCTTGATGCTTGAATCCTGGGGGGTCATAAAAGTAGTTGGAGGGATAATGTATGCTTTGTTTGTGATCTACGAAAGTCCTATAGATTTGTAATAGATTGCAAAGACAAAATTCAAGAAAGGAGAGAAAGGCAGGAGGCAGGAAAACTATTGCCATTTAGGCTAATATGTATTATGCTGGACAACAAGGATTTTGCTTCTTGAATACTTCTGGGTGTATCTTACGGATTTTGGACAACTGATTATGAAAATCATTTCCTAATCACACACCATTTTTTGAAATCACTTATATTTGTTAGTTCAATTCATAATTTGTCAGAATAGTTGAAGCCAAGATTAAGGAAGGCATTTTTGTTGGCTCGCTAATTGAACAGGTCATCAATGACAGGCCATTTGAAGAATATCTGGTAGGACTGGAGAAAATCACATGGAAAACATTCAAGGATGTTGTTGAAAATTTTCTTGGGAACTACAGAGCACAAAATACATGCCATTGGATGACAGGATACTTCAAGCATACAAAACAATGAAGTGCAACATGTCACTAAAATTTCATTTTCTGTATTCTCATATAGACTTCTTCCCTGCAAATCTTGGCACTGTCAGTGATGAACGTGGAGAAAGGATTCACCAGGACATTACAGTCATGGAGAAACAGTATCAGGGCAACTGGAATCCATCAATGCTGGCTGATTATTGTTGGACACTGAAGCGAGAAGCCTCAGTCACTGAGTAGAAGTGAAAATCATCAACAAAATACTTTTAGCTTAGTTGAACTATTGTAAAGCATCAGCACCATTATGCAATTAAATGCATTATATTCAATAATAGTTAAAATCTTGGTTATTCAAATTCCTACATGGTACAAGTAGTCTGAACTCATACTTATGTTCAGCTTCAAGCGGTCTATCATAAACAAAAAAAATTGTGAGGAAACAACACTTCAGAAAAAAATGTTGTCCAATGTTATTGAGAAATTATTTTCAGACAACTTTGAAAAAACAAAATACATTTAAACAAATGTATTAACCTGCTTGATAAATTATTGAGTTCTTTGAAAATGGATAAAGGAGATGTAATGCATTTGAAATTCCTAAAGGCATTCATACATTGGCAGACAAAAGGCTACAGCTACTTTATTATTTCAGATTTTCAGCATTAGAAGGCTTTGCTTTTCAAGTGTGGACTCAACTAGAGAAAGTAATGGTGACAAAACATGGGGTCCTACATACAGTTCTTGTCTTCGCATTGAAGGAAGGATATACAGTGATTGCATTTGAAACTGCTTAAAGAGCAAAGAACCCATGCTCATTGAAATTTAGAAAAATGAGCCATGCTCTCATTACAGCATTCATGCAGGTGAAAATGCTGACAAGTAATGGTCATTATAAGACATTTACTGCACCAGCAATCCACAGTCTGTAAGGAGGGTGTACATTCTCCAAATGACCACCTGTGTTTCTTCCAGGTGTTAACTTTTCTCCTACATTCCAAAAATATATGGGTTAGTTGGCTAGTTGGTCACATGGGTGTCATTGACCGGCACGGCCTTGTTGGGCCTGACAACCAGTTATTGTACTGTATCTCTAAATAAATAAATATAGCCCCCAGTATGGGAATCTACAACAAGTAGGGTCACCATTCAGAGGGGGCCCAAGGTTGGTCATCCAATTAAGATAGTCATGCCTTTAACCTAGAGAAGAGTGGAAGGTTTATGGATCAGGTAAAGCAGCCATAAGGTCTGGCTTAAATCATCTCAGATTCTATTGGAAAGTGAAACAAGTTCAAGGACTAAATGAGCTATTCCTGCTTTTTTTCTTATATTTGCATATTTACAATAAACTATTCACTCTTGCAGCATTAGGAATTACCTTTTCAATTTAAAAATGATATTTTTTTCTGCATTCAATTCCCCCATATTCTAGTGGAGAGTGAGTTCATTGGTTAATCTTTAGTGTGCCTACAGTCACTTATAACTATACATGATGACAATTTAACTGTTTCATGATGTTGAGTGATAAAAACAGATGGAAGGTGCCTAAAAACACAATCTCCTTAAGAAATTTCAGTGGTTTTTCTGTTCTGGAGTCATCATATAGTTCATGTGTTGAATGCTAGTGCACCCAAAATGGCCTCCCACTGTTCAGTCTAAAGTCTCAGACACAAGCACATTTTCAGAACTAAATGGAAATGAACAGATTTATTTGTGCCTTAGTGGAAAAGGGAAGTGAACTAGGCTTGTGTTGAATCAGCTCCAAGGGAAGTGATTGGCCTATACAGATACTGGAGTGGATCAGGAATGGAGAGAATAACAGAGATAGTTTGTAGGTGTAATGTGCTGGAGGAGGGGAACAGATAAAATTCAGTAATCAAATATTTGATTAAGCTGATACAGGTTCAATACAGCAATTTTTTTAGAAGACCTAATTGTCTGGGGAGTGTCCAGTGATAATTCTAGTTTATCCATTATGTTCTAAAAAAAACTTTGTGTAGAAAGTGAAATTATCCCTTGTATCCCTAATGCAGAAACTGCTACAGGGGTTAACAGTGACACAGAGCTACAATTAGCTGATCACATTTCTGGATAAAATTATCACTACTGCATTTTACTTGGTATTTAAACAATTTTCAATGATAATCCTAAAAAAGCACTTTTTAGAAGCTTCCTTTCAAGCTTACACTGTCACTTCATTTTCTTATGTCCCCTCACCAGGGTTCCCAAGTACCCACTCATGTAGTCATGTTATCCAAATTAATTCTGAAAAGAAATTGTAAGTAAGAGAAATATCTTAAGATATCTTGCTTATCCGGTGTGGTGCCAAATAGCATTGATTCATTTCCATGTAACCAGAACCATGTATAATTAAATTAGCTTGTTAACTGATTTCTTTCTCTGATTATAAATTTCCTCCCAAGACCTCCCTGATGTTGTCTGTTGTAAATGTTGTCAGCTGTCCCGTCAGAGTTGAATCATTTATCATTAACAGGAAGATGGCTATTAACTCTAGCATGTAGAATTCACTTCATTATTTTAGTATTCTCCTCTTAATTCTTTCCCACTTAATTCTTACCATTGAGGGCTCACTCTTTCAACTTCTTTTTTTCTTTGCTGCTCCCAGTCCTGAAAGAGTCAATACAGAAACCTTGAACATTGCAACAAAATTCTATAAAGAGCAGATTCCTATCTCGAACATTATTGGATATTTATTACATTGTATTGCATCACATTGTTTGGTTTCTTTCCAGCTAGGTTTAATAATATTTCTGGCTGTCTGCTGAGCTGAACTGTGAGAACATGAAATCCTCATTATATTCACATCAAGATAACATTTATTATAATCAGCATACATACTGAAGAGTTGTAAAAGTTAGATTAAAAATATACACTTGCATAAATCACTCCTCTCACTCCACTGTTTTGGTTTTGATGCAAAATTAAACCCTCCATACACAAACCCCACCTTTCAAAGACATACTTAAGTATGAAGGTTTGAATCATAAATGGGATTTTTACAACAGATAGAGCAATGCCATTTGGGACAAACTGGCCAGACTGAGACAGTTGGCATGGGCTAACAGTGGCACCGGCAGTAAATCTGTCAGATTTAGTAAACAGTGCCACTGCACATTCAACAGCATAATATGCTCAAAAGGATAATGGGGCAGAGTGTAAAACTGATGATCATTGAGAGATCGAAGGACGATGACAGGTGACTTGACAGAAGTGTACAAGATGAAAAGAGGTATAGATCAAGTGGACAACCAGAGACTTTTTCCAAGGACAGAATTATAAGGGGACATAATTTTAAGGTGATTGGAGTATAGAGGAGAATATCAGAGTTAAAGTGCTTTAGAAAGAGAGTGGAGGGCGTGTGGAATGCCCTGCTGGAGTGGTGGTAGAGGCAGATACATTAGGGGCATTTAAGAAACTCTTAGACAGGTGACTGAATGATATAAAAATAGAATGTTATGTAGGAGGGAAAGGTTAGTAGGTTATTGATATTGATAAGCACTTTATTGATCCCAAGTGGGAAATCCTTTCATTACAACAGGAAAATTTAAAAACACACTTTGCAGTGTGCAGACTTAACTAATAATAAAGTACACAATAGTAATATACACAATAATAATTTGCTAATGTGCAATAATAATGTACAAAATAATAAAACAGAGTCTATTGTGCTATGATGTGTGTTCTCCAGTCGCACAGAGATGAACTGTTGTACGCGCTTATTGCATTTGGTAGGAAAGATTTCCTGTAATGTTCCTTGTGACAGCGGAGCTGAATGATTCTGTTCGAAAGGGTGCTCCGCTGCTTATTCAGTAGGTCACGGTTAAAGGCTGACCCAGTGTCATGGGCTGAATGGCCTGTACTGTGCTGTCATGTTCTATGTTTTATGTTCTATGAATGCTGCTCCTACACGACACATCGCTTTGCTTTGTTTAAAAGGCCAGTTTCAATTTGGGTTTGATTTAAGATTGAAAGAGCATGAGCAAGCCATTCATCCCTACTCTCCTGTTTTGTATTTTTTATTTATTTTGAGATACAGCGCAGAACAGGCTCTTCCTGTCCACCAAGCCACGCTGCCCAACAACCCACCTATTTAACACTAGTCTAATCACAGGAAAATTTGCAATGACCAATTAACCTACTAACCAGTACATCTTTAGACCATAGGAATAAACCAGAGAACATGGAGGAAACCCACACACTTCATGGGAAGGACATAAAAGCTTTCTTACAGAGGACATGGAATTGAACTCCAAAAACCAATGCCCCGAGCTGTAATAGAATCACATTAATCATTACACTATACTGTAGATGATGGCTGATTTCTATCTTGGCTCTAATTGCCCACCATGATTCTGTAATCCTTGATAAACTTACCATTAAAAACCCATCAAATCCAGATTTAAAATTCTGAATTAATACAGCCTCAGTAGATTTTTGAGGAAGCATTTTGTAAAAGATAGATAATGCTTATTTGCATTATTTCCATAGGATAAAAATACACACATCTAGTGAAGAAGTCAAAGATATCCACTAGCTTTGAATTCTACATTATTCTTCCACACTGTACTCCCGTGCTTGTGCTTATAATGTAACTCTTTAAGTTAATCAAATTGCATTACACTAAGGACAAAACTGAAAACAGCCTTAATGTAAGAACTAGCAATTGTTCTGTACAGCTGTAATATAATTTCCGGTTTAATTTAATGTTTCTACCTGTCTTACTAGCTTTCAATGATTTCCATTCTTGCATTCCTAAATGTGTGCAGTCATTCAGAGAAATTATGCAACAAACTCAATGGTCAAATGATTGAGTTCCTTCAGCATTTTTGCCTGTTGCTCCAGATTTCATCATCCGCCCTCCCTTGTCCCCATTCACAGGTTGAGGTTCACATAATTTAGATTATGCTGCAGTCCATTATGAATGACCATTTTTGCTGATCATGATTTTCAAAGTTTACTTGTATAATTAATCAATGGTTCTTGGCAAATTTTATCAGCACTTTATTTACTGTACTTTCCAATTTACTGGCATCAGCAAACTGGAATGTGCAGCCACAAAGAGACTGCAGTTGATAGGATCTGGATAAAAAACATTTTGCTGGAAGAAGTCAGTGTTTCAAGCAGCATCTGTAGAAGCAAAGTGTGCATACCAACATTTCAGGTAAAGTCACTGCATCATAACTGATAGAGAAGAGGAAAAATTGCCTGTATATGGAAGTATGGGAGGAATGGGACAAAGGCAGGTAGGTGATGGGTGGAATTAGATGTGGGGAGGGGTATGATGAAGTATGTCTGGGAGAAAAACACCATGGGTATGGGTTACCTGAAGTAGAAAATTTCAATGCTTAGGCAGTGGCTAAATCACCCAAGCAGAATACTTAAGGTTCTTCCAATTTGCATTTGAATGGAAAAGGAAAAGGATTGAGAAGACCTTGTGGGAGTAGAAAAGAGAACTAAAATGACATGTAATCATCCCTGGGCAGGGAAGGAGTGAAGAGACCAGTCAAGGGATCACCTTGAAGCTGGTGGAAATTATGAGATATACGACTTCCTATTTACTTATCCAAACTATCATATACTTTCTTTTTATAAACTAATGAATCATCAATTAAATACAGATTCAATGAGCACCTTCATCTATTTCCTGCCAATGTGGTATTTCCTACCAATTCTATATGCCTTAAATTTGTTAACAGTCTCTTCTAGCAAAGCATATTCTTTTTGCAGCCCATGTAAGTGTAATCTCCAGACAGTCCTTTACAACCATATTATTTACCTCTTCAAACAAAAAGGCATGATTTTATAAATCTTTCTGATCCATTAATTGTTGGCCAATAGTTCAGTCACGCTCTCCTCAAAAGTCCATTTTGTGAATATAAATTATCTGGTACATAAAAAGATATTAATTTGTCAGACTCAAGGCAGATGAAGTGTAATAAATTTGCATTCTCCATTGGAAGCATGAACTTGCAATTTGGTGCCACAGATGTGTAGTAAGGGAAATTTCACTGTAGATTCTATGGTTACACTTTGCCCCCAAAATACTTTACATTCCAGGAACTATATAACTAATTCAGATATAAAGAACAATGCACACTGTAAGGTTTTCTGTTCAATAGTTTTAATGGACATCAGACCTGTAGGGACCGCAGACATGCTTGATCAAACCTTTATATTTGTTCCCAGCACATGAAATTTGAACCGCAGTAACAAAATTATATTATTTACTGTATCATGCTAAACTTACTACATATTATTATTATGAATATTCTAACCAAAATGCAAGCATATTTTATGTTGACTGCCCAGCCTGTCAAGCAATCTTGAGCTTTTTAAAAAAGGAGGGAGAGAAAAACTGGGGAATTATAGACCAGTGAGTCTGACATCGGTGGTGGGGAAAATGCTGGAGTTGGTTATCAAAGATGTGGTAACAGCACATTTGGAAAGAGGTGAAATCATCAGACAAAGTCAGCATGGATTTGTGTAAGGAAAATCATGTCTGACAAATCTTATAGAATTTTTTGAAGATGTAAATAGTAGAGTGGATAGGGGAGAGCCAGTGGATGTGGTATATTTTGATTTTCAAAAGGCTTTTTACCAGGTCCCACTCAGGCGATTACTGTGCAAACTTAAAGCACACGGTGTTGGGGGTATGGTATTGATGTGGATAGAGAATTGGTTGGCAGACCGGAAGCAAAGAGTGGGAGTAAACGGGACCTTTTCAGAATAGCAGGCTGTGACTAGTGGGGTACCGCAAGGCTCAGTGCTGGGACCCCAGTTGTTTACAATACATATTAATGATTTAGATGAGGGAATTAAATGTAGCATCTCCAAGTTTGTGGATGACACGAAGCTGGGCGGCGGTGTTAGCTGTGAGGAGGATGCTAAGAGGATGCAGGGTGACTTGGATAGGTTAGGTGAGTGGGCAAATTCATGGCAGATGCAATTTAATGTGGATAAATGTGAGGTTATCCACTTTGGTTGCAAGAACAGGAAAAGAGATTATTATCTGAATGGTGGCCGATTAGGAAAAGAGGAGATGCAACGAGACCTAGGTGTCATTGTACACCAGTCATTGAAGGTGGGCATGCAGGTAAAGCAGGTGGTGAAAAAGGCAAATGGTATGTTGGCATTCATAGCAAAAGGATTTGAGTACAGGAGCAGGGAGGTTCTACTGCAGTTGTACAAGGCCTTGGTGAGACCGCACCTAGAACATTGTGTGCAGTTTTGGTCCCCTAACCTGAGGAAAGACATTCTTGCCATAGAGGGTGTACAAAGAAGGTTCACCAGATTGATTCCTGGGATAGCAGGACTTTCATATGAAACAAGACTGGATCAACTAGGCTTATACTCACTGGAATTTAGAAGATTGAGGGGGGACCATATTGAAACGTATAAAATTCTAAAGGGATTGGACAGGCTAGATGCAGGAAGATTGTTTCTGACGTTGGGGAAGTCCAGAATGAGGGGTCACAGTTTAAAGATAATGGGGAAGCCTTTTAGGACCGAGATGAGGAAAAACTTCTTCACACAGTGAGTGGTGAATCTGTGGAATTCTCTGCCACAGAAAACAGTTGAGGCCAGTTCATTGGCTATACTTAAGAGGAAGTTAGATATGGCCTTGGTGGCTAAAGGGATCAGGGGGTATGTAGAGAAAGCAGGTACAGGGTTCTGAGTTGGATGATCAGCCATGATCATACTGAAAGACGGTGCAGGCTCGAAGGGCCGAATGGCCTACTCCTGCACCTATTTTCTATGTTTCTATGTTAAAGTTGTAAGGCATTTAAACCACACTGGAACTAACCTTAATATCTGGGACCAGCCCAGATTTATACCGTATTTTCTCATGACAGTTATATAGTTGGAACCGAGTCCAGATCACAGATTGTGTGTAATACAAGTAGAAATTTGAAGGCCAGAAATAGCCCCTTTTTATGCAGCAATATTTGACGATTCCACATAGAAAGAGCAGTATCAATATGCTAAATGATTTTTCTCTTCAAATGCTTTCTTATACACGCTTATCACTCTGCCCTAACTGAAAACTGGAAATCCCCTTATTAATTTTCTTCTGAGAAACAAGCATATTTTACTTCAGAATTAAATAGATTTCTTCAGTGGGAAAGGACAGAACAGAATAATGTTGATATACATGGAAATGATTGCTCCTCATCAAAGTTTATGGACTTGATGAATTCAACACAGATTCTGCTGTGAATTCATCTACTTCTAATCAAAATACCTGATCATTTCCTTCAGCCAGCAGATGTAGATGTAATTTTCTCCTCTTTACTTTGGATGGTATCAAAAACAAATAGTCTACTTAAACTTCATCATCATTCCAGTTTCGCTCTCAGTTTCTGTGAATTTTCTTTCCTCGCAGACCTGATACAAACCCCAAGCAAACTAACAACTATGCTCTAGTTTAGGTATAATGATTTAATCTGTGTAATTTTGATAGCAACTATCCTGAAAAAAAAATTCAATAATCTTAATCAGAATGATAATGAAAATTTCTGCCTATTACTTCTTGATACTCTAGTTCTTGTGGCATGGCTTTCCAATCATCATTCTTCACCCTTTCATTCAGCTATTTTAATAATCCTCAGTTTGAAGTATATAATACATCCAGGCCCATTCATCCCCCATCTGCATTCTGTAAACGTGAAGTAAACTCAAATCTTAATCTTAATCCCATACCATGGATCAAAAAAATAAACTGCTGAAGAACTCAGTGTAGGGAAGAGTATAGTCATTCACTTAGGTAGAAAGAATAAAGGTGTGCACTATTTTCTACATGGTGAGTGAACTCAGAAGACAGAGACGTAAAGTGACTTGGGAGTCCTAGTGCAGGTTGACTTGAGTCAGTTAACCAATGCAATGTTAACATTTTACTTCAAGAGAACTAGAATATAAAAGCAAGAATTTAATGCTATGGTTTTATAAAGAATTAGTCAAAATTAGTGTACTGTGAGCAATTTTCAGCTCCATATCTAAGAAAGGGTGTGCTGTCATTTGAGAGGGTCCTGAAGACATTGGGTATATTTAAAGCACATCTCAATAGTTCCTTGATTGGTTCATTCATTTGTTATGTGGCGTGTCAGGACATTGGTGATCATTGTCTTTTCATGACCATGATTGTTCTTGGCAAATTTTTCTACAGAAGTCATTTATCATTGCCTTCTTCTGGGCAGTATCTTTACAAGACGGATGACCACAGCTATTATCAATACTCTTCAGAGATTGTATGCCTGGTGTCAGTGGTCGCATAACCAGGATTTTTGATATGCACTAGCTGCTGGTACAACAATGCACCACCTGTTTCCATGGATTTGCGTGACTCTGATAAGGGGCTAAGCAAGTGTTGCACCTTACACAAGGTGACCGGCAGGCTAGCAGATAGAAAGAATGCCTTACACCTCCTTTGCTAGACACATATCTCCACCCTGCCACCCTTCTTGTGTAGTAAGGGCAACAAAAGTTATGGGGAGAAGACAAAAGAATGTAGTTGAAAGGGAAAATATATCAGCCATAATTGAATGGTGGAGCAGACCAGATAGGACAAATATACTAATCCTGCACCTACCTCATATGTTCTTACGGACCCAATGGATCAAACAACATGTTCGACAATATTTCGGTTCTAGACTCTGCATCAGAATGGTTTCACATGCTATGAATATTGTTAATCTGAAGTAAGATGAAGCCATGCTAGAAGAATCCAGCAGAGTGAGACAGATTCTGTGGGGAAAGAAATACTATTACTGCTCCAGTTGTAATGAAAGTTCCGGAAATAAAGTTGCTGTGATGCCTGGTTCTTTTGGAGCTTGGCCGGGCAGTAAACGTGCAAGTAGCAATTCTACCAAACTCAGAGGAGTGAAAGCTGAAGTGCCCTCCGATACAATCTATCTGTCCCGAATTAGGCAGAAGACAAAATAAATGCAACTTCATTAGTAAGTTTCTGAATATGATGCAGGGAGAGTAACCTTCACCCTTAGGGGAAAGAAAATCCATGACTTTATTCCAGAGATAAATATTTCTGGAGCTAATTATTATTTTCCAGAAAATGCTTTCAGGACCTCTGGGAATTCCTATGCAGGAATTTTTACACTACACAAAAGTTTCAGCTAGTTATTTGTAGCTCACTGATGCTGTGACATGATAGAGATTTTTAAGTGAGTGAAACGGTTTGTTAGAATGGAGCTGGAGAAGTTTGCATGCATCAACTCCTCAGAAAAGTGGTGTTGTGGGTCCAGGTTAGATCGTCTGTTATGTGCACACCAAGGAACTTTGTGCTCTTCCCTCTCCCCACAGCGGTGCCATTGATGTGCATGAAGAGTGGTCAACCCGCACCTTCCTGAATCTCTTTTACCTTGTCCACGTAGGGACTCAGGCTGTTGTCCTCACACCATTTGACAAGCCTCGTTTCCTCCTCTCTGTATGCCAACTGATCGTTGATGCTGGTAAGGCCAGCCACTGTTGTTTGACCTATGAACTTGATAATGGGGGGGCTTGAGCTGGACCTGCCAGTGCAGTCATGAGTCAACAGTGTGAACAGCAGAGAGCTGAGCACACAGGCCGGGGGACGGGACACCGGTGCTGATGGAGCTTGAGATGTTGCTGCCAACTTGGACTGACTGGGGTCTTTCCATCAGGAAGCCCAAGACTCAGTTGCAGAGAGGGTTGTTGAGTTCAGCAAGAACTATTTACCCACCAGCCTCTGAGGAACGATTGTTTTAATCACTGAGCTGAATTCAATGAACACCCTGGCGTATGAGACCTCTTTTTCTAAGTGGGACAGGACAGAATGGAAGGCCAAGGCTAAGGCCTCAATAGTGGACCAGTTTGACCAGCAGGTGAGCTGGAAGATGTGGTTCTATACAATCCATCACCAACTGCTCAAAGCACTTCAAGATTGCTGAGGTCAGTGCCATTGGGCAATAGTCGTTTAGGCCAGTTCCTGTCACTCTTTTGGGCACCTGGATAATGATGGCTGCCTTGAATCCTACAGGACAGTGGACTGATGCAAAGAGATGTTAAAGACATCTTTCAAAGACTTCTGTTAGCTGAGCTCCACAAACCCTCAGCACCTGACCAGATATGTGGACCAGCTCTGCAGCTTTGCATGGGTTTACCCTGGCTAGGGTCCTCCTCACCTTGGCTACAGCCTGTTCCTCGGGGGAGAGGTTCTTTGCTTGATCTCACAGCATTCATTGCAACAAATCGTGCATAGGAAGCATTCAGCCTATCAGGAAGAGAGGTATTTCTGTCATTGACATGCACGGTGGACTTATAGGCTGTTATGGTTTGTATACCTTGTCAAGTCCGCTGTGTGTCCCTGTGTCAAAGTAACTATCACGGCTGATAATAAAATAAAATGACTAAAATAGCTGGGCTCAGAACACACACAGTCTAATTAAATTTGCAGATGATACTGCATTGATTGGCCTTAACTCAAATAATAACGAGGCAGCCTATAGAGAAGAAGTCATCTCTCTAACACACTGGTGTCAAGATAGCAACACCTCCCTCAATGCCGGAAAAACAAAGGAGTTGTTTGTGGATGACAGGAGGAATGGAGACAGGCTAACCCCTATTGATATCAATGGATCTGGGTTGAAAGGGTGAACAGCTTCAAGTTCCTCGGTATACACATCACTGAGGACCACACGTTAGTCTGTACATACCGACTGTGTGGTGAAAAAGGCACAATATCAACTCTTTCACCTCAGATGGTTGAAGAAGTTTGCTATGAATCCCCAAAACCTAAAGACCTTCTACAGGGGCACAACTGAGGGTATCCTGACTGGCTAAATCAGTGTCTGGTATGGGAACTGTACTTCCCTCAATCACAGGACTCTTGCAGCGAGTGGTGTGGACAGCCCAGCACAAGTGTGGATGTGAACTTCCCACTATTCAGGATAGTTACAGTGACAGGTGTGTACAAAGGGCCTGTGGGGTCATTGGGGGCTCGAGTCAACCCACCACAAGCTGTTACAGTCACTACCATCCAGGAAACAGTACGGCAGCTTAAAAACCAAGACCAACAGGCTCTGGCACTTCCACCAGGCCATCAAACTGATTAATTTACACTGAGACATTTGTATTTCTAAGCTATATTGAATGTTCTTTTATACATACTATTTATTACAAATTACTATAAATTGCACATTCAGACAGAGATGTAACATAAAGATTTTTACTCCTCGTGTATGTGAAGGATGTAAGATATAAAGCCAATTCAATACAATTATGACTCAAGCATCCCTTTTATTGTGCACAAAAATCACAGTATGTGCCCCTGTCACCCATACTGTTCTGACGTCTGTACAGAAAATTGCTATTTTTATACAGAATTGACTTATCAGTTATATTGATTATTGTAAATTGTCTATCTTTGAATTCTTTACTCGAAAGATTGATCGCCATTCATAATAGAGATGTTAAAGTCAATGGAAACCTTGAGCAGAGAGTTGATGACATTGTGAAGTTAGTAAATTCAACAGAGCTTTAGTTGTTGGGTATATTTCACATCCTTCTGTTATCTCGCCTGTCTCCAGTATCCCCTGTTATGTACAGGAACACGATCTTTTCGGAAGACCTTCTCTACAGAGGCCTCACTCATTTGCCTTGAGTACACACTGCTACAGGAGAAGAGTCTCCAGCGATCCCATTTCAAACGTTTTGCTTGACTACAACTGCCCCAGGCTATCCTTGCTTTACTGTAACCTCCACACCTGGTATCACAAAAGTAGCTCTGAATTTTCTGTGCGTACTCTTGCTTTGCCTTTAGGGAAATCACTATCACAGGAGGAAGTTGAGATGCATGGAGTAATTGAGTTTAAGGGGAATTTAAAATGCCACATCAAGAAAATTATATTGTGAGTGTGAGATGAAGAGTGTGGTGAATGCTAGTCTAGATGTTTAAAGATTGACATGGCCAGTTTAGCCAATACTCTAATGCATAAAGTAAACCTAAGCAATTCTAACCAAATTCATTCTTCAATGTAGTCTGTGTAAGCAAGATTATTAACCACGTTCCCACCAATCATGATTTTAGAATGCCTTTCAGATTGAAGAAAAGATAATGGTTAACTTTATTTATCACATGTACATTGAAATAAGTGCAATCCATCATTTGCATCAATGACCAATATACTCTGAGGACTATGCTGGGGGCAGCTTGCAAGTGTCACCACTCTTCCAGAGCCCACAACCCACAGACCTTAAATCAAACTCATGTCTTTGGAATGTGGGAGGAATCTAGAGCATCCAACACAGTCATGGGGTGGACGTACAAACTCCTCGTAGACAGTAGCGGGTGTAGAACATCATTCGATGATCCCTGCTGCTGTAAAGCAATTGCACTATTTCAGCAGATATAAGCTCTAAAACCCTAGACTCATACAGATATCCTGACCTAGTTTTCTTACCTTTTCAATTCCACTTTAATTTTGAGCAGTCAACTAAAATTATTAGGTGATTTCAAACTCAACTAACGTCGACAGTACTTCTTCCTATAGATGCTGCCTGGCCTGCTGCATTCCACCGGCAATTTGTGTGTGTTGCTAAAATAGTACACTGACTACATATTAGCTAGTAACTAGTATCAGTATTGAGGAGGAAAAAGTCTGATCCAAAAGAATTCTGGAAAATCTACTACTATGTATGAATTATATTCTCTTTCATTTGAATCCTGAAAGACGAAGTGACTGATCTGACATGTTGAGACTTCTCTAAATTTCTCTAAATTTAATCAGTGACTGGTAGACATCAGTTTAAATTGATCTATGTCCTGTTAGGGGGCTGCATAGAAATAAACAGGAACAGTGGAGAAAAATTACTACGACAAAATTTAATTAATATGACTTTTGCATTGTTCCAGCAAATTGCAAAGTGACTAAAATGTTAATAAATGTGATTCTGATTTTATCTTTCATTTTTCAGCTAGGTATTTGGATGGTTGATGCAATAAATATTCCACCCATTATCAATGATTTACCCATTGCTGTACCAAGAGCAATGAAAAATCATAAAAGGACCTCTTGCCAGATGACAATTCAGTTTTGAAAAGCAGCTTGAAGTAAGTTCGTTTACAGCAGAGATGGCAGGCAAGACAGAACATTTTTATCCCTGGCTAAATTCAGCAGTAATAGACTTTATTACATTGGAATGGTCCCCATGCAGATAATCAAAATATGCATGTATCTTCACTCTGCATAAGGCAGAAGCACTGATGAATAATTAACAGAACCATATGTGGGTCAGAGAGATAGCATAGCCAGCAGGTCTATTTGCAACAAGCTGTCAGCTGTGACCAAGTTTAAGACTTTTGCATATGAAGTATTAGAGGACTATAACAAAATCACCAGTTTCTGTAATTTACTTGCTGCTGATGTGAACTATTCATAAACTAATTCTATTTTTTATTTTAATTTCTAATTCTGGAAGCATTAAAATTAGTGAGAGTGGCTCAGGGTATGACACCGATTGCCAAGGTTTGGGTTTGAATGCCTGATCCTAAATGAGGACTGTGCATGATTTCTAGCAAAGCAGCCTGTAAACAAATATCAGCAATACTCTGCCTCTGTGCATCAATTCAGCAGAGTGGTAGGGCACAAATGAGCACAGCAAATTAAATAAAAACACAAAATGCAACACAAAAAACACAAAAATAATTTATTTATCTCCAGCATCTGCAGATTCACTCATGTTGTCATCAAATTAAAGAATATTTCTAAAAGAAATGTTACGAACTCCGATGTTCAGTAGTCAAGTACACGAGGACATAAGAAACTGTAGATGCTGGAACCTGGAACAAAGCACAGAACACAGGAAACACTCAGCAAATCAAATGGCATCTGTGGAGGGAAAAGATGTCACATGGAAGAATTGAGAGCTGCATTAGGACTGCATGGCAATGGGAAAGATTGCCAGTGTATGGCAGTACACAGTACGGGGGGGGGGGGGTGTGGGAGTGGGTCTGAAAGTGATGGAACAAGATGAGGAGAAAGAACGATGAGAAAGTGGAAGGTGTACAAGGGGAGAACAAACCTAGTGAGTGTGTGTAGGAGCAAAATATTGAGTGCATAGTTTACCTGGAACTGAAAAACAAATTTAATGCTTTGATATAAAGGAGTAAAGTGATCTTAATTGCATAACTCCCTGAGACCTCTGTGGCAGTATTATATCACAAAGCAACAGAACTCAATGCAGCTTAATGACTTTCTCTGCCGTGTCAATAGTCAAGCACATGTTCTAGCCTGCCACAAGACCCTATTATAAATGCATACATGGTCTACCTCCCTAAATGCTCATTTCCTTTACTGTCATTCTAAAGATATTGGCAAAAAAATGCAATTTCAAGACCCATTAGATTGGTGCCCAATGCCTGCAGCATCTACCATCTATAAATTGAACAGGCATTATTTGTGAGATGCTGTCTAAACTGACCACATTTCCAATGTCAGAATATCATTTCTTAGAAAAGGGGCCCAAAATGGTTCACAATACTCCAGTCTATCTGACCAAGCCTTATAAACTCTCAGCAGTACATCCTTGCTTTTATATTCTAGTCATCTTGAAATGAATGCCACCAATTCCTTACACCAATCCAACCTACAGGTTAACCTTTACGGAATCCTATGCAAGGACTCCTGAGCACTCTGAATTTTGAAATTTCTCCCATTTAGAATATAGTCTATGCTTTCATTCTTTCTACCAAAGTTCATAACCATACAGTTCCCTACAGTATATTTATCCTACTAATCTTCCCAATTTGCCCAAGTCCTTCTGCAGACTCCCTACATCCTCAACACTGCCTGCCCCTCCACCTGTCTTCATATTGTCTGCAAACAAGACCACAAATCCATGAATTCTGTGATCCAAATTGTTGATATACAATGTGAAAAGAAATGGTTCCAACACCGACCCCTGTGGAAAAACAGAAAAGGTCTTCTTTCTTCCCACTCTTTGCCTCCTGTCAGACAGCCAATATTCTATCCATGCTAGTATCTTTCCTGTAATGCAATAGGCTCTTATCTTGTCAAGTAGCCTCATATGTGGCAACTAATCAGACTTGCTGAATATCCAAATTATACTGTATAACATCTCCTGACTCTCTTTTGTCTATCCTCCTGGTATTTCTTCAAAGAATTCCAACAGATTTGTCAGGCAATATTTCCCCTTAAGGAAACCATGTTGACTTTGGCATATTTTATCATGTGCCTCCAAGTATCCTCCAAGTACATTATCTTTAATAATGGACATCAACATCTTCACAGCCACTGAGAAGTCAGGCTAACTAGACTATAATTTCCTTTCTTCTGTCTTCCTCCCATCTTGAAGGCTGGAGTGACAAATATAAATTTCAATTCCTCCAGAACCATTCCAAAATCTAGTGATTCTTGAAAAATCATTACTAATGTCTCCACAATCTCTTCAGCTACCTCTTTCAGAGACCTGGGGTGTAACTCATCTGGTCCAGGTGACTTACCTACCTTCAGACCTTTCAGCTTTCCAAATACCTCCTCCTTAGTAATGGCAATTACACATACTGTACATCTGCCACCTGAGACTCACCAATTTCTGGCATACTGCTTGTGTCTTCCACAGTGAAGACTGAGGAAAAATAGTTATTAAGTGCATCTTCCATTTCTTTGTATCCCATTACTAAATCTCCAGCATCATTTTCCAGTGATCCAGTTCACCTCTCTTTAATCTTCATATATCGGAAGAAATTTTTGGTGTCATCTTTTATATTATTGGCTTTTTACCTTTGTATTTTCTCTCCTTATTCTCTTCTTATGGCTTTTTAATTGCCTTCTGTTGATTTTCAGAAGCATCCCAATCCTCTAGTTTCCCATTAATTTTTGATACAACAAATGCCCTCTCTTTTGCTTTTATGCTGTCTTTGACTTCCCTTGTCAGCTGTGGCTGAGCCATCCTCCCGTTAGAATATTGTTAAATATTTGGTTTCTGTCTATCATGTAACTTCTGAATTGCTCCCAGCAACTCTGGTCATTGCTGTTCTGCCATCATCCCTGCTCGCGCCCCCTTTCAAACAACTTTGGCCAGCTCTTCTCTCATGCCTCTGTACTAACCTTTATTCCACTGTAATAATGATAAATATGATTTTGGCTTCTCCCCCTCAAACTGCAAAATAAAATCTATCATATTATGATCCCTGTCTCCTAAGGCTTTCCTTACCTTAAGCTCCCTAATTAATGTGGTTCATTACACAACACCCAATCCTTTGCCCAGACCTTTGCCCTGCTGAGCTCAACCATCTAAAATGCTATTTCATAGACATTGTACAAACTCCATCTTTGGGGATCCAGAACCAACCTGATTTTCCCCTATTTACAAATTGAAATCCTCCATGACAATCATAACATTGCCCCTTTCTGCAAGCTTTTTCTCTCTCCTATTGTGTTTTGTACCCGACATCCTGGCTACTGTTTGGAGGCCTGTATATAACTCTCATCGTGGTTTTTTTACCCCTGTAATTCCTTAACTCTACCCACAAGGATTCTACATCTTCCAACCCTATGTCACCTCTTCCTAAGGATTGTAGTTTTTTTTATTTTTATCAACAGAGCCACCCACTCACTCTGCCTATCTGCCTGTCCTTTTGATACAAAGAGTACCCTTGGATGTTGAGCTCCCAACAATAATTGTCTTTCACCCACGACTCAGTGATGCCCAAAATGTCATACCTGCCAAGTTTAACTGTGCTACAAGATCATCTACTTTATTACCAATGCTATGTGTATTGAAATATAACACCATCAGTCCTGTATTCATCACCCTTTTTGATTTTGCTCTCGTGTTACATTTCAGCTCATCCTACTGACTGCAATTTTGCCCTATCATTTACCTGTCCTTCCTCACAATCTCATTGCACACTTCATCTACTTGTATGCCATCTTCCCCACCCTCAGCCCTATCACTCTGTTTCCTATCCCTCTGCCAAATTAGTTTAAACCCTCCCCAACAGCCCTAGCGAACCTGCTCACAAGGATGTTGGTCCCCATGGTTTCAGGTGTGACCCACCCTTTAGATCCAGGTTATACCTTCCCCAAAAGAGATCCCAATTATCCAGAAACCTAAAACCCTGCTCTTACACCAATTCCTCAATCATGCATTCATCTGCCAAATCATCGTATTCTTACCCTCTCTGGCACATAGTACAGGCAGCAATCCAGAGATTACTACACTGGAGGTCCTGCTTTTCAGCTTTCTACCTAATTCCCTATATTCTTTCTTCAGGACTACACTGTACAACACTGTAGTTGTTGGCTAAATCAAAGTTCAAAGTACATTTATTATCAAAGTAGGTATACATCACACAACCCTGAGATTTGTTTCCTTACAGGCACCACAAAACAAAGAAACCCAAAAGAACCCATTTTTAAAAAGTTAACTGTCAACTCCCAATGAGCAGAGGGGAAAGATAGCAAGTCATGCAAATGATAAACGCAAGGAAATAGTGTTCTGAACTGAAGTCCAGAAACAGAGTCTGTCCTCAGACCCCTCGTTCAGCACAAAGCCAAGTAAACTTCGCGGAGCACTGAGCTGAACTGGCCCATCCCTTGTCTCAGGTCTTGGCATCCTGGCCTTTCAATCAGGCCCGACAACTAAATCATCATCCCAACATTGTGTTCAGTCACTTAGGTACGCTCAGGGGCATGGACCCCATCGCTTCAATTTGGCCTGTTCCCAACTTTTCCAATTCAGCCCAGTGCTTAAATCATTGTTCAAACATTGGGTTCAGTCGCTTTGGTATTCTCTGTGGCCTGGACCGCACTGCCTCCATTTGTCTGTACCTGACTTTTCCAAATTCACCCAGCACTTAAATCAATTGAACATTGGGTCTTCCTCACTCCTGGCGACAGGCCTGTTGCCTCGTCTCACCTTAGTTCAGCCTTGTCGAATGCCTCTAAATCCAAAGGAAAGATACAGGGTATTGTTTGCGATTATTGTTTTCCAGAAAAAGAGTGATTAACAAAGTATTTAGTTGTTTCCTTTGTTTTGTTGGCTACCAGCCAGAAGCTGCTGAGATTCACCGGAGCCATCTTAAACCAGAAGTTCATTGATTCCACTGTATTACTTTGTTTTATGCCCACAAGAAAATAAATCTCAAGGTAGCATATGGTGACATATATGTACTCTGATAATCAATTTATTTAAATCTTTCAACTTTGAACTTTGAAGTCAAGACTTCCATGGGGATGTGAAGAACAGTCATGCCATGAAGGGTTTGATAAAACTCATATTTTCATTCTAGTGAGGAAGGTTGGGCCCACAGCAGAGCAAAACCTGCTCATATTATCAGAATTCTAAATTCCTAAGTCAATTTTCCTGTTTTATGTAATATTCTAAAATTAAAATTTAGAAATATTATTACAATGTACAGAAGTTGTTATGTATAAATGCATTAAATCATTGCCAAAAATAATATAAATGTACCTCCTAACCCAAAAGTTTAATGTGCCCCTGTTATGTTTCTTATCTGAAGCTATTTTATGCATTACAAATATGAATATTCTATCATTTTACTGTTGCAAAGTAAGTTGTGAACCTATAAGACGAATGATATCGTTTTTTTTGGTGGTTTCTAAATTCACTGCAAAATATCTATTATTTACAGTGTTCTGCAAAAATTTACAAGTTAAATCATCCAACATGTTTATTGAGTTTTTAATTTATTGTTTTGTTGATCAGAGCATTCAGTCATTTTCTGCTTTTAAAATGGACTTTTAGAGATTATGGATGGTGTTACAGTAGTGCAAAGGTGTGATATCATCCAAAGCTTGATTATTAATTAATGGAACTCTCTTCTGCAGCTAATTATTATTGTTATTCATTGTTTCAGATTTTTTAATGAATGAGAAACAACATTGAATTTTA
The DNA here is from genome assembly GCF_030144855.1 of Hypanus sabinus. NCBI lineage: Eukaryota > Metazoa > Chordata > Chondrichthyes > Myliobatiformes > Dasyatidae > Hypanus > Hypanus sabinus. The sequence continues at coordinate 57,576,833 of NC_082719.1, read as the reverse complement.
CAGTAGTTGTTAATTAGCATTGGAATTTTTTAAGTGAAATAATGTTTGTGGCTTAAGCAGCAATTTGTTTCTCTTTGAATTATCAGATTTACATTTTTGCATAACTATCTTTTTAATATTTTATAATGCAAGTCATATATATGCATCAAATTTCTCATTCAGTTTTTTTAGTCTACTTTATTCACACTGGAATTAAAAGCTGATGTATGTTTCTCATTATCATGCCCTTTGACATATTTTCAGAATATATTACGATTAAGATAAACTAACTTGCTTCTTCCTCTACCTACCCTACCTTATCTTACAGTAAGATGCCAGCATGCTTGGATAAAGGGGCTTTTAAACATATTGTTTACGATTTGCAAGACCCTGCTGGACATTAAGAACTTACAGTAGGCCTATCCTGTCAGTGAGTTCCTTGTTGGCGGAGAAACTGAAGGAACTGGACGGTGCAGATTATAATTCTGCCTGTGACAGAGAGGTGTTGGTGCACAAAGAAGTCGTGCAGTTTAACAGTGAGCCTTATTCACTCTTCTTCCAATCACAAGATCTTGTTGGACAATGGTTGTGTGGAATGCTGCAAGTTTAATTCTTTGGTTTATTGGGGACCAATAGGGGTGAACTGTGGGGGAAGCTACTTCGGCCCTGGTCATACTGAGGACTAGGCTTCAAGCCCTGGTGTTGCCTATTTGCAATTGCCTGGGGGAGGTGTCGGAGTCGGGTGCACCAACTGAGTGCTGGAGACAATGGGGCACCATGTTGGTGCTGTCCCCCAGTGTACACTTAACAGAAGACAGGCTGTATTGTGTGACTACAGACTGCTGAAAATTCATGGACTCAGGGACTTGGACAATAATGTTTTTGTGTGACTATATTTTAAGGCTATCTTATATGTGATATATGTGCCTTGTGCTGTGTGTGACTGTTGGTGCTGTGTTTTACACCTTGGCACCAGAGTAATGCTGCTTCATCAGAATCAGAATCAGATTTATTATCACCAGCATGTGACCTGAAATTTGTTAACATAGCAGCAGTAGTTTAATGCAATATATAATATAGAAGAATATAGAAGAGAATAAAACAAAATAAAAATAATGATAATAAATAAATAAATTACAGTATACATATATTAAATAGATTAAAAACATGCAAAAAACAGAAATACTGTATATTACAAAAAGTGAGGTAGTGTCCAAGGGTTCAATGTCTGTTTAGGAATCAGGTGGCAGAGGGGAAAAAGCTGTTCCTGAATTGCTGAGTGTGTGTCTTCAGGCTTTTATACCTCCTGCCTGATGGTAACAGTGAGAAAAGGGCATGCCCTGGGTGCTGGAGGTCCCTAATAATGGATGCTGGGTTTCTGAGACACCGCTCCCTAAAGATGTCCTGGGTACTTTTTAGGCTAGTGCCCAAGATTTATAACCCTCTGCAGCTTCTTTCGGTCCTGTGCAGTAGCCCCCAATCCCCCATACCAGACAGTGATGCAGCCTGTCAGAATGCTCTCCACAGTACATGTATAGAAGTTTTTGAGTGCATTTGTTGACATGCCAAATCACTTCTAACTACTAATGAAGTATAGCCACTGTCTTGCCTTCTTTATGATGACATTGAAAAGTTGGGATCAGGTTAGATCCTCAGAAATCTTGACACTCAGGAACTTGAAACTGCTCACTCTCTCCACTTCTGATCCCTCTATGACAATTGTTCCTTCGTCTTGCCCTTCCTGAAGTCCACAATCAGCTCTTTTGTCTTACTGACATTGAGTGCCAGGTTGTTGCTGTGGCACCACTCCACTAGTTGGCACATTTCACTCCTGTATGCCCTCTCTGTCAAGATTCCATTTGGCTGTTCCCGTTTAATGCTCCTTTCTCCCTGATTATATCCTAATTTCAGTTATTAGATTTCCAATTGCTGCTCGTTTACTTAATTACAGTACACCTGGTTTTCATCAGAGACTGTGAAATAAGTACAATGGTGTCACTATCACAGATTGGTCTATTCTTGTGTGATACTTAGTTTCCTTGTCTGATTAGAACCGTTAGTTCTAAGTTCCGCTCTAGTTTCAATATAGTCCCTGTAAATCCCATCTCCTTGTCAAGATTCCTCTGGTTTGCTGTTCTAAGTTCATGTCTACGCCAACATCCTCAGCATCCTCAACTCAGTTGACATGCCGGTGTCCTGCACTTGGGTTCTCCTCCGTCACCCCGTGCAACACTCTCATCGTTATCTGAGATTCTACCAACAATGGTTGTATCATCAGCAAATTTGTAGATGGTATTTGAGCTATGCCTAGCCACAGTCACGTGTATATAGAGAATAGAGCAGTGGGCTAAGCACACACCCCTCAGGTGTGCCAGTGTTGATCATCAGCGAGGAGGATACGTTATCCTTAACCACACAGATTATCATCTTCCGGTTAGGAAGTTGACGATCCAATTGCAGAGCGAGGTACAGAGGCCCAGGTTTTGTAACTTCTCAATCAGGATTGCGGGAATGATGATATTAAATGCTGAGCTATAGTTGATGAACAGCATCCTGACATAGGTGTTTGTGTTGTCCAGGTGGTCTAAAGCTGTGTGAAGAGCCATTGAGATTGCATCTGCCATTGACCTATAGTAGCGATTAGGCAAATTACAGTGGGTCCAGGTCCTTGCTGAGGTAGGAGTTCAGTCTAGTCATGACCAACCTTTCAAAGCATTTCATCACTGTAGATGTGCGTGCTGCCAGGCAGTAGTCATTAAGGCAGCTCACGTTATTATTCTTAGGCACTGGTATAATTGTTGCCTTTTTGAAGCTAATGGGAACATCCACCCATAGCAGTGAGAGGTTGAAAATGTCCTTGAATACTCCCGCTAGTTGGTCGGCACAGGTTTTCAGAGCCTTACCAGGTACTCCATCGGGACCTTCTGACTTGTGAGGGCTCACTCTCTTTAAAGACAGTCTAACATCTGCTCTGAGACGATAATCACAGGGTCGTCAGGTGCAGCAGGGATCTTCACTGCTGTCTGATTGGAGAGAAGAGTGGATTATAGCACTGATATAATTGTTGCATTTTTGAAGTATTTGCATGTATTCATTGGTATTTATGTATGGCTGAAGGACAATTAAACTTGAACTTGAAATGGAAAATTCTCCAACTATTTCCTGCTCTAAAACAAAGTGGGTGTGGAAACTTTACAACTTCAGTACTATAGAATGAGTTTAAATATTTGAGAATACTTAAATTCCAGTGCTGCAGGACCCCGAAATGTGTAATGATAATGAGAAATGCAATAGCTCAAATGTCTACTGTAGGACTGCAGTATTTAAGTTCCTGGACTAGTAGTTTAGTGAACAGCAGTACCAATCCCACCGTTGCAGTTTTGGAAACAAAAACCAATTGTTAAAAATATATATATATGTGGATAAGATAATTCACATAAATCAATTGAATTGAAAATAATCAAATACCTAGAATCTTATTTCAGCTGTCAGGATGAAATCCTCCAATCTTAACGTGCACAGTCCTATATGTGACTCTTAGGACAGCCTGACACAGTTCTCTCTTATTTGTCTAGAGTTGCTGTGATGACACACAGCTCAGTGACTCTGAAGATGACGATAGTAATGCATCAATGAAGCATCCTTAAAATAATGTTATACAGCACAAAGGTCCTTTAATAAAGTTATTCAGGGATGCCTCGCCATGTCACACAGTCTCAACAGCTCCTCCCTGGGCAGCTGCAAAAGTTGACTGGCATGAAGCCCTGGTCCATGCTACAGTCAAGCCACGCCGATCCCCTGCCATCGGTCTTGCTAATGAACCAGTGAACCAGACTTGTAGTATTCCACATTGCTAATGTCCAACAGGGTCTTGCGATCACAAGAAAAGTGTCCAAGACAATCAGCTGCATTGTGTAGGATCATGCACCACCTTTAACCAGCTGTATCTTGTGATAAGAAAAAAGATGTAAAGGATGAACAATTACGACTTTGGTTGAATCCAGAGAGGCCACTACGTCGGAACATACCGCCATCTTACGGAAATCCGCAAACCCTCTGTATAAAAACCTGCCCCTTACTCTATCCGTTGTCACCTTAAAGCTATGTCTCTAGCCTAAGACTCCCTAGGAAAAGATTGTGACTATCTCCTCTGTATATGCCCATCCTAATTTTATAAACATCTATTCCATCATCCTTCAGCCTGAATTGCTCAGGAAAGACAATCTGAGCCTGTCCAGTCCAGTCCAGCCAACATTCCTTTGAACCTTTTCTGCAGAAACCTTAGTTTGATCATATCTTTCTTACAGTATGGTGATCACAATTGCAAATACAACCTAACCAATGTTTTGTACATCTCTCGTACTCAGTGCATCATTTACCTGTGTTGCCAGTTTCAGAAAACTCTGTTCAACAACACTGTAATTCACTATGCATGGCATGGCCTGGTTTATCTTCAGACTGTGACACTTCACACTTACCTGAGGTAAATTCCATCTGTCGTTCCTTTGCCTGTCTTACCAGTTGATATACAAACGGTAAATCCTGTCTGATAAATTTCTTCGCTATCCACAATATCACCAATCTGAACTAAATGGGGAAAAATGACTAATTAAAGGAATATTCAGAGAGAATACTCCATGAGCTGCTGCCTTTTCATCACTGTCACTGCAATGGAAAAACATTCATACATGTTTCTAGCAAGAAGCCTTAAGGGAACTCACATTTTAATGAGTTAAAGTACGGAAAACAAAAAGTTGCAGCTTTGATAAAATGGAGAACTACTATATATGCTGCAGCAATTCTTCCTGGTGTTTGGAGTGTAACCGGTGAAGTGTAATTGGAATACAGATAACTGGTGGCGTCACTGCAAAGCAAAGTATGATCTTTAATTCAAATCTGTAATGATCCATAATGTCCCTCCAGAAGAAGAACCACTGTTAGACAATCAATCATACTTAATAACAGCCAGTCTAAATACTGAAGACCTTTCTCATGGACTATGTCGTTGAATTTTAAATGATAATTCAAACACAACGAACTCCAGTTAATTGGGCCAGTAGTTTATTTAGGGCAGCTCTTGAAGAACAAAAGTTAATTGAGGAAATAGCTGGGATGCCCTTCATTTATTTGGGACACTACTCCACTTAATTGGGAGAAGAGGTGCACCGAACAGTTTCTAACTAGAAGCAAGCGAAAATCTGCAGAAGTTGGAAATCCGAGCAACACACACAAAATGCTGGGGGAGCTTAGTGGGCCAGGCAGTATCTATGGAAAAGAGTACAGTCAATGTTTTGAGCAGTGACCTTTCATCATGACTGGAGAAGAAATGATGAACAGTCAGAATTAGAAGGTGTGGGGGAGAGGAGGAAGAATCCCAAAGTGATAGGTGAAAGCGGGGAGGGGGAGGGCTGAAGTAAAGAGCAGGAAAGTTGATTCATGAAAGAGATACAGGAATAGAGAATGGGGAATCCGACAGAAGAGGACAGAAGGCCGTGGATAAAAGAAAAGGGGGAGGAGATGAGCAGACAAGGTGAGAGAAGGAAAATGAAATGGGGAATGGTGAAAAAGGGAAGAGGTGAATTAGCAGATGTTCAAGAAATCAATGTTCATGCCATCAGGTTGGAGGCTCCCCAGACGGAATATAAGGTGTTGCTCCTCCAACCTGAATGTGGTCTCATTGCAACAGTAGAGGAGCTAGTTTCTAACTAGCATCAGTTGCAAGCACTTATGGGGCAATTAGACATTACACTGTACTTAGAGTTTTTAAATAAAGTCAGTTGCATGTCTTTGTTCAAAATGTAGTGAGTGATTGTTGTGGCTGATAGTTAGCAAGAAAGAAGCAGCAAATCAATTTGAAACTCTTTTGCTCACTGCAGTTTCAAGCATTCAGACTGAGAAATGCCACGTGTGAAAATGAAACAATTTCACTACTTCAACAAGTTAGGAATTACGAAGTATTCAAAGGTATTGACAATCAGCTTGACTGTTACAATGAAAATGAAGATTTGGAGGATGCAATCATTAAAAGCAAAAACAGTAGTCCATTGTCTGCAATAGGTGTCTGCGCTAATTTTGTTCATTTACAGTCAATCAAACAAGCACTGGATGAATTCCTCCATTGATAACTATTAGGAACTAACACAAAGTTTTATACTACTGTAGAGGTATTGGCAATTTGCTAATCTATTTTTATTTAATTTGAATACATAAATAGTTACCGAGCTAAACAGCAGTTAATGTGTATAGTTGGGGAAGATTAAGCTCAAAGTTCAATAGTCAAGATCATCCTTGGATAAGTGACATTGTGGGAACTCATATGTTTACTGGTAATGTCACAGGTTAGGGGGAGATAGGGAGTAATGTTGATGGTATTGACACCGAATATCCACAGTGTGGAAAACATCCATGTGTTTTCACTTTCTTTTTATGTTAATATTTCAACTATCCTTCAATAACTTCAATTAAAATAATTTCTTTTCTTTTTGATAATTTACATCTATCTGAATAGCATTTAAACATCTCCAAATTCAAAGCATATAGAAACATTTCAAAAGGGTTTAACTTATGGCAAACTACAAAAGGAGATCAGGCTGTCAGGCTATACTTGGTTCAGGATATCAAGTCGCATTAATGCCTTGCCTCTTGGAGGCTGCTTTTGAAAAAACATTTTGGCAGTTTGCTCAGCCTCTCTTGCACATTCAGATGGAGGTAAGCAAACAGAGTGAAAAATAAATTGGAATTGTTGATATCAACAGGATGGTCAGAATGAAGAGTCTTGAAACAACAGGACACTGAAGAACACGTTCTTGATGGATTAAGAATACTGACACAACTGGCTGGGTCTGGTGTACTGGCAGAATATCCTTAACTAAAGAAGTGCGTGTTCAGCTGGGTTTGTAAGAGGATGAGCTGATATTGAACAAATGGGATCAGAAGTGGAAGGTCAGAGAAAACACTGAAATGCAGTTAACGGTTAGATTAGGAAAAATGAGGGTTTAAAGGAATGTGAAGGGAAAGAAGGATCTACAATGCCATTGTTAAATCAAAGGGGAGATGAAATGGATCTGCAGATCAGGGCAGTTTGAGTGTATTGTTGCAAGTTTCTGTTCTTTCCAAGGGAAAGGAATAGGTACCATGACTAAGGTGAAAGAGCATGTACTGGTCTTGTTTATATCTGGCTGGGTAATACTATGGTTGATAGAAATTCAACAAGGCATGAAAAAGCTTTAAAGAAACTAAAACAACTCTGCTTGAATTTGCTAGTGGTAACAGCATTAAATATGCAGTGATTATTTTTTCAACTGAAAGGAATCATTGTTCATTGTCACTGAAGCCTGTAGCAATGCTAGCAGGATTGAAATTAAACAGACTGTTTTCTTACACAGTTTTAAACCTTGTTAATTTTGCCTTTACAATGAGCATCAGTGATTTAATAAATTTTCCTGACACCAGCACTTCAGGCTGTGAATTTCAAAATGAACTATTTTTGCTTTACTATACATAACATAATAATAGCAGAGTTTTAAGTATGATAAAAATTCTAGAATAGCTCTTTTATCAGTAAAGGCCCACTGCAAGTATTGTATACTGTAATTATAAAGATGGGGAAGAAATCTGCAAATGTTGGAATTTGAATTGAAACAGAAAACGTAGGAAATATATAGGAGGTCAGGCAACATGTGTAGGCAGATTTTGAGAGAAAAACTGAATGAATGCTTCAGGTCAATAAATTTTCATTAGAATTGGGCAAAGTTGGAAACCAACCATGTTTTAAGCTGCAGAGAATTGGTGGAAGAGTATTCAATGGCACAGTGAAGTGTTCAAAAGCAATGCCTGTGATAGGGTGAAGACCAACTGAAACTGAGAGAATAAAAATAGGTGGTGTCAGCTGAGAGCAGGCAGTGAAGTTTAGTTAATTGAAGATGATATGTCTTGAGGAAACAAACATAGGAAGAGTTGAATGAAGGCAAGGGATAGAACCAAACTATGTTGAAACTGAGATGCAGAATAAGGAAATCAGAAATAAACAGAATGCTGAAAATGCTCAGCAGGTCAAGTTACAGATTGATTTAGAACATAAAATTAGCAGCGCGTGTGGTTCGTTTGGTCCCTTGAGCCTGCTCTGCCATTGATCAATCTTGACAAATCTTCTTTCTCAGCACCACTTTCCCTCTCCATAGAATAATAGAATAATATAACACAGAAACAGGCCCTTTGGTCCATCTCCTCCATATCCATACCCATGGACACTGATATTTTTCCATCTTCCCAGAGGAAAGAAATCTCCTTTCAGGCCTAAATGTCCAACCATTTACTTTGAAACTATGATCCCAAGCACTAGACCCATAAGCTATTGAAAACATTCTTCTTGCACCCACCTTCAAAGGCCTCTAAGAATGTTGTAAGTTTTAAAGAAGTTGCTTTGATTCTTCTAAATTCTAGATAATAGGGAATGGGTATACCCTGAACTGCTATTTCAGAAACAAATCTGGTGAGTATTAGCTATACTCCTTTTACAGAAAGTATATTCATATTTAGGAAGGAAACTAAATATATAAACTGTATTCCAGTACCAAGTCCTCACATAAATGAAGTGAAACATCTTTACTTTTGTATTCAAATCCCCCTGAAATAAAGGCCAGAATTCCATTTCCTGCTTGCAAGTTTTCTGTGAATTATGAACAAAGGCATCAACATTATCTAATTATCATTTTTAAATATATTTAGTATTTCTACTTATTTTGTTTGTAATGGACAACCTCACATTTTTCTACAATGTACACTGAATGACCTCCTATTGCCCACTCATTCAGCTGATCCAATTTCCCTTGAAGCACTTTTGCATTGTCGTTGTTACTCATATTCCTGTTTGGTATTTTACTTCACCAAACCCATAAGTTTCCTCAAACAAATAGTAGATATAGTTTATGCATAGAGGAGACAACAGCACTAATCCTTGTGGGATGTGACTTGTCATCATCTGCCGGCCTTAGAAGGACTTAGGTACTCCAACTCTTTGTTTCTTTTGTTTAATCAAATCCTTACTCTCCAGCTCTAACTTCCAATTCTCTGTTCACCAAATTTCTGCATACAGCTTAACTAAAAGCTTTCTAGAATCCCAAATGCACACATTCACACATCTCACCCATCGAATCCCAATGGATTAGTAAAACGGGATGTCTCCTTCATAAATTCTTGTTGAATTTTCATCAGAAATGGCCAATCCTTATATAAGCAGGAAATGCTGGTTATCTGAAATTGTTGACTTCAGCTTTGGGTAGTTGCATGCTTAATCAGATGCTGTTCAAACTTCTTCATAATTTATTAGATCAGTATCAGAGACCAAAGTTAGAGAGATCATAACAGGAGTATGATGGAAAATTAGTGACAAGCAACAGGATGCTCAGGGTCTCCCTTGCAGACTGTACATTGCGGATTGTAAAGGAATCACCCAATTTGTAAATAGTTTCCTTAATGAGGAAAAGACCACAGTGCATTATGTTTTATAGGAAGCAACCATGATGAATCCCTGTTTCACTTTGAAGGACTGATTAGGTCAATGTGTGTAACACCTTTTGCATTTTCACGGGAAATCCATATCAGAAGAGGAGTTGTTGACAGATTTGGAAATGTAAAACAGGGATTTGTGTATTTGTGTATTTTATTTTCAATTACTGAAAGGGGAGTAGAGGAGGCAGGCTGTCATACTATTGACACCATACTATGTTGTACTTTCACTGTAACTGCAAGGGTATATTTTGGATTCTGTTGTCTTTTTTCTAACCTATGTATGGTATAATCTATCCAGGTGGAATGCAAAACGAAAGCCTTACACTGTATCCTTATACACGTGGCAATAATAAACCAATACCAAAACCACAGTTAGTTGTGAAATCTGTGGAATATGACCCATTGGATTTAGATTCTGGTGCAGTGAGGACGGGGGCAAGAGTAGGAGACTGAAATGTGAGAAATGGAACTGTAACAGTTAGAACCCATCAATGATATAAAATGGAAGCCATGTTTAAGGAAAAAGTCTGAGAAGCAATGGCGAGGAAAGCATATTCATCAGCTGGAGAGACTCGGAGAAAGATATAGATTCCTTTCAGAAAGCTGGATTGATAGTGATATGGTCAAGCTGTGGGGGGCTTGCAGTTATGATAGATACTGGTCACTAACCTATTGCCTAAGATAGAGTTAGAAGAATTGAAAAGAAAGGAAAGAGAGTAGAGTTAAGGGAAAATTTCTTCCTCATGATAATTTACAAGTCAGCAATTGCGTGATTATATAAATATTATTTGAGCATCTAATTGTATAATCATTATTTCATTATCGTTTTCCTGTCGAATCATACATTGACTGTCACAGTAGGAATATTCAATGATGCTGAATTCAGTGAATAATAAAAAGGTAACAGAATGGATATTTGGTCTTCTTTATAGCCTTGACAGTGTATATCAAATACTTAATAAATGATAAACACTAGAGATTCTGCACAAGCCAGAAATCCAGAGTAACACAGCAAGAAGAAGTTAGCAGGTCAAGCAGCATCTATGGGAAGGAATAAACAGTCACAATTCTGGCCAAGACCCTTCATCAGGACTGGAAATAAACCAGATTAAGAAAGTTGGGGGGGGGGGGGGGGAGGGGAAAGTGAATGAAGTAGAAGGTGATAGGTGAAGCTAGGTGGGTGGGGGAAGGGTTGAAGTAAGATGCTACAAGGTGATAGATTTAAAAGGTAAAGGTTGAAGAATGAGGCTAATTCATTTATTTTTGTTTTTTTTTTATTTAGAGATACAACTTAGAACAGGTCCTTCCAGTCCTTCAAGCCACTCTGCCAGCAATCCACTGATTTAATCACGAGACAACTTACAGTGACCATTTATTAACTCATAATATTACTCATATAAAATCTGCTACATATAAATTGATGGAAAGAATTAAAAATTTTGTTGTATAAATCATGTGATTTTTGTTACCAGCTTCCAGAAAGGTAAAGTTTTATTTAATAGTTTATGCCACTTCACTTAAGTACAGTTGTAACATAGTTAATTGATTTTTTAAAAAAATCAAATAAACAGTTGCCTTTTCTTTTGTTTAAACATGAACAATTGCACTTGTGCAACTGCAAGCAATAAAGATTAAATGATATTGACTGTTTTTAGCTTGTGCATAAGCCAAGTTTAAAACATCAAGTTTGCTCCTTAACCTAATCTTTAAATCAGGGAATTAGCTAATATAATTTGATCCTACCATATCTTACTTCTTGCAATTTCCTTTATATTTATGTCTTTCCCAAAACATCGCAGAAGTATGTTTATGGTTAACAAAAGAAAATTGTTATCTGCATCCTTGTGGTTTTGAGAAAAATGCTCTTTAAAAACTAACTTGAATTGTCAATAAAAATATTAAGAATATCATATAAATAGCCCTATGTTTTTTTTTCTCTTTTTTTGCTCTGTTATTTATTTTTGTCCTAATTATGCTTCGCTATATTCTTTTCCAACACTTGGAATTCCGGGGATTCACTGCCCATGTATTGATATGAAGTTCTTGTTCAATGAATTAACATGTAGGTGGAGTACAACCGATGATCCTTGGTTGACTGAGGAAATACCATATAGGAATAAAATAAAAATCTTTACCTTGTCAGTTCTAGCACTTCGCCTGCCCTAGGGGTACCAAGGAATGAGATATTTGTAGGAACAAATATTAAAAAGACCTTTATTCACATATAAAGGAAGTATTTACTAAATTAATCTTAAGTGTGAGATTGTTTTTGATGAGACATCTAAAATTCAGAAAGCATTCCAGTCTTTCAGTTGCATTAATGAAGTTTTGATAGAGCAAAGATGAAAAGACCTATGGTTGGGTTGACAGTGAAAATTTATATTAGTCATCAGAATAAGCAAAGTAAATTAGATTGCTTTAAATGTAGAGATGCAGGCACTGTAGGCTTTGCTACTGGAAATGGATTGTATAGAAATATTGCAATACCTATGGAAAAGTTCAGCAACTTTAAAGCAGAAAAGAAATGTTGATGTAGATGAAAGGGATTTCTGTAGATTTCCTGGTGAGCTGGTATATGTATCATTTTGAATCCTTATGACTTCATGATCAGATATATTGATGCAATCACAAAGAAGGCAAGCCAATGGTGAGACTTCATTAGGAGTTTGAGGAGATTTGGTATGTCACTAAAGACTCTTACAAATTTCTACAGATGTACAAAGGAGAGCATTCTGACTAGTTGCATCACAACCTGATATGGAGGCCCTAACTATAATGAGCCCTTCAGGCCTGCACAGGGCACTGAAGATCGTTGAGCTCCGAGATTTTTAGATGACCTGAATTAGTTAATTGTTGTTTAATAAGAGTCATTAATCATTTAGAGATCCTTGTATTTTTCTTGAACGCCTTGCTCCTTGTAATGCAGCTTCCTGGTGCCACTGTTTAAGCTTGCTAAGTTTATTTTGATAGGCCCAGGAATTCAATGTTACTTGTATTATTTAAGTGGATGCCTGGTTAGCTCTAATTGCGGGGGCCTAGTTTTGAGAAGGTCACTTCTCGTGGTGCCGCTTAGCCGAGCCACTGATGTTCATGTGGAATTATTATGAATAAACTCTCATCACCATCTCTACATTGGAGTCCATCTATCCTCTGCACTTAGGTTCCGCTATTGCCAGCTCCCATCATGACACCAATTCATACTATAGAAGATAAAGAGGCTGGAAATGGTTGTAGTCTCAGCCAGTTCCTTCACTGGCACAAACAAAAAGGCAGCATCCATCATTAAGGACCCTCACCATCCGTGACACACTCTTCTTCTCGTCACTAACGCATCACTAGCATTGGAGTTCAGGTACAAGAGGCTGAAGAGCCAGACTTAAAATATTAGCAACAGCTTCTTTCCCACTGCCATCAGTTTTCTGAATGGTCCATGAAGACTATTCCTCTTCTGCACTATTTATTTATTTGTTTGCTTGTTGGCTTATTTATTTATTGTGCCTCAAGGCAATTTTTGTACCTTGCACTGTACTACTGTCACAAAACAACAAATTTCACAGCATAAACTTAAGAGGTTCTACAGATGCAAGAAATCCAGAACAATAGACACGAAATGCTGGAGGAACTCAGCAGGTCATTCAGCATCAACGAAAATCAATAAACACTCAACATTTTGGGTCAATACCGTTCATCAGGACTAGAAAGGAAGGGGTGAGATGCTAGAATATAAAGGTGAGGGGAGGGGAAGGAGGCTTCATCATGGCAGAAGAGGAGGCCACGGACACTGTAGACAAACCCAAGGTGAAGTGTTGCCTGTTTGGGTCTCGAATGGAGGTGAGCAAGGAGGTGAATGGGCAGGAGAAGCACTTCTGCCACTTGCAAAGATACCTGCCAAGAGGGAGATTAGTAGGGTGAGATGAATGGATAAGGGAATCATGGAATGAGTGATCCTTGCTGAAAATGGAGAATGGGGGGGAGGCAAAGGTGTGTTTGGTGCTAGAATCATGTTGAAGAAGGCAGAATTTGTGGAGAATGATGTGTCGGATGCAGAAGCTCATGGGGTGATAGATGAAGACAAGAAGAACGCTATCCTTGCTAAGGTGGCAAGAAGATGGGATAAGCATGGATATCTGGGAAATGGAGGTAATGTGAGTGAGGGCAGCATAAATGTGGATGAAGGGAACCCCCATTCTTTGAAGAAGGAGGAAATCCTCATCCTGGGAACAGATATTGCAGAGACAAAGGAACTGAGAAAAGAGTATGGCATTTCTACAGGAAACAGGGTGGGAAGAGATATAGTCAAGATAGCTGTGCGGATTGGTAGGTTTATAAAAGATATCAATAGACAGTTTGCCTCCAGAAAGATTGAGAAAAGGGAGCGAGGGTCAGGAATGGATCAAGAGAACTTAAGGGCAGAGTGGAAGCTGGAAGCAAAGTTGATGAAATTGTCAAGTTCAGCATGGGTGCATGAAGCAGCAAACAGTGGTCAGTGGAGTACAGGGAGCATTTCCAGGGAAGGTTCGGAACATGGACTGTTCCACAGGGTCAGCGAACAGGCAGGCATACCTGGGGGCATGCAGGTGCCCACATCTACACCTTGACTGTGGAGAAAGTGGGAGAAGCTGAAAGGAAAATTGTTGAGCATGATGGACAGTTCCATCAAATGAATAAGGGTGGGGATGGAAGAGAACTGGTCTGATTCTAAGACTGAATTTTGTGAGAAAAGCCAGATTATTCTTTTCCATTGATACCACCTGGCTTGCTGAGCTCCTCCAGCATTTTGTGTGTGGTGTTTGAATTTGCAAATTCTTTCTCTGATATCATTATCTTTCTTCATATTATTGATGACAGATTTGGGAATTGTTGTTGCAAAATGTCTTTGCTTAGGTGTACTGTAAATAACACTGGAGCCACAACATAATGGTAGAGAAAGTAATGGAAGTTTAGTGTTGTAAATGAAATACCTATTGGACTGACCTGGATTATGAGGAATTCTTTGAGTATTGGTAGAGCTGTACTCATCTAGGCAAAGGGGGTATTTTTCCCCCAGCCGCTCAAGGCATTTCATAATGAACCATAGAACCATAGAACATTAAAGCACAGAAACAGGCCTTTCGGCCCTTCTTGGCTGTGCCGAACCATTTTTCTGCCTAGTCCTACTGGCCTGTACCTGGACCATATCCCTCCATACACCTCTCATCCATGTACCTGTCCAAGCTTTTCTTAAGTATTGAAAATGAGCCTGCATTCACCACTTCATCTGGCAGCTCATTCCACACTCCCACCACTCTCTGCGTGAAGAAATCCCCCCTAATGTTCCCTTTAAGCTTTTCCCCCTTTACCCTTAACCCATGACCTCTGTTTTTTTTTCTCCCCTAGCCTCAGTGGAAAAAGCCTGCTTGCATTCACTCTATCTATACCCATCATAATTTTATACACCTCTATCAAATCCCCCCTCATTCTTCTATGCTCCAGGGAATAAAGTCCAAACTTATTCAACCTTTCTCTGTAACTCAGTTTCTCAAGTTCCGGCAACATCCTTGTAAACCTTCTCTGCAATCGTTCAACCTTATTAATATCCTTCCCGTAATTCGGTGACCAAAACTGCACACAATACTCCAAATTCGGCCTCACCAATGTCTTATACAACCTCACCATTACATTCCAACACTTATACTCAATACTTTGATTTATAAAGGCCAATGTACCAAAAGCTCTCTTTACTACCCTATCCACCTGTGACGTCACTTTTAGGGAATTATGTATCTGTACTCCCAGATCCCTCTGTTCTACTGCACTCCTCAGTGTCCTACCATTTACCTTGGATGTTCTATCTTGGTTTGACCTTCCGAAGTGCAATACCTCACACTTGTCCACATTAAACTCCATCTGCCATTTTTCTGCCCATTCCCTCAACTGGTTCAAATCCTTCTGCAAGCTTTGAAAACCTTCCTCACTGTCCACTACACCTCCAATCTTTGTATCATCAGCAAATTTGCTGATCCAATTTACCACATAATCATCCAGATCATTGATATAGATAACAAGTAACAATGGACTCAGCACTGATCCCTATGGTACACCACTAGTCACAAGCCTCCACTCAGAGAAGCAATCCCCCACTACCACTCTCTGGCTTCTCCCACTGAGCCAATGTCTAATTCAGTTTGCTACCTCACCATGTATACCTAGCGACTGAATCTTCCTAATTAACCTCCCATGCAGGACCTTGTCAAAGACTTTACTGAAGTCCATGTAGGCAACATCTGCTGCCTTCCCTTCATCCATTTTCCTGGTAACCTCTTTGAAAAACTCTAATAGATTGGTTAAACATGACCTACCATGCACAAAGGCATGTTGACTCTCCCTAATAAGCCCCTGTCTATCCAAATACTTGGAGATCCTATCTCTTAGTATTCCTTCCAATAATTTACCTACAACTGATATCAAATTTACCAGCCTATAATTTCCCGGATTAGTTTTAAAGCCTTATGTATTATTCTATCACAATAATATATTTTGTGCTATACAGATGAATGAATCAAAACTCAGGGTACACGCAACAGAATACCCAGCCTCTGAGGCCCAGTTAAATTCCTAGTCAATGTGATCATTAATATATTGGTGGAGGGTCTTCAGGCATCATATGTCAAGTGGAGGTGGTCAAACTGTCTCTTCATAGAGATTGTCATTGCTTGTCAATTCTGTTACTTGCAATTTATTAAATAAGCATAAACATGGCCCTGGTTATGTTGCAAACCGGCAAGGATTTCTTTGTTATCTACAATTTTCTAATTGGAGCAAAATACAGTCCAATTATCAGCAATTATACCCATATATGTTATCCCTCCATTATCCAGCATTGATGATTGAGTGAAAGAAATCGATCTAAAATTGCTACACTATTTTTAATGTTGACTTTTAAGTGTTTTTTTCTATTCTTGTTTAATTTAAATGTCTTTCATGGTTTGATTTGTTATTGTGTCCTATATTTTTGAAAATCTTTTTCATGGTGTCAGAACATGTTTGGAATGTTTGCATGAAATCAAAGCAAACAAATAGCAAAATCCCCAGGAAGCCAAATCTGATTGAAGCACTTAAATGAGTTCAGCATAACATGGACATTCTCAAAGAAATGTGCACTTCAAAAACATTGCTATGGAACACATAAAAACTCTGGCTAAGGCAGCAGCACACCCTTTAAAGCAGGCAGCAGAGTTCCTCATCAGATGTGGGTTGTTAACAATTGCCTTATTTCATCCTTTTAGATGGTCCCTTGGAGTTGAGGACAACTCACTTGGACTCCAATTCTGGACTGACTGTGAGATCCACAGTGGAGCTGCAAGTGCTTGAAAAAATGGATATGATGTTTGGGATGATCTGTGTTTTTCCCTCTATTTGCCTGTTTTTCAGAGTCACTTATCGTACAGACTTGAAGTTCTCAGTGTCTTCCGGTATAATCCTCCATTTCAGTTGCCAAAGGTAGGAATTCCCAATAATTTATTCTACTTTTCCCTCATGGAGTACCTGATGCAATTCCTCTATTCACATGTAAATCTCTCGTACCAATGCAAGTCAGAACGTGCTGGTTTCAGAAGTCTTCTAGTAGGTTTGCAGATAATGCAGGAGCAGTTGAATAAACTCAGTTCCTTAGTGCTGGGGATCTTGGTCTTGGAGAAGATGCAGACATTTCTTTTATTATCTTTAAAGAGGACTTCCTTCTGGAGACCCTGAGCTTGGCGCTAGAGCCCTTCAATAATTTTCTTTCTTGAGCTGGCATAAAGCTGTGCTGATACTCTGAAAATGGTGGTGAATTTTGTCATTGATGCCTGGCTACCCGTCTACTTCTCTAAGCTCCATGTGCCCAAGTGCCTATCCAGGAGTTTCTTAAAAGACCCTATCGTATCCAGCTCCACCACCATTGCAAGCAGCCCATACCATGCACTCACTATTTTCTGTGTAAAAAACTTACCCCTGACATCTCCTCTGTATCTACTTCCAAGCACCTTAAAACTGTGCTAGCCATTTCAGCCCTGGGAAAAAGCCTCTGACTATCCACACGATCAAGGCCTCTAACCATCTTATACACCTCTGTCAGGTCACCTCTCATCCTCCATTGCTCCAAGGAGAAAAGGCTGAGTTCACTCAACTTTTTCTCATAAGGCATGCTCCGCAATCTAGGCAAGATCCTTGTAAATCTCCTCTGCATCTTTTCTATGGTTTCCACATCCTTCCTGTAGTGAGGCGACCAGAACTGAGCACAGTACTCCAAGTGGGGTCTGACCAGGGTCCTATATAGCTGCAACATTACCTCTGGGCTCCTAAACTCAATCCCATGATTAATGAAGGCAATGCACTGTATGCCTTCTTAATCACAGAGCCAACCTGCGCAGCAATTTGAGTGTCCTGTGGACTCAGAGCCCAAGATCTCTCTGATCCTCCACACTACCAAAAGTCTTACCAATAATACTATATTCTACCATCACATTTGACCTACTAAAATGAACACCTCACACTTATCTGGGTTGAACTCCATCTGTCACTTCACAGCCCAGTTTTGCAACTTATCAATGTCCCGCTGTAATCTCTGACAGCCCTCTACATTCTGCACAACACCCCCAACTGTTGCGTCATCAGCAAATTTACTAACCTATCCCTCCACTTGCTCATCCAGGTTATTTATAAAGATCATGAAGAGTAGGGGTCCCAGAACAGATCCCTGAGGCACACCACTGGTCACTGACCTCCAAGCAGAATATGACCCTTCTACAACCACACTTTGCCTTCTGTGGGCAAGTCAGTTCTGGGTCCACAAAACAATGTCCCCTTGGAATGCATGCTTCCTTACTTTCTCAATAAGCCTTGTATGGGGTACCTTATCAAATGCCTTGCTGAAATCCATATACACCACATCTACTGATCTACTTTCATAAATGTGTTTAGTCACAACCTCAAAAAATTAATTCAGGCTCATTAGGCATGGTCTGCCTTTGACAAAGCCATGCTGACTATTTTTAATCATATTATGCCTCTCTAAATGCTCATAAATCCTGCCTCTCAGGATCTTATCCATCAACTTACCAACCACTGAAGTGAGACCCACCTCACTGTTCTATAATTTCCTGGGCTATCTCTACTCCCTTTCTTGAACAAGGGAACAACATCCGCAACCCTCCAATCCTCCAGAACTCTCCCATCCCCATTGATAATGCAAAGATCATTGCCAGAGGCTTAGCAATCTCCTCCCTCATCTTCCAGAGTAGACTGGGGTACATCTTGTCCAGTCCCAGTGACTTATCCCACTTGATGCTTTCAAAATGCTCCAGAACATCTTCTTCCTTAATATCTACAAGCTCATCTCAAGCTTATCTCCCCTGGTTCCATACACACTTTTCCACTGTCATACTTGACTGGTCCTATTCTCTTACGTCTTATCCTCTTGCTCTTCACATACTTATGGAATGCCTTGGGGTTTTCCTTAATCCTGTCTGCCAAGGCCTTCTCATGGCCCCTTCTGTCTCACGTAATTTCATTCTTAAACTCCCTCCTGCTAGCCTTATAATCTTCTAGATCTATATCATTACCTAGTTTTTTGAGCATTTTGTAAGCTCTTCTTTTCTTCTTGGCTAGATTTACAACAGCCTTTGTACACCATGGTTCCTGTACCCTACCATAACTTCCGTCTCATTGGAACATACCTATGCAGAACTCTACACAAATATCCCATGAACATTTGCCACATTTCTTCTGTACATTTCCCTGAGAAAAACTTTTTCCAATTTATGCTTCCAAGTTCCTGCCTGATAGCCTCATCTTTCCCCTTACTCCAATTAAACCTTTCTTAACTTGTCTGTTCCTATCCCTCTCCGAAGCTATGGTAAAGGAAATAGAATTGTGATCACTATCTCCAAAATGCTCTCCCACTGAGAGATCTGACACCTGACCAGGTTCATTTCCCAATTCCAGATCAAGTACAGCCTCTCCTCTTGTAGGCTTATCTGCATACCGTGTCAAGAAACCTTCCTGAACACACCTAACAAACTCTACCCCATCTAAACCCTTTGCTCTAGGGAGATGCCAATCAATTCTTTGGAAATTAAAATCTCCCACCAAACCAACCCTGTTATTATTTCACCTTTCCAGAATCTGTCTCCCTATCTGCTGCTCGATGTCCCTGTTACTAGTGGGTGGTCTATAAGAAATACCCAGTAGAGATATTGACACCTTCCTGTTCCTAACTTTCACCCACAGAGACTCCGTAGAGTAGACAATCCCTCTTTGACTCCCTCCTTTTCTGCAGCTGTGATCGGCATGGCATGCCCCCACCTCTTTTGCCTCCTTCCCTGTCCTTTCTGAAGCATCTAAAGTCTGACACTCAAAGTAACCATTTCTGCCCCTGGGCCATCCAAATCTCTGTAATGGCCACAACATCATAGCTCCAAGTACTGATCCGTGCTCTAAGCTCATCTGCTTTGTTCATAATACTCCTTGCATTAAAATAGACACATCTCAAACCATCGGTATGAGCACGTCCCTTCTCTATCACATGCCTATCCTCCCTCTCGCACTGTCTTCAAGCTTTCTCTATTGGTCAGCCAACCATCTCTTCCTCTGTCTCTTCAGTTTGGTTTTCACCCCCCAGCAATTCTAGTTTAAACAGCCTTTGCAAACCTCCCCGCCAGGATATTGGTCCCCCTGGGATTCAGGTGCAACCCATCCTTTTTATACAGGTCACACCTGCCCCAAAAGAGGTCGCAATGATCCAAAAATCTGAATCCCTGCCCACTGCTCCAATCCCTCAACCGCACATTTATCCTCCACCTTGCTCTACTCCTATACTCACTGTCGCATGGCACAGGCAGCAATCCCAAGATTACTACCTTTGAGGTCCTGCTTCTCAACTTCCTTCCTAACTCCCTGTAGTCTGTTTTCAGCACCTCCTACCTTTTCCTACCTATGTCATTAATTATTTCATTAAATATCAACAGGAATATGGCATAACTAGCCATGCCTCTGTTTCCTCAGAAGGCTAAAGAAATTGACATATCTCTGATGTATGATAGGAAGCATTCTATTCAAAAGCAATACAGTTTGGCATGGCACTTGCTCTACCCAAGAGCATAAAAAATTGTGGAGAGTTTCAAATGTAAACCAACCCATCACAAAAATTAGCCTTCCTTCTATTAAATCTATTTACATTTCCCACTGCTTCAGGAAAGCAGCCAACAAAGTTAAGGATCATTCCCATCCCAGTCATTCTCTGTTCTTCCCTCTCCTGTAGAAGAGAAGATACTGAAGCAAAACTGTTATTGGACTCTTTTAGATCCTAAATGATGAACTTTCGATCTCCCAGCCTACCTCATCAGGGCCTTTGGATTTTAATTGTCTCCCTGCACTGTACTTCTTCTGTATTACTATATTCTGCATTCTATTTTACTGCATCCATGTTCTTACATATGGAATGTGCCATCTGGATGGTACATAAAAGATTTTCAGTGTATCTTGATACGTCTGATAAAAATAAATCCACACTAACACACAGCCACACTCCCACATGTTATAGTGAGCACTAGCAGCTGCTGTCTGACCCCGGCTGCTCCTCCTTTCCCAGCATTATTTCATCTCCCACTGCACCAGTCGCTAACTGCACCCTCTCCAAGTTATAAATGAATGCTACCATTTCCAGCAGTTAGTAAGGGAGACAACCATGATAATTTTATTAAATGATATAGCAGCTTTATGCCTATTTCACTTGATCTTCTGTTCTTATGACTGCTGTCCCCTCTAAACTGCACTTAAAATACTCCCATGCAGAGAGCTTTTGTTGCTGCACAGCTAGAATTTTCTCCTAAATAATGCTAATACAGCGTGGTGCACCATTTCCAGGCAATGTAAAAAAAAATCCTGTTCAAAGCAATGGTTGGTCCATGCAGCTGTTAAAAAAAAAAGAGGGAATGTTGCTTTTAACACGTGGGAATAGGAGTGGTTGTCTAAGTAGAATAAAATTTCACGTACTCTTTTTCCATAGATGCTGCCTGGCCTGTTGAGCTCCCCGAGCATTTTGTGTGTGTTGCTCGGGTTTCCAGTATCTGCTGATTTTCTCTTGTTTGTGCTTGCATACTGTTCATACAGATCAAGTCATTACACAGAGCACTGAGGAAGAGTTAAGTATAATGAAAATGCAGAATAAAGTGTAACAGCTACATTTCAGGTAACCAATAAGGTGCAAGGTCATAATGAGCTGCTGCAGATTATGAGATACAAAGTCCAACTTATTGCACTGGGAAATTATTCATTAATCTTATAACGGCAGAGTAGATGCTTTCAGGCTTTTTTATCTTCAGCTTGATGAACAAGGTGGGGGGGGGATAGAGAATGTTTAGGCAGGTGGGATCTTTGCTTATGCTCTGCTTTACTGTGGCAGCAGGAAGTGTAAAGAGGGTCCATGGAAGGGAGGTTGGTTTCCATGAGGTGGTGAGTTGTGCCCACAACTCTCTGCAGTCTCTTGCAGTCACCTGCAGAGGGGATGAAATGCCAAGCCATGATGCAACTGCATTGGGTGCTTTCTATGGCACATTGATAAGAATTGGTAAGGGCCGATGAGGTCAGGCTGTATTTCTTTCGCCTCCTGAGGAAGCAGAGGCTGTGAGGTCTACTTGGTTAAACTAAGACAGGTGATTGGTGATGTTCACTTCTAGGAACTTGAAGCTCTGAACCCTCCCAACCTCAGCACCATTGATTTAAACAGGAGCATTTGACAGCCCCCCACACCCCATGATTCTTTTTGATTTGCTGATATTGAGGACACGATGTTACTAACTTCTCTGTCTCCTTCCTGTACTCCGACTCATTGTTATTTGAGATACAGCACATTACTGTGGTATCGTCTGCAAAATTGTCAATAGAGTTCGAGCAATATTTGGCCACACACTCATTAGTGTACGGGGAATAGAGAAGGTGATGGGTGACACAGCCGTGCGGAGGACCAGTGTTTAGAATAATTGTGGCAAAAGGGCAAAGGTGCTGGTACTTATCCTTATTGACTGTGGTCTATTGATAAAGAAGTCTGGGGTCCAAATGCAGAGGGAGGCATTGTTTCAGTTTATTTAAAGCCAGTTTTTCTCCCAAAAATTACCATTTATCCAGCAATATGATTTAAATAGCTTAAATAAAATGGAAGAGGAGGATTTTGGAAGATCTGAAACTGAATCAATATATAAATTCAAATTTATGTAATGCGCATCAGTTCACCCTTTCTGATGAAAGGTCATCAAGCTCAAGTATTCACTCTGTCCCTCTCTCCACAGCTGCTTCCTGGTATCTTGAGTGTTTTCTAACCAATTTAGTCTTCATTCTGGATGTCCACCATTTGCAGTATTTTATTTTTTGGATCGGCTCCCACTTTATCAATTTGCCTTTAAAGATATCTTTTATCAACCCCATTATTTCACTTTCCTATTGCATACTGTCTGCAGACTGCCTTTGATCACTTTGTCTTAGAGGCAGATTATGATCATTCCCAGTTTCTGTACTCATTCTCTTTATCTCCCCATCACAACACCCCTTCTCAGCATTTAAAGCAAGCTTTGATATTTTATAAATGATTTAAATCTTCAAAGTAGGCATAAATAACTGGAAGTTAACTAGAGTGGTTTTTTAAGCAGCAACATTCTGTTCTTTGGATATCGTTGAGCATGTTCATACTGTTCACCTGATTGGACAAGTTAGTCATGTGATGGCTCACTGTGTGAGAATATAATATTGCAGTGGACAGAATGGAATATTGAGTCTGACCAATAGTTGAACAACTTATAAACTTAATAGGTAAATAGATTAAGTGCTTTGTCTTGAAAATAAATCATTACCTCCTATCTGTAAGTTCTGTCTTTATGCACTTATGAAGTTATTATGTTGTTAAATGCAGATGGAGAATTAGCTTCTATGTAATACTGCCAATTAAGCATTTTCAAAGCACCACAATAAAAGAATTTGAACAGACATTGCAGCTGACCAGATTTTCTGCTGATTAAGGAAAATAAATACAAAGTTATAGTGGAACTTAATTTTAAAAATTATTAAGTCTTATACAATTAAGCAAAAATTGTACTTTATATAAGAAAAGACAGGACTGTTAAAGAATAGAATGGAAAAAGTTTGTAATTATTATTAATTCAGAACTCTTCAAGCAATCAATATGTAATGGTGTCAACAAGTATGGAGAGATTACCTCACCTGTTTCTAGGTAATTAGCAGAACAAGTGGGAACCCAAGGGTGGAAAATATTTCTGAAAAAGGTAAGGGTTTGTGTAAGTACAAAAGGGAACAGGTTAGTGGAGGAGAAAGGTACCCAACTGAAAAAGTCAAATCTGGTAACAAAATTAGAAGGACAAATAGAAAATTGAATCAAAATCCAGCTTTGAAGTACTTGACTGTGAAAAACTGGAATATAAGATGGTAAAGTACAAATACAGGTTTTTATGGAATTAGGAAGTCAGCTGAATGAATCATTTATAGATATGTACGGAAATAACGTCAAAGTTGCAGCTGGAATAAAGTGAATGTCAAAAAATTTTAACCTGCACTGTTTTGTTTTGTAACTTCAAAACATTAAATTAAGTCAAGGGCAGACTCGGGAGTCCGAAATGTAAGTCAAACTTTTTGTTTTACTTTAAATGAAGTACACACATATCACATGGTAACGTGTTGACACATGCAATTCAGTGTATGTATACATATAACCCATAGGGAATTACTTAAATGAACAAGAATGCTTAATCAACTAATATATGTACAAGGTTAATCAAATATTACTGAATTATGAAATACAAATCCTTCTTCCCTGTTTAGATATAAACTCCAACTCAATGGAGAATGCATCAACCAAATGGCTTTGGAAAGGCAAGCCGTGCCTTATAGACAATAGACAATAGGTGCAGAAGTAGACCATTCGGCCCCTCGAGTCTGCACCGCCATTCTGAGATCATGGCTGATCATTCACTATCAATACCCAGTCCCTGCCTTGTCCCCATATCCCTTGATTCCCCTATCCATCAGATATCTATCTAGCTCCTTCTTGAAAGCATCCAGAGAATTGGCCTCCACCGTCTTCCGAGGCAGTGCATTCCACACCTCCACAACTCTCTGGGAGAAGAAGTTTTTCCTCAACTCTGTTTTAAATAACTGACCTCTTATTCTCAATCCATGCCCTCTGGTACTGGACTCTCCCAACATCTGGAACATACTTCCTGCTTCAATCCTATCAAATCCTTTAATTATCTTAAACGTTTCAATCAGATCCCCTCTTAATCTCCTCAATTCTAGTGTGTACAAGCCCAATCTCTCCAATCTCTCTGCATAAGACAGCCCTGCCATCCCAGGAATCAACCTAGTGAATCTACGCTGCACTTCCTCAATTTCCAGAATGTCCTTCCTTAAACCTGGAGACCAAAACTGTACACAAGATTCCAGGCGTGGTCTCACCAGGGCCCCGTACAAATGCAAAAGGACATCCTTGCTCTTGTACTCAATTCCCCTTGTAATAAAGGCCAACATTCCATTTGCCCTCTTCACTGCCTGTTGCACTTGCTCATTCACCTTCATTGACTGATGAACTAGGACTCCTAGGTCTCTTTGCATTTCTCCCTTACCTAACTCTACACCATTCAGACAATACTCTGCCCTCTTGTTCCTGCTTCCAAAGTGGATAACTTCACATTTATTCACATTGAATGACATCTGCCAAGTATCTGCCCACTCACCCAGCCTATCCAAGTCTCCCTGTATTCTCCTAACGTACTCTTCGCATTTCACACTGCCACCCAGTTTAGTATCATCAGCAAACTTGCTGATATAGTTTTCAATGCCCTCATCTAAATCGTTGACATAAATCGTAAAGAGCTGTGGTCCCAATACAGAGCCCTGTGGTACCCCACTAGTCACCTCCAGCCAGTCTGAGAAACGCCCATTCACTGCTACCCTTTGCTTTCTATCTGACAACCAGTTTTCTATCCATGTTGAAACCCTGCCCCCAATGCCATGAGCTCTGATTTTACTCACCAATCTCCTATGTGGCACCTTATCGAATGCCTTATGAAAATCTAGGTACACTACATCCACTGGCTTACCCTCGTCTAACATCCTTGTTACACCCTCAAAAAACTCCAACAGATTAATCAAGCATGATTTGCCCTTGGTAAATCCATGCTGGCTCGGCCTAATCCTATTACTGCCATCAAGATATGCCACTATTTCGTCCTTAATAATGGACTCAAGCATCTAATAATGGACTCAAGCATCTATGAGCCTGATTGAATTTTTTGAGGAGGTGACTAAACACATTGATGAAGGTAGAGCAGTAGATGAAGTGTATATGGATTTCAGCAAGGCATTTAATAAGGTACCCCATACAAGGCTTATTGAGAAAGTAAGGAGGCATGGGTTCCAAGAGGACGTTGCTTAGTGGATACAGAACTAGCTTACTCACAGAAGGCAAAAAGTGGTTGTAGACTGGTCATATTCTGCATGAAGGTCAGTCACCAATGGAGTGCCTCAGGGATCTATTCTGGGACCCTTACTCTTCATGATTTTTATAAATAAGCTGGATGAGGAACTGGAGGGATGGGTTAGTAAGTTTGCTGATGACACAAAGGTTGGGGGTGTTGTGGATAGTGTGGAGGGCTGTCAGAGGTTACAGTGGAACATTGATAGGATGCAAAACTGGGCTGAGAAGTGGCAGATGGAGTTCAACCCAGATAAGTGTTAAGTGGTTTATTTTGGAAGGTCAAATATGATGGCAGAATATATAGTATTAATGGTAAGACTCTTGGCAGTGTGGAGGATCAGAGGGATCCTGGGGTCCAAGTCCATAGGACGTTCAAAGCAGCTGCGTAGGTTGACTCTGTGGTTAAGAAGGCATATGGTGTATTGGCCTTCTTCAATTGTAGAATTAAATTTAGGAGCTGAGAGCTAATGTTGCAGCTATATAGGACCGTAGTCAGACCCCACTTGGAGTATTGTGCTCAGTTCTGATTGCCTCACTACAAGAAGGATGTGGAAGCCATAGAAAGGGTGCAGAGGAGATTTACAAGAACATTGCCTGGATTGGGGAGCATGCCTTATGAGAATCGGTTGAGTGAACTTGGCCTTTTCTCCTTGGAATGAAGGAGGATAAGAGGTGACCTGATAGAGGTGTATAAGATGATGACAGGCATTGATCATGTGGATAGTCAGAGGCTTTTTCACAGGGCTGAAATGGTGGCCACAAGAGGGCACAGGTTTAAGGTGCCTGGGTGTAGGTACAGAGGAGATGTCGGGGGTAAGGTTTTTACGCCGAGAGTGATGAGTGCATGGAATGGGCTGCCGGCAGCGGTGGTACATGGAGCTTAGTAAAATAGAGGGCTATAAGTAAGCCTAGTAATTTCTGAGGTAGGGACATGTTCAGCACAACTTTGTGGGCCGAAGGGCCTGTATTGTGCTGTAGGTTTTCTATGTTTCTATATGCACAGTATACTAAATAATACAACTACTATTACAGTCATCCCCAGCATAGTAAATTTAAATTGTCCCTTGTCCCATTCAGGCCTTAAGATTTAATCACTGTGGAAGATTTCTTACTCTTGTGGGATAACGTCCTTCCTGAAAAGAGGGATCACTCTGCTTGGCAGGTGAGTCTTGTGGCTGTGAAACAATTTCAGGTTCTGGGGTCTCCTCCGTGGTGCTTGTAGGAGTTCACTCTGGGACTGCAGAAAGTGGTTCTGACAGTAATAGCTACCTTCCTTTTTCTTCTTCTAACTTATGCATCTTGATCTTAGGAAGGTGCATTTAGTTCATTGGAGTATTCTCTTATTAGTTCTTCAATTGCTCCCTTTACAAATCTGATGTCTTATCTTGGTATTTGCATCCAGAACATTATCTGACAAATCCTCTGTTTTTGTATCTACATTGACTCCTTTCTTTCTTGCCTTCCATTTATCCAGCTAGGCATTAGTCTTTGCATCAACTTTTACAAACAGCTTTTGTCTCCCACTTGCAGTTCATGCAATAACTTTAATGAAGGATCTCAGCCTGAAATGTTGTCTGTTTACTCTTTCCCATAGATGATGTCTGGCCTGCTGAATTACTCCAGCATTTTGTGTGCAATGTTTGGACATCTACAGGCTTCAGTTTAGTATCTTTGAAAGGTCATTCAAACTTATTTTGTGGAATGACTGAAACAGCCAAACTAGTGTCTGATTCCATTTTAAATAATTTTCTGTTCACCTCTGGTGTAAGCCATATTGCTTGTTATTGCTAGTTTTCACACTGTAAATCTCAAGGGTACTCAGTCCTGTGTCACTCTCGTCATTAACCAGTTTCATCGACAACATGCAGATTAGTGTCCTTTTTGAAACTGCAGTTTGAATTTTTATCTTTTTCTCTTCCCTGTGCAATCCATTTATTTTTGTCTGTCTGACATACTCCTTGTATGTTTGTGTCCTTGTATGTGTCCTATTTTGTTGCATTTTCTGCAAGCTTTACATTTAAACTAGCATTGGTCCGGTGTACATGAACCTCTACCACAGTGGTAACTCAATTTGTTTGGCCAGGCCGCTTTTTGTTTAGATGTTGCAAATTTGTTCATGCTCAATTTCATTCCTGGCTGCAATTCAATTGTGTTCTGTCTATGGTTTCCCTTGAAACTACAATTTCAACTGCTCTTTTAAATGTGAGCTGTGCTTCAGTTAGGAGCCATTCTTGAATGTTTTCTTGTAAGATTTCACAAAATAAACAATCTCTCAATGCATAATTAAGAACATTACTGAACTGACAATGCTCAGACAATCTCTTCAAGTCAGCCTCATATGCTGAAATGAGACTCCTTTTCTTTTTGATTTTGCTTATGAAACCTGAAGAGTTTTGCAATCAACAATGACTTTGTTTCTACATGTTCTTGCATTACTGTGGCAATTTCAGCAAAGTCAATTTCTACTGGTTTGTCTACAGTAGTTAAACTTCAAAGCAAACTGTATACCTTTGTTTCTAAATGCTGTTTGATTTGCTCAGTATATAAAATCCAGTTATCAGTTGTGTATACAAGCATTTTTCTGATGTAGCCAGACATTTCTGCTCTTTTTTTATGATTATTATCATCTGGTACTTACTGCTTATGAACCCATGATTTTTTCTGTTTTATGCCCTATTTTTTTACTTTGCATTCTCTGCACTTGCTGGACTGCATTTTTCATTCGCCATTCCTCACTGCACCTTTTTTTTAGTTTGTACATCTCACCGTGCTTCAACAGGTCAATAGCCATCTTGGCTTCATTTTTAAAATACCTCATTACCAATGTTACGTTTTGTAACTTCAAAATATTAAGCTATTTCAAAGGGAGACATGGGAGTCCGAAATGTGAGTCAAACTTCGTGTTTTACTTTAAGCAAGGCGCACACATATCAAGAGATAGTGTGATACTGTATGCATTTCATGTATTTATACATATAGCCTGTTATGAATTATTCAAGCAAACAAGAATTCTTAATCCAACAATATATATACAAGATTACTCAAATATTACTGAAATATTAAATACATAAGGTACACCACACAGTGAGATCAGAACAGATGAAAAGCTACTAAGATGCACTATTCCATTCCTGGGCATTACTGGATCATTGGCTTAGTGGGGCCCTTTGTATTTAGAGGCTGAGATGTCCACCTGATTCATGCTGCAAGTGAGAGGTGGGCTATTAGGTGGTGGGGTGGGAGAGGGAAACAAATCAGAAGGGCAGGGTCATCGACAATTCAAAAAGCAAAGCTTGGGCTGAGAAAATGCGGAAGGCTGCCACCATTGAAGATCTGAAGACGTGAAGTTTCAGAAATCTTGATGGAGCAGATGGCCAGCTGATATATTAAATCATGGTTAAATGGGAATGGGTGGGTGTGTAGTGAGGTTGCTTTTTCCAAGACTTGATCAGTCCTTTTAATAGAAATAGGTTCCCAATGTTGGTAATTTTGTTAATGTAAAGTGAGTGTATATGGCCAACAAGGAGAAGAAAGCAGATTCAGGAAAACAGCTCTTATAGGTGAAGTAATATTATAACATCAAGGGGTAGAAATAATAAACAAATGCACAACAAATAAATGAATAAATGCCTCATACAATTTTGAGCAAATCTACTGTATTTGACTCTAAGAAGGCTTTGTTGACAACATATTAAAACATAGGTAGGTTCTTATCCACCAATGAGAAGGGAACACCAATGCATTTCCAAGTCAGGATGGAATGTTGCTTGGAATGGAACTTGCAGTTGCAATGTCCTTGCTGGTAGAATCCACAGATTGTGAAGTTTGTGGATCGACTTGGGAAAACTTTGACAAATTGGGGAAGAAAGGTACTCCTCAACCTTGACTTCTGAGTGAGTTTAGAAGTCATGCTAGATAAACAAAGGACATGGTACATTGTTAAAGAGTGGAGTTAATATTGGATGCCACTTACTGAGAGACGGATTTCAATTTCACATTTCTTGGAACGGGAAAAGCCATCATCACAAGAGACTCTGCAGATGCTGAAAGCCCAAAGCAACACACACAAAATGCTGGAGGGGCTCAGCAGCTCAGTCAGTATCTATGGAGGGGAATAAACTTTCAAAAAAGCTTGTGAAGTACACAGTGTAGATACCTAATGCTGTTCCTGTTTTTGTTGAAGCCCAAATGAGTTCAGAGCTGACTGGTACGGCTTGCAAATGCTATTTAAGCAGAACTGATAGTGTAATAATTCACTTGTGTCAATGTATAATACACTGTGAGGTCTGGCATAGAGTCTACCAACCTAATTTGTGCAATGGTGAGTAAACAGTTGTCTGGATTGCAATCTATCATAGAGCACATGCCAATTTTTGTGGCATGTGCAGTGGAGCATATATAGGCACAAGACTTAGTCACAGTGAAAACATCACTCATGAATGCTCACATTACTGTCATAAGGCCTCAGGCTCCAGTTCTAAAAATGCTCTATGACTAGTTCCAACATGGTCAGGGATCAAATAAGGACAATGCTGAAACAGGTTTCACAGAGATCTGCTTTCATTTAAATCAATACAGACAATAAGGAATTGCTCAGGCCAGTGCAGCTATAACAGTGTTATATCTCTAAAAATTACAGCTGTGTTTAGTCTACCAAGGTTTTCTGAATTTGAGGTATCTGAGTTAAGTGCAACAGATGAGAGTTCTAGGGTAATCACAGTATGCACTACTGGCAGTAATCTTGGTGAGAAATGCAATGGCAAAAGACTGAGGCCAAGGCCTAATGAGAGAGGTCCCTGGCAACCAAAAAACATTGTCAATTGGAAGGCTTTAATAGGCCATGGAAGATTTTGTGTGAGGGCCAGGGTAGCACATGGGTACAGAGGAGGGTGTTCCAGTGGATGTGCAATAGTATGAAGGGGATACAGAGCCAAGATTGTGGGTGGTAATATATATTGATATGAAATGCAGAGATTCGAGTCTGAGGCATTGGATAATAAGGACTAACGTTTAATCTACAGACATGCAGAGTGTCAACGCAGATCAATGGAATCAAGAACAGGCAACTAGGACAAACAAGTTGGAATATTTTAAAGTCTTTCCAAATTTGGGATATTAACGATGAAGGATGGGAGAGTTGGAATAATTTTGAGAATGAAATTACTCGCAACCCATTTTGCATTTTACCTGACACTTTTTCAGTGATAGAATTCCTGTCTCTGCTTCTACCTCAGTGCTGCACTGGTTAACATAATCGTCCCTGGTGATATACAGAATGCATTTTCAAAACCCAGCTCTGATCAAACAGATGGCCATAGCTTCATGAGATCTGATCCAACACAAGGGAGCAGCCAAAGAGAGGGAGAGAGATGTTGTTTCTGTCAAAGATGCCAATGCCAGGAATCAAGAATAATGGCTTTGGTAATTAGATGTGCAACTGAAGAATACTATAAAGTAGTCATGTCTTGAATTCAAATAGGCAGCTTGAGAGCATGGTGCTGAGATCAGGAATGGCAATCAAGGGGGTAAAATGTTATTGATGCATCAATGGAGGCTGATTGTTTAGCCATGGCTGACTCCTTTTCGGGAGGTGCATGGATCAAAACTGCAAAAAGAGTCAAAGAAAGATTTTGGGGTGACAATGCAGACTGTGATTAGAAGACATGATAATATATGCAGACAAATAGATGTTAATTTGTCATTTCCTGTGCTTCAAGCTAAAATTAGTGATCAATTTAGTCATAATTAGATCGAGATGAAGAACGAATGCAGCAACTATTCTATGTGTAGAATTTAAGTTGTCTTAAAATAAGCAACTATTTTAAATCTTAATTATTCTATTGTAATAAGGCTTGGAATAATTTGGAGACAGTAACACAGAACTTTCTCTCTACAGAAGGTTTCCTACGGTATTTCTAACACAAGTAACTGAAATGAGAAAATTGGCAAATGGTTAAAACAAGGAAAAGCCCCAATTGTTATCTGATAAGTATCTGTGGTGATTATCTACCTTGAGCAATTACAAAATATTTTTTCTATTCTGATTGAAGATTGTGAATGGAACCTTTTGGACTTTGATTGGATTTCTTTTGCTTTTGATATCTAGTTTGCATTTGAAATCATTCGAGCACAGCTACCAGCTGAACAAAAAAAAAAGAATCTTCAAAAACATCTGTATTCAACTTGGCTAGCTGCTGGTGCAAACAACAAGACCAACAACCAAACAGTGAGTTAGAAATAACTGACTGAATAAATATCCCTGGAGGAACATATATTTTTCTAGGCAACTTAGCTATAAAGATCCACTGAACTGCTACTTGAATCCAACTATTACATATGACTTGTTATTTCTACCAATTTCTTACAGCAGTTAAGGAAACAATTGGTACAGATGTCAATGTTGTTGACTTTTAACTCTATTACTCTTGGTTTATTATGTAACGTGATACTGTTCAAACCTTTTGCTTTACCTGCCCTACACCTAGATATTACTTGGCTGCCATGACATCAGGAACAGTGTTTTTGCTGGCATCTTCATAGGTTTTCATCTTGTACCTATAACTAGGACTCTGCATTTGGTGAATTTACCATGGAATCACAACCACACTAGGTGCCACTTGTCAAATCTCGATTCCTGTCAAACTCCTCAACAGTGCATCTCACCAGCTACCCTTGTTGGCATCATCAGGGAAGTCAGGCAGTCATGTGACCAGCTCTCGCCTCCATTCATGAAGCTTGTATTTAAGACAGCCACTCCCACACCCTACCCCACAAAAATAATCTCTTCTCTTCACAAATAATGTATGGCAAATGAATTCGGGCATTAATAATTTCAACGTTCTGAATAAATCAATTAATTTATCTTGAAAGATGGCATGGGCGCAGTGGTGTAAACCAATAGTTTGCAATTGGGATCTGATAGAGGCCTAAATATTTGTTGGTTTATTCTCCCCATCCCTAGGAAGTTTGCAACACATTGAAGCAAAACTGGTGTGGGCCTTAGAAGTCAGATCCATAAAATACAGTACTTTGATATCAAATATAGCCCTAACTTCAAAGGGAAGAATTCTTGACGAATAATGATAAATGTGAGAATCAAAAAATGGTCCCACCAGTAGTTGAACACAAAGCAGTGTGTTTACTTCCCAGATCTCCAAGACACATGTCCTTCTGTCCTGGAAAATTCATCCTGCTACTGGAATGAGACCCCTAATAAACGTGGGTGTAGCATATAGTATAATATGGGACTATTTTTATCATAGTAACACGTTATTGAGCATGTGCTGTTGGTCGCGTATTGATCTGTATATATGTGTTCAGTTCAGGCTCCATAAGTAAAAATCCCTGTTAATGTAACTCCAGTCTCTAGTGTTTTTATTAATGATATTGTTGTGTAAATGGCCACATACACAACAAATTGACGACGAGGTTAATGAGCCTGCATCATATCAAAATGCTGTGTTTTAATTGAAAATGGCACTCAGAAGTGGCAGAGTGAGGCCGCGAGTCTGGAAAAGAAGCAGGAGTTCAGCTGGAGTCGGGAATGTTGGGGGACTGAAAGACAGAGTCAGAGCCGAGGCTCGTCCAGGCAAGACCAGCCGACACTGACCTCAGGGGCTGACAGTCTGCCTGCCCCAGAAGGGAGAAAAAAAGGAGCGACGCTCGCGATGCTAGCAAAAAAAAGGTCACGTGAGTCAAAAAGGAAACAAGGGACCGGGACTAAATTAACAAGGGGCCAAGGCTAAATTGACATAACAAGGATGGCGTTAATTGGAACCATTATGGCATTTGATAGTGGCATTGAAGATTGGGCAATTTATATTGACAGAATAGAGTTATATTGTATTGCTAATGATGTTAATGAAGAAAAGAAAGCCAGCGTCTTACTTAGTGTAATGGGCGCAAAAACATATCGAGCTTGTTAACCCCTGAAAAGCCAGCTGATAAAACGTTCAAGCAAATAGTAGACACTCTCCAACAGCATTTAAACCCCAAACCACTGGTCAATGCTGAAAGATTTAAATTCCATAAATGGAATCAGAGCAAAGATGAAAGCACTTCTGAATATTGTGCTGAATTGCGCAAATTATCAAAACATTGTCATTTTGGAGCTGGTCTGTGAGATGCATTGAGGGACAGGTTAGTGTGTGGCAAACACGGTGAAACCACACAGAAGAAGCTCCTGTGTGAAAAAAAACTTACATTTGAGAAAGTGCTAAACATCTCAGTATCATTAGAAATAGCTGCACGAGGTGTTTCCAAGATACAACAAAAATCTCTGGAATATGCCACAAATAAAATGTCACTGAGCAGAAATGAAGGAAAGAAATGTTACTGTTGTGGGAACATGTCACATGACCCTGCGACTGTTTGTTTAAAGACAGGGAATGCAAAAACTGTGGCAAACAGGGCCACACTGGCAGAGTATGCAAAGCTAGTAAACAGCAGGAAAAGGGGAAAATACAGAGAAACAAGAATCCCCAGGAAGGAAAATACAACAATGTGCAGAAAATGAAAGAAGGCAGTTCTGTAGAAAGCAGTTCTGATGAAAATGACTCAGACGAAAGTGAATTGTCTTGTCTGCAACTTCACAGCGGGAAGGAGACAGATGATCAAAGAATAATAAGGATCGCTCAAGTGGCAGGCGTGAGACACAAAATGGAGTTGGACACAGGCTCAGCTTTAACAGTGATCTCTGTATGCGAATACATACCTCTGAAACGAACTAAACTGCTGCTAAAGATTTACACAGGGCAGAAAGTGCATCCCGAGGGCAAAATTAAAGTGACAGTGGCCCACGGAGGTAAAATGAAACTCTATGTACTGAGAAATGGAGGACCACCATTGCTGGGACGTGAATGGTTCAGGAAAATCCAGTTGGATTGGCACACCATCAAGACACAAGATGTATTAACAAAGGAGGGCAGCTCAGCGGGGAAGATGTCCGCAGCTCTCCTCTCACCCATTGTCCACTATTACAACAACGAGAAGGAGCTAGACAGTGTTGACATTGAAGACGAACACAGTATCTGTGGCTGCGACTCAGATAAAGATACAGAGGATGCAAGGGAGACAGATATTGCCAATAAGTAGGATGATGAAGACTATCTGGGAATAAAAGAGCAGATGTACCAGAAAAAATTGACATCTCTCAAAAGACAGCTACAGCAGTTACAGGAAGGCACTGTGCAGGACTATCAGAAAAGGATGAAGAATCTAGATCTACAATACAAGGAAGGTGTACAGAATGCAGAGCTTTTTCTGCAACTGGAGACATACAAGAGGAAAGGAATTATATTAGAGAGAAGAAAGCAGCGGAGAGAGCGCAGGAGCTCCCACCTCAGACCGGCCTGAACCGCAGTCACCTCACACAGCCTGGCAACACCATGAGCAAGGCAGAGTCTGAGCCACAACCACCTGTAAACGAATCCCGTAACTGGGGAACTTACCAGCAAAGATAGAGAGGTCCGTTGAAGTCTGATGTCACTATTTTCAAACGTTTTTATTTATAAAGGGACACAAAAGTAAGGTTAATACATACATTCAGATAGTGCACATCGTCAACACTCAATCTAAAGCGCGGGTATAGTAATAATCATCATTAAGAAGTGAGCTCTGCTGGTGTCTAGGGGTTAATAGATTGTCCGTTGGAAATATAAAAGTCACTCAGAAAGTCTGTAGGCCTCAGCCCTTTGAAAATCGCTGGGTTTCACGTGGGGCGACCGAGAGAGAGAGATTGGGGGAGAAGAGAAAGAACTTGCCGAGTCTTGATGAAGCTTCCGTGAAATCGGGGGAGCGTTGGTTCCCTCTCCCTGATGTTAGTTAAAAGCGGTTTTCTGTGATTCCAGCCACAAATTCCAATCCCGGAATCTAACGCACGTGGCTTCCTTCAGAATGGCTTCCCGCTGCTGCTGGATCACTCTCTCGTGTCTTCTTGGTGCGTCTGAGGGGGCTGTCCCCCTGAGACTCTCCTTTATACTTCCTCACGGGGTCGCAGGTGTCAATCAGGTTGGGATGATGCAATCTCTCTCTCAACCAGCCCACCTTGCCCAAGGGCTTTTCACGTGGTCTCCATGAGACAATAGTCGCTGTCGTCTTATTCTCCATCCCGGGTGGGATGTGCAATTTGGCACGTTTCTCTCTCTCTCTCACTTCCTGGGTCTACTGACCCCCCCCCCCCCCCAACGGGTGCTCTTGCGATTCTCACAAAGGAGGGGGCTGGGATCATAACACACCTCACACAGCCTGTCAACACTGTGAGTGAGGCCAAGATGGAGCAGCAATCCGAACAGCATCAGCAGCAACAGCCAGACAGACCAAAACCCCCCGGGGTGAAGAAAGTCATTAAAATGAAGGCTCTTGGAACAGTAAAGTGGTTCAACGTACGAAATGGATATGGATTCATCAACAGGAATGATACAAAGGAAGATGTGTTTGTACATCAGACTGCTATAAGAGAGAATAACCCACGGAAATACCTCCGCAGTGTTGGAGACGGTGGAAGTGAGGAGTTTGACATAGTGGAAGGTGAAAAGGATGCAGAAACAGCAAACGTAACTGGTCCCGGAGGAGTTCCAGTCCAAGGAAGCCGATATGGCGCGGACAGAAATCATTATCGTCGCTGCAACCCTTGCTGCCGAGGTCCACCACTTGATTACCAACAGAACATTGAAGGTGGGGAGAAAGGAGATGGAGCAGAGTCAGTAACAGATGGAGAAAACCAAGACGGTCAAAATCAGCAACATCATCCTCCTTACAGAAGACAGCGTTACCCACCTTACTTTGTTTGTTGTCACTGTGGTCGCCGCCCACAATATAGCGACCAGCCTCAGGGAGAAATTGCTGAGGGTGGTGAAATAAATGAAAACCAGGTTGTTGGTGCAGAAGGTAAACTTAAAAGAGAACAAAATCAATTCCATTCAAACAGAACAACTTCCGCACAAAGTAAATCTTAAACCATCTTTTCCCCCATTGAGAATTATACACTTAATCCTTTGCGGGGAAAGTTTCTTTTGCACGTATATATTTTGAATCCTCAGCCACTGTGTTTTGTTTTTCACAAAGAAGTTGGGAAACAGCATCAAAACAGAGGTGAATTCTGGTAACAAACTATAAGGTTTCTATTGTTGTACTTTCACACTTGTGCTGAATGTGCATCTCAAGGAATTCTCCCTCTTGAGCCAGACAGATAGCATTGCAGGTAATCTTTAATATCAGCAGAACTCTACTTTAGCAGCAGTTTAAGAACAATGGAACGAACAACAGGATTTCCATCAACTGCTGCACCAAATGGTGAAAGATTACTGGTAAAGTTCTGATCTTTCTGTGAGTCACTGGATTGCCCTGACTTTTGAATAACTAGTAGAGACAGCAGGTCACCAACCACTTCTTTCGTTGTTGGCAAGTCACCTTTGAAGCAGAGCATGGAAACTCCCTATGCTCAGAGGTCAACTTTCCATGACTTTTATATGGAAATTTGTATTAAAACAAACAAGTTTATTGACAGATGTTACTCAGGGGCAGAGAAGACCCCCACCCCCAAAAGACTTGAGTTATAATTATTATTATTATTACTATTACATTCCTTTGTTATAATTTCATATTAGTAAGTTACTAATGGGTGGGTTTGTATATTAAGGGTATGCATACAGTATTTGTTTAGCGTAAAAAAAAGTTGATACACTTTTTAAATAAAAAGGGAGGAGTGTACCATATAGCCTATATGACACTATTTTATGTCATAGTAACACGTTATTGAGCATGCACTATTGGGCGCGTATTGATCTGTATAGATGTGCTCAGTTCGGTTTCCGTAAGCAAAAAGCCCTGTTAAATTAGCTCCAGTCTCTAGCGTTTTTATTAATGATGTTGCGTAAACAGCCACATACACAACATCGGGGAAAAAGAGATACATTTTTAAAAATAAGAGATGCTGTGGATTCTCGCCACATCAGGCAGCATCTGTAGAGCGACACACAACTGACATTTAAGTTGATGATATTTTATCAGAACTGGAAAAGTGTGAAAAAAAATTATGTTTTAGTTTGCAGAGAGGGAAGAGCTGGAGAGAACCAAGGAGCAAAGAATAGTTGAAACTACCAATGTCCAGATGATGTAATTGCTTTTAAAGAGAGGGAAATCAATACTTGTTAATCACAGTTGAGCATTCTGGAGACTAAGGAGAGAGAGACGAGGAGGGCAAGAGAAAGAAAGCAAACTTACTGTACTTAATGCAAACTACAGAATAGTTGGAAATCTGAAATAAAAGAAAATACTGGACAGATCAAGTAGAGAAAACCTGAATTATTATTGGAGGTTGATAATTGTAAGTCAGACTAGCCATTTGTGCTACAAATATGAAAAATTGGTTCTGTGTTGTGTTGTGCACCACAGGAAACTGCCCTTCTGATGTCCGAAGTGCAACTTGATCATCAGTCAGGTGAATCTTAGCATAAGTGAAATATAACCATGACAATGGGATTGAGCCCAGTTTTGTTAATCACAAACCAGTGACCCCAGAGGAGCTGACAGATATTGTAACCACCAATAAGCCATGTTTTAAAATTGAACATCTTTTTATGTAAACTTTCTTTTTTTTTCTCTCATGCTCCTTTCTTCTCTTGCCTCCTGAGCTTTTCAGTGTTGTGTTCCAGCATTCACTGAGGATAGTCAATCTGCCTCCTGGCATCTTAGGGTTATCCCTGTGCCACTTTCTATTGAAATATATAAATCAGATCATTCAGGTTGAGGATGTTTGCTCACTTTCTGAATGCAGTCTTCTGTTGTTCAGCTGTAGGGCATGGCATGGCTGCAGTTATGATGTGAAATAAATCAAATAAATAATGTAGTAGTTGTTATATAACGAGACTTAGGAGCTCCTCCTTAAAGCAAATGATCTGAATAACCAGTTCACTCATTAGTCATCTACACAAAACTAATTGCCCTTTAAGTGCAATTAATGTTATTTTTGGTAAAATCATATTAGGGATGCAGGACCATGTTACATCTATTCAGTTTGTTGACAGCAGAGACACATTGAGCTAATACCAATTGCGGATGTGATCTGGAAAAAAGCATCTTTTTCTTAAAGTTCTTTTTTTCTCTGTAATCAAACAGGATAAGTGCATTTTTTAAAAAATCAGATAACAATTATGTATTAATTTAATTTTGACCATTTATAATATCTTAGCTTACTGTAAAGATGTAAAGGCCATGGAAAAGGTACAAGGGAGTTCTACCAATCATGCCAGGAATGTTTTTTTTATTTTTGACAGGCTTTTCTAAGGAAATACACTTAATTATACACCCATCCAGAGTTTTATTCTAGTGAGACCAATATGGGGCCAGTATGGAACCTGGAGACTCATCCACAATTGGTGCAGGAGATGGTTGTTTAGGAGGGTAGCTGGATAGGTTATAATGTGCTATGTTCGTTTTGTTATTTATGCAGGGCTCCTTGGACCCCCAGTTATGGATCTGAGGTACTCAGTACTGTCTCAAATTTTCCTTATCCACTCCGATCTTTCATGGTATAGGGAGTCAGTTCTGATGAAGGATCTTCAACTAGAAATATGAGCTTTGTTACACTTCCCACAGTTGTGGCCCGACATGCTAAGTATTTCTAGCCATTTTCTGTCTTTATTTTAGAGTCCCATGAGTCAATTGGGATGTTGCAATTATTTTTTAAAATGCTTTGAGATGATCCTTAAATCTTCTCCTCTGCTGACCCAATCCTGTGCCAGAGCTCAGAAATGAGTGTTGGCAAAATTCCAACATATTCACTTATTTTAATATCTGAATGTAATTTAATAATAATGATATTTCCCCACCTCTTACCTATTCCCTCACAGCTTTCACCCCACCTGCAAATCTCTCTGAGCCAGAGAGCCCATTCATTGCTAGGGTTTTATTTAGACAGAGATCTGCAAGAACAAGCCACCCACTAGAACTATAGCCAGGGGATCTCAACTCTCAGGAAAGTGATGATGGCCCAGCTTTCCTCATAAATGTACAGTGGAATTGCAATCAGTTCTGTTATCATTGGTGGGGGAAGGGGTGTTGGCACCATTGAATCAGCAAGTTTCTGAACTGGAACAAAGATAAGTACAACAAGAACCGGCAAGCAGACAGCCAAATGATCAGACCTCTGTCTGATGCATTTGGCTCATTTCACATCTCCTTCCCCTTCACTTGTAACTCTGTGCTTCTTGATCCAGGATTTTGTGACCCCATTGAAGCATTCCCAAAAATCATCCTGAACTGCTCCCAGAAAAAAAGTACTCTTACATTGGAGAAACCAAACAGAGATTATGTTATTGTTGTGTGGAGCACCTGCAGGCTAGATGAATAAATATAGTCAATGTACTCACCATCTCACATCTATAGAAGTTCATCAAAGTTTTAGATGTCAGGCCAAATCTTCGCAAACTTCTAAGGAAGCAGAGATGCTGCTGTGCTTTCTTTGTAACTTACATGCTGGGCTCAAGACAGATCCTCTGAAATGGTAACACCAAGGAATTTAAAGTTGGTGACACTCTCCACCTCTGATTCCCCAATGAGTGCTGGTTCATTGATCTCCACTTTCCTCCTCCTTAAGTCAGCTCCTTGGTCATGCTGATATTGAGTGAGAAGTTCTTGCAACGCCACCTCTCAGTTAAATTTTCCATCTCCCTCCTATATGTTGATTCATCACCACCTTTGATTTGGCCAACATCAGTGATGTTATCAGCAAACTTAAATATGGCATTGGGGCTGTGCTTAGCCTCAAAGTCATAAATATAAAGTGAGAAGAGCAGGGGAGTTAAATACACACCAATGTGGTGCATTTGTGCCGATGGAGATTTTGAAGGAGATGTTGTTTCCAATCTAAACTGACTGGAGCCATGTGGTTATACTGCATGGACACATCCTTTGTGGTCCATCTCATCCATACTGACCAATGTCCCTTCTTGAGCTAATTCCATTTGTATGCAATTGGCCCATATACATCTAAACCTTTCTTATCCAAGAATCCTTCCTGAAGTCTTTTAAACATTGTGATTTTACCCACCTCTACCACTTCCTTTGGTAACTCATTTCATATATCCACCATACTCCGTGGAAAAATTAATCTCCCAGGTTCCCTCTCACCCTAAACCTAAACCCTCTACCCTGGAAGCAAGCCTAGGACCCTCTATCTTATCTATGCAGTTGGTCATTTAGCCTTAAAGTGTGTCCACTGTTTAAACATTCATGACTCATCTGCCCTAGTGTGCATTGCGTCTTCTATGTCAGTTCCAAATGCCCTTCAAATCCTTGGTCTTTCAAAGAAATACCTACTTCCCCTTTAAATATTCACAAAGATCTCACCTTCACCAACTGAACAATAACTTCCTATGGCATCTAAGTGTTAACTAACCACCTCCAATCTTGTAACTATGAACCCTCATTCAAGAATCTTCCGCTAGTAGAGCAGCTGAACATCTCTGTTGTCAAATTCCCTCCCAATTTTGTATATTTCAATAAGACCATGAGATAGGAGTGGAATTAGGTCATTTGGCCCATTAAGTCTGCTCTGCCATTTCATCATGGCTGATCCATTTTCCCTATCAACCCCATTCTCATGCCTTCTCCTTTTAACCTTTCACAATCTGACTCATCAAGAATCTATCAACCTCCGTCTTGCCTTAAATACACCCCATGAGCTGGTCTGACAGCCACCTGTGGCAACAAATTCCACAGATTCACCACCCTCTAGCTAAATAAATTCCTCCTTGTCTTTGTTCTAAATCAACGTCCTTCAATTCTGAGGCTGTGCCCTTCGGTTCTAGACTC
Organism: Hypanus sabinus; assembly: GCF_030144855.1. Taxonomy (NCBI): domain Eukaryota; kingdom Metazoa; phylum Chordata; class Chondrichthyes; order Myliobatiformes; family Dasyatidae; genus Hypanus; species Hypanus sabinus. Next base: position 57,535,033 of record NC_082719.1, on the reverse strand, counting down.
CCCCACCATAGGACACATCCTCTTAATATCCACACTATCTCGGCCTTTCAACATTACAGTTTTAATGAAAATCCCCCCACCTCAATATTCATCTAAATTCCAGCATGTACTGGCCCTGAACTATCAAACACTCCTCATTCCCAGAATCATTCTGGTGAACCTCCTCTGAACCCTCTCCAAGTCAGCACATCCTTTCTTAGATATGGGGCCCAAAACTGCTCACAATACTCCAAGTGGGGCCTCATCTGTACCTTATAAAGCCTCAGCATTACATCCTTGTGTATATATTCTAGTCCTCTCAAAATGAATGCAAACACTGCACTTACCTTCCTCACCACTGACTCAACCTGTAAATTAACCTTTAGGGAATCCTGCACAAGGACTCCCAAGTCTCTTTACACCTCAGATTTTAGAATTTCTCTGCCCATTTAGAAAATAGTCAAAGCTTCAGTTCCTTCTACCAAAGTGTCTGACCATACACTTCCTGATACTATATTCTATCTGTCACTTCTTTTCCCATTCTCCTAATCTATCTAAGTCCTTCTGCAGCCTACCTGATTCCTCAACACTGGTAAGACATATTCTGGAGTTAGGATGTATAACAAATATTAATTTCAAAAGCAGACATTCTTCAGATTTGAATGTGGATTGCAGATTAAACTTAAGATACATCTCAGAACAATGGGCTTCCTTGAGCTGCAGTTTGGGGTCAATTGCAAACAATGAAACACTGCACTTAGACACTAGACCGGATAATTTTGAAATCGCCGGTTCCGCGTAAACATGACAGGCATCCACACTAGGCATTTTTAAAAATACCTCTGTCCACATTAAAACGGATACTTGGGTGAATCCCCTCCTACTGGGCATGCGCAGGACACACAGAAAACAAACAAAGAGGAAACGGTATACTTGGTGCGTGGTTGTCCAGTTACAGACTACAAAAACTTAAAAAGAAATTGCCAAACCAAAGACTTTTCCAGAATTTGTCCAGAAACATTTCCTACAGCCACAGTCTTTTCACCGATGAAAGGAACAACAGCTACAACTAAATGCAATAAGGATTGTTACTGGGCAAAAGTGAAATTTGTTGTTACCTCATTTGTTTGCTTTTACTTTTGCCACGTCTTTGTATTATTTTGCTGCATTTAACGTGCAATAAACCGAGTTACTGGGCAAAAGTGACAATTGCATGTATTGAATGTTTTGCACAAGCAATACATTAATAAAGCACCTTGTTAAATGTTTAAAACATGTCTTCATCAGTGTTAACTTGTATTTTCATACAATGTTACATTAGGCTGTTATGCATCTATTGTCAGATATTGTTATGGTGTTGGAGACTGCATTCAAGAAAACAATGAAATGTTGTGCTGCCGCCAACATTTGTTCTGGCACGTCATGACAGCGGTTTTTAAAATAGCCGGTTACCCTGGACATACGACACCAGATATTAGGCGTTCTCAGATTTATTCACTCTGGAAAGTGTTTCTGAAAATCTCTGTTTTTCAGGGGAGGAAAACGCCGTTTCAGTGTGGACAGAGGGTCACAACAAAGAGAAAAAGCTTTGGTTACAGAGTTATTTGGTCTGGTGTGGACATAGCCTTAGACCTCAATTGACTGCATATGCATGAATGCAGCCTACTGCAGATTAACATTCAGTTTGGGTGTCTGGAGTGTGGATGTGAAGAAGGTGTTTCAAAATTACAGGTTTCCCTCGCCATCCGAAGGTAGAAGCAGTTTGTAAGCCGGAATGTCGTAAAGTGTAGAAGCAATTACCATTTACTTATATGGGAAAAATTTGTGAGCGTTCGCAGACCCAAAAAATAACCTACCAAATCATGCCAAATAACACATAAAACCTAAATTAACAGTAACATATAGTGAAAGCAAGAATGATTTGATAAATACACAGCCTCTATAAAGTAGAAATACTTCAATCATTGCAGCACTGTCCACCGTAGCGAAAATCTCATGCAAACGCTCTCGACAGAAACACTCTCTCCAGTAACCTTTAAACTATGAAGCTGCCTAATCATACCAAATAACATATAAAAATACACAGCCTATATAAAGTAGAAATAATGTATGTACAGTGTAGTATCACTTATCAGAATTGGGAAGACAGAGAGCACACTGAAGATGGTGTGTTAGGCTGAGTCGTTGGTGGTTGGGGTGGTGGGAGGTAGAGGAGACTGGGGCTGTCATCTCACTGTCGTCTGTTCCCATCAGGGCAGGCAGGTCTTCTATGTCAGCCTGCCTTGATGTCGAAGGTCGAGGTTCATCATCTGCTGTGGCTGATGTGGAAGGCTTGAAAAATGACAGAGAAAACGTACACAGCACTGGAAGAACTCAGCAGGCCAGGCAGCATCCGTGAGAAAAGAGTAGCCAACGTTTCAGGCCCAGGCACTTCATCAGGAATGGGGGGGAAGAGAGGACCGAAGCCCAGTAATAGAGATAGGGGAGGGGGAAGGGCTAGAGGCACCAGGTGGAGAACCAATCAGAGGAAGGATAAAGGGGGGAAGGGGATAAGTATGAAAGAACTGTAGAGGTAAAGGAGCAGTAAATACATTGAAAGGGGAGAGAGGCAGAGAGGGACCTGGGATAGGGGAAGGGGGAGGGGGAGGGAATTACCAGAAATTGGAGAATTCAATGTTCATACCACCAGGCTGGAGGCTACCCATACGGTAGATGAGGTGTTGCTTAGTCTCATGCATGTTTCTATTATACAGTTCTTTGTAAGCACTCAAACCATCCTGCAAATATGCCCTAAACCTTTCAAAATTAAAGTCATACTTTTCTGCAATCATTGCAGTGTTGTCAATCACAGCAAAAATCTCACGCAATTGCTTCACGTTCAGTTCTTGGATGACTTCACTTTCAGTCCATTCGCTACTGTGTTCGGTTTCGATTGTTATCCTTTCCTATTCTAATTGCATCAGCTTTTCATCTATCAGCTCTTGGTCTTGGGATGCTAAAACTTCTTCAACATCATCTTTGTCAACTTCCACAAGCCAAACTCACTTTGTCCTTACTTCGTTCACCATGATTGAAATGCTTAATTACGTCTAGTTTTATGCTAAGTGTAACATGTTTACAAGCTTTTTTAGGCTTTTCCAATACCTTAGAACTCATCTTGCTAATGGATGCACAAAGTAAATCGACATAAAGCAGAGATGCTCACAGGCACGTGTTTAAGCAATGCCGGCTAGAATGCAGTTCCGGGGGAGGGGCTTGGCTGCTCAGGGCACACAATGCCTTTTATTGCACGCTGCCTTTTTTCGTGTGCTGCCTTTCTCATGCGCTGCCTTTTTTTGTAACAGTGAAAACACCTTCTGTTAGCAAAAACCGGTAATTAATGTAGGTTTTTTGTAACAGCGAGGTATCATAAAGCGAATGTTCAAAAAATGGGGGAGAACGTAATTCATAGGAAGCATTATAGATACAATATAACTGTAGAATTGTCAGCTGTTACTTTGATCTTTAGCATATAAATATTGTGTCAAGCATGTCTCTTCCTCCAAGAATATCTCAGTGTGATGGCTGTTGCTTGTTTTTGCTAAATAAACAATTCTATATCCACTAGCTACAGTGTCTCTCTGGTGATTTTACTCATGTCTCAACAAACATGGCCTGCCTTCCACCTATCTTTGCATCATCCACAAACTTGGCCACAAAGCTATCAATTTCGTCATCCAAATTATTGACATGCAAGGTGAAAAGAATGGTCCCCACAACAATCTCCAGAACACCATTAGTCACCAATAGCTTGCTCCCCACTCTTTGTCTCCTACTAATCAGCCAAACCATGCTAGTATCTTTCCTGTAACACCATGGGCTCATAGCTTGTTAAGCAGCCTCATGTGCAGAACTTTGCCAAAGGCCTTCTTAAAATCCAAGTACAAAACAAACATTATTTCTCATTTGTCAATCCCACATGTTATTTCCTCAAAGAATTCCAACAGATTTGTCATCAAAGATTAAAAAAGAAGTTGGCCTTTTTTAATCATGTGCCTCCAAGTCCTCTAAGACCTCATCCTTAACAATTAATTCCAACATCTTCCCATCCACTAGCCTATAATTTCCTTTCCTTTACCTCACTCCCTGCTTGAAGAGTAAAGTGACATTTGCAATTTTCCAGTACCTTGGAACCATGCCAGCATCTAGTGATCCTTGAACAATCATTACCAATAACACTACAGTCTCCACAGCCACCACTTTCAGAAACCTAGGGTATAGTCTATCTGGTCCAGGTGATTTATCTACTTTTAGACCTTTTAGTTTCCCAAGCACTTTCTCCCTAATAATAACAACTGCACTCACTTCTGCCCCCTGACTCTCTTGAGCTTCTGGTATACTGTAGTGTTTTCCACAGTGAAGCCAGATGCAAAATACTTAGTTCATCCAGCATTTCCTTGTCTCCTATTATTTCTTCCACAGTGTCATTTTCCAGCGGTCTGATATCTATTCTTACCTCTCTTTTACTTGAAAGAGAGGCTTTAAATCTGAAAAAAAAAACTTTTGGTATGCACTTTGATATTATTGGCTAGCTTAACCTTCATATTTCATCTTTTCCCTCCTTATCACTTTTTAGTTGCCTTCTGTTGTTTTTTAATTCCGCTTCCTATTCCTCTAACTTCCCTCTATTTTTTTCTGTACTTCATGCCCTTTGTTTTGCTTTTTTTTTAACTTACTTTCTCAGCCACAATTACATCATCCTATCTTGAAAATAGTTCTGCTGCTTCTTCTTTGGGATGTATCTACTCCGCACTTTCTGAATTTTCCCCAAAACTCCAGCCATTTCTGTTCAGCCATCATCCTTGGTAACATCGACTGCCAATCAACTTTGGCCAGCTCGTCTCTCAGTACCCTTTACTCCACTGTAATACTGATACATCTGACTCTAGCTTCTTCCTCTCAAGTTGCAAGGTGAAGACTGTTATATTAAGATCACTTTCTTCTAAAAGTTTCTTTGCCTTAAGCTCCCTTATCAGAATCAGGTTTAATACCACCAGCATACATCCTGAAATTTGTTAACACTGGAGCAGCAATACAATGCAATACATGTTAAATATAGGAAAAAATGAATTGCAGCAAGTATGCATGTATATTAAATAGTTAAATGAAAATAATTAGTGCAAAAACAGAAATAATAAAAAGTAGTGAGGTAGTGTTCATGGGTTCAATGTCCATCTAGAAATCGGATGGCAGAGGGGAAGAAGCTGTTCCTGAATAACTGTGTGTGTCTTCATGCTTCTGTACCTCCTTCCTGATGGTAAAAGTGAGAAGAGGGCATGTCATGGTTAGCGGGGTCCTTAATGATGAACGCTGCCTTTCTGAGGAAACATCTTGGATACTATGGAGGTTAGTACCCATGATAGAATTGACTAATAATCATTTTCTGCAGCTTACTTCAATTCTGTACAGTAGTCCTCCCCATGCCAGATGGTGATGCAGCCAGTCAGAATGTCCTTCATGGTACAACTGTAGAAGTTTTGAGTGCTTTAGGTTCTAAAACTCCTAATGAAATATAGCTGCTGTCTTGCTTTCTTTATAGCTGCATCAATATGTGGGGACTTATTAGGTCCTCAGAGATATTGACATCCAGAAATTTGAAACTGCTCCCTTTCCGCACTTCTGATCCCTCTATGAAGACTGCTTCATGTTTCTTCATTACATTACGCAACATGCAATCCAGAACAGTTTTTCCCCTAGTGGGCTCAACCACACACTGCTCTAAAAGGCCTCTCATATGCATTCTACAAATTCCCTCCATTGGGATCCAGCACCAACCTAATTTTTCTAATCTACCTACCTTTTGAAATCCCCCATGATTATGGTATTATTGCCCATTTGACAATCATTTTCTATCTCCTGCTGTAATTTGTATCCTTCATTCTGGCTACCGTTCAGAGGTCTATATATAAGTATATAAGATTAATCCTTCTTTCTTCTAACTCCAAAGATAGATCTGGTTTCTTTTGGTTTAATCTGGTTCATGATAGGATAATCCTGTAATCCCAGGAATTAGACGGGTGAATCTCTTCTGGATTGCATCCGCTGTAACAAAATTTTCTTTTAAATATGATGACAAAGCCTGAATTTAAGACACTGTTTATTATATTTATAGGTACCTCTTTATTCCAATTCTCCATTCTTTTTGCAAGTACTTAAGAACTTAATATTACATTTTGCAACTTTAGTGAAATTGATGTAAATGCAGGAAATTCTTTGTTGCTAACCACATTTCTGGCATTGGCAGATTTTTTTCTTTTTTTAAATTATGGATCAATTTTAATTTCCCGTTGAAGTATGTGAATTGCAGTCATGATGAGCTTTGTGTTTGCTCCTGACTTTAATTTGTATATCAATAGTCTAGCCCTGAGAAGCAATCGCATGACACCACTGTGAATCTGTAAGAATGCAAATATTTAACATTTCAAAGACCTAGCCAATTGCTGATGCAATCAGATTGTAAATGAACACCATCAACCACACTGTAGGAGACTTGCAATCTGAACAGGCTTCGAGGAAATGTATATAACCCAACAGAGTACAGTAATTAAGCATTGTTTGAATTCTTCCTCTAAAAGGCAAAATAATTTTTTCCAGGAAGAAGCCACAGAACCTCATTGAAAATACATTAGTTATCAGGTTATATAGAAGTTCATGTGAGTATTATCATACAATAGCATACTACAATTAAGATGCAGTCTGGTAAATTTGGTTTGCCACTAATTTTCCTCCCTAATAAGGAACAAGGAATTTTAAATATATATTCCTGCTGCTTTCTTCTCTCCTCTTTCTTGCCTATTCACCATCCCCTTCATCAGCAAACTTAATAACTCATCCCTCCACTTCGTCATCCAGGTCATTTATAGAAATCATGAAGAGAAGGGGTTCCAGAACAAATCCCTGAGGCATGCCACTGGTCACCTACTTCCACGCAGAATATGACCCATCTACAGTACATTCTCTGCCTTCTGAGGAGAAGCCAGTTCTGGATTCACAAAACAATGTCCCCTTGGATCCTATGCCTCCTTAGTTTCTCAATAAACCTTGTGTAATGCTCAGCTATATCGGCTCGTATGCATCTAGGAGAGACCCAGTCCCCCGCCCAACCTTGTCTCACGGTCTTGTCGGTTGCTGTGCAATGCCTCCTGATACGGCCTCAAACATCAATTATCAGCCAGCACACAATGTACATTTTACAAATTACACTTTATAAATCTTAATTGGACCATGAAATTAATAAAGATACAATACAAAAAGGAATGAATGGAAACAAAAAAAGGCGCCAGACTTATCAAAGTTCAGTTTCTTCGTGCACACACAATTGGAGCTCAGGACCTTCCTTCTTCCCCTGCGATCCGCTCCGATCCCACGACTCGTAGCTCAGGATCACCCAAAGTGATCGACCAGAGCACTCCCAGCACGTCTGTCTTCCTCTCATCTCCCCTCCAACTCCCCAAAAGTCCGCACAACACTAGCTTACAGATCCACAAGAAAGAATAACATCTATCCCAACTGGTTAACAAATGAATGCAATTCTTGTTATCAGTAATTATAACCCAAACAAGCTGTGAAAGAGACACCCTCTCACCAGTTAACATAACAAAGAAGCATTTTTACTTTTAACATAACAAAGAAGCCATTTTGATTAGCATACGCAGTAACATAAAGAAGAAACCCCTTACACTTGTATTGGGTACCTTATCAAATACCTTGCTGAAATTCATATACACTACATCTACTGCTCTTCCTTCATCAATCTGTTTAGTCTTATCCTCAAAAAAGTCAATCAGGCTCGTAAGGCATGACCTGCCCTTGACAAAGCCACGCTGACTATTCCTAATCATAATATACCTCTCTAAATGTTCATTAATCCTGCCTCTCAGGATCTTCATCAAATTATCAACCACTGAGGTAAGATTTACAGGTCTATAATTTCCTGGGCTATCACTACTCACTTTCTTGAATAAAGGAACAACATCTGCAAACATCCAATCCTCCAGAACCTCTCCCATCCCCATTGATGATGCAAAGATCATCGCCAGAGGCTCAGCAATCTCCTCCCTCACTTCCCACAGTAGACTGGGGTACATTTCATCCAGTACTGGAGACTTACCCAACTTGATGATTTCCAAAAGCTCCAGCACATCCTCTTTCTTAACATCTACATACTCAAGCTTTTCAGTCTGCTGCAAATCATCACTACAATCACCAAGATCCTTTTCCATTGTGAAAACTGAAGCAAAATATTCATTAAGTACCTCTGCTATTTCCTCCAGTTCCATATACACTTTCCCACTGTCACACTTGATAAGTCCTATTCTTTCACATCCTATCCTCTTGCTCTTCACATACTTGTAGAATACCTTGGTGTTTTCCTTAATCCTGCCCGCCAAGGCCTTCTCATGGTCCCTGCTGGCTCTCCTAATTTCCTTCTTAAGCTCCTTCCTATTAGCCTTATAATCTTCTAGATTTCTAACATTAACTAGCTCTCTGAACCTTTTGTAAGCTTTTCTTTTCTTCTTGACTAGATTTATTTTTTGTACACCACGGTTTTGTACACCACGGTTCCTGTACCCTACCTGTCTCATTGGAACGTACCTATGCAGAACTCCACACAAATATCCACTGAACATTTGCTACATTTCTTCCAAACTTTTCCCTGAGAACATCTGTTTCCAATTTAAGCTTCCAATTTAATTCCTGGATTTAGTTGCTTCAGGTGTGATAGAGTAGGAGGGGCCAGAGGAGGAGGTGTTGCATTGCTTGTCCAAGAAAATCTTATGGTGGTGCTTTGGAAGGATAGATTAGAGACCTCCTCTAGGGAGACTATTTGGGTGGAATTGAGGAATGGGAAAGGTGTAGTAACACTGATAGGAGTGTTTTATAGGCCACCTAATGGGGAGCGTGAGTTGGAAGAGCAAATGTGTAAGGAGATAGCAGATATTTGTAGTAAACACAAGGCGGTGATTGTGGGAGATTTTAATTTTCCACACATAGATTGGGAAGCTCATTCTGTAAAAGGGCTGGATGGTTTAGGGTTTGTGAAATGTGTGCAGGATAGTTTTTTGCAACAATACCTAGAAGTACCGACTAGAGATGGGGCAGTGTTGGATCTCCTGTTAGGGAATGCGATAGGTCAGCTGACCGATGTATGTGTTGGGGAGCACTTTGGGTCCAGTGATCACAATAGCATTAGCTTCAATATAATTATGGAGAAAGACAGGACTGGACCTAGAGTTGAGATTTTTGATTGGAGAAAGGCTAACTTTGAGGAGATGCGAAGGGATTTAGAGAGAGTGGATTGGGTCAAGTTGTTTTATGGGAAGGATGTAATAGAGAAATGGAAGTCATTTAAGGGTGAAATTATGAGGGTACAGAATCTTTATGTTCCTGTTAGGTTGAAATGAAAGATTAAAGGTTTGAAAGCACCATGGGTTTCAAGGGATATTAGAAACTTGGTTCAGAAAAAGAGGGGTGTCTACAATAGATATAGGCAGCATGGAGTAAAGGAATTGCTCGAGGAGTATAAAGAATGTAAAAGGAATCTTAAGAAAGAGATTAGAAAAGCTAAAAGAAGATACAAGGTTGGTCTGGCAAATAAGGTGAAAGTAAATCCGAAAGGCTTCTACAGTTATATTAAAAGCAAGAGGATAGTGAGGGATAAAATTGGTCCCTTAGAGAATCAGGGTGGTCAGCTATGTGTGGAGCCGAGGGAAATGGGAGAGATTTTGAACGATTTCTTCTCTTCGGTATTCACTAAGGAGAAGGATATTGAATTGTGTAAGGTGTGGGAAACAAGTAAGGAAGTTATGAAACCTATGACAATTAAAGAGGTGGAAGTACTGGCGCTTTTAAGAAATTTAAAAGTGGATAAATCTCCAGGTCCTGACAGGATATTTGCCAGGACCTTGAGGAAAGTTTGTGTAGAGATAGCAGGAGCTCTGACGGAGATCTTTAAGATGTCATTAGAAATGGGGATTGTGCCGGAGGATTGGTGTATTGCTCATGTGGTTCCATTGTTTAAAAAGGGTTCTCGAAGTAAGCCTAGCAATTATAGACCTGTCAGTTTGACATCAGTGGTGGGTAAATTAATGGAAAGTATTCTTAGAGATATAATTTATAATTATCTGGATAGACAGGATCTGATTAGGAGTAGCCAGCATGGATTTGTGCGTGGAAGGTCATGTTTGACAAACCTTATTGAATTTTTTGAAGAAGTTACGAGGAATGTTGACGAGGGTAAGGTAGTGGATGTAGTCTATATGGACTTCAGCAAGGCCTTTGACAAAGTTCCACATGGAAGGTTAGTTAAGAAGGTTCAGTCGTTAGGTATTAATGCTGGAGTAATAAAATGGATTCAACAGTGGCTAGATGGGAGATGCCAGAGAGTGGATAATTGTTTATCAGGATGGAGGCCAGTAACTAGCGGGGTGCCTCAGGGATCTGTTTTGGGCCCAATGTTGTTTGTAATATACATAAATGATCTGGATGATGGGGTGGTAAATTGGATTAGTAAGATACTAAGGTAGGAGGTGTTGTGGATAATGAGGTGGGTTTTCAAAGCTTGCAGGGAGATTTATGCCGGTTAGAAGAATGGGCTGAACGTTGGCAGATGGAGTTTAATGCTGAGAAGTGTGAGGTTCTACATTTTGGCAGGAATAATCCAAATAGAACATACAGGGTAAATGGTAGGGTATTGAGGAATGCAGTGGAACAGAGAGATCTAGGAATAACAGTGCATAGTTCCCTGAAGGTGGATTCTCATGTAGATAGGGTGGTGAAGAAGGCTTTTGGAATGCTGGCCTTTATAAATCAAAGCATTGAGTACAGAAGTTGGGATGTAATGTTAAAATTGTACAAGGCATTGGTAAGGCCAAATTTGGAATATTGTGTACAGTTCTGGTCACCGAATTATAGGAAAGATATCAATAAATTAGAGAGAGTGCAGAGACGATTTACTAGGATGTAACCTGGGTTTCAGCAGTTAAGTTACAGAGAAAGGTTGAACAAGTTAGGTCTCTATTCATTGGAGCGTAGAAGGTTGAGGGGGTATTTGATCGAGGTATTTAAAATTTTGAGAGGGATAGATAGAGTTGACATGAATAGGCTGTTTCCATTGAGAGTAGGGGAGATTCAAATGAGAGGACATGATTTGAGAGTTAGGGGGCAGAAGTTTAAGGGAAACACGAGGGGGTATTTCTTTACTCAGAGAGTGATAGCTGTGTGGAATGAGCTCCCTGTAGAAGTAGTAGAGGCCAGTTCAGTTGTGTCATTTAAGGTAAAATTGGATAGGTATATGGACAGGAAAGGAGTGGAGGGTTATGGGCTGAGTGCGGGTAGGTGGGACTAGGTGAGATTAAGAGTTAGGCACAGACTAGGAGGGCCAAGATGGCCTGTTTCCGTGCTGTGATTGTTATATGGTTATATGGTTATATAATTTGCTGCCTGATAGCCTCATAATTCCCCTTATTCCAATTAAGCACTTTTCTAACTTGTCTGTTCCTATCTGTCTCCAATGCTATTGTAAAGGAGATAGAATTATGATCACTATCTCCAAAGTGCTCTCTCACTGAGAGATCTGACACCTGACCAGGTTAATTTCCCAATACCAAATCAAGTACAGTCTCTCCTCTTCTAGGCTTATCTACATATTGTGTCAAAAGACCTTCCTGAACAAAACTAACAAACTCCACCCCATCTAAACCCCTTGCTCTAGTGAGATGCCAATCGATATTTGGGAAATTAAAATCTCCCGTCACGACAACTCTATTATTATTACACCTTTCCAGGATCTGTTTCCCTATCTACTCCTTGATATTCCTGTTACTATTGGGTGGCCTATAAAAAATACCCAATAAAGTCCTTGTGCAGGATTTCTTTAAAGTTAACTTCAAGATTGACTTGTTAGCAAAGAAGGCAAATGCAATGTTAGAATACATTTCAAGAGAACTAGAATGATAAAGAAAAGATTTAATATTGAGGCTTTATAAGACTTTGATCAGACCACATTTGCAGTGTTGTGAGCTGTCTTGGGCTCTATATCAAAGAAAGAATGTGCTGGCATTAGAGATGGACCAGAGGTTTACAAGAATGAAAGATATAACATATGAGGAATGTCTGATGTTTTTGAGCTTGTATTCTTTGCCTCTGTTGAGCAGAAAACATTGTTGATATGGCTAAATATGGACTCTCACAGTAGTCATTGCATATTGAGTTCTGTCACAGAAAGATTCAAAGATGCGCTCAAATCCTATTCAATAAAGGACAGCAGCTCTAATGATTCCTGAGGACCCTTGGCCATGACTGCTTTAAGTGGAGAAGCATCATCCTAGGTCACTTGTCATTCTGGAAAGAATAAAAAGATTTGAGAAAATGTTGTCAGGATCTGAGTTAAAGGGGGAGCCTGGACAGGCTGGAGATTTATTGCTTGAAACACTGGAGAGTGAGGGGTGACCTTATAGATGAAAATAAAGCGTAGAGTTGGTGCATGCCTACAGTTTTTTTTCAAGGGAAGGGAAATCAAAGTCTAGGAGGCATAGGCTTAAGGCAGGTGTTCACTACCCGAAGTTCACTGACCCCTTGTTTAATGGCAGGGGTCCATGACATAAAAAAGTTGGGAACTCCTGGTTTAATGTAAGAAGGTCAACTTCTTCATTCAGAGGATATAATATATATAGAAAGAGCTGACATGGAAAGTAGTTGAGTCAAGAACCATAACAGCATTTAACTGACATTTGGATAAGTACATGGATAGGAATGGTTTAAAATAGAGATCAAACATGGGCAGCTGGGATTGGCATGGGTGGGCACCTATTTTGACATAGATGATTTGGGTTGGAGGGCCTGTTGCTGTGCTGAATTACCCTTAAACACTGAGACCTCAAGGCCTGTGTGTTTGCAGAAAAAAACAAGTTATCTCACAAACTAACCACCAATCAGCCTAATCACGCATCTGCAGCTCCATCTGCAAAAGAGTCCTTAGTTTCCACTTTGGCCTTATCAGTCACCTCAGAGCACAAAGTCAAACAGAGGTAAAGAATTCTTAATTCTAAGGGACTGCTTTGAAAAAAGGAAGACAGTAAAAAAACATACCTTATCGAAGCAGCCTCCATCTAAATACCAGAAATGACTGATACCACAGGTATCAAAATTTATAGCAACTACTACACACAGTTATCAAAGGTACAAGCACATCAATATTGACTGCTCCCTCCCCGTTCTCTTTCATCTTACCTCCTCCTTCACAAGGGCAGAATAGCTGTTAGATGTTCCAGGATTTAGATATTTCAAAAATGACATGGAGGGGCACATAACCAATGATGAGACAACCTACAGAGAGGAGGTGGAAGATCTTAGAGCCTGCTGACAGGCAAATAACCTCTTGTTCACTATCAACAAGACAAAGAAGATGGTTATTGACTTCAGGAAAAGCTGTACCTCTCACATCTCAGTCTACAATGAGTAGTTAAACCTGTCCAACAAAATCATCAGCACCTGCCTACTACCATCAAGGACATATATACAAAAAGATGCTGGAAAAAGGCTAGCAATATCATGAAGGACCCCACACACCCTGCTTATGGAACTGTTTGTTCCACTCCCATCAGGGAAGAGGCTGCACCTGGACCACTAGACTCAAAAACAGTTATTTTTTCCCCAAGCCTTCAGGATGATCAAAATTTCCACCTATTAATCCACCTCATCACCAATAATACACATCACCTTGTGTTACTTTATGTATATACTGTATATAACAGCAACTTGTACATTGTGTTTTATAACATTGTTTTTATACTGGTATTCACTGTGCATTTTTAAGTGTTCTTTATGCTTATTATTTTTTATTATGTTGCATTGCATACAGAGAAACAACCATTTCATTCTCCTTTACGGTAGTGTACTGAAGAATGGCATAAAGCAATCTTGAATCTTGAATCAAGATGGCACCAACTTTGTTAAGTATGTCTAGAAAGGGCTTCTGACACAATATATAGACAAGCCAGCTGGAGGAGAGATCATACCAGAGCTAGTAGTAGACAATGATTGGAGGAAGGTAGAGGAGGAATATCAAAGGTACTTCTTTCATATAGTGTGTGTAAAGTGCATGGAAGACACTATTGTGGATGAAAATAAAAGCAGATAGATTAGAAACCTTTAAGAGAATCTCAGAAAAATGGAGGGCTATGTGGAAGGGAAGGGTTAGATTGATCTTAGAGCAGGTTAAAAGGTTAGCACAACATTGTGGGCTGAAGGGTCTGTATTGTTCTATGTTCTATGTTTTGTCCTTGGTAAATGCACAGTGAAGTTGTTGAACTAATATTCCTGAGGCATAAATTCAAATCCTACCAGAGCAGCTGGGATATTTAAATACAGTTAATTAAATAATCTTGAAGTTAAAAGCTAATACCATCAAATGAATTTTACTGAACTGTTGCACAAAGCCATCTAATTCCATAATGTTCTTTAGGGGGAAAAATAAATCTTAAGTCGTGCACATGAAACTCAAATCCATTGTGATGACTATTGTCCAGTAGCCCTCACATCTATGATGATGAAATGCTTTGAGAGGTTCATCATGGCTAGAATCAACTCCTACCTCACAAGGCCCTGGTCCTACTGCATTCTGCCTATCATAATCTAAACGGCTCTTTACATGGCCTTAGATCACCTGGGCAAAGTCAGGATGTCAGGATGCCATTCATTGACTATCACTCAGTGTTTAACACCATCATGCCTGCAGTCCTGATCAATGAGCTACAGAACCTGATCCCTCTGCAATTGAATCCTCAGCTTCCTAACTGGAAGACCATGATCTTTGTGGATTGGTAATAGTATTTCGTCCTCACTGGCAATCAACACTGCATACCTCAGGGATATGTGCTTAGCCCACTACTCTTCTCCCTCTATACCCATGACTGTTTGGGTACTGTAGCTCAAATACCATCTATAAATTTGCTGATGATAACCATTTCTGGCAAAATCTCAGATGATGACGGGAGGGTGTACAGGAGCAAGATATACCATCTAGTTGAGTGGTATTGCAGTAACCACCTAGCACTGAATGTCAGGAAGAACAAAGAGCTTATTGCGAATTTCAGAAAGGGTAGGATGGGGGAACATGAAGCAATTCTCATAGAAGGATCAGAAGTGGAGAGGGTGAGTAATTTCAAGTCCTGGGTGTCAAGATCTCTGAGCATCTAGCCTGCTCCCAACATATTGATGCAGCTATAAAGAAGGGAAAGCAGTGGCTAATTTCATTAGAAGTTTGAAGACATTTGGTTTGTCACCTAATCTACTTGAAAACTTCAATAGATGTGCCATGGAGAGCATTATGACAGGCTGCATCACTCTCTGGTATTGCAGAGGGGTATTTACTGCACAGGATCGAAAGAAGCTACAGAAATTTGGCTACTAGCCTTTGTTGTATCCAACACATCTTCAAGGAAAATACAGAAGTAATGTGGGAGAAGTTTAGGGACCACTTGGGTTGGGTTCAGGATAGGTTTGTCCCACTGAGGCAAGGAAAAAAATGATAGGAAAAGGGAACCGTGGCTAATGAAACATGAGAGGCAACTCGTCAAGAGGAAAAGGGAAGCATATGTTAGATATAAGAAGCAGGAAGTAGGAGGGGCTTATGAGAAATATAGGGTAGCCAGGAAGGAGCTAAAGAAAGGACTTAGGAGAGCTCGAAGGAGGCATGAGAAGGCCTCGGCATGTAGGATTAAGGAGAACTCCAAGGCATTCTATGTGTATATGAAGAATAGGAGGATGACAAGAACGAGGGTGGGACTGCTAAAGGATAAAGAGGGCAACATGTGCCTGGAAGCAAAGGAGGTTGGGGAGGTCCTAAATGAATATTTTGCCTCAGTATTCACAAGTGAAAAGGATCTTGATCAGGATGGGGTCGAAGTGTGCTGGACAATGTGGAGATTAAGGAAAAAGAGGTGCTGGATCTTCTTAAAAACATTAAGATTGATAAATCCCCAGGGTGGAATATGATATATGCCAGGTTGTTGTGGGAATTGAGAGAAGAGATCGCAAGAGCATTAGCTATGATCTTTGAATCCTCTTTGGCTGCAGGGGAAGTGCCGGAGGACTGGAGAATGGCAAATGTAGTTCCCTTGTTTAAAAAAAGTAATAGGGAGAAACCTGGTAACTATAGACCGGTGAGTCTTACGTCGGTGGTCTGCAAACTACTAGAAAGGATTCTTAAGGATAGGATCTACGAGCATTTGGAGAAGTACAGTCTACTCATGGATAGTCAACATGGCTTTGTGAAGGGAAGATCATGCCTCATGAGCCTGATTGAGTTTTTTGAAGAGGTAACAAAAGAAATTGATGAGGGTAGGGCAGTGGATGTGGTCTACATGGACTTTAGCAAAGCATTTGACAAGGTCCCTCATGAGAGACTCATCCAGAAAGTCATGAGGAATGCGATAAGTGGAACCTTGGCTGTTTGGGTAAAAAAATTGACTTAAAGGAAGAAAGCAGAGGGGAGTTATGGAAGGAAAGTATTCTTTCTGGAGGTCAGTGACTAGTGGAGTGCCATAGGGATCTGTCCTGGGACCCCTGCTTTTTGTGATTTTTATAAATGACCTGGATGTAGAGGTGGAAGGATGGGTGAGTGAGTTTGCGGATGACATGAAGATTGGAGGAGTTGTGGATGGTTGTTGAAGGTTACAAGAGGATATAGACAGGCTGCAGAGTTGGGCAGAAAAACGGCAGATGGAGTTCAATCTGGACAAGTGTGAGGTTATGCATTTTGGAAGGACAAACCAGAAGACTGAGTATCGGATTAATGGTCAGTTACTTAAGAGTGTATATGAACAAAGGGACCTTGAGGTTCAAATCCATACATCCCTCAAGGTCGCTGCACAGGTTGATAGGGTAGTTAAGAAGGCCTATGAGATGCTAGGCTTCACTAACAGGGGGATTGAGTTCAAGAGTAGAGTGGTCATGTAGCAACTCTACAAATCTCTGGTGAGACTGCACTTAGGAGTATTGTGTTCAATTCTGGTCACCTCATTATAGGAAGAATGTGGAAGCTATGGAGAGGAGATTTACCAGGATGTTGCCTGATTTGGAGAACATCATATGAAGCAAGGTTAGCAGAGCTGGGACTTTTCTCTTTGGAGCGTAGAAAAATGAGAGGGGACTTGATAGAGGTCTACAAGATTATGAGAGGCATAGATGGGGTGGATAGTCAGTACCTGTTTCCCAGGGCACCAATAGCAAACACCAGAGGGCATATGTACAAAATTAAGGGAGGGAAGTTTAGGGGAGACATCAGGGGTAAGTTTTTTACACACAGGGTTGTGAGTGCCTGGAATGACTTGCCAGGGATAGTAGTGGAGGCTAAAACATTAGGGGTATTTAAGAGCCTCTTGGACAGGCACATGGATGAAAGAAAAATGAAGGGTTATGGGTTAGTGTGGGTTTAGTACATTTTTTTAAGGATTATATGGGTCGGCACAACATGGAGGGCTGAAGGGCCTGCACTGTGCTGTAGTGTTCTATGGTTCTATGGAAAAAGGCAGCATCCATTATTAAGGACCCACATCACCCAGTCCTGAAGAAGTGTCTCAGCCTGAAACATCGACTGTTTAATCTTTTCCATAGATGCTGCCTGGCCTGCTGAATTCCTCTAGCATTTTGTGTGTATTACTTTGATTTCCAGCATCTGCAGACTTTCTCTTGTTTGTATTACTTACTGTAATTGATGCACTATCAATAACTCCAAAAGACTGGAAGTAGAGTAAATATTGAAAGGCTCTTATTAGCAGTAAAACGGAACATGTCCATGCTGGATGACTATGGGAGGAACAGTGACACAATCACCTTTATCCAGGGGTCTGTGGGAGGAGCCACAGGAGTAGTCAGCAGAGGGGTGTGTCCAGACAGATATACGTGGTTCATCACAGTAATTTATTTATTTTTCTATATTTATCATGACTTACATTGTACTGCTGCCACTAAGTTAACAAATTTCACGACATATGTCGGTGATATTAAACCTGATACTGATTGAAACTCTGATGAGTTTGAATATTTAATACCATATAAAATGACCTAGGAAACCATCTAGTTCAAAGAGCAATTCAGGATCCAGTGAAACATCCATACACTCACACAATCTCTTAATCACTCAGTTCAAATGATAATTGTTCACATTGTGTGCTTAAGTGACAATGACAGGGTTTTTCATGGTTTGAAGTGTGACCAAACTGCAATCCCACACTCTCACTTTCTACTATCTTGGATCTCTAGTAAATCTATGTTGTTTATATTCCATGATTCCAATGTTTTCTGCTGTAATAAAGCTGATGAATCGTATGCAAAAGACTTCAAATGCAGTAATCTCTGCCAAATGATTGTTACTAACTGGCCTACATATAAATCTGATAGTCCTGACATATTCTATGTGAATTTCTGTTGCTTCTCCCTCTTTCCTTTTTACCCACCAGTCTCATCTCTCCAGCCACCTGCATTTCAACATGTAGGTTTGCACCAGTAAGATCTTGCACCACACAGCGACATTTCTTAGGGGCCTTGTTCATTGAGATTGTGTGACTGCTACTCAAGAAATGCCCCTGTCTGGTGCTGAAGCAGAACAGATCAGGCACAGAGGTCTTCATCGTTGCTGGGTGGGTGCATATTTTGAGAGTGAAGTCCAAGTAAATGTGGTTTGTAATAGCCAGGAGATTGAATTAGTATCATGCATTGTTTGGTGATTTGTGTCTATGTTGAAAAGAAATGTCAGTGCATTTCTCACAGGGTAAGCCAATCTTTCTAGTTTTAAAATACTTTTAAATCCATATCTGTGTTTTTCCAGATCTTCCTTCTCCACCTTCTGTGGGAAGACTTGCTGTTTAAAATACCAGTGATTGTTACTTTTCCAAAGATGTAATGCCTTATTTCTACCTCTGTTTATATTTAACTTTGTGTATTTTAAATGTATTTTACATCCACAGTACTGGACTCCGTGCAGCTCTTCTATCAGAAACAGTAGGAAAGACTGAATTTGATTGCATAACTGTCATATTAATTCTTATTTATTGACTGTGAAGGGGAAAAGAGGAAATTGAAGACTTGTTCATGTTATTGCAGAAAGTAAAAACATTTGATTTATACATTCATTTTTCAAACACCTTGACTTATTGAAATCTGCTTGACTCTTAGGAGAAAAATATACATCAGTAGCCTATTTTTTTTGTTAAAAACTTAAGTGCTTTTTGAGACCCTTTAAGAATGCATGCATTTTATTGTATTTCCTGTGCTAGTATTATGATGTAGAGAAAGCCTTTCAGTTTTTTTTTGCTACTTGGGCAGTATTGCACATGATTTTTACTGAAATCAGCTCATTTTTCCCATACAATCAAAAATATGAAAATTGTTTCTAAACAGCCAAAACCACCTTTGTCATATTGTTGCTCAAATAATGAAGACAAAATCAACCTGAATATTTAAATTTCTCCTATGAAATTACTTGTAAGATATTTTAGAAGAGATTAGGATAACACTGTGTATCAGGAGTACAAAATGGCCTCCAAAGCACATGCTCACATTGCTGAAAGTTTCAGAGTAAGTCCTGATGATAATCAACGTGCATCATGACTTGAAGGCAGCTCTGCGCTTCTAGGGCCCAGTTCTTCAGTTAAGTGATCTTCTAACCTCACTCACATTAAACTCATAGACGATCCCTTTAAATAACCAATGAGTGCTATTTAAAAGGACCATCTGTGGGTTTCAGAGCTGGGGCTGATTAGTTTCTTCTGGCTGCTACTACAATATGTTGTTTTGCCTTTGACCCACAAACAAGTGCTATTGGGTGTACTGCCGATTTCAGGCTTCTGCAGAGTCACCTCAGTGCAGGATGGGTTGTAAGGCACACAGGAAGAGGCTGTATCTATTCAAGAAGAAATTATTCAATTTGAAGAAAATTTTCGGACAACTACATGTCATTGAAATGTCACTAAATTTTTCCAAAATGCCCAGCCTGGACTGTAACAGCAGAGCAGCTGCAATACCATGGGATGTAAAATTAATCTTGATAGTTTATTTTCAGGCAATTTACAGCATTTCAGTTTGCCATCCATCGTTGTCATGAAAGACAGATTATCAAATTTCATTTTCTTTTACTAGAGACTGATAGGATTGAAGACTACCTACTGTGCACAGATTTCAGGCTTAGTGACATTGATTATAGTCCTTTGCTTGATAGACTTCATGCACAGGTTCCAAAGTCCATCTGGTGTGCAGTTATACTCAATAAAATTTCATGCCAAATATACTGGCAGTAATCATTATGCTTTCATTTTGTGGCAGCTTATGGTGCCAGCTGTATTTGAACTACCATGATACACCAAATGGTGACAAGGCCTATCCACTGCAACACATACATAAATTTCTTGGTGCAGTCCAACCACACGTGCCTACTATGTATACCAGAAAGCCAAATTGCCTCATGAACTGTGATGTAGTAGAAAATTACATGGTAAAACAACACTTTTACTTGCTGGACAGCTCTGGGGAAAACCCAAATTACTCAGCAATACAAGTATGATCTGCATCATCTTACACAACACTGTCACCAAGAGGGGCAGTCCTGCCACCAGCTATACATCATAAACCTGAAGAACACCAATATTAAGTAGAGGAGAAGGCAGAGCAAAGGAAAAGCAGCCCAGGTGAACACACAGAAAATGCAGGAGGAACGGACAGTCCTGGAATAAACAATCAACATTTCAGGCCGAGAACCTTCTTCCCTGAAAAGTCTCGGCCTGAAATGTTGATTGTTTATTCATTTCCATTGATGCTACCTGACGACTTCCTGCAGCATTATAGTGTTGTTTTGGATTTTCAGCATCTGCAGAATTTCTCATGTTTATAACCCAGGTGGACTTCTCTATCTGGATTGCTGAAGAATTAATCTTGAGGTTTCTCAGCAATTACTACCCCAGTATGCCATTTTCCATCCTCCCCACCTCTATTATTCATTGCCACCATGATGCAAGAGCAAAAGCAAGCACAAAATCATCATTCCAAATCCTATGAACAAACTAAATCATGGCATGTCCCCTGCACACCCTCTAATCATTCTTCACATACTTTTGTTTAAAAGGGAGGTAAACAAACAATGGGAAACTATAAATCAGTTAGTTTAACACCTACTGTTCTGAGAATGTAAGTTCCATAATCAGAAGGAATACATAATTATTTGTGAAAGCTTAATAGAATCAAACTACTCAACATGTTTTTTTCTAATGTAAATCATGTTTGACAAATTTTCTTGAGATCTTTTAGGAAGTAGCAGTCAGACTTTATAGGGAGGGAGTTGTAGTGCATTTAGATTTCCAAAAGGCACTTGACAAATTGCCATATGGAAGTGATCAATTAAGAGTTCATATTTTTTATTTCAAACATGGACTTTACTCATAAGAAAAACATACATACAGTGCAAACAAAACTTGTGAATTCACTCATTGCATTCAGTGCTGTAAACTCAAAACAAACATGTGGCTCCTTAAGGTAACACTTACATTGTTCGAATCAGAATCAGCATCAGGTTTAGTATCACTGGCGTTTGTCTTGAAATTTGTTATGAGGCAGCAGTATTTTGCAATACCTGATAATGAATACTGTAAATTACAGTAAGTATATATGTATTGAAAAGTGAAAAAGCTGTGCAAAAAGTGAAAAAAATGTGAGGCAATGTTCATGGTTTCAATGTCCATTCAGAAATTTGAAGGCAAATGGAAAACGGCTATTCCTGAACTGTGTGTTGAGGCTCCTGCACCTCATACCTGATGGTAGCAATGAGAAGAGGGTATGTCCTAGATAATGGTGTTCCTTAGTGATGCTGCCTTTTGAGGTGTTGTTCCTTGAAGATGTCCTGGATGCTGGGGAGGCTGGTGCCCTTTCATGTGTGGTAGCAGAAGGAGCCTATACTGTTGTCCTTCCCCACAGAGCCTCAGCATTGCTTGTGTTGAGCTTCAGGGTATCCCTCAACATTAAGCCTTGCAAACCTGTAGTTCTGCAGCCTGGACTATACCACTCAGCAGCATTCCCTTACAGACGTATCACTGTGCTGGACAACCGACAAGTTTGGCATATCAGAGGCATCTTTCACTGAGTTTATTGTCTTCCAGCAGCACTTGATGTCGTGTCACTGGGGATGAACCAGATTCACAGACCCTTGCATCCATCTCCACAACCTCTTAGAACATCCACAGTCACCAGAGATAGGGTGATCATTTCTTCTCCACTGCAACCATGTGATGGCAGTGAACATTGGGGATATTATGTTGCAAACACGAGGAAATCTGCAGATGCTGATAATTCAAACAACACACACAAAATGCTGGTGGAACGCAGCAGGCCAGGCAGCATCTATAGGGAGAAGCACTGTCAATGTTTCGGGCCGAGAGTCTCAGCCCGAAACGTCGACAGTGCTTCTCCTTATAGGTGCTGCCTGGCCTGCTGTGTTCCATCAGCATTTTGTGGGGGACATTATGTTATCTGTACAGAAAATCTCTAACTAGAAGGACACCTCTCACTACCAGCCAGGCAGCTTTTCAGAATAAGAATCAGGTTTAATATCATGAGCGTATGTCGTGAAATTTGTTGTTTGTGGCAGCAGTACATCGCTATATATATAGTGAAGTAGTAAACTATACATGGGTTCATTGTCTATTCAGAAATCTGATGGTGGTGTTGGTCAGCTCTGGCAACAAGGCATTCAGCCATATGGTTTGGAAATGAATTAGTATGATTGAAAATCAGTTAATACTTTGAAAACAGACAGTTGGAATAAGTGGATCACTTTAAAGTTGAAATGATATAATTAGTGCAGTGCCCCAGGAATCAGTTTGTGATTCTTAATTATTTATGATTAAATGAGTGACCTAGAGGAGGAAATGAAATATAAATATTCAAGACTGCTGACTACAAAAATAATTGGAAGTGCAGGTTGCAATGTGGATATTGTGACACTATGAAGAGGATATAAAAAGAATGACTGGACAAAAACTCAGCAAATGTAATTTAATGTGGGAAAGCACGAGGTCATGCACTTCTATAGGAAGAATGAAAAGGACAGATAATTATCTAAATGGAGACAGACTGCAAATGAATGAAGAGGGTTATGGATGCTCTGATGTATGAATCACAAAAATTATCAGGCAAGTGCTGGAAGTACATACTTAACAGGGCAGATGACATATGGGCCTTCATTGCAAAAAAATTGCAGTTTAGCAATATTGGTTTTGTTCCACTTGTACAGGGTGTCATTGAGGCCACACCTGTTGCACCAAGCACAGCTTTTGTCCCCTTATCTGAAAAATGACGTAGTAGAATTAGAGGTCATCCAAAATAAATTCATCAGGCTAATTCCATCAGGCCAGTGATCCTTCAAGTTTAGAGAGATGGGAAAAAAGTTAAACTTAAGGGGAAAGAAATGGGAAAACGATTGCAAAAAGTAGGACAAAATTATTTGGGAAGATGTTGGAATTGTGACTGGCTTTCTCGTTTCCACTGAATAGATAACAATCAATTCTACAATGTAAACCTTACGCTATATTTGGGCTGAAGTCCACTTTATTTTAAGTTTTACATGTAATTTAATTTAATTCATGCTTCTGAATAACCAGCCTGTAGCGGTGTGCTACACGCAGCGCTAAAATTACGACACGGAGTCGGTAACTGCAGTCGAAGGAAAAACTCTATTCGAAGTCCTCAGCCTCACTTTTAAGCCTCCCTCAACCTGCCCCCCCCGTGGTGCAGAGGCTCCAAAGCTCTGTGCTCGCAAACCCCCGTAGGCTATCTAATTGTGAGCTGGTTCCGATGTGCCAGGAAATGGGTCGCCACAAGCCTTGCATCATATCCTACAGCAATACTCTTGTTCTGTTAACCTACTGATTTTCCTTTTAAGATAGAACATATGTTTCATTGAATGTTCAGCCTGGTTCAGTGCCATTTTCACCACTGAGGCAGGAAACTAGGTTCAAGTCGTATTCCAGAAATGTTAATTTGTGACTCAAGACCAACAACCTGGCACAACATTGCAGGAATATTACACTATCAAATGCTATTTGAGTGAGTCTTTACACTGAGCACCTTTCCATTCTCCAGGGTTGACAAGTATGACTCATGACTGTATTTTGTTGAAAAGCTTTAATATTATCACTAATGTCTGCCCAATACTTATCCTTCAGTCAACAATGTAGAGAAATAGATAATCTGCTTATTACCATATGTTGGCTGCAGGCAAACTGACTGCTGCTTTTTCTAAGTTACAATGGAGATGGCACTTCACACTGGTGGTCATGACACTTCACTTGTCCCATCACTGAACTGCTCCCATAACCTATGCACTCACTTTCAATGACTCTTCATATTACGTTCTCCATATTTATTGCTTTTTTATTTTTTTTCTTCTGTCTTTGCACAGCTTGTTGTTGTTTGCACATTGGTTGTTTGTGCATCCTGTTGGGTGCAGTCTTTCATTGATTTTATTATGGTTCTTGAATTAACTGAGTATGACTGCAAGAAAAATAGCTCAGGGTTGTATATGGTGACATATATGTACTTTGATAACAAACTTACTCTGAACCTTCAACTTTGGTAAAGTGCTTTGTGGTTACAGAGGATACAATAGAAAACACAAATGCTTTTTAAAGCTGTTTTCTGGAACATAGACTGGAGAGACCAGGGCAGCATGGTAGTGAAGCAGATAGCATAACACTTCGCAGTGCCAGGGACCAACAATCAGCAATCTTGGTTCAGTTCCCCTCACTGTCTGTAAGTAGTTAGAATGTTCTCCCTGTGACCTGGATTTCCTCTGGATGGTCTGGTTTCCTTCCCCATTCTGGAGATATACGGATTATATATAGTCAGTAAGTTTAGCCAAGCCATGTTGGTGCAGTAATGTGGAGATACCTGCAGGCTGCCCCCAGTACATATGCAGACTGTGTTAGTTGTTGTTGTAAATGCTGGTGGAATGCAGCAAGCCAGGCAGCATCTATAGGGAGAAGCATTGTCGACGTTTCAGGCCAAGACCCTTCGTCAGGACTCTTGTGTTCGCAATTTCAGCCCTGGGAAAAAGCTTCTGACTATCCACACAATCAATGCCACTCATCATCTTAAACACCTCTATCAGATCACCTCTCATTCTCCGTTGCTCTAAGGAGAAAAGGCCAAATTCACTCAACCTATTCTTATAAGGCATGCTCCCCAATCTGGGCAACATCCTCGTAAATCTCTTCTGCACCCTTTCTATAGCTTCCACATGCTTCCTGTACTGAGGTGACCAGAACTGAGCACAGTACTCCAAGTGGGGTCTGACCAGTGCCCCGTATAGCTGTAACATTACCTCTCAGCTCTTAATCTCAATCCCGTTGTTGATGAAGGCCAATGCACCATATACCTTCTTAACCACAGAGTCAACCTGTGCAGCCACTTTGAGTGTCCTATGGACTCGGACCCCAAGATCCCTCTGATCCTCCACACTGCTATATCCTGCCATCATATTTGACCTACCAAAATCAACTACCTCACACTTATCTGAGTCAAACACCACCTGCCACTTCTCAGCCCAGTTTTGCATCTTTCTTGAATAAGGGAACAACATCTGCAAACCTCCAATACTCCGGAACCTCTCCCGTCTCCATTGGTGATACAAAGGTCATTGCCAGAGGCTCAGCATTCTCCTCCCTCGCCTCTCACAGTAGCCTGGGGTACATTTTGATTGGTCCTGGTGACTTTTCCAACTTGATGCTTTCCAAAGGCATTCTCTTTCTTAATGTCTATATGCTTGAGCTTTTTGGTTCACTGTTAATCATCCCTACAATTGCAAAGATCCTTTTCTGTAGTGAATACTGAAGCAAAGTATTCAGTAAGTACCTCTGCTATCTCCTCCAGTTCCATACACACTTTTCCACTGTCACATTTGATTGGTCCTATTCTCTCATGTCTTATCCTTTTGCTCTTCAGAGACTTGTAGAATGCCTTGGGGTTTTCCCTAATCCTGCCAACAAAGGCCTTCTCATGGCCTCTTCTGGCTCTCCTAATTTCATTGTTAAACTCCTATCTGCTCACCTTATAATCGTCTATATCTCTATCATTACCTAGTTTTTTTTTTAACCTTTTGGAAGCTTTTCTTTTCTTCTTGACTAGATTTTTAACAGCATTTGTATACCACCGTTCCTGTATCCTACCATCCTTTCCCTGTCACATTGGAACGTACCTGTGGAGAACACCACACAAGTAACCCGTGAACATTTTCCATATTTCTGACGTATATTTCCCTGAGAACATCTGTTCACAATTTATGCATCCAAGTTTCTGCCTGATAGCTTCATACTTCTCTTTACTCCAATTAAACGCTTTCCTAACTTGTCTGTTTCTATCCCTCTCCATTGCTATGGTAAAGGAGATAGAATTGTGATCACTATCTCCAAAATGCTCTCCCACTGAGAGATCTGATACCCAACTAGGTTCAGTTCCCAATACCAGATCAGGTAAAGCCTCTCCTCTTATAGGCTTTTCTACATATTGTGTCATGATACCTTCCTGAACACACCTAACAAACTCTACCCTATCTAAGTCCCTTGCTCTAGGGAGATGCCAATCGATATTTGGGAAATTAAAATCTCCCACCACGACAACCCTGTTATTGTTCCACCTTTCCAGGATCTGTCTCCCTCTCAGCTCCTCAATGTCCCTGTTACTATTGGGTGGTCTATAAAAAAACACCTAGTAGAGCTTTTGACTTTTGACCACTTCACTGTATATTTTGATGTTTCGATGTGACAACTGAAGTTACTCTTTATACCCATTACAGGAGTAAGGGCTCTAATTGTATCTTTTTAAATATTAAGCAAACTGTTTATGTTGTATCGCAAACATCAACCTTAATTTATAATGAGTTGTTTGTTTTCCAAATGATATCCTGGGAAAACATGAAATTATTCCTTCTGCATTTTATATTTTTGGGCCAAAATTAATCTAAATCTGAAGCAATAATAGCTCTGAAATGATACCATATCACCAGTAATGATTTTCTAAAGAATAATCCACATTTTATAAGCTATTTACAGCACCTGCTGGCAAAATACTTCAAATTTCAGTTACTCCAAATTATGTTTCATTTCTGTTGTTGTGGTTCAGTGGCAATGAAAATTGTGCCTCTGAGTCATAAGGTTCTAGGTTCAGCTTCTACTCAAAAAAATTAACAAAACACTTTGGAGAGAAAGTTGAATATAACATGTAATTCTGGATTTATATGGAATGCACGATAGGGTTTCACTGCTAATGTTATTATCTCTCTGTAATGTTCACTGTTGATGTAAAGGTTTCTCTGTAGCAGCAATTTTTGGGTTATGACCAGAGATGACGGGAGTTTGGAATGTTCGCCGTCCAGTGAGAGACAAGTTGTTATTTCTTGTGGGTCTGGGAGCTGGGATTTTGCGGTCTTCTGTTGGCGAGAGATGAAGAGAGAAGATGCCAATGGAAAGAGTTGGTAGACCAGCAGACAGAATGGACTCGGAGCAAGGGTCCGACAGTCAGCAATGCTTGGAGGTCGATAGAGAACGAGTGGATGAATCCGGGAGCTCCAATGGGCACATTATACTATTTCATTAAAATGGGTCCTGTTTCTTTTTATTTTCTTTACCAACCCTATGGTCGGATTAATTGCATATGGTGTACTGTCTGATGTTTTGCGGTTCAGATTTATAACTGGGCAACACATCACACAGCATTGACACTAATGGGATTTCTCAGTTTGACTGGGCCAGAGGCTATATTCCTCTAGACAAACACGTGCTGGCAGAACCTGAGGGTTACTGTTGTGGGAGCTTGTCCGGGATCAATTCAGTCGGACTCCCTTAGCATTGAACCAGTGGGTTGTGTGTTTAAGTTTGTGGATGCTGCTGGGGTGGAGTGGTGGTGTGCCTCCATGGGATTACCAGTAACTAATCTGTGCTAGTTAAGTGGGGTTTCTATTCGTACCACAGATGAATTGTTAATTCGATTTTTGAGTACTGTTAAAGCTGTTGGCAAAGTTGCGGTTGTAGCGTGGAGGTTTGATAGAATGGTGGGCTCAGACCCTATTTTAGATCAGACTAGCACTGACGTAACAACCGTGGAGCTGCCCGCTTTTCTTGGTGCCCCAGGTAAGGAGGGGCCACGGCCTGTCCATACTGTCAGTGAGGAGGAGAATATAGCGAAGTGGGCCGAGTCACAAGTTGAGCTTTCTGTAGCTGTGGGTGGAAACTTCAAAGGCAGGGTTCTACCATTTCTGAGGAGTGAGGAGATGAAGTGGTCAGATTTGGAATGTCTAATTGGTCCCCATCCCCCAGCGAAGTGTGAGAGTTCTGAGTTGGCATTAGCCCTTACCTCTTGGTGAATAACTGGCTCAGTGCACAGGCAGAGAGCCCCACTAGAAGCTAAGAATATTCTCCAGAATAACACGCACCCCCGAGGGGGAAGAGGAGTATGAGACTTGTCTGGAGCAGGCCACTCAGTTGTTAGATGAGTGTCAGTGCTCTGATAATGTAAAGAGACAGAGATTGGTTAAAAGTTTGAGGGGTTTGGCCGCTGACGCGGTGAGAGTTGTGAAAACATGCCAGCCCTCAGCTAGGATTGCCAATTATTTGGGTGCATTGGAGAACGCCTTTGGTATGAGATGGAGCCCACTGGAGCTCATGGCAGGGTTTCAGAATATGCGTCAGGAAAAGGAGGAGAAGCTATCTCCTTACTTTTTTCAGCTAGAGAGGCAGCTAAATTGTTTGTGGCTAAATTGGGGGGGGGGGGGGATATCAAATTCAGACGAGGGACTGTGTGGTTCACCCAGTTGAAGCCAATAGTGGTATGGCCCATGGAAGTAGCGAGAGTGATGGGGACCGCCAAATTTTCCGGAGTGCCTGAGGGCGAGGACCCCTTAATGGACGCTCTGGAAGACCACGAGGGAGAGTTGGGATTCCCTGCTGGGGTACTGGTGAGGCCTGAAATGCAGAAGCCCTCGGTTGTACAGGCCAGCAGGATAGCAGTGATTATCAGGAACATTACAAAGAGGGAGGTCTCCTTCAAGTGGGGGATGCCTCTGGCGCATCTGTTCCCAGTGACGGTAGTGTCTAGTGTCCCTATGGGACAAGTGGGGGAGACACTAGCCTGTCTGTGTGGTACAAAGTGGTTCATCGTGCTGGATTTGAGGAGTGGATATTACCAGATCCACATGAGTGAGGCTGACAAAGAGAAGACGGCATTTATATATCCCCTGGATTCTTGCAGTTTGAAAGCCCCTGCAACCATCCAGTGGGTCATGGAGAAAATGGTGGGGGATATGAACTTTCTAGAGGTATTGGTGTATCTGGATGACTTTATAGTGTTTGGATCCATCCTGGAAGAACATGAAGTGAGGCTACTGAAGGTGTTGGGCTGCCTGAAAGCTGAAGGGTTAAAACTTTCTCTGGACAAATGCCAGTACATAGTTTTTACTGAACCCTATTTCCCAATTAAGGGAGGATCATTCATATTTCAAAAAATCTTAATTGGCTGGGATCTATAAAGTTAGGCACTTAGACAGTTTGGCTCTCATCTACAACACACTGCAAAGACTTTAATGGCAAATCAAAGGGGAAAGAAATAGTCATGGTGATGAATTTCCTCAGAATATCTCAATTTCTTATTTTAATACTACTGGGAGTCAGGTTTTGCATTGTTCTCATTTGTCCAGAGCTCTTGCTTCCTGCCTTCCTCCTCGGTGACGATTTTGTATAATTTTTGCCAGCCCCTTGCAATTGACAATTTTGTTTTCATTGTTTGCATTGACTGTACATTGCATATGATGTTCAAGCATTTTGGACAGAGGCTGGGACTTATTGGATTGCTCCTCCCTAGTTTTAATCCATTCCATGATTTTATGAAGAGAACACAAAAGACTATTACTTTATTCAGATTCTGCAAAACTACTGTGCTCTAAAATTCTGTCCCCACTTCAAAGTTATACACACATCCAAATTACCTATAATTATAATTACATTTGTCTATTTCATTCTACCATTGTTTAATGCAAACTGTATCATCATATTTGAAACAGCAGCAATATAAAATTTGGAGGTTACCATTTGAAATGGAATCATTAATCACATTCAAATTGTATAAAATATGATTCTCTTGCTGATATAATACAGTTTTTTTTGATATATTACACAAAAAATTCACTGTTCTGCTTGCTTTGAGGACATGTTCAATTTATATTCCATTAACTATCAATTGTAAAGCATGTAGATGTTCTCACAGACTTGGAAAAACTGTTATAGTACGCAAATTTTATCCTTGCAGTTCATTGCCTATTGGAAAGCATAATCTGCAGCATTCAATGATGCCTAGAAATCCGTCAATATAGTTACATATAAATAGTTTTCTTGCAGCAGCAAATAATTGTATGGTTGATATGGTTCATTTTTTTGGCTTAAACATTGCAGCCTCTCCCTCTGGAGAACTTACATTGAACTATGGCTTCCGTACTGATCACAGCAGTTATTTCATTTTGTAACTTCTCTAATTGACTTATTTTCTGTGTAGTGCACTTATACATGTACGAATAAACTTAACACACTATCTTGGTGCAGTATAAAAGTGTTATTACTTTTATTTTTATACATGTACTTACATTTTAGGAGAGAAGAGAACTATTCCTGTTGAATTTCTGAGATGAATGGAGTGGAATGTTCAGGGATTAGCAAGGATGGAATTACATATATTGTAAATATTACCTCAAACATTGGTAGAATATAGAAAAGTAAATCCATTCCAGTAAAAAAAGTTCTTTTGAGAATTCGGGAATATTGAAATGATGCATGAGTGCTTACGTATGAAATCTGCTCCATTTCGAAGGGGACATTTCATCAATGGCACAGCAGACATGATTGCTAGCTATAGGTTAGTTAGCAAGTCTCAACGCTTGAGACAAAAGCTTGAAGAGTTCAAGTCCTACCATAGAGATCTGAGAACAAAAACGTAAACAACATGTTTTTTCAATACAGACATCAAAGCAAAGCTCACTGTTTTTCTTGGTTACAATAGAAAAATACCATGGCTCTATTTAGAAGAATGTCAAAGAATTATTCTCCCCTTATTCTAAAGCAGTTATGCTACTATAAGAACATCCACCAACAGTATTAATAATTATGCTAAGCTGCTATTTAAAATGAAATAGGTCAAGATTAAACCTCATGTAGATTGAATCTATTGGGTAGATTTTACAAGGAAAGCTCCCAGTATGGATGTTACTCAACAGAAATATGGTCTGGATGAAGCCTGATAGATTTACTGTGCTCCTACTTTCCACAGTTGAGATTTCAGAGTGATATCAACAAACTTAAGTACATTCATTGATGTCAAAAAACTGCAGATACTGATAAGCTGAAATAAAAACAGAAAATGTTTGAAACATTTAGCAAGTCTTGCTGAATCAGTGAAAAGCTAAACAGACTCAACATTTCATATTGCAGACCTTTCATCATTTAACTATGTTTCAAATGTTAACTATATTTTATGGGTTGGTATTTTTGTGGGCTTTCAAGAATATCAATTTTGATAAATGACTGCAAACAAATCTCATAAAAATGAAATGTTCAGGAAACTGTGATCAAAAATAGTGCTGTGGAGGCCTTAGGATGATTTTTGCTCTCCAAGTCGTCCACTATACTATAGCTCATGAAAGACACAAATGGGGTTGCTCTATTTCTATTTCTGCACATACTGACTTACCTGTTGGTACTTTCAGCATTTTTTATTTTCGTTTCATATTTACAGCATATACAGTTTTTTTTTTGATTTCCAATTAAGTATGGTCAGTTCAGATTATAGATGGCACTGAATTTCAAGAACTTGTCAAATAAGAGAGTTTCATAGGGAGAGTGTCATTAGCAGCTTTTGGAATGAACACTTTGATTTGTTTTATGACAAAGAAGGACTCAAATAAAATCCGTTTATTAGATTTCTATTCTGCACAGTTCTGACTGATAGAAATCCTTCAAATACCCTAGATTCATGAATATACAGGTTGCATCCAAGAACAGATTTATTTATTTGTTTATTATGATCATGTTTTATTTTATTTATTATTTTTATTTTCTCTCTCTCTGCTAGATTATGTATTGCATTGAACTGCTGTTGCTAAGTTAAGAAATTTCGCGTCACATGCGGGTGATAATAAACCTGATTCTGATTCTGATTCTGATGTACCAACACAATATAGACCTTAATGACAGAGAGAAGTGTGAAGTTAGACAAACTGAATCTGATAAAGACAGATTGGTATATATTCTAAGTTATGAAAAACAATGAACTATGGAGAAAATGGCATTTTATGAGTTTGGCAGTGCAAATCTTTGATTACTCAATGATAGATGCAAAGATAATTAAAGTTAATGCAATATTAGCCTTCATTAACAAGGGGCTGGGTTGCAAAATTGTACAAGTTGCATTGCCAACGCAGGATGTCCTTTTTAGGAACCTTAAATGTGAAAGTTCTGATTCTGCATGCCAGTTTAGATTGGAGATCATTGGAGAAAATAGGTTATCACCATTTATGCCATCAACTCCTTTAATCATTATAATTTGAAGTAATGAGTGAGACGGATTTCATTGCAAGATAGGTTGAAAAGGACTAGTCTCATCAATAGTGATTCATAATTTGAAGTAGAGAGTGAAAAAGTGGGACATCATTGCAGGGCTGGAGCCATTTGAAAAGAGCAAGTCTTGTTGAAAGTTTCATTTGAGCCAATGGAAAGAAGGCAGGTGTCAGCCTAGCAGCCATTGTTGGGGTGGCCATTGTTTAAGTGGACCAGTGCTTGAGAGGGAGGCTTGACTCAACAGGTTTCAGCAAGAACGTGCTTGGGCAAGCACAGAGGAAGGTTCCAAGTAAGTTTCTAGTAAGCTTTTTTTAACTCTCTCTTTGTCTGTTGTTACACAGGTGCTGCACTGAGAAGGGGTCCAAGGTTAATGGTATGTACTTTGTGTGAAATGTTGGAACTCTGGGAGACCTCCAGTCTTCCTGATAACAACAACTACATCAAGTGCCTCAAGCTGCAGCTCCTTAGAAATCCTATTAAAGGATTGGAAATCGCTTGACAACCTTCGTGTCTTGTAAGAGAATACGTAGGTGATAGATTGGAGCTACAGGGAGAGGGAAAGGGAATAGGCAGCCTGTATAGAATACCCCTTAATAAGAAGCAGATTGCTTTGGATACTGTTGCCAGCAGGTGATGTAGTGGCATTAGCACCAGACTTGGAGGCGAATGGTCCCTAGTTTAAATCTGGTTGACTCCTTGCATGCTCTCCACCCATACTGGGTTGAGCGTCAAAGTAGCAAATCGGCCTCATAAAAGAACAGTCAAAATGCTGGAGAAACGGCAACCCGGTGCACGAAAAGAAACAACAAAACAATTTGGATACCCTTGAGGGTAATGGCCTGCTAGGGGGAGCTGCAGTGACTGCATCTCTGACACTGAGTCGTGCTCTGTGGCTCAGAAGACACGGGGAAAGAAAAGGAGTGCAGTATTGATAGGGGATTCCACAGTTAGAGAAGCAGACAGGAGGTTCTGAAAGAGAGACCCAGATGGTATCTTGTCTTCCAGACACCAGGGTCAGGGATGTCTTGGATCGGGTCGAAAGCATTCTAAAGAGGGAGAGTGAGCAGCTTGAAGTTGTGGTACATATTGGTACCAATATCATGGGTAGAGAAAGGGAGGTGGTAATTAAGGGGGAATATATGGAGTTAAGTAGAAAACCAGGACCTCCAGGGTAGTTATCTGTGGATTTTTGCCTGGGCCATGCCCCAGTGAGGGTAATAATAGGATGATTTGACAGATGAATGTGTGGTTGAGGAATTAGTGCAGGGGGAAGTGTTTCAGAGATCTGGATAATTGGGACCTTATCTAGGGAAGGTATGACCCGGACAAAATAGATGGTTTACACCTGAACCCAAGAAAGACCAATATCTTTGCAAGCAGGTTTGCTAGAGCTGGTGGGGAGGGTTTAAACTAATTTGACAGGGGGATGGGAACCAGAGTTATGGGGCAGTTGGCCTACAAGTAGATGTGGCGTGTAGTGACACTGTGAGAAAGGACAGTTAAATGAGAGGGCAAAATTACAGTCAGTGGGATGAGCTGCAGTGTAAAACAGGGATATAATCATAAAGGGGACAAGTACAGGACTTAAGATATTATATTTGAATGCACACAGTATACAGAATAAGGTAGATCATCTTGTAGCACTGTTAAAGATTGGCAGGTGAGACATGAGCATAACTGGGTCATGGCTGAAAGGAGATCATAGTTGTGAGCTTAACTTTCAAGGATATAGATTGTAGTGAAAGGACAGGCAGGTAGGCAGAGAAGGTAGAGTGGCTTTGTTGGTAAAAAAATGAAATCAAATCCTAAGAAAGTGGTGACCTTGGATCAGCAGATGTAGAATCCTTGTGGATAGAATTTAGAAATTGCAACAGTAAAAAGGCCCTGATGGGAGTTACATACAGGCCTCCAAACAGTAGCCATGGTGTAGAATACAAACTACAAAGGGAGATAGAAAAGGGATGTAAAAAGGGCAATGTTATGATAATCATGGGGGATTTCACTATGCAGGTAGATTTGGAAAATCAGTTTGGTGTTGGATCCTAAGAGAGGGAATTTGTAGAACGTCTAACAGGGGTCAGCAACCTTTACCACTGAAAGAGGCACTTGGGACCCGTTTCCCACAGAAAAGAAAACACTGGGAGCCGCAAAACCCGTTTGACATTTAAAATGAAATAACACTGCATACAACGTTTTGTTTTGCCTTTATGCTATGTATAAACAAACTATAATGTGTTGCATTTATGAAATTGATGAACTCCTGCAGAGAAAACGAAATTACATTTCTGCATGCAACAAAAATATTTTGAACTCCGAAAAAAAGACGTTGGGTTGAAGGTTACTTTTAAGTAAAATACTCAACGTCTATTTGAGTCCTTCTTGTATTTATGAAAAACGCCAAACTTAAATTTGCCGCCAGCAGCAAACCAAAAATAACGTCAGCCAGCTGTCAACCTGAAAAATAAAAGGACTATTTCACTGAACAATGAAAACATATGAATATATGTAAAATAATAGGCAATTAAAATATTTATCATACTTGGTCAGGTTGACTCACACCTGACAATGCAGTCGTATTCAGTAGGGATGGATCGATGCTTAGGGGAGTGACCGGGAAGGATAATGTGTTTTTTTCCTCTCTGAACTCACAGAAGCATTTCCCAAACGATGTTTGCATTGCGATGATTGCAGAATGTAAATACTCTGAATTTATCATGTCGTGACCTTGTTTGAACTCTCTCAAATTGGGGAAGTGAGACAATGTGCCTTTCTGTAAATCTCTGGCAAGCACTGTCAACTTGCGCTTGAATGCCAAAACATCCTCCAACATGTGCAGGGCTGGACGTCCTTTCCCCTGAAGAGCTGTGTTCAGCGTGTTCAGATGCGCTGTCATGTCTACCATGAAGTGTAGCTTTTCCAGCCTCTCTGGCTGTTCCAGCTCAGGAAAGGTGGGCCCTTTGCTGCCCAGGAAAGTTTTCACTTCTTCCAGACACGTGACAAAGCGTTTCAGCACCTTCCCTCTGGACAGCCAGCGATAAAAACACGTTGTAGCGGTGTGCTACACGCAGTCAGTAAACTGCAGTCAAATATAGCTTTATTCGAACTAAACAGCCTTGCTTTTAAGCCTCCCTCAACCCGCCCCCCCATGGGCGCGGATGCTGCAAAAGACACGTACTCACAAACCCCCGTAGGCTATCTCCCTTAGCCTGAACGCTGGCTAATTGTGAGCCGGTTCGGATGTATCAGGAAATGGGTCGCCACAACGTCTTAATTAGATTGTACAAGATCACCATAATCTTCAAATTTAGAATTACATTTCAAAAACTAACAAACTAACATAAAATACATTTTAATTAAATACTGACCAATTATTTCCCAAAGCAACAGGGAGCCGCAGCACAGACATAAAAGAGCCACATGTGGCTCTGGAGCCGCGGGTTGCCGACCCCCGGTCTAGGAGATGGCTTTTTAGAGCAGCTTGTGGTTGAGCCGACTAGGGAAAGTCAATTTTGGATTGTGTATTGTGTAAAGAACCAGATTTAAGCTTAAGGTAAAGGATCCCTTAGATTCAATTGACAAGCTGTTCAACCCTGGAATCATTTTTGTGAACCTCGTTTGAACCCTCTATAGTTTCAGCACATGCTTTCTAAGTTAAGGGGCCTAAAACTGCTCACAATACTCCAAATGAGGCCTTACCTGTGCTTTATAAAATCTCAACATTACATCCTTGCTTTTATATTCTAGTCCATTTGAAATAAACATCACATCTGCCTTCCTCATCACAGACTCAACCAGCAAACTAACCTTTAGGGAATCTTGCATGACTCCCAAGTCCCTTTGCATCTCTTTCTCTCCATTTTGAGAATAGTCTACCCTTTTATTTCATTACCAAAATGCATGATTATACACTTCCCAACAGTGTATTCCACCTGCCACTTCTTTGCCCATTCTCCCAGTATGGCTAAGTCATTTTGTTTTCTCTCAAAACTACCTGCCTCTCCACCTATTTTCATATCATCTGCGAAATTTGGAACAAAGCCATCAATTCCATTACCCATATCATTGACATATAATGTAAAAAGAGTTGGATTTAACACAGACCCCTGTGGAGCACCACTGGTTGCTGATAGCCAACCAGAAAAGGCACCCTTTATTCCCAATCTTTATCTCCTGCCAATCAGTCACTGCTTTATCTATGCTACAGTCTTTCCTGTATTACCATGGGCTTGTAACTTATAAAGCAGCCTCATGTGTGGCACCATGGCAAAGGACTTCTGAAAATCCAACTACACAATGTCTACCAATTTTCCTTTGACTATCTTGTTTATTATCTCTTCAAAGAATTCCAACAGATTTGTCAGGCAGGATTTTTCCTTGGGGAAACCATACCAAATACTGTATGGTCTATTTTATCACATGCCTTCAAGTACTCCGAAGCAACATCCTTCACAATCCATTCCAACATTTTCCCAACTACTGAAGTCAGACCAACTGATGCATAATTTCCTTTCTTTCACACCCTCCCTTCTTAAAGAATAGGTGACATATGCAACTTTCCAGTCCTCTGGAATCATTCCAGGATCTAGTGGTTCTTGAAAGATCATTATTAATACCTCTACAATCTCTTCAGCTACCTTTTTTAGAACCTCGGGTTGTAATCCATCAGGTCCATTTGACTTATCTCCCTTCAAAACTTCCAGCTTCTCAAGCAACTTCTTCTTTGTAATAGCTACTGCACTCACTTTTGTCACCTAACTCTTTCTAATTTCTGGCATACTGCTAATGTCTTCCACAATGTAGACTGATGCAAAATGCAAATTAAGTTCATCCACCATTTCTATGTCCTCAATTACTACCTCTCCAGTATCATTTCTCAGCAATCCAATATCCATTCTCACCTCTCTTTTACACTTTATGTTTTTGGCATTCTTTTTTAATATTATTGTCTAGCTTACATTCATATTCCATCTTAACCTTAATAACATTTTTAGTTGCCTTCTGTTGGTTTCTAAAAGCTTCCAAATCCTCTAAGTTCCCACTAATTTTTGCTCAATTATATGCCCACTCTTTGGCTTTTATGTTGGCTCTGACTTCTCTTGCTTGTCATGGATGGGTCATCTTCCCTTTAGAATACTTCTTCCTCTTTGGTATGTATATAACCACTGTCTTCTAATTTGTCTCCAGAAATTCCAGCCATTGTTGCTCTGCCATCATCCCTACCGGTGTTGTTTTCCAATCTATTCTGGACAACTCATTTCTCACACCTCTGTAATTACCTTTACTCCACTGTAATAATGATTCATCCAATTTTAGCTTCTTTTTCTCTAATTTCAGGGTGAATTTGATCATATTTTGATCACTTTCCCCTAAGGGTTCTTTTACCTCAAGCTCTCTAATCAATCCTGGTTCATTGCACAACACCCAGTCCAGAATAGCTGATACCCTTGTGGACTCAAACACGAGCTGCTCTCAAAAGCCATCTCTTGGGCATTTTAAAAACTCCTCCTTTTGGGATCCAGCACCAACCTGGTTTTCCCAATTTGCCTGTAAATTGAAATTCCCTTTTAGCAGGCATTTTCTATCTCCCATTGTAATTTGTAGACGGCATCCTTACTACTCTTTGCGGGTCTATATATGACTCACAGTTACAATTCCTTAGATCTATTCATAATGATGCAACACCATCTGATCCTTTGTCCAATGATTTGATTTCATTTTTTACCAACAGAGCAATGCTACCCCCCTGCCTATTATCTCTGAAACATGTCATAATAAATAGCTATGGAGGTTTGGTCAACTGAAAGTTTCAAAACTAAGTTTAATAAAATTATTTTTAACCATGGATGTCAGACTAAAGCATATAAAACATCCAGAAAGATATCGAATAGCAGAATAAATTCAATTGATTGAATAATCTATTTGCTCCTTTGATAATTTTAACTTTGATTCTTGTGGTGACAGAAGCTTGCATTGCACTCAGGTTATTAAATTCTTTGATAGTCCAGAAACTAGCAAGTGTTCTAGATGTTGAAGAATTGTTGAAGAAGAACATAGAGAAGAATGCAATATTCTGTTTGAAGATGGTAGTGAAATGTACCGATGGCATTTCCAAATGTTTTGTGCTGTATTATGGCTGGCTGGCTGTATTATGTATTACTGTATGTAACTACCCACTATACTCTCACAGCAAGATTAAATCTAGTCCATAACTACTCTATCAAAGATGTGAAGACTAAATTTAATCTAAGAGAGTAATTTGAAGAGCTAACAGAAATGTTTCAGAGTAAAGGTCATTTTAGGTCACTTCTGCATCTATCTGACAAATCTATCTTACGAAATAATACACTTCTTGAATTTATATAGAACATTTGAACCATAATAACTTCTGTTGAGAAATGTTGCTGTCTGAGTGTACATGGCAAGTCTTATGAATAGATATTTTCCAGATGGCTTTGCAGTTAGAAGATCACATTCAATACACTGTTGAGACTTGAACAATTAATATGGCTGTTGTCAGAGAACTTTGCTTTAACAGAGTGTTTAAAATGTAGTATTCTCATTCCTAAATGGCTACCAAAGCTTGGACTTTTGAACATATCAAAACTGAGTTTTGCATTCAGCAGTGTAGCACTATGGAGTCAATATTTAGATGAGATATTTAGTTGTTTATCTGCATATAATTTACCATGGAAACATTCAATAAAACTGTCCTACTGTTCTGGCCACCATTTCTTATCCAACCAATGCTACTAAAATGAAATTAAATGCTCATTCAGCTTATCAGCAGTCTGTGAGACCTTAACAGTGCAACTTTTATGTCATGTTTGTCTATATATAAGCAATAAATGCACTTAAAAATAATCAATTGAGTGAATTCCAATACATTCTGATAACATTAATAGACATTAAATGAATGCTAATATTTTGCTTCTCTTCCTTTGAGAATCATCTGTCTAATCTAACAAGCATGGTTGATCACTTACTCAAAAACAAATTACCTTTGATGCAAAGATCTTGTACATCAATTGACTATAATATTGCTCTACATAATCAACGACTATACCTCAGAGTTAATTAATTTGTTGTGAAACACTTTGCAATGTTCTGAGGAATGAGGTGTAATATAATAGCATTTTCTTCAAGTAATAAACTTTCTATGGATTCTGAAATACCATGGACATCCATTTATGTACTATCTTCCAAGTATCTTCCAGAATATTCCAAC
Source organism: Hypanus sabinus (assembly GCF_030144855.1). Lineage (NCBI taxonomy): Eukaryota > Metazoa > Chordata > Chondrichthyes > Myliobatiformes > Dasyatidae > Hypanus > Hypanus sabinus. Next base: position 57,495,154 of record NC_082719.1, on the reverse strand, counting down.
AAACTTCTTAGATACCTTTAAATTATAAATAGGAAAACATGCTGGAGTAAAACAAGTAGCTTTGTCCCTTGAACCTTTTCTCATATTCTGTTGAAAGTCATTCAGCTATAATGTTAATGCTACTTCTCTCTCTGCTGTCTGACTTGCTGAGGAATTTTCAGTATTCCTTGTTTTATTTCAGATTTTCAAGAATTGAATCCTTTCCAAGCAAGATAAGTCTAGTCATGTTTATTGTCATTTAACTATGTACGTGTAGACTGTCAAAAGAGATGACATTTCTCCAGAAACATTGGTTGGTTGGGTGGGGGGTGGGATGGGGGAAGTTTAATGAAAGACAAATGGAACCAGGTCAATGAGAAGATATCTCCTCCCTGACTTGGTTCCATCTGCTTATCAGCTTCCACTTATTTGATTCACCCATCCTCTACCAGCCTTTGTCTCTTTCTTCCATATTCCTTTTCCTGCTAGCTCCACCTGCCTACAGTTTTCTTCTTCTTCTGTATTTCCACCTATCACTCATCAGCCTTTGTGTCAACACACCACCTTTCTGCACTTGGTTCCATTTATCCAAAATTTCCCCAGCCGCACCCCCGTGATCTGGTCCCACAGCTTCTATTTCATGCCTTCCTATTACATCTACATTCTGGCTATCTTCCCTCTAAACTCTCAATCCTGATGTATGGTCTCAATCTAAAACATTGACCATCCATTTGTCTCCTATAGATGCTGCCTGACTCACTGAAATCTTCCAGCAGTTTATTTTTCCTTCAGTTTCCAGCATCTCATGTCTCCAACTTCAATATTTTGATTTTGGAAAAAGCATGACAGTTGATTTAGACAGTGAGCTATAGTAAATAATATGGTAATAAACATATTAGTTTTCTTTAACTAGAATTCACTAGAATTATCAAAAGTCCCAAGGATAACTCTCATCCGCAGAAAACAATGACACAATCTTTCTTGTCTATCTGAGAAAAGACAGCTAATGATTCATCCAGAAACAACATTCCATATCTAACAATGAATCATTTTCTCCCTATTGCAATACAGTATTAGATTTTATTTTATGTCAAGCTTTGGAGTGGCACTTGACTTTGAAACCTACCAAATCAAATGTAAAAGGTTTGCTAACTGAGCCACTGCGGACATATAAAGCCTCAAAGTTGATATTCACAATTTGTGCCAAAGAAGTCAAACAAAATTTTCATGCCATGCACAAAAATTTCACTTCATCAGCATTAATTTATCCTGTTGGCCTCCGAAGATTGCTTTGCTTACAGCAAGTTTTTCCAGTGAGAGCCTTGCCTATTGTTGCTGCACTTCTCAGTTTCATTGATCATTTAGGTCTTGTTTTCTAAGCAAACAAAATAATTGAAATTGTTCTTCCTCTAAATGTTTAAAAGGTTTTGATTTTTTTTCAGAAATGGACATCAAAACCACTTCAATAATCAAAGCATCAACTTGATGCTACATAACAAATTTGCATTGTACTATCTGCTGCCAGCAGGTGAATAAAACCTACTCACCACAACAGATTATAGCCAATGTTTGCCACATTTAACAAACACCCACCATAGAATGAATGCACAGTTAATTTGCAAGTTGTGTCAGAAGTCATATGATCTTGTAGTGCAGTTACAGATTGGTAGGTATGACATTATGGGCATCACTGAGTCCTGGCTGAAAGAAGATCATAGAAGCTTAACATCCAAGGATACACCTTGTATCGCAAAAAAACAGGTAGATAGGCAGAGTGGGTAGGGTGGTTCTGTTAATAAAAAGTGAAATCAAATCCTTAGAAAGAAAAGAAGATGTAGAATCCTTGAGGTTTGAGCTAAAAAGATCATGGTGGGAGTTATATATCAGCCTCTGAACAGTAGCCAGGATGTAGGGTACAAATTACAATGAAAGATAGAAAAAGCATGTAAAAAGGGCAATGTTATGATAGTCATGAAGGGATTTCAATATGCAGGTATATTGGGAAAATCAGGTTGGTGCTTGATCCCAAGAGAGGGAATTTGTAGAATGCCTACAAGACAGCTTTTTAGAGCAGCTTATGGTTGAGCCCACTTGGGGAAAGGCAATTCTGGATAGGGTGTTGTATAATTAACCAAATTTGATTAGGGAGCTTAAGGTAAAGGAAGCCCAAAGATATAGTGATCATAATATGATAGAATCCACCCCGGTGTTTGAGGGGGAAAGGCTAAAGTCAGATGTATCAGTATTACAGTAGAATAAAATGAACTACAGAGGCATGAGGTGGCCGAAGTTTATTGGAAGGGGACATGAGCAGTGATGACAGCAGAACAGCAATTGCTGGAGTTTCTGGGGGAAATTTGGAAGATGCAGGGTAGATTCATCCCAAAGATGGAATACACTTCAGGGCTCTGAAAGAGATATCTGAAGAGATAGTAGAGGCATTGGTAATAATCTTTCAAAAGCCACTAGATTTTGGAATGCTTCTGTAGATATGGAAAATCACAATGTCATTCCACACTTTAAGAAGGGAGGGAGGCAGAAGAAAGTAAATTGTATGCAAGCTAGCCTGACTTCAGTGGAAGATGGCCATTAGTAAGGATGAGTCTTCAGGATACTTGGAGAGACAGGATAAAATAAGCCAAGGTCAGCATGGTTTCCTTAAGAGGAAATCTGTCCTAGCAAATCTGTTGTAATTCTTTGAGGAAATAACAGGCAAGATAGACAAAGGAAAGTCAGTGGATCATAATCATGAGGAATTCTGCAGATGCTGGAAATCTAAAGTAGCGCAAATAAAGTGCTGGAGGAACTCAGCAAGTCGGGCTGCATCTATGGAAATGAATACACAGTCAAAGTTTCTGGCCAATGTCTTTCATCAGGACTGGAAAAAAAGGGGAAAGATGCCAAAATAAAAAGATGGTGGGAGAAGAAGGAGTATAGCTAAAAATTGAGAGGTGAAAACAAGTGGGTAGGAAAGGTAAAGGGCTGGAGAGGAAGGAATCTGGTGAGGGAGGCAAGTGGACCATAGGAGAAAGGGAAGGATGAGGGAACTTAGGGAGAAGAGATAGGTAGGGGCCAGAGTGAAGAATAGAAGAGGAGGAGAGGGGAAGGAATCATTTGTTTACCAGACAGAGAAGTTGACATTCGTGCCATCAGGTTGGAGGCCATCCAGGCCTTCAAGCTATACTTCTTCCCTCCCCCCCATTTTGTTATTCTGGCATCTTCCCCCTTACTTTTCAGTCCTAAAGAAGGGGTCTCAGCCCGAAACATCATCTGTTCATTCATTTCCTTAGTCAATGGATGCCTTTTATTTAGGTTTTCAGAAGGACTGACAGGTGCCACACATGGGGTTGCTTAACAAGAGAAGAGCCCATGGTATTGCAGGTAAAATACTAGCATGCATAGAAGATTGACCAACTGAGAGGCAAGGAGAGGGAAAAAAGGAGCCTTTTTTTGCATTGGATACCAATGACTAGTGGTGTTCCTCGGGGATCAGTGTTGGGACTGCTTCTTTTTATGTTACATGTCCATGATTTGGAGGATGGAATTGATGGCTTTGTGGCATGTTTGTAGATGATACTAAGATAGCTGAAGGGGCAGGTAGTGCTAAGGAAGCTGGGAGTTTGCAGAAAGGCTTAGATTGGGAGAATGGGGAAAGAATTAGCAAATGGAATAATGTGTAGGGAAGTGTATAGTCATGCACTTTGGTAGAATGAATAAAGATGTAAACTATTTTCTAAATGGGGAGAAATTTTTAAAAATCAGGACCCAATCCTCATGCAGGATTCCCTAAAGTTAACTTGCAGGTTGAGTTTGTGGTGAGGAAGGCAAATGTGCTGTTAGCATTCATTTTGAGAGGATGTAATGATAAAGTTTTACAAGGCATTGGTCAGACCACACTTGGGAGTATTGTGAACAGGTTTGGGCCCCTTATCTAAGAAAAGACATGCTGGTATTGGAGAAGGTGCAGAGGAGGTTCATGAGAATGATCCTGGGAATGAAAGGGTTAGTGTACGAGGAACTTTATGGCTGGAATTTAAAAGTGGGAGGGGTGGAATCTCTTTGAAACTATCAAATATTGAAAGACCTAGATAGTTGATGTGAACAGAATGTTTCCTTTTGTGGGGAATCTGGGACAAAAGAGCAAAACCTCATATGGTGTTGGGGGCCAAGTCATTGGGTATATTTAAAGTTGTTGATTAGTCAGGGATCAAAGGTTACAGGGGGGAGAGAGGAGACTGGGGTCGTGAAGGACAATAAATCAGCCATCATGGAATGGCAGAGGAGAGCCAAGTGATGGAATGGCCTAATTCTGCTGCATATTTTATGGTCTTATGATCTGGGTCTATTCTTTGGGCCAGAACTGGGGTGGAAACACAAATACAGGCTATATCCCTTTTATTTACCATCTAAAACCAGCAGCACAAGTTCTTCATTCTAACCAGGGATGGTTTCCAGTGCTTATTCCAGTGTGGCATTTTTATTACCTCATGGTGTGAACCGTCTGACGCTAGGATTTCATCTCTCATACTTTGTCCTTTACTTCTCTTTTCATGGACACTGGACACATTTCTTCTCTAACAATATCTTTGCTCTCCTCAACTGATGACAACTGTGTAGGAGAGTGGTCCTGTTCCGTCCTTGATATTTTCAAGTACACACATTTGATCCTCTGTAGTCCCTCACCAGGACAGTTTGTCAAGGAGTGAAACTTAGAACATTCTTGTTTGAGGAGCCCTCAATTTGTCTCAGCTGTCTGTCTTGCATACTCCTTCCGTGGTTGAGTTTGAGGAGATTGAAGTGTGAATGCAAGGGGCAACCTAGGAACAGCATATATGTAGGTTGTGGAGTATGCGGCATTGTGATATGCAAGGAGGAAATTGGGGAGCATCTGATTCAGTGTCAGTGTAGTGTGTTCTACTGACATTGCTTGCAGTGAGTTCTTTAGACTCCTGAAAAACTTTTTTGCCAAACCATTTGTAGCTGGATGCTACATGCAGATGTAGTATATCTTATTCCATTCATTTTCAGAAATAACTGAAACTGTTCCACAACAAACTGTGATACATTGTTACTGACTAAGTGTTCTGGAACACCAGTCTTTGAGAAGAGGCTTCTCAACACATCAGCAGTGTGAGAGGCTGGAGTGGAGGCTATTGGGAACATTTGTGGCTACTTTGTAGCTGCATCCACTACTACCAGGGAATTTGTGCCCATGAATAGGCCTGTAAAATCCACATGAATCCTCTGCCAGGGCAATGCAGGCCATTCCCAGGGATGGAGAGGTGCTGATCTTGACATCTTCTGGATGTGTTGGTATCTCAAATGGTGCACGGTAAGGTGTTCAATCTGCTGATCTGTCCCAGGCCACAAGACAAAGCTTCGAGCCATTGCTTTCATTTTGACTACACCAAGATAACCTGCATGTAGCTCCTCCAACGCTTTAGCTCTCAGCTTGGATGTTACAACAACTCTCAATCCCCACATAACACAACCTCCCTCAAGGTTCATTCCAGCCCTGGTAAAAATGGGGAAATGGGAAATTTCTGCTGCACATTCCAGCCATTTTCGGTGGTCATGTGGACATGAGACAGTGTGGGGCCTTTTCTGGCTTCCCTTTGGATCATCTCTGCTGTAATAGGGAGACTTCTGATTTGCATTTGGGAGAATACATGAAGAGGAATGTCCACTTTTGAAAACTTTTCAGGTATTTATCTGTTAATTAGTGTGTAATATTTCTTGTCAGGAAGGCTATTGTGAGTTCAAAGAATATGTACACAATGCTGGAAGAACTCAGCAGGTCAGGCAGTATCCGCGAGAAAAGAGTAGCCAACGTTTCGGGCCGAGACCTGAAAGGTACGTATTCTTTGATCCACAGCATCTGCAGTTGTATTTTTGTATTGTGAGTTCAGTTCCATTACTCATAACATGCGACATGACTGCACCTATACTAAAAGGCAAACTTGTCGCTGCCAAGCTTCACTGGATAATATGGATCAGAATATGTGAGTACAGTGTCTGACTTTGCTTTTTGGAAAGTCTCCTCGCACTGCTTTGTCCATTGCTATTTCATTCCAATCTATAGTAATGAATTCAAGGGGTGGAGCACAGTGGCCAGTTTTGGTAAGGACCTGTTATAGTAACTGATGAATCCTAAATTGGACCTTAACTGTGTAATGCTTTCTCAGCACAGTCGTGTTAGGCTTGTGCATCAATGATGTGATCACAGTAAATAATACTTGGTTTAAAGAACCCACACTGTTGCTTCTTTCTCTGAACCCATAATCTTCTAATCTTTTTAAAACTATCTTTTGAGATTTTGTAGATGTTCCTTGTGATCCTCATCAGTAAAAAAGATGTCATCTAGGCAACACTAAGTTTCTGGACAGCCTTGCAACTTCAGGTCCATAGCTTTCTGACAGAGTGTAGGTGCAGCTGCTAGTCTAAAAATATAACTATTATGCTGATGAAGCCTTTTGTGAGTGTTTATGCTGAGAAACACTTTGGACTGTTTATCCATCTCCAACTGTAGGTGGGCCTCGGCTAAGTCCACTTTGCTGAGTTGTTACGATCCAAAAAGGTTTGTAGAGATGTCCTCTATCCTGGGGAGAGGCTATTGATTTACTTTTGGTACTGTGTTGATAGAGACTTTAAAATCACCACAGATGTTGACGAGCTCATTCTTCTTGGCCACTGAGACCACTGGCATTGCCCATGGGCTCCACTCAACCTTGGAAAGAATTCCTTAAGCCTCAGTGCGATCTAGCTTACTGCCTATTTTATCACAGATGGTACAGGAAACCAAATGGGTTTTGAAAAACTTGGGTGTGGCATTTTTATTTAACACTATTTTGACATATTTGAGTTTTCCAATGCCATCCTGTTGTGGAATCACCCAGTACTTTTCTTAATTTGCTTTCAGTTGACTGTATTGCGGATAATGCTGCATGAGAATTGTGGATGGATCTCTAATCAACTTGTAGTTGTCTCAGCCAATCACAGCCCCACAATGCTGGTCCTCCCGTTTTTACCACATTCAAGTTCAATGTGGTTTGTTGTATTTTACTGTTACAAATGTTGCACAGGATTTATTCTTTCCTCAGTATAAGTTCTTAGTTGGATATCTGAAGGCTTTAGTTCAATATTTCTGAAATACCATTCAAACTCATGTTGTGTAATGACTGAAACAATTGGGTTGTGTTCAACTCCATTTTAATTAATTTGCCATTCACTTTTGGTGTAAGCCATGTTGCTTGTCTTGTTAGTTTTCATATTATAAATTTCAAGGCTACCTAGTCCTGTGTCACAATCATCATTATCAAACTTTACGTCAATAGCATGTAGATTGGTGCTCTTTTTGAAACTGCAACTTGACTTTTTATCTTTTTCTCTTCCCTGAGCAGTCCATTTACTTTTGTCTGCCCAACGTGCTCTTTGTACTGTATAGGTCCTACTTTGTACATTTTCTGTAAGTTTCCGCTTTAATCCTGCTTTGGTCCAGTGTATGTGAGACCCTGCCATAACAGTAACACAATTTGTTTGGCAAGGCGGGCTTTTGCGTAGATACTGCAATGCTGTTCATGTGCACCTTCATTCCTGACTGCAACTCCATTGTGGCTCTGGCTGCTGTTTCCATTGTCACAGCAATTTCAACAACTCTTTTAAATGTGAGTTGAACTTCAGTTAGGAACTGTTTTTCAATGCATTTTTGTAAGATTTCACAAACTAAATTATCTCTCAGTGCATCATTGAACTGACAATACACGGTCCGTTTCTTTAATTCAGCCACTTAAGCTGAACATTCACGATGGCTGGCATTTACAGTATTTCCTGTGAATGCGGAGCAGTGTATATCAGCTAGATGGGGCACACAGTGGAAACCCGCATGAAGAAGCATAGGAGGTGTATCCATTTGGGTTATCCTTAGAAATTGGTGGTAGCAGAACATTGTATACACAATGACCACAGGATTGAATTTGATAACATAGAACTATTGTGTTCAACCAATGGCTTTTGGGAATGCTTGGTACAGGAGGCTATTGAAGTATGACTAGAGAATAAGAATTGCAACAAAGACTGATGTCTTGCTCTAAGTAAGAACTGGAATATGATTTTAAACAAGGAGGGATAGCACAAACATGTTTGGTTGAGGACTAATCCATCAGGAAGGATGGATACATGAGGAAATCTGCAGATGCTGGAAATTCAAGCAACACACACAAAATGTTGGTGGAATGCAGCAGGCCAGGCAGCATCTATAGAAAGAAGTACAGTTGATGTTTTGTGCCAAGACCCTTTGTCAGGACAGACGACTGGACTTGACATGTCTTGGCATCATTCCTGATGAAGACAGCAGAGTTTGTCCTGGGAACATCAGTTAAAATAGACACCTGGATATGGCTGGAAGTCTGGGAAGGGTTTATGTGGGCTCCACTTCTTTTTGATTCAGTTTATGAAATCTCAAGCATTCTGCAATGAACAATGGTTTTGGTTCTAAATGTTCCTGCATTATGTACACAATATCAGCAAAGCTCATTTCGGCTGATTTGGTTGGAACAGTCAAATTTCTAAGCAAACTGTCTATTTTTTCCATGTATTACTCTCAACAACACTGGCACTCATTTCTTATGTTATTGCATTTGCTTTAAAATACTGTTCAATTCGTTCAGTGCACATCATCCAGTTACTTGTGAAATTGAACACATCTATCTTTCCAATGTAGCCAGCTATTTTTGCTTTTTTTAAAAAAAAAAGTTCATTGTTTATAAACTTGTGGCCAGAGGTGCTGCTTGTTCATTTTGTTTGTTTTCTGCCTTTTTTTTAACTCAAGGGTCTCTCTCCCCTTCAGAAGAAAGATGTACAGTGCATCAACAGTAGGTAGTCACCTCAAGTTTGTTTTAAAACTTCCTCATCAACAATGTTATGTTTTGCAACTCCACAAACTAATCAACAAAAACACGGGAACCCTTAAGAACTTAAGTTCTTGTATAATTAAGTTTTCTTTTAGTGTAGCACTCTCTTATGACTTCGTGGCATAATAACGCATGCCATTCACATACTTCTTACGCAAAAACCCTATTGAATTATGTATAAGACCATAAGACCATAAGAAATAGGAGCAGAATTAGGTCATTCAGTCCATCAAATCACCCCAACATTTCATCATAGCTGATCACAGATACCATTCAACCCCATATATATGTCCTCTTACCAAATTCCTTGATGCCCTGACCAATGAAGAATCTATCAACTTCTGCTTTGAGTATCCCATGGACCTGGCTTCCACCACATTCTGTGGCAGTGCATTCCACAGATTCAGTACTCTTGGCTAAAAAAATTCCTCTTTACTTCTGATCTAAAAATTTGCCCCCTCAGTTCTGAGCCTGTGCGTTCTAGTTCTGGATAGCCTCACCAGAGGAAACATCCACTCTACGTCTACCTTATCTAGTCCTTTCAACATTTGGTAGGTTTCAATGAGATCCCAATGAATTCTTCTAAATTCCAATGAGTACAGACCCAAAGCTTCCAAAAGATCCTCATATGTTAACCCTTTCATTCCCAGAATCATCCCAGAACTGTTGATTATACTTGAAGTGCAGCCTGACTAGTGTCTTATAAAGGCTCAGAATTATCTCCTTGTTCTTATGTTCTATTCCCCTTGAAATAAATGCCAATATCCCCCTTCTGGAAGTCTTGCATAAGGATTCCTAAGTCCCTCTGCACCTCTGATGTTTGAACCTTCTCCATATTTAGATAATAGTCTGCACTTTTGTCCGTTTTACCAAAATATATTATCATACATTTCCCAACTGCATTCCATCTGCCACTTTTTTGTCCATTCTTCCAATTTGTCTAAGTCCTGCTGTAATCCATTACTTCCTCAGCACTACCTACAGCTCCACCCATCTTCGTGTCATTCACAAATTTTGCCACAAAGCCATCAATTCCATTATCTAAATCATTGACAAACAATGTGAAAAGTAGTGGTCCCAATACTGACCCCTGAGGAACACCCCAAGTCACTGGCAGCCAACCAGGAAAGGCCCTTTAATCCCACTTGCTGCCTCCTGTCAGTGAACTATTCATCTATCTGCAGTTGTAACCAACCATTGGCTTGTCCTTCCTTACATTCAGATTACATATTACACCATCAATTTTAAAACCTGCTGGTTCATCCTTACCTTTATCATACTGGTTCCCATCCCCCTGCCATATTTGTTTAAACCACTTTGAACAGCTCTAGCAAACCTGCCCACAAGGATATTGGTTCCCCTCTGATTCAAGTGCAACCCATCCCTTCTGTATAGAGCAACACCTGCCTCAGAACCTGTTCTAATGATCCAGAAATCTGAATCCCTGCCCCACTCCAATTCTTCTGCCACACATTTATCCACCACCTCATTCTATTCCTATCCTCACTGTTGCTTGGCACAGGCAATAATCCCGAGATTACTACTCTTGAGGTCCTGTTTCTCAGCTTCCTTCCTAACCCCCTGTATTCTGTTTTCAGGACCTCCTCCCTTGATCTACCTATGTTGTTTGTACCAATATGTAATGCAGCTTCTGGTTGCTCACCCTCCCTTTTCAGGATATTGTGGATGTATTCAGAAATGTCACGGACCCTGGCACCTGGGAAGTAAACTACCACCCATGTTTCCTTTTCAGATCCACAGAATTGCCTTTCTGTCCCCCTAACGATAAATGCTGCCATCCTCTTCAATTCCCTTCTCCTCTGAGCCACAGGGCCCAATTCAGTGACAGAAGCACGGCCACTGTTCTTTCCCCCAGGTAGGCCATTTCCCCCCACCAACAGTACTCAAAATGGAGTACTTATTCTTGAGGGGATGGCCTCAGGGGTGCTCTTCACTATCTGGCATTCTCCTGACATTCACCCATTTATCTGTCTCCTGTAGCCTTGGGGCAGCAACATCCCTGTAGCTCCTGTCTATCCCTAACAAGTCGAAGGTCATCGAGTTGGAGCTCCAGCTATGTGGCTGGTAGTCTCTCGGAAATTCTACATTTGACACCCAGAATGGAACACTGGCTCTCAAGAGTTAATTCAGAAAAAAATAAGAAATAAGGAATGAACTTACTCACTTATCTTGCCTCCACCTGTTCTCGCCAAAGCTCTGTTGAGCCAAAGCCTTACCACTATGACGTAGACGACTCTGACGCCTACCACTTGCACGATCACCACTCCGCTAAACAATACCCCTCTTTTATAGAGACTGTTTTTTTTTTAAAGGCCTTTGCTGGACATGCATGGGAAGGCTTCTGTTACAGTATTCCAATCGAAGACACCTGCCGAAAAACTTCCTGCTTTTTAAAAATCTTTTCACCGGACTTTCCTTGTATACAACAAGGAGTGCTTCATCAAGCAATATATTTACAATATCATTCAGGTATTGCTGAAATATTAAAAACACTAGACCAGGCAGCATTTTAATAAGTCTCTTCTGCACCTTTTCCTAAGCCTCGTTCCTGCTATGGGGCAGGAAGAACTGCACAGAATGCTCTAAGTATGGCCTAACCAAAGTTTTATTCTACTGCATTATGACTTCCTGATTCTTATACTCCATGCCCCCAGAGATGAAGGAAATCATGCTTCTTTACCACGCTGTCTACTTACATTGCCACTTTCCGGGAGTTATGGAGGATATCAGTACTACTAAAGGTCCTGAAATCAACTAGATACTTTCTCCTTACATTTGTCCTCCCAAAGTGCAACATCTCACATTAGGTTGCATTGTTTCTGAAGCCTATGTGAACAACACTCACTGTCCTACTCTCATCAATCATCTTGAAAACCTCCTCAAAAATCTAATCAAGTTTATAAGACATGAACCACCCAGCTCTAAGCCATGCTAACTGTTCCTAATTAGCCCATGTAGGTAAATCCTGTCCCAAAGGATCCTCGATAATATTTTCCCTACCATTTCTCTATCCCTGTCATTCCCTTCTGCCTACCAGGACTCACTAGCCTATAATTCTCTGGATTATGTTTAATTTCCCTTTGTAAATCAAAGGAACAACATTTCAGTCCTCCGGTTCCCTGGGACTTCCTCTTGGCTAGTGATGATACAAAACTCTTTATCCAAGCCAAAGCAATATCTTCTTATGCCTCTCTCAATAACCAGAGATAGATCACATCTGGCCCATGTTAGTGCTCATCGAGAGACCCAAAACTATCTCTTGCTTGATCTCAAATACCCTAACATATTAGAATATTTTGCACTGATCTCACTACCCATCACACTCTTATCTTTCTGACATGTTAATGCAGTTTTGCATTCTATATATTTACTTGAAACCTTGCACACTTCTGCATATTGCAGATGATGCATGTCTAACATATACCTTAACAATAACTATGAAAATTGTTGGGTTTTGTAAAGTCTTAACAGTATCCACTGGGAAAGGCAGACAATAAATGCCAATATAAAACACATTACCAAGAAATCAGTGTAGCCGACAGCTATTTCTAACTTGGGTGATGTTAACGAAAGTTGCAAAAAATAGGCCAGAGAAGGAAAAAAAAATCCAATTTGAACAGACAGTGAGATGCTGCTGATATTGGCTGTTTCTAGCAGTTAACAGTATGAAACGATTGTTCTGTCAGTTGCTGTTTTTAATGCATTAGCATCTGAATTGCAATGAGAAAAGCAAGCTAAGGGCCAGATTTTGATTGAAGTTCTACTACTGTGAAGGCAGGAACAAATTGAAACTTGTCAGTAATAAAACAGTAATAGGAATGGAGGTTTGAATAAGACTTAAATACCTGGAAGACTAAAATTAAAAACCAGTTCTTTGATTAATGTAGCTACATGGACCCAAGCTTAATTCTCCAGTTTCAAAGTGTAATGTAAAGTCAGGCTCATTTTGTGGTACTTGCAATTTCAATTTTCCTTCTAGGTTTTTGGAGTTATGTGAGAAAATCTATTGATCAAATAAAATTTAACATCAATAATACCACTAAAATCTATATAGCGCACTTAATAAGAGGATAATCAAACTGCGTTCAGAGTGAAATTTAAAAGAGGAAAGAGGTTTAGGGAAAGAACTTCAGTGTTACAGACCTCTGCAGACATAGGGATTGCTTTCGATGCGAAGCAATAAACAGCAAATTTGATAAAATGCCATCAGAGGGACTGATGGAACATAAAACCATTGCTTTGTTCAATTCACAATTTTGCTGAATGATAACAAATATGGCAGGAGTTAATGACTTCTTCCAGTTCGTCCACAAAACAGTTTTAATCTCCCGTTCTCATATCTCTTTTTACTTTTTCAAGGTGGCTGGGATCCTGTTGGAGTCAGTGATCTACAGCTGGACTCAAACTATGTTCTTCACAGGTAATGTGGTTTTCATCTTCAGAACCTGCCGAGTGGCCTGCATTTCGGGATCTCCAAGAGTGGCCCGGAAGATGTGCATCTTTGGGGTGCAGCCCTGTGTATGAACTGAATCCTTGCCAAAGTCGCTGACTGAAGTGTTGCGGGAGATTGAAACATTGAGACAATGGGACATCTGTTGGAGGCCTCTGCACTTAAGTGATTTCTCTCTTGATGGTGAATGAGAGTCTGGTTCTCAAGTCGGGAGAGCTTGAAAAAGCGACACTGCAGACTGTAACATTGAAACAGTGATCTATTGGTCTCCCTTCCTCTGTGACAGGAGTGATATATCTTGCTCCCCCATTACTGAGAGCGAGGGCCTGTTGAGATGTCAAAGTATTAGGGTGGACTTTAGATCATGGTCTCTGGGGGAGCTTGCTCTTGGTTGCATGGTGGGTGGTTGATGCTTTGCTGGAGCAAGTGGAGGGGGGAGTGTTGAAGCTATTGCTGCTGGTTGTGTGTGGGAGAATTGTGGGGGTGTTTTGGGGTTCTACCATTTTTCTGTCATTCATTGGGTATTCTACTGTCTATTTTGTAGATGTCTGCAAAGAGTAAGGATTTCAGATTGTATACTGTATACATTCTCTGGTATTAAATTGAACCATTGAATCCAGTAGATGAAAAGTTGGAAGAGCCAAGGTGTAGATTTTTGGGGGACCCCTGAGTTAATAGTGCGAAAGAAGAAAGAGAAGCCATTGTCAATAATTTGCCTACTCCAAATAGATAGATATGAATAGGATCACATAAGGGCAATTCAACTCTTCAGAAGAAAAGACATGCGAATGGGGTCTTTTGGAATATGGAGGATTGAAGGCAGGTCATTAAAACTTTGGGAGGATGGGTATTCTTGGATAAAATCAGTAACTTCAAAAAGAATGGTTTTGAAACTGATCTAGATCTAGATTAAAAATATCATCCCATCAAAATCTCTTTCATCTTGTTAAGTCATTTGCTTTCATTAGCATTCTTTCCATCTCCCCACAAATATCAGGGCTACACCAGGTTGCTGAGTAGGGAAAAGGGAGCTTAGGGGAAATCAGAGAGACTGAGTGACTTTATGAATTGAGAGATTAAAAGGCCTGTGAATGAATAAGTTATTAGATGTGGAGCTCTTCACTATGAGGGGACTAATTTGATAACTGGGAGAGAATACCACAACGAGACAGTTGTGAAGAAATCCCAGTGGCTGGTGAGAAAATTGGCAGAAGGAAGAGTGATTGCTCTGTTAGCTCCTGGGAAATTATTTGCTTCATCTTGTGAATATGGTTAAATCTAAATACAACGTCCTTCCCCTCAAGAGCCAGACTGTTTTTGCAAACCAGGGTGCCAGATACACAAGTAGAATTGGTGGGGGGGAATGTATTTCTGCCTATTGTGAAGTGTGCTACAGGTTTGTAGAATTCAATATTCTTTGTGCTAAGGTTCTTTATGTAGGCTTGACCTCATCATGTGTCAAATGTCACACACAAGTGAAGAAAGTGATGTTCATGTTTTGATTGGTAATATTAGGTTTATTATCACTGACAGACATTGTAAGATGTGTTGTTTTGCAGCAGCAATACAGTGCAATACATTAAAAATTATGATAAATTACAATAAGAAATACATAAAGATAATAAATTGTGCAAAAAGAAAGCAAAAGATTAAGATATTGTTCACGGTTCATGGACTGTTGAGAAATCTGTTGAGGGAGGGCAAGAAAAAGTTGTTCCTGAAACATTGAATGTCGTCTTTAGGCTCTGTACTTCCTTCCTGATGGCAATAGTGAAAAGAATGTAGTCAGGTCCTGGAGGGTGAGGGTCCTTAATAATGGATGTGACATTCTTGAGCCACCACCTTTTGAAGATGTCCTTGATGGTGGGAAGGCTAGTGTTCATAATGGAGCTGGCTGAGTCTACAGTCCTACATAGCTTTATTCGATCCTGTGCAATGGAGCCTCCATATCAGTCAATGATGCAATCAGTCAGAATGCTCTACACAGAACATCTGCAGAAATCTGCTCATCTTTGGTGACATACCAAATCTCATCAAACTCCCAATGAGGTATAGCTGGCAGAGTGCCTTCTTTGTGATTGCATCAATATGTTGGGCTCAGGATAGATCCTCTGTGATGTTGGAACCCAGGAACTTGAAATTGCTCACCCTTATAACTGTTGACCCTTTGATGAGGACTGGTGTATGTTATCCTGACTTTCCCTTCCTGAAGTCCACAATCAATTCCTTGTTCTTACTGATGTTGAATGCAATGCTGTTGTTGCAACACCACTCAATCAGCTAATCTATCTCACTCACGTATGCCTCCTCGTCACCAGCTGAGATTCTCCCAAAAACAGTTGTGTCATTAGTGAATTTATAAATGGAGCTTAAGTTGTGTCTAGCTACATTGTCATGAATGTAGAGAGAGTAAAGCAGTTAGCTAAGTATGCAACTTTGAGGTGCATCCATATTGATACTCTGTGAGCAGGAGATGTTATTTCCAGTCCACATTGTGGTCTCCTGATGAGGAAGTCAAGATCCAATTTCACAGGGAGCTACAGAGGCCAAGGATTTAAAACTTGTTCATTAGTACTGAGGGGATGATGGTGTTGAAATGTTTTAAATACTTATATAAGTTTCAATATCTCTTAAAAGGTTCTAATGCCATTTTACTAAAGCCTTACCTGCCAAGAATGTGCTTTAACAACAATGGTTATGTCCCTGAACAATAGCCTGAAATTGGTATTGTTTTTGTCCAGGCGGTCTGAGGCCAAGTGGAGAGCCAATGAGATTGCATCTGCTGTAGATCTTTTGGTTGGTGGTCAGCAAATTGCAGCGAGTCCAGGTCCCTGCTCAAGTAGGAATTAATTCTAATCATGACCAACCCTTCAAAGTAGTTTTTCACTGTAGATGTGAGTACTACTGGGCAGCTTACTCCGCTCTTCCTGGGCACCAGTATGATTCATGCCCTTTTGAAGCAGGTGGGAACCTCTGACTGTAACAGTGATAGGTTGAAGATGTCAACAATGTATCCCTTCTGAAGAACATATTTCAAGATCTACCATAAACAAAGAGTTAATTTTGAATTTTTTTTCCATGTGGTGCAGTAAGAGAAATACATTTAGGGAATGGTAAAGTGCAAGTTTTAAGTGCTTAGAAATAAGAGAGTAGACATTGAGTTATTATGGGTGGGTTCATTGTCACACAAAGTTTGGAAACCCAAAAATATAAGTAAAAGAAAGGCTGGAATAAAAGTGAGAAAAAACATAAAATGAAAGTAAAATGTTTTATAATACTTATATATGCTTCAATATCTTTTAAAACTGTTCTAATGCAATTTTAATAAAACCATACCTGCCATGATTGTGTTTTAACTGCAATACTTATGTGCTGCTGTGCTGCTCTTATTTAAAAAGTTAGGTGGCATGATCCAGTTAGCCTGTATATTTATCCATTTCTACCTATGCATATCTATCCTTTTTTTCTATTTTGGAATAACCTGTCTCCTCCATGCAATGGGCAAGAATACTTTTCACAGGTAGGAACTGGATGTGCTAGTGTGGTGTTTTTTTAAGACAGCATGATTGCTACTGGGATCTATACCTGAACTTGCAATATGCATGTACATTTGTAGGGTGAATCATGCTGGATTTCACTTCAATAAGAGCAATTAGTACTGAAATTTAAGAACTCAAATTTACGCTCTGGATTTTAACCATTCAATAGTTCAGAAAGGTTGTTGTGCACTATTATGCCTATTTTTCATCACTAAATTATGAAATTACAAAATTATTTCCTATAAGCAGTTCAGTGAAGAACCACAGAACAGCAGGAAAGAAGTACTACAATATTTAAATAAATAATCCTGCAAATATAGGCTAAATGACAGCTGATTTCTTCTAACTGCTCTTATAATCCGACAACTATTTAGTAACTTCACATCTCATTGAAATTAAACGTCTGCAAAGAATTTTAGTCGAGCTCTTTCAGTATTTAGTTAGTTAGTTATTTATTTAGTTGAGCAAAATCTCTGTTCATATCAGTTGATCCATGATTAATGAATGGAAACTACAATCTAGGATGAGTAGTAGGACCATCAAAGAGCAAATAATAGGAGATAAACTAATGAAAGGAGGTGGTGGAAGAGGAGAAAAAAAAACCCACACAATCGTGATGGGAACCTATATCAAAGGAAAATTGTTCTGCTGGGAACTCAGGAGGAAATCCATGAAGTTACTCCAGTGGTTCAATCAGGAATGCTGCTAACTTTTGTTGTGGAGACTACAGATTACCAGCAAAGGCAACTACAAAGTCTCCTGAGGTTCACTTTGATTTGCAGTTTGGGATGGCTGACAAAAACAAGTGTATTGGCAGCATTATCCTCTTCATGCCCTACAAGGGTTACTTCTACTTTACTCAGGCCGCCACCTGAGAAAACCCATTGGCTGACATGTTGCTGGCCTTTGTGATACACTGTGAGTCATGGTAAACAGAGCCAAGGCATCTGAAGTCTAACTAAGCATCCATGAGAAGTTTGATCATCCAATGCAACAACCAGACATTACATAATTCTACAGTAAAAGCTGAGACACTTAATGCTGCATCATTGCTATTCAAATCAAACTGGTCAATATGTCAATGTGGGATGAATGGGTTCCTAACTCAAAGTCTTCTGCCAAATTGGTACCAGACTACTCAAGATTCTTAATAGTAAGAGACAATTTCTGGTGGGCTTCTGAAGGTGAAAAGTATTTCAGATTGAGGCATATCAGGAGCCTCAGTTGAGTAGAAATAGGGTTCATACCTCAACCTCTAGAGAGCAGGCATTCATATTAGTCCAAGCCCCTTGCTGCAGATGTAGACCCTCATGCCCAGTATCTAACCAGGCCCAGATCCACTCTCACATTATTGATAACTGAAGGTACATTGTCACTGTTTTTTGCTCTTCCTTCACTACGTGGTTTATTTGTAAATATTATCAAAAATGGAAACAAGTTTGTGCACAGAAAACATCAGTAATTTGTAAATCAGGGGAGACTGTGGTTTGGGGACAGGAGGCACAGGATTAGGAATGAGCATACGGTCATACTCGAAATGGTCACAGCTGTTGCTGATTACAGTTTTGACAATTCCAGTCAAGCTAAGTCAAATCTATTTTGTTAACTTCCAGAGCCATCTGCTTTCTGAATGATTTCTAGAGATCTGCTACAAAAACGCAACTATCCACCTCTGCTCCCAAGTTTTCCGATGCAATAATCCAAAATCTCAGTGCTGGCACCATCATGACAATTAGATTCATTTCTTGTAGCACTGTTAGCACCTGCTCCAGTCACAAGATACCATTCCATTTAGCAGTGCAGGTTAAATTTAATAGGTGCCAGCCATTCACAGTATTAGTCTGTTGCTGATCCATTCATCCAATCAAATGGCTATATGCTGAAGTAGCTTAAATAAACTGGCTTCATCAAGTCAGAATGTTTCCTATTTTACAATCAGCTGCTGAGAAACAGGGCTGTTTGAAATTTTAAATAAAGTAATATAAGCTTGGCACAGGTCTGCAGTGAAGTTGGACTGATTGATGGACAATATTTTGTGGCAATTGGCCTGGGCTTTCTACCAAGTTCATAGAACACATGACATCTATAGTGCCTTAAATAACATTGACATTCCTGTGTTTGTTCCTGGGTCATAAAAATATATTGCTCAGTATACATTACACTTCCAATGGTGATTTAAAGTGCCAAATAAGTCACAGCTTCTTTATGTCAGCCTCATACAGTAGCATGAGCACTTATTTAGTCATTAGGGATTCGTCACTTGCCAACAAATTCAGTTTTGATTTGCTTTCCACTGCTTTTTATCTATTAGTTCTTCGTATATTCTTAATATCACAACGTTTTTCCATTTTCTTTTAATATTCTCCTGGTTTATGTGCATGAGGGCCTTGGTTCATCTGAGCTTCTTTTCTTCCAAATGTGTACTTCCTAATCATATGAATATCCATAAACAACATATTGTTATAACTTAAGTGAGCTTGGTAGCAAAGTGCAATGAAAATAAATTCCATGGGGTTTGCTAGAACCAAATTTTAGAAGAGGAGAATGATAGATAGCTACATAACGAGAAAGTCTGGAGATGCTAGAATTCCAAAGCAACACACACAAATGCTGGAGGAACTCAGCAGGTCAGGCAGCATCTATGGAAAAGAATAAACAGTCAACGTTTTGGGCCGAGACTCTTCTTCAGGACTACAGGAGATAGCTACTGTACATTTAGTATAAACACCTGCACAGAAGTATCTTCTGTGCCATGCACGTGAAAATGCAAACTTCTCTGGTAAGTTTTAAAAAATGTAAAATGTATTTAAAAAGTAAAAACTGTTTAATAAAATAAAATAAAGTGCATTATTTTAAATTTTAAAATTCAGCTGAAAGGCCCCAGCAGATGGCTGCTGAATGAGTGTTTTCAGATAATACAAAAGGCAGTCCTCTTGTGAATGTCCATGGCACGGAGAATTATCACCCTGCCTGAAGGTTTCTCACAGCTCTGCATGCTACCACAAAAATTAAGCACAGCACCTCTTGCCAAAGAGAATATTTTTGAAAAATGATATTTGCCAATTCCTGATAATAAGACATATGGTTGCACATTTACTGACTATCCTTGTTTGGATCTACACAAATACTTAAATATAGTGGACAAATGAAGCTCCCTTTACTTTGGCTTGAAACAATTTCCTGTGAAGCATATAAAATTTTGTTCCCAGACTTTTCTTTAGAAACATGATTCTTCCAGTGCATTTCAGGAATCTGACAAGAGCATTAAGCACTTATGTGAAATACGATACTGAATGGTGCAAAGGAATTAGTCGAAAGTCATATGGAGATTCTTGCACTTTCATTATATTTCTGATCAATTTCTGCATCATCTTCTACAGCAACTCAAAGCTAATAAATAAATCTATACATTAGAAAGACAAAATGAATGCAAACACAAGATTCCCTTCTAAACAACAGTTACGCATTTCCACAATTATAAGTGTCGAAATTAATGGTTAACATTTTTAACGATGCCTTGCAGAACCAAATATAGAATACTTCCTTTTCAGATGACATTTATCTTCATGCCCATGCCCAGATGTTGTGCGGCTCCATTGGTTACTTTATTAAAAAGCTAGAAAAGAGAACAGTTCATAAATCACATAATACTTTAAAGAGTTAGCACTTATTATAACATGTGTCAAATTCAATTATCAATATAAAATTTATTACATTACTTCAAAAAAAAGCTCCAAAGCCAACTCTGTCTGCAGTCTTCAGGATTGCAATAATTCTGGCAGTGGAACAACCTTTGTGTTTTCATAACACCCCACCACCCAGCACCCAGGATGTGCTCTCTTGTTGCTGCTGCCATCAGAGAAGGTACAGGAGTCTTAGAATTCACATCGCCAGGTTCAGAAACAGTTCCTACCCCATAGCTATCAGGCTTTTGAACTAAAGGAACTCAACTTCACTTATCCCATCATTGACATGTTCCCACAACCAATGGACTCACTTTCAAGGACTTTTCATTTCATATTCTCGATACTTATTACTTATGTATTTATTATTATTATTTCTTTCTTTTTTTATATTTTCACAGTTTGTTGCCTTCTACACTCTGGTTGAACATCTAAGTTGGGTGACCTTTCATTGATTCTGTTATCATTACAGTTCTATGGATTTATTGAGTAGGCACACAAGAAAATGAATCTCAGGGTTGCATACAGTGACATGTATGTACTTCGATAATAGATTTACTGTGAACTTTGAAATTTAACTGCTCATTTACTCAGGGTAGCATCATGTAAAGAGCAGAAGGCAAAGAAATTGTGAACAATTTAGATTTTGTAATTTGTTCTCCAGAAGTTTCAGCCTAAGGGATCTAGGGTAAACCTCCAGAGCAGTACTGAGGAAATGTTGCATTGCCACAAGCTCATCTTCAGTGAAAGTTTTAAACCAAAGTTCCCTCCGGTTTTTCAGGTAAACATAAACAATTCCATGTCACTATACCGATTTAGTGAAGAGGGATATGTGTAACATCACTTAAAAAGATAGATTATGTAGTCAATATCTCACTACTGATTTTATAATTTTACTCTGAGCACATTGGTTTCCTACTTGACAAGGATGAGAAAACTTAAACATTATTATTTTTGATGTAAAGTGCTGACACTGAGAAGGACACAATGTTATATTGCTCAAGCTGAGTGACAACTTTCATTTCAAACCTATTTACCTAAATGTTACAGTCTGGTCCCAATTCTGTTTTTTTAGCATTTCTGTCCACTCTGCATTCCTGATGACAACCATCTTCACAAGTGCAATTCATTGTGAACAATGGTGTTCTTTTGTTTTGTTGTTTAACATTGCAATTAATCAGTTAATGTAGAAGCTGTAATTCTTCTACCTCTTTGAAAGATTGCAAAGGCATTTTTACTTCTCTTTGGCTCATGTATGCTCTTTATACTGGTTTACAATTTTCACCCCATCCATATTTACAGTTGAATGCTGTAGGCTGGGGAGATGGGAAAAAAAAACTCCATAGTGAGAATTCTTAGACGTAAAAGGTACTGTGGATGCTGGAAATCTAGAGCAATGCACACAATGTGCTGGAGTAGCTCAGCAGGTCAGGCAGCATCTGTGTCCTGATGAAGGATCTCAGGCTGAAATGTTGACCGTTTATTCCCATTCATAGATGCTGCCTGACCAGCTCATTGTGTGTACTGCAGTGAGAATTCTTGGTTCTCCTAAAAGTAGTCTGACACCTTCCATTTGAGAAACCTACTGAAGTTTTTTGAGGATGTAATGAGCGCAGTGAATAAGGGGAACCAATGGACATTATTTACTTGGATTTCCAGAAGGCGCTTGATAAGGTGCCACATAAAAAACTTATCCATAAGATAAGGATGGGGTGATGAATTAGCATGGATAGAGGATTGGTTAACTAACAAAAAGCAGAGAGTTGGGCTATATGGTTGGTCCTCTGGTTGGCAATCATTGGTGAGCACTGGGCCTGCAACTGTTCATGATATACATTAACAATCTGGAAGAGGGGACTGAATGTAGTGTATCTAAATTTGCTGTTGATATTAAATTGAGTGGAAAAGCAAATTGTGCAGAAAATATAGAGAGTCTGCAGAGAGATATAGATAGGTTAAATCAGTGGGCAAGGGTCTGGCAGATGGAGTACAATGTTGGTAAATTTGAGGTCATCAACTTTGGAAGGAAAAATAAAAGAGTAGATAATTATTTAAATGGTAAATAATTGCAGCATACTGCTATGCAGAGGGACTTGGGAGGGCTTGTGTATGAATCACAAAAGGTTGGTTTGCGGGTGCAGCAGGCTATCAAGAAGGCAAATGGAATGTTGGCCTTCATTGCTAGAGGGATTGAATTTAAGAACAGGGAGGTTATGTTGTATCTGTACATGGTACTGGTGAGGTCACACCTGGAGTACTGCGTGCATTTCTGGTCTCCTTACTTGAAGAAGGATATACTGGCTTTGGAGGTGGTGCAGAGGAGGTTCAGTAGGTTGATTCCAGAGATGAGGAGTTTAGACTATGAGGAGAGATTGAGTTGCCTGAGACTGTAGTCGCTGGAATTCAGAAGAATGAGAGGAGATCATATAGAAACATATAAAATTATGCAAGGGATAGATAAGATAGAGGCAGGAAAGTTGTTTCCAGGGGTAGGTGAGAGTAGAACTAAGGGATATAGCTTCAAGATTTAGTGGAGTAGATTTAGGACAGAGATGAGGAGGAAATGCTTTTCCTAGAGAGTGGTGGATTTTGGAATTCACTGCCTAATGAAGCAGTGGAGGCTACTTCAGTAAATATATTTAAGACAAGGTTCAATAGAATTTTGCATCACTGGGGAATTAAGGGTTATGGGGAAAAGGCGGGTAGGTGGAGATGAGTCCATGGCCAGATCAGCCTTGATCTTATTGAATGGTGGAGCAGGCGTGATAGGCCAGATAGCCTACTCCTGCTCCTAGTTCTTATATTTATGGATGGTTTAAGATTTCCATTTACAGCATACTAAAAACTTCATGTAAGGGTTACAAGTTAACTTTCCTTCATAATCTACAGACTTCTCAGAGAACATTTTGTAAGTTATTTTGGTAAACCATGTATATCTGTCAGGACACACCCCTCTGCTGACTGCTCCTGCGGCTCCTTCCACAGATCCCTGTATAAAGGCGATTGTGTCACTGCTCCCCCCACAGTCCAAGGCAGTCATCGAGCATGGACATGGTCCATTTTACTGCTAATAAAAGCCTTTCAGTATTTACTCTACTTCCAGTTTTTTGGGGTTATTGACAGTGCATCAGTTATACAACTGGGAAATTATGAGATAGATTTTCTTGAGCTGTGAGCTATATAAATTACGAAGTAAATTTCCCTCTCCTAACCCAATTAATGAACATTAAATGTCATCTACGTGATAAATCAAGGACATGTATTATTTCAGTTAATTAGAAGTAAAAAAAATGCTGTTTTCAGAAATTAAAAAAAACATGTTTGAAATCACTTTTTAAATTCAAGCCAATCACTTTTAAACAGCTTTTGTAAAGGGGAAGTTGAAACATGATGAGCATCTCTGACTTCCTCTTATGATTCTTTTCTTTATTTAAATAATAGTTTGCACTTAGTGTATGAGGAATAATACCAATTTACTTCTTTAATTTCTAGAACACTTCATTTGTTGAAGTGCAGAACCAATCCTTATAGAGCGATCAGGAGTGGAAACAATGAGCAATTTCAAGTTTCAGGGCGTCAAGATTTCTGAGGATCTAACTTGGTCCCAAGATATAAAGAAGGCAAGACAGCGGCTATATTTCATTAGGAGTTTGAAGGGATTTGGTTTGTCTATAGATGTACCCTGGAGAGCATTCTGACAGGCAGATTCACTGTCCGGTATAGGGGCGGCTACTGCATAGAACCAAAAGAAGCTATGGAAAGTTGTAAAATTAGTCAGCTCCATCTTGGGTACTGGCTTCTGTAGTACCCAAGTCATTTTCAAGGAGTGATGCCTGAGAAAGGTGTTGTTCCTGAATAAGGACCCCCATCACACAGGCTTACCTTCTCCTCATTGTTACCGTCAGGTAGAAAGTACAAAAACTCAAGGCACACACTCAGCAATTCAGGTCTAGCTTCCACACCACCCCCCCCATATGATTCCTAAATGGACACTGAACCTATGACCACTACCTCACTTTGAATATATATTATTTTTGCTGTTGCACTATTTTTACTCTATTCAATATACATATATGTACTTACTGTAATTTATTAATTAATTTATTAATTTCTTTGTATATTACCATTTATTGCATTGTACTGCTGCTGCTAAGTTAACAAATTTCATGACACATGCTGGTGATAATAAGCCTGATTCTAATAGCTGGAAGAAAATCAACGCAATTGTAAGGTTTTAAATTTGTAGTGTAAATAGCATCATATGATTAATATCATTAAATTAAATGAATGCAACAGTGAATAACCTGTGGTGTATTTGTTCAATACCATTTTAAAGTCCCCCCCATTTAAATAAATACTCACTTTAAAATAAAGCCAGTTGAGTGTCTAGTCAGCAGCTGTGGTTGCTGTGTTGCTCACGCATATTATTATTTGGTAGCTTTTGCTAAGCAGTCACAGCAGTAACTTAATTGAAAATTGCCTTTTGCATCCTTTCACAAAGTTATATAAAAGCAAAACGTTGCACATGCATTTGAATTTACTGCCTCAGAATCTGTGTGTTTTTCCACTTGATACACTTAGATGAACCCAAGGTAGATCAGATGCCTTAGACTTCGCCCTTGCTCACAGAAGGAGTCAGGAAGCAATGTGAGCCATAATTATTATATAAAACATAAAGGTGCTTTATATTTGCTCATTTGTTAAAAAAATCACTCATCAGGTGCTATTTTTGTTCTATTCCCTCCACTGTACAGAGGCTAAAGCGGACAGCCCTTAACACAGAAACAGGGATCATGACCTTCACATTTCCCTTTCAACATTGCAACACATAAACTTCAGACTGCCAATTCACTTACTCATTTTTCCCTGCAGTCAATATTAAGCTATTTACTCTTGGTTATTGATTCAATGGCAAAAATAATTAAGGTTAGCCCCCACTACTTAAGAGATGTGTGGCTACAACAGCATTTGGCATGGATTCTAGGTGCCATTCTAACTTCAAGTATTTTTAAGAATTTTTAAAAATATCTATGTTACTAAAAAGGCAAGAATTCATCACAAGTCACTTACCATCATTGATAAGCTGGTGTTGCTAGAAGTTAACTTTTGGAAATTTGTATAGGAAGCATATACAAAATGAAAGCCAGAGACATCTACTGGCACAAACTGTTATCTCTTTATATGTTCTTTATTAGTCGGGGCTTCAAAAGTAAGAGGCAGAAGGCAGGAGAATGGAGTTGAGAGGGACAATTAATCAGCCATGATGGAATGGTGCAGACTTGATGGGTCAAATGGCCTAATTATGTTCCTATGTCTTATTTCCATCATTCCTTTACAATTACAACACAATTCAGGATTATTTAATCACTGATAAAAGAACAAGAAGTTGAAGACTCATAAATAATTTGATTTAACTCTTCCAGCAATCGAATCATACATTGCAATTTGCATAATTTCAAAGTTAGCTTTGTGCTTCAGGAACTAGTTGATATGACTTTGCGTCAAAATACATGAAGTATATAAAACAACACATTATATTCAGAGAAAAATGCTGTATAAATTAAGTGATTGCCTGATTTTTAAATGGGAGAAAAAGGAAAAGGAATTAACAGACTTAATGGTGATATTTCATTTCTCCTACTGTATGGAAAGGTAAGTGATAACAGTTCACATTCCTATTCTGTTTTCCATGGAATCAAAAATCATGTATGGAGCAAACCTATATTTTCCATATTCCAATTTGTGATTTGAAGTGAAAGTTCATCTTTTTTGTAACTGTAGATAGATGAAAATTGGACACAGTTCATTAAGTTTGTACTACTGTCCCTAACTGGCTTTCATCTAACTTAGGGTTTCTGACTGATCTTTTTTATGCAAACACCAGAAGGGAAAAAAATTGTCTGACAGTGCTTCCCCATAATTCGTTTATTGCCCGCAAAAATAACTTATTACCAGCTCCAAGAATAAAAATCAAATGTAACAAATTTCAAATGTATTTTCAGACAACTGAGATGAAGAGAAATGACAGCTTTGATAACAAGCAAGAATAATGTGTGCTATTCTCACTTATCATTACCTATAAGCAATTGATGTTTCAAAGACAGTAGAATGAACTGAGAAAGTATGATCATGAACCTACATACCTATAAGGATATCCATGATACTTGGACCGGAATATTGACAGCAGCAAACTGAAGAAAAAAACCACCAAGCCTAATCCCACCAGACAGATTACTGTAAGAAAATCACAGATTACATTTAATAGACACAACTCAGTACAACTTCAAATAGACTCATTCAAGTGCTACTTCATGGTCACACAATTAGTTTTCCTGGGTAACATTACTCCATTTATAAGCAACTGTAGCATTTATTGTAATGTAAATATAAACTAATATACTGTATGTTTTTACAATGAATTAGGATAATGAAGATGCCACTTAAAATTTCCAATGATGCCATATTTTCCTGTGTGGAATTTTCATTATTTCAACAGAATTACAGAAAATTCTAATATAAATTAAGAAAATCCACAGTGATTACTCCACTGAAAATTGAGGAGGTCTTGGTTCATATTGGCACCAATAACTTAGGTAGGAAAGCAGAGAAGGTTCCAAATAGAGTATGAAGGGATTTAGGTTGAAAGCAGAAGAACAGGACCTCTTGGGTAGTAATCTCAGGATTGCTGCCTGTGCCACGCACCAGTGAGGGTAAGATTAGGATGAATGCATGGCTGAGGAACTGGTGCAAGGAGATGAGCTTCAGAATTCTGGATCATTGGGATATCTTCTGGAGAAGGTATGACCTGTATGAAAGGGATGGGTTACACCTGAACACGAGGGGAACCAATATCCTTGCAGACAGGTTTGCTAGAGCTATTGGGGAAGGTTTAAACTAATTTGGGAGGGGGATGGGGACCAGAGAGTTAGGGCTGGATATGGGGCAATTGATAAATAAATAGATGCAGTGTGCAATGAGACGGCCAGAAAGGAAAGGCAGATGACAGAGCAAAATTGCAGTAGGTCGAATGAGTTGCACTGTAACATCGGGACAACATTGGAAAGGGTGATAAATACGGGAGTGAAAGTGATACACAGTGCCTATAAAAAGCACGGATAGAACATTGGCTGATTGGCAAGATGCAGAAAATGGGAATAAAAGGAGCCTTTCCTATTGCAGGTGACTAGTGGTGGTCTGTAGGGGTCAACGTTGGGAGTATTTCTTTTTACGTTACATGTCAATGATTTGAATGACAGAATTGATGGCTTTGTGACCAAGTTTGCAGATGATAGCAGCGAGGCTGTAGAGGGACTGAGAAAGATTAAGCGAATGGGCAAAGAAGTGGTAGATGGAATATTGTTTCGGGAAGTGTGGTCAAAAAGTGTAGACTATTCACAAACAAGAGAAAACCTGCAGATACTGGAAATCCAAGCAACACACACAGGCTGCTGGACAAACACAACCTGAAATGTTGACCACTTAGTCACTTCCATAGATGCTGCTTAGCCAAGCATAGACCATTTTCTAAACGGTGGGGAAATTCAAAAATCCAAGGTGCAAATAGATTTGGGAGTCCTCAAGTAGGCCTCCCTAAAAGCTAACTTTCAGGCTGAGTCGGTGGTGAGAAAGGCAAACGCAATGTTTGCATTCAGAAAGGACTAGAATACAAAAGCTAGGATGTAATGCTGCAGCTTTACTTCTCTGGTGAGACCTCACTTGGAGTATTTTAAGCAATTGTGGGTCCTTTATCTAATAAAGGATATTCTGACATTGGACAGGATTCAGAGGAGGTTCATGAGAATGATTCCAGGAATGAAAAGGTTATTGTATGAGAAACTTTTGATGCCTGTGAGCTTGTACTTGCTAGAATTTAGAAAAATGAGGCGGTGGGGGGGGGGGGGGGTGATCTCATTGAAACCTATTGAATGTTGAATGGCCCAGATAGAGTGGAAGTGGGGAGGATGTTTCCTATAGAGGATGGATTCTAGGTCCAGAGGGCACACTCAGAACTGAGGGATGCCTATTTAGGATAGAGATGAGAAGATTTTTTTTAGCCAGAGGATGGTAAATCTGGAATTTGTTGCCCCAGATGACTGTGGAGGCCAGTTTATTGTGTGTATTTAAGATGGAGATCAATTGGTTCTTGATCAGTCAGGACATGAAAGGTTACAGGGAGAAGGGAGGAGAATGTGTTGAAAGGAAAAATGGAACAGCCATGATGAAATAGTGGAGGAGACTCAATAGGATGAATTGCCTGTTTCTGCTCCTGTCTTGTATGGTCTTACGGTCTTGTGGAAGCTATATAGCTCCACTGTTCAAAATATTCTAGATTTCATGCAGAAGTGGCACGGGAGTAATTATTTTACATTCATCAATGTAAGCAATATTGTGGCTGATTGCAGTTTTGTGGTGCTATCATATTAAGTACATCATAGAAACACAGAAGCAACTCCTGATGGCTTATAGTACATAAACTGAAATTATCATGATCAGCTGAAAATAAATGTCATTCTGCTGCGAACCAAAGAATTAATTCCATACTGCAACTAAATTTTACATGTCTGTCCTTCTCTACACATAGTTAATGACACAGCTCCATGTTGTCAAAGTAAAAGAAGCATCTCATTTGAGCTAGTCTATATCTGTGAACTTGCTGAGTGGGTATCAGCAGGGCTACTCAGATTATGCAGGATCACAATTAAGCATAGAACACAAGAGAATTGGTGTAGTGGCAGGCTCCCTCCTACCTTCAACTGGCTCATCAATTCAATATGATCACAGCTAATCTGCCCCAGGCTTCAACTGCTCTTCAGTCAGTTCTCCGTGGTCCTAACTTGCCTGATCTTTCAAATATGTACATACCTACTTCATTGTAAAGCACCCTTCATAATATTGCCTGCATAACTTTCAGAATTCCCAGAGAATCACCACCCTCTTTTGCAGTTTTAAATGATTGCCTCATAGGCTTGCAACTCTGTTTGAGATTTCATTACTTGTGGAAACATTTCAAATTCTATCCTATAATGCATGCTTAGAAACTTATAAATTTGATCACCTTTGATTTTTCTAAACTCCAAGATCCAAATGATACCTGGATCCCTCCAGATAGATAATGGAAGGGAAGTGACAGATTTGAGTTAGTGAAAGCCACTCATTGTAACTTCATAGGCAAACATTTAAGGACAGCCTAGTGGGAAGTTTTCTGAGTAATTCATTCATTTCAAGCAACTGTAGCATTTTTGGCATTATTAAGATTTAAATTAAATAACATTTTTGAAATGAGTTTTTTCAAAGGTTTAGTTCATATGTATAGCAGGCATGGGATCGGGTGGGTGGAGATCAATTGCAAGAGAAAATTTTTGCTTATATTCTCCCTCTTTTTCAACTTTTATTACCACATCTGCAAAACTGATCAAATGCACTTAGTACAAACAGAGAATTGCTGTTAAAATGTTATGCTTTGTGTGGCTCAGTTACACAATTTTATAAATAAAGTTTTTGTTCACTTCTGCATCAAGTACAATTCTATGCAGGTAATGGTCCTTTCTCTGTTCTGTGTGGCTAATGGCAACACATAATATTTCAACTAGAATTGCAGCAGATTCCATTGGGAATCACAATCTCACAAATCTAACAGTTCAGTTCTGAATGCCACCCAACCAAATTTTGATTTTTTTTTCTCTTCTGTTATATTTTTCAACCTTTATGATGTTAAAACATGAGTTTGGCCCTTTATTTTCAATAATGAATTACAGTCAACACCTGAGAAAGAGAGACAGTCTTTTAGCACAAAATGTTCTGTAACAGTAATTTTGTAATACACATAACAAATTATTAAAAATTATTAAACAATTATAAATGCTACAGTTAATCAATTTAAAATTCACTCGTAAAGTTTTAAGAGTGATCTTTCCTGTGATTCATGTCAGAATACTATGCATGTGTAAGAAGAAAAGCCTGGTAAGAAACAAACTACAGCAAATGTCAAAAATCTGACAATTCAGATTTTTCTTACATGATTCTCGAGTAATGCATAGTTACTTTCTAGATCTAGTTTGCCTATAAGATCAGCTCACAAGATCCTATAAGATCAGCCTTATAAGATTAGCTCATTGCCGACAACTTCAGTGATATGGAATTCCTTACAACAATGCTTTGGAATAAATATACTCTTAATTTTATGAACATTCACTTTTTTCTTGGAGAGAGCATACAATGCAAGAATTTTAAAAATGTCATTACAACATTTTTATATGGTATGTTTTATTTATCAGCAGCAAACAATAACATACCCTATTCTTCTCAGATGCAGTCATTATTGTGAGCTTACTCATTAAATAAATTTGAAATGTATTCTTTCATTACTCTGTATACATATTTATCTGATAGTCACAAAAGAAACACCAAGTGAAAATTTTAAAAAAACTGCAGATGCTGGAAACTTGAATAAGCTGGAAATACTCTGCCATTTTCAACATCATAATTTTTGCAACATAATAAATCTTTGCTACTCGGGCCTTGTTTGACATTTCAATTTAACCCAGAATCTATAACATTTATAGCACATAAAAAGAATTATAATTAAAATAACAGAACAAGCTTCACTGATGAAAAAAGGCATTGTAAAATTTACTTTTTTTACAGTGCTAGTAGACTAAACAGCTGGATGATGGGCATATGTTCAGGTTTTTTTTATATTTTGGTATATTTCTACTTAAGTCATTGTTCTGTACAAGGAATGACTGCAATTTTATTGTTGTCTAATGTTGTTAACTATACAAATGGAATCATTAGCATTAAACAAAAAATGAATAAAGGAGTATTAAAAAACAACTCTGATGCTGACTTCATAGCTTAAGCAACATATTTTATTTAATTTCTGAAAATTAACTTTTACGCATATTATGCTAAAAGTTGACTTAGAAATGCCTGTGTAACATTTTTTCTACAATGTCAAATGTCAGATATTTTATAGCAGATATTTTGATTGTTTAATTGTTTCAAATGCAATTCTGATGAGTGGTTGGCTTTTAACCTGGAATACATTGCCAGGAGGAAAAGAATTCAACTTTGGCATTCAAAAGAATTGAAAAAATGATTGAAAGGAAAAGCTTGTACGACAATGGAGAAAGAATGGGAGAATGGGGGAAACTGGATTCCACTTGTATTTTGCCTACATGAACTTGGTGTGTTGAACATTTATTTCCATGTCATCACCATTCTGAGACTGAACTGCACTGCTATTGCTAATCTCTCTATGGAAATGTTTCAGTATACTATTTACTTTTTAAAGCTTCCTGTTTTAATCTTATGGATGATAACAAAACCAATAGCAATATTCAGCAATAACCATCCCACTACTGTGTTGCCAGTGTTATTCTGATTTTAGCTGATGGAAACCAGCTAATGGGATTTGGTGTAGGTGGCACACCTCAACTCTGACCAAAATTCCCAATTCACCTGTGTAGTGTGTGCTTCCATATGCAGACATACTCAATTTGAGTGGAGTACAGTCACTGCAGTTGGATAGGAATAACCGCCATAGGCTTTTCCAGGAGCTCGTGGACTCCAGATGTACAAACGTTTGTACATAGTTGGAGTGCTAACACGTTCTACATAAACCACTACTTTCTTTATACCTATATTTGAATCCTAATGTATTTTTTAAGACTCTACTAATTGGAACCACAGATAAACTGGCCAAACATGAGTTCTGATGGGCTCAGACTGAAATAATAACCCTTTCAGCACTTCTGAAGTCTAATTTTCATGGATACTTTTGAAAGGATTGGGATAGTCATCCAAAAAATGGAAAAAGTCAAAGGAATGCTACAGGGTCCCAGTTACTTCAGTTCAGAGGCTTTAGGACTGAGACAAAAATGGCTTGCTCTTGGGCCAATTTAAGGTCAGCTGAATTACGCTCGCTATCTATATAATTGATATGTAAATTTGCATGCAAGCTAGAGCAGAATGATAGGGACAGAATGCTGTTGTCCATGTGGCTGGCTCCCTCTCTCCATGCAGCTGATGAATCCAAAGGAACGGCAGAGATACATTGGCACCAGTGATTTGCAGGATTTTTCAGTTAATGTTGAATTAAACGTAAGATGGCCTTAGGGACTCCATCTCCAGCTTTCTCCCTCAGGATGTACTCCAAAGTCTTCCTCATGGATGGGTATATCCGCATTAGTTTCAAAGTAAACATGAAAAAAGATAGGCCTGGTCTGCAGGCTGAGATTCTAAATTGAAGAAAGGTCAATTTTAATGGTATCAGAAAGGATCTGACAAGTGTGGATTTGGATGGACTGTTTTCTGTTTTAAGCAGTAGGCCTACCAAAGTAAAATTTTGAGAGTTCAAAGCTTGTATGTGCCTGTCAGAATAAAAGGTAACTGTAACAGGATTAGGGAACCTGGGTTTTCAGCAGATATTAAGGTATTGGTTAAGAAAAAAGGGAAGTGAATAGTGGGCGTAGGATTGTTTCAATAAATTAGATACTTATGGAATATAAGAAATGCAAGAGTACAATCAAGAAAGGAGTCATGAGGGCTAAAAGAAGTCATGAGGCTGCCCTGGCAGATAAGGTGAAGGAGGATCCAAAAGGTTTCTAGAGTTATGTTAAGAGCAAAAGGATTGCAAAAGGGACAAAATTGATCCTTTGGTATATCAGAATGTGTGGAGCCAAAATAGATTGAGGGGAGCTTGAATGATCTTTTCACAACTGTATTTAGTCAGGAGATGGACACAAAAGCGAAGCAAAACAGCATTAACTTCATGACTCCTATACAGATTACAGTGTTTGCTGTCTTGAGGCAAATTAGGCTGGATAAATCCCCAGGACCTGACAGGGTGTTCCCTTGGACCCTGTGGGAGGCAAGTGCTGAAATTCTAGGGATCATACCAGAGATATTTAAATCATCCTTAGCAACGAGTGAGGTACTGGAGGCAGGTGAGGGATGGGAGGATAACTAATGTTGTTCTGTTGTCTAAGATAGACTCTTAAAATCAACCACCAGCAAATTATAATTCGGTAAACCTGCCATCAGTAGTGGGAAAGTTATTGGCAGGTGTTCTAGAGGACCAGATATATGAGTATTTGGATAGACATGGATGGATTAGGTATAGCCAGTATAGCCCTCACCCTCATCTCCTCCATTTTCTATGCATTCACCCTCACCCCATCCTCCTGCCACCTTAACGGGGATAAAATTCCTCTTATCCTTACTTACCACCCCATGAGTCTTTGTATCTAATACATAAGTTTCCACAACTTTCTCTGTCTTCAACCAGATCATACCACCAAGCATGTATTTGCCTTCCTTCAACCCCCCCACTCTCCACATTCCACAAGGAACGCTATCTCCGTGATTTCCTTTTCCATTTGTCCCTTCCCACTGATCTTCTTGCTGACAGTTAATATTGCACCTGGCAGAAGTGCTACACCTGCCCATTCATCTCTGCCCACATTACTTTTCACGGCTCCAAACAGTCCTCTCAGGTGAGGCAAAACTTCATCTGTGAGTCTGTCATGGTTATTCAGTGCTCCAGGTGTGATCCCTTGTACATCAGTGAGACCTGACGTAGATTGAGGGACCATTTTGTTGAGCACCTTTGTTCCATCGCAACAATCATGATTTTCCGGTGGTTATTTAACTCCAGTCTCCATTTGCATTCCCATATGTTAGTCCATGGCATCCCCCACTGCTATGATAAGGCTAATTTCATGTGGAGGAGTGACATCTCATATTCTATCTAGGTAGCCTCCAACCTGGTGGCATGAACATCAATTTCTTTAATTTTCAGTAATTTCTCCTCCCTGCCCTTCTTTCTTTTTCCATTGCCCATACTGCCTTATTGGATCCTCTCTTACCCCTTCTTTTCTACTCACCTGCCCATCACCTCCTTTTGGTGCTCTTCTTACTTCCCTTTCTCCCATGGTCCACACACATCTCCTTTCAGGTTTCTTCTTCTTCAGCCCTTTAACTTTTCCACTTGTCACCTAACAGCTTCTCACTTCAACCCCCTTCCCCACTTACCTACCTTACCCCTCATCTGGCTTCAGCTATCACCTTCTAGTTGTACTTCCCCACAACACCCTCCTCCATCTTCTTATTCTGGTTTCTTCCCCCTTCCTTTCCAGTCTTGATGAAAACTTTTGGGCCAAAACATTGACTCTTCATTCCTTTCCATTGCTGCGGTTATGACAGACCTTGTCAATCACTTTGTTGTCCCTGCTGCTTTCATCATTTACTTTCATCACTGCCTCAGTCCAATTAGTAAGACACAACCTGCACTGCATAAAGCCATGTTGACCATTGCTAATTAAGCCAAATTCTCATAAATCTTATCTCTATTAATCCTCTGCAGTACCTTTACTAACACTAATGTGAGACTGACCAATCTAGAGTTTCCAGTTTCCCTTCTTGAAAAATGGATCAACATAAGTACTTACCAAAGACAGCATAAAGATATTGGTTAAACGAGCAATCTCATCTTTTGCCTCTCTTAATAACGTATTATATCTCATCAAACCCTGGGGACTTATCCTCCTGAATTCTTTTTAGGAGATCTAACGCTACCCCCTTCTTCATCTGAAAAAGCCCAAGATCCTCATTCTCCACATTCTTCCCTTGGTGAATACCGATGATGCAAAGTACCCATTTAAGTCCTAACATTTGTCTTCCAAACATATGTTTCCTCCTTTATCCTTGAGTGGTCCTTGGATGCATGGAACACCTTGGCATTCTCTTTAAACATATTTGACAAGGACTTTTCCTGCCTCCTCCTGACTCTCCTAATTCCATTCACGAGTTCTCTTCTAGCTTCTTTATAATCCTCAAGGGCTTTGTTCGATTTTTGTTTCCTAAAGCTTATGTACATTTCTTTTTCTCTTGTTGACTAAATTTACTATCCCCCTTGACATCCAAGGTCTCTTTACCTTGCCACCTTTGTTCTTAACTCTCCAGTACTCTGTGTGCGGTTAGGCTTTAAGCACCCTCTACATGTTAGATATGTACATTCCCAATGATCTCTCTCTAGTTCCTGCTTAATACTCTCATAGTTTGCCCTGCTCCCATTTAATACTCTCCCACAGGGTCTACATTTGTCCTTAACTATAACTACATTAAAACATAAGGCACTGTGATGACTTTTTTCTAATTCCTCTGCCTTTGAAAGGGCAGTCACTTGGCTAGGATCATTACCTAACACAAGGTTCAGTATGGCTCCTCTTTTTGTTGGATTATCTAAATATTAATTTAAGAAACCATCTTGGATGCAATTAGCAAATTCTGCACTATCTAATCCTCTTGCATTTAGGAGGCCCCAGTCTCTATGAGGGAACATAGAACATAGAAATCTACAGCACATTACAGGCTCTTCGGGCCACAATATTGTGTTGACCATGTAACCTACTCTAGAGACTGCCTAGAATTACCCTAGTGCATAGCCCTCTATTTTTCTAAGTTCCATGTACCTATCTAAGAGTCCCTTAAAATACACTATTGTATCTGTTTTCACCACCGCCACTGGCAGTGCATTCCATGCACCCACCACTCTCTGTGTGAAAAACTTAGCCCTGACATCAACTCAGTAACTATTTCCAGGCACCTTAGAACTATGTCTCTTCATGTTAGCCATTTGAACCCTGGGAAAAAAACCTCTGTCTATTCACACGTTTAATGCCTCCCATCATCTTATACACCTCTTTCAGCTCACCTCTCATCCTCTGTTACTCCAAGGAGAAAAGACCAAGTACACTCCACCTATTGTCATAAGTTACGCCCTCCAATCCAGGTTACATCCTTGTAAATCTCTTCAACACTTTCTCTATAGTATCCACATCCTTCCTATAGTGAGGAGACCAGAACTGAACACACTACTCCAAGTGGGGTCTGACCAAGGTCTTATATAACTGTAACATTGCCTCATGGCTCCATTGTTGAATTCCAAAACACCATACGCCTCCTTAACAACACCGCCAACCTGTGCAGCAGCTTTGAGTGTCCTATCAACACGGAATGCAAGACCTTTCAGATCCTGCATACTGTGAAGAGCCTTGGCATTTATATTATATTCTGTCTTCAAATTGAACCTACCAAAATGAACTACTTCATATTTATCTGGTTTGCTGTCCATCTGCCAACTGTCAGCCCAGTTCTGCATCCTATTGAAGTCCTGCTGTAACCTCTGATAACCCTCCAGATTATCCACAACACACCCAACCTTTGTGTCATCAGCAAACTTATTAACCCACTCTTCTACTTCTTCATCCAGGTCAATTATAAAAATCACAAAGAGAAGGGGTCCCAGAACAGATCCCTGTGGAATACCACTGGTCACCAGCCTCCATGCAGAATACGAACCATCTACAAACACTCTTTGCCTTCTATGGGCAAGCCAGTTCTGGACCCCCAAAGGTTTCTTTGGATCCCATGCCTCCTTACTTTCTGAAGGAGCCTTGCATGGGGAACCTTATCAAATGTCTTACTGAAATCCATATACACCACATCCACTGCTCTACCTTCATTAATGTGTTTTGTTACATCCTCAAAGATTTAATCAGGCTTGTAAGGCATGATCTGCCCTTGAAAAAGTCATGCTGACTCTCCGTAATCAGATTATGTCTCTCCAAATGATCTCAGATTATTTCAAGATGACGGTGCGATGCAGCTTGCAGTGGCCACTCTGGAGCTGATTATCTGTTATTTGTGAAGCGGGGTGCCATGCGCAATCATAATCGATTGAAAACGGACGTGGGAGCACAGAGGAACATTGGGAAATCTCCAGGAAGACCTTCTTTGTTGCTGCTGCTGCTGTGAAGTCCGGGACTCTGCTGGGAAGAACAGGCCCCCAGTCCTTGGGGTCGCGTTGCCGATGGCCATTGGCATTTGTCTTAATAAGCTCGGCAGAGGATGGTGCTCGGAGAAGCTGTGCTGGAGGGGATGGTCGTCGGCTCGGAGGTTCAACGGACTCGGAGTCCGCTGCGGTCAGGTCGCTTTTGCTGTGTGCTGCGTCTGTGAAGCTGGGATCGACAGAGCTTTCGTTGTGTGCTGCGTCTGCAAGACTGAGTCGGGCGGTGCCATGGAAGTCCATAGCGGGGGTATTCCCTTCTGCCGCCAGCGTGGGATGGCGAGTCTGTCGGGACCCTGGGGACTTGTGGAAACTGTGTGGTGATTTCTTTTTAACTTATAGTCCTTTAACATATTTGGACTATTTGTACTGTGCCCATAGTCTGTTTTTTATCAACTATGCTATTGTTTGCACTGTTGTAACTATGTGGTTTTGTGCAGGTCTTGTAGCTTTAGAGCTTGGTCTTGTTTGTCTGGTGCATTTGGAGCTCCTTTCCGGGGAACGCGCTAGGACAGTAGTACGATATTAATACGCAGCAGCCTCTCTGGATTCTGGATTGGGGATTGCCAAACGTTATGTGGATTTTCTAGTGTAGTCTGTTTTGTCATATGCTTTTGTGATATCATTATGGAGGAACGTTGTCTCATTTTTTAACTGCATTGCATTTGTGGTTTCTAAATGACAATAAACTGAATCTGAATCTGAATAAATCCTGCCTCTTAGGATCTTCTCCTTGCCCACCACAGAAGTCAGACTCAATGGTCTGTAATTTTCTGGGTTATCTCTACTTCATTTCTTGAACAAGGGAACAACATCTGCAACCCTCCAATCCTCTGGTGCTTCTCCCGTCCCTATTGATGACGCAAAGATCATCGCAAGAGGCTCAGCAATCTCCTCCCTTGCTTCCCACAGTAGCCTAAGGTATATCTCATCTGGTCCCGGTGACTTATCTAACTTAATGCTTTTCAAAAGCTCAAGCTCATCCTCTTTCTTAATGTCTATACACTGAAGTGTTTCAGTCCACAGGGAGTCATCCCCACAATTACCAAGGTCGTTTCCCTGGTGAATACTGAAGCAAAGTATTCAGTAAATACCTTTTCTACCTCCTCCAACTCCATGCACACATTTCCACTATCACACCTGATTCGTCCTACTCTCACACAGCTCATCCTCTTGCTCTTCACATGCTTGTAGAGTGCCTTGGGGATTTCCTTAATCCTGCTCGCCAGGACCTTCTCATAGCCCCTTCTGGCTCTCCTAATTCTATTCTTAAGCTCCTGCCTAGAAACCTTGTAATTTTTCTACAGCTCTAACAGAAACTAGTTTCTTGAACCTTCCATAAGCTTTTCTTTTCTTCTTAACTAGATTTTCTACATCCTTTGTGAGAGAAATGATTCTTAAGGAGTCCATTTAGAATGTGCTGACACAGAAAGAACGTGCAAAGCAACTTGCAGGGCAACGTATAAACCAATTTGCAAAATCAGGATGAAACAATAGCTTGCTGATTAAAGAAGCGATACAGGTAACGGGAAGACATGCTTAACGGTTGAACAATAATGGTGTTAATGCGCTGAGGCTGATAAGTGGGCCAAAGGGTAGTCACATTTGTAATTTTGTAATGAGATTAAGGAAGAATGTCTGCACCTCACATGGGTGCAACTCACAAAGTCGTAAACAACTAGGGTATAAAAAAACTGTGCAAAGTGTAATTCGGCACTCAATCTAGCAGGAGCTGGTTGGGTCCGACTCTGCAGACTCGAAAAATAAAGTTTACCGTTCTGCAAATTGCTGAGACTCAGTGTGCTTCTGACAACGTGGGGGCTCGTCCGGGATCCACACTCCGGCCGCGGTGGACACGAGGAAGGACATCGGAGACGGTGCACCCCGCCGAGTTTGGCGGTCCCTGACTCCTTGCTCGTCGCTCCAGCGCGGCTTGAGCGAGTGATATCCGGACAGCGCAGAGCGGTAAACGGGGAGAAGGGGACAGTACCTGGTACTGGAAGTCCCCAGGACGCACCGGGTAAGTGCCTACTATTATAGTAGAACGGTGCGGGAATAAGTAAGGACGGAGAAGACCGGGATCGCTACCTGGGGGTCCTCCTGATTAAGTAAGAGCGGAATAAGATGGGAGGGGGTGGCTCTAAAAAGAAAGAGGAGACGGAGAAGACCGGGACCATACCCGGGGGTTCCTCCTGATAGCCCCCTCGGTAGAATGTTTGAGAATTGGGGATGTGGAAGACTAAAAGGGAAACAAAAGAAAAAAATGATACAGTACTGTTTAATTTGGTCGAAACAGCCGATAGAAAAACCTGCGGTCTGGTGGCCGCGGCTTGGGTCTGAGGAGGATTGGGTACGACAAGCCTTAAACATTTACGTTAATTCAAAACCAAATGTAAAACCGGAAGAAATTGCTTATGCTTTTTGTTGGGCTCCCTGGCCAGGAGTAACAACAAAGAGTTTTAAGTTGGGCATTAAAGGGGAGCGGAAGTGGGACCCACTCGATCATTTACCCCCTCCCTATGTCCAGCCTTCTGCGCCCTTTGCGGGAGCAGAGGGAGGACGTGAAGAAAGTTAAAAAAAACAGAAGAAATAGACCCGGAGAGGGAAGAGAGGGATGTTAGGGAAAAAGCAAAAGCAAGGATCGAAACAAGGAGTGTGACAAGAGCAGATAAGAAAAAGAAAGACGAATTAAAAAAGGAAGAGGTACAGCTGTGTCCCCTTCGAGAGGTTCCAATGGGAGGAGCACGAGGAGGGACAGGATTTGTAAACGTCCCTCTGACAAGTACCGAAGTACGAGGATTTAAGAAAGATATGAAAACTTTATTAGAAGATCCAATGGGACTGGCAGAACAGTTGGATCAATTCTTAGGACCTAATGTTTACACTTGGGAAGAAATGCATGCGATTATGGGAACGCTATTTTCTGCACAAGAGAGGCAAATGATACGACAAGCTGCAATATCAATTTGGGGAAGGGAACAGCCGAATGAGTTACCGGGGGACCGGAAATTTCCAGTAAACGACCCACAGTGGGACAAACAAGCAGAAAAGAGAAGACGGCAATATCCCATTGCCATGGAAGGGAGGAGGGGATTACAACCTGTAATTGAGACATTAGTATCAGATGGACTCCTGGAAGAATGTATGTCACCCTTTAATACCCCCATCCTACCGGTCCGAAAGCCCGACGGCACGTATCGAATGGTTCAAGATCTGAGAGGCTTAAATGCGGTAGTCCAAACACGATACCCGGTAGTGCCTAACCCCTATACATTAATGAGCAAAATACCTCCTGAACATGAATGGTTCAGTGTGATAGATCTAAAAGATGCCTTTTGGAGTTGCCCGTTGGAGGAAGGTAGCCGAGATATGTTCGCATTTGAATGGGAAAATCCATTCACTGGGCGGAAGAAGCAACTCCGGTGGACCGTCTTGCCCCAAGGGTTCACGGAGTCCCCAAACCTATTCGAACAGGTACTGGAGCAAGTATTGGCTGGATTCCATTGTACCGAAAAGAACCAACTATTACAGTATGTCGATGACCTACTACTATCGGGACCAGCAGAGGAGGTAGTGCGAGACGATACTATAAGACTCCTGAATTACCTAGGAGAAAAAGGATTGCGGGTGTCCAAGAAGAAACTGCAATTTGTCGAGAAGGAAATAACATATCTCGGACACAGAGTCAGTAAAGGGCACCGCCAAATAACCCCAGAAAGAATAGCGGGAATAACTAAAATACCGCTTCCCAGGACAAAGAAGGAAATAAGACAATTTCTGGGCTTAGTGGGCTATTGCCGGATTTGGATAGAGAATTATACCTCCCTGGTGAAGTTTATGTACGACAAATTGGCAAAGGAAGACCGGGGAATAATCAGCTGGACCGAAGAAGAAGAACAGAAGTTCAGGAAAATAAAAGGGCAACTAATTCGGGCCCCGGTATTAACACTGCCAGCACTGGAAAAGCCCTTTCAGCTGTATGCAACAAACAATGAAGGAACTGCGTTAGGAGTACTAACCCAAGAAAAAGGAGGAAAGCGGCAACCTGTGGCCTTTTTATCAAAAATGTTAGACCCGGTATCCCGGGGATGGCCGACGTGCATACAAGCCGTAGCGGCAGCAGCCGTACTAGTAGAAGAAGCACGGAAATTAACCTTTGGGGGAAGAATGACGGTGTATACCCCGCACTCCGTTAGCACCCTCTTAGCCCAAAAAGCTCAGCGGTGGTTGACGGACTCTCGCATACTGAAATACGAAACCATTCTGATGGTCGGGGATGATTTAAGCTTTGAAAAGAACAATAGTTGTAACCAGGCACAGTTCTTATACGGGGAATCAACAGGGGAGGAAACCGAGCATAACTGCGTGGAGCTAACAGACCTTCAGACAAAAAGTAGGGAAGATCTACAAGAAGTTCCCCTAATTGAAGGCGAGGAACTATATATCGACGGCTCCTCCAGATGCATCAATGGGGTACGACACAGTGGATATGCTATTATAGACGGGAGGACTAGGGAGACGGTGGAGTCCGGCCGGCTCCCAGGTAATTGGTCAGCCCAGTCTTGTGAACTATATGCCTTGCAGAGAGGACTGCAACTGTTAAGAAACAAAATAGGCACTATATACACCGATTCTAAGTATGCCTATGGAGTGGTACACACCTTCGGAAAGATTTGGAAAGAACGGGGGTTGATAACAGCCAGGGGAAGGGAATTAGCTCACGAACAAATGATAAGCATGACTCTGGAAGCTCTAACACTACCACAAGAAATTGCAGTGGTTCACGTTCCAGGACATCAACGAGGAACAGTCCCGGAAGCAATAGGAAACCGGCTCGCAGATGAAGAAGCCAAGCGGGCAGCAATGGAAAAAACGGTCCGACTTCTAACCCTGATACCAATAAGGGAAGGGCTTAACAAACTACCAGTATTCACCCAAGTAGAAATAGACGCTATGAGCCAGCTGGGAGCCCGACAAACATCAGAAGGCGAGTGGACGACCCCCGACGGACGGCAAGTACTGAATAAGGAAGTAACTCGTCATATACTGCAACAACTACACCAACAAAGCCATTGGGGAGTGCAAGCTATGTGCGACACTATCCTAAGGGACTATGTTTGTAAAGGGATATTCACACTAGCTCAACAGGAGGTGTGGGGCTGTTACACCTGCCAAAAGGTAAACAAGAAAATGATGCGTGCCACCCATAAAGGGGGACAAACACTAGCCGTCCGACCGTTCCATCGGATCCAAATAGACTTTACGGAACTACCACAAGTTCAGAGATGGAAGTACCTGTTAGTAATTGTGGATCACTTCACTAGGTGGGTGGAAGCATTCCCAACCACTAAAGCGGACGCCCCTACAGTGGCACGGATCCTATTAGAAAATATAGTCCCGAGATATGGAATAATGGGGTCTATTGATTCAGATAGGGGAACACACTTTGCCTCAAAAACACACCAGTTAATCTGTGACGCCTTGGGAATCCAGTGGAAGCTGCACACCCCCTGGCACCCTCAGAGCTCAGGAAGAGTTGAGAGGATGAACAGTACTTTGAAGACGCAATTGACAAAACTAATGATGGAAACCAAGCTACCCTGGACCAAGTGTCTACCCCGGCCCTACTAAGAATCCGCACGGCTCCTCGAAAAGATATAGGAGTATCCCCTTATGAAATGTTGTTTGGCCTTCCATATTGGAACAAGGTGGAGGGCTATCCTTCCCTGCAAGGGGGAGATGTCTTTGTAAGGGACTATTTACAGGCACTGTCTCGTTCTTTTGCAGAATTGCGCAGGAAGGGGTTACTCGCACAAACCCCACCTCTGGACTTCGCACTCCACCGAACTCAGCCCGGTGACTGGGTCCTGATTAAGACTTGGAAGCCAGAGAAGTTACAGCCACAGTGGGAAGGCCCATTCCAGGTGCTACTGACCACCGAAGCCGCAGTAAGGACAAAAGAAAAAGGGTGGACCCACGCCGCGAGAATCAAGGGACCCGTAAAGCCCGAAGAAGGTGCAGAATGGACTTGCGTCCAGGGAGGAGACCCGATGGTGCTAAAGCTCAAAAGACGGACAGAATGAACTTTGGGACTGTAATGTATATACTGCTATTGTTGAGAAGCGCTGAAGGGGGATGTGATAAGTGCAGGACGACGGTAAGGGTGGGCATGACGGTTTTTCCAGGGTCCTTTGTATCACACTCTCATGTAAACGAGAAATGTTATGACTACAACAAAAAGGAGGAATGCCTGGAAAACGGAAGGCGATATTATCAAGTAAGAAATAAGGGATATGTGTGGGGGTTTGGGGGCCAAGGATTAGGGGTATATGGGAGTGTTACCACTTGTCCTCCCAAGGATAAATGGCTATGCATTAACAAGGGAGGACAGTGGGATATTCCCTCGATATTGGTAGACGATTATGTGGATAAAGTTAAGGAAACTATAATCCAGAATGAGAAAAAGAAAATAGCTGAGGAAACTCAACACAGACAAAAAGCTGCAGTCTCCACAGACCCATCGATATACCAAGAAATAGAAAGGGAGATTACGCTACCAGACGTAAAAGAAAACCTCTTTATAGATCTGGCAACTCGGATAGCAGGCAGTCTAAATATTAGCAACTGTTGGGTCTGTGGAGGGCCACACATGAGTGAACAATGGCCTTGGCGGGGTGAAAGCCTAAATACATGGGAATTAATTCAGCGGAACTGGACGGTGGTTAAGGATAGAAGGAAGCAGGGGTGGGAACTAACAAATCTCCCCGAAGGACAAATATGTGTTGCGCGGGACGGGAAAATAAAAGTAGGAAAAAGCCCCTGTCAGAGCATTAAGTATAAAGAGCAGAGCGGAAACATTACCTGGTGGCCAGAGGAACCGAAATGGTATATTACCATAGAACCAAAAGGAAACTGTACGCCCCTCGGGAATACCCCCGAAGTATGGAATTGTACTGGAACGGACCCATACCACGGAATTCCTGGGGTGAGCGAGGTTTGGAACAAAGGACAGGGTGTTGCCCCAGAGGGATTGTTTTGGATTTGCGGAGGTAGGGCATACACACGCCTGTTGCCCAACTGGGGGGGAGTGTGTTTCCTGGGAATTATCCGGCCTGAATTCTTCCTGTTGCCCGAGGAGGATGACAAAGC
Organism: Hypanus sabinus; assembly: GCF_030144855.1. Lineage (NCBI taxonomy): Eukaryota > Metazoa > Chordata > Chondrichthyes > Myliobatiformes > Dasyatidae > Hypanus > Hypanus sabinus. Next base: position 57,450,575 of record NC_082719.1, on the reverse strand, counting down.
ATTGGGGGTAAAGGTATTTGATTCCCTACGAAGAAGTAGGCGAGAGTTGCAGGTTGGAGACTGGGGAGATAGCTGGCCACCCGCCCGGATTATTGAGTATTATGGACCAGCGACCTGGGCTCAGGATGGGTCTTGGGGATATAGGACGCCCATATACATGCTAAACCGAATAATCAGACTACAGGCGGTGGTAGAAGTAATTACAAATCAGACTGCATTGGCCCTGGAACTACTAGCTAAGCAACAAAATCAGATGCGCACTGCTATTTATCAGAACCGCTTGGCATTAGATTATTTGCTTGCGGCTGAAGGAGGAGTATGTGGAAAGTTTAATCTAACTAACTGCTGCTTAAAAATAGATGACAACGGAAAGGTGGTTCAAAAAATATCAGATAAAATAAGGAAACTGGCCCACGTGCCGGTACAGACCTGGAAGCCGCTGGGGTATTGGGACTGGCTGGACGGATGGTTGAAAGGAGGCTGGTGGCGAACCGCTTTAGGGGTTATAGGAGGGGGATTGATGGTCCTCCTTCTGCTACCATGTCTGATTCCCTGCTTGCGGGAGCTAGTAGCTCGGGTGGCAAGACAAGCTGATCCTGTTCAGGTACTCCTACAAAGGGAAATAGAGCTAGAGGAAGAAGCCTATGTAAACCCGTGGCAAAAGCCCAACTGATAGCACATTCTAAAAAGAAAAAGGGTGGATTGAGAGAAATGATTCTTAAGGAGTCCATTTAGAATGTGCTGACACAGAAAGAACGTGCAAAGCAACTTGCAGGGCAACGTATAAACCAATTTGCAAAATCAGGATGAAACAATAGCTTGCTGATTAAAGAAGCGATACAGGTAACGGGAAGACATGCTTAACGGTTGAACAATAATGGTGTTAATGCGCTGAGGCTGATAAGTGGGCCAAAGGGTAGTCACATTTGTAATTTTGTAATGAGATTAAGGAAGAATGTCTGCACCTCACATGGGTGCAACTCACAAAGTCGTAAACAACTAGGGTATAAAAAAACTGTGCAAAGTGTAATTCGGCACTCAATCTAGCAGGAGCTGGTTGGGTCCGACTCTGCAGACTCGAAAAATAAAGTTTACCGTTCTGCAAATTGCTGAGACTCAGTGTGTTTCTGACACTTTGTACACTATGGTTCTTTACACTCTACCACCCTTTCCCTGCCTCAATGGAACATACCTATGCAGAATTCCATGCAAATGTTCCCTGAACATTTGCCACATTTCTGCCATGCATTTCCCTGAGAACATCTGCTCCCAATTTATGCTCTCAAGCTCCTACCTAATAGTAACATATTTTTCCCTACCCCAATTAAATCTTTTCCCAAATTGTCTGCTCCTACCCCTCTCCAGTGCTATGGTGAAGGAGAAAAAGTTATGGTCACTACTTCCAAAATGCTCTCCCACCAAGAGATCTGACACCTGACCAGGTTAATTTCCTAATATCACATCAAGTACAGCCTCTCCTCTAGTTGGCTTATCTACATATTGTGTCAGGAAACCTTTCTGAACACACCTAACAAACTCCACCCCATCTAAACCCCTTGCGCTAAGGAGATGCCAATCAATATTAGGAAAGTTAAAATCTACCATCACAACAACCCTATTATTATTGCACCGTTCCAGGATCTGCCTCCCTATCTGCTCCTCGATGTCTGTGTTACTATTGGGGAGGGTCTATAAAAATCACCCACTAGAGTTATTGCCCCTTTCCTGTTTCTGACTTCCACCCACAGAGTCTCAGTAGACCATCCCTCCATGACTTCCTCCTTTTCTGCACTCTGTGACATTATCCCTAATTAGCAAAGCCACATTCCCACCTCTTTTGCCTCCTTCTCTGTTCTCTTTGAAACATCTAAAGCCTGCCACTCTCAATAGCCATTCCTGCTCCTAAGACAACCAAACCTCTGTAACAGCCACATCACAGTTCCACATATTGACCCACGCTCTAAGTTCATTCAACTTGTTTACGATACACCTTGCATTAAAATAGACACATCTCAAACCATCGGGCTAAGTGCTTCTTTAACATCTGTCTGTCCTTCCTCACAAACTCCCTACAAGCTGTCTCTACTTGTGCTCCAACCTCCCCATCCTCCACCTCTTCATTTCAGTTCCCACCCCTCTGCAAATCTAATTTAAACCCTCCCTAATAGCATTAGCAAACCTCCCCACCAGAACATTGGTCCCCCTCAGATTCAAGTGCAACCCATCCTTTTTGTACTGGTCACACCTGCCCTAGAAGAGATCTGAATGATCCAAAAATCTGAATCTCTGCCCCCTGCTCCAATCCTTCAGTCATGCATTTATCCTCCACCCCATTCTAATCCTATACTCACTGTCCCATGGCACAGGCAGCGATCCCGAGATTACTCCCTTTGAGATCCTGCTTTCAGCTTCCTTCCTAACTCCCTGTATTCTGCTATCAGGACCTCTACCCTTTCTCTACCTATGTCGTTGGTACCAATATGTACCACAACCTCTGGCTGCTCACCCTCCCATTTCAGGATATTGTGGTCATGCTCAGAAACATCACAAACCCTGGCACTTGGGAGCCAAACTACCATCCTCTTGTTTCTTCCCCCCCATCTGTCCCCCTAACTATAGAGTCCCCTATTACCGCTGCCCTCTTCTTCTACAGGGCCAGACTCAGTGCCAGAGGTACAGCCACCGTTGATTCCCCCAGGTAAGTCCCACCCCACAACAGCACTCAAAATGGAAGTTTCAGTTACCCACGGCAACAACCCTGTTGTTTAACCACCTTTCCCTAATCTGCCTGCATGTCTGATTTTCAATGTCCTGGTGGCTACTGGTGTATAAATCATCAGTGTGGTGTACCTTCCTAATTTTTGAGCTGTACCCACATATAAGTGAATGAGGTCTCCATCATAAACCCTCTGACTGCAGTTGTGATACTGTCTTTGATTAATAGTGTAACATTCCCTTTTACCTCCTTTTCTATCTTGCCTAAAACATAGAAACCTTGGACTATTAAGCATCCATTTCTGTGCCTCTCTCAAACAAGTTTCTAAATATATAATATACAATTAAATAATGAATTTATAATGTTAACTATTTTTAGCAAAGTGTCACTTTTGTTACATTTCTGGATCTAGCAAAATATAAACATAAAATCTAATTCCATTGCTTTAGCATCAAATTTGTGCCTGAGCTTGAATGTAAGAAAAGCACTCCATGGTACTCCAGTTATCTCTGGATAGGCTTGCTCATACATAATAAATCACGAGTACTTCTGCAGTAATGGAAGTAGATTTTGGCCCTGAAAACTTGCACAACTTTCATCCAAATATAAACATTGGGATCATTCTACCACTGACTTATGATTCCTGCACCTTACTTCCAGTCTTCTCTGAATTCTATTTCATAACTTAGTTTTCAATATTTTGCATGGATGATTTTTTGTCCTCTCTCTTTCTACTGTTTTCATTTTCACTTTAACTTCTCTACTTTTACTTTTATGTTCTAATTTCATTTCTTCTGATTGTTTTATTAATTTTTAATTTATTCTTGCAAACAGAAATGTTTATGAACACAAGGAGTGATACTCTATATATTAGTAGGCAAGATGTCAGAAAAAGTATTGTATAATTCACTATGTCACTTTAGACATGCTTCATATATTTTGTTTGTTTAAACACCCATACAATATTAGTAGCTTTTATAAATATTAGCACATCCTTTGTTGTACAAGTGCACTATATTAGCTTGATAGTAGGCTTAAGGCATGGCATTGATGTAAAAACAATGAGATCCTAACAGCTACTACATAAATGCAAAATCTTTTCTTCATGCATCTAGACGTTGATTGTTTCGTATTTAAGAAAACGTCCTCTTTGTTCTAATTATTTAGATTACACCTTCCCCGCTGAGCTGAATTTAGTAGAGAATGTAAAATTGGCACCATGTGATTTTAATTGCAGAATTCCTTATAAGGATAATGTTAACTGGAATGTTGTCTTCCACCATTGTGTCTCACACTCAGAGCCTCTTGTTTCTCATGCCTCTCATGTCTTTGCAGTTTCATGCAGGAGAACACTAAGCCATTCCTGTTGCTTGCTCCTTCTGAACACTTTAGTGTTGATGCACACAGGTGGGGAAAAGGGGGAGGGGGCAGTGCTGGTGTAAATTGGGGATGGGTAGTCATTGGTGGCAAGAATTTGAAATGTTTTTAAGTTCAATGAGACTGACAACTGTCAATGAGAAAGAAAATGTGAAGGAAACAAGTAATTAGAAATTCTGAAAACCACAGTTACAGCAATTTCAGTTAACTTTCTACTGTAATATCAGGAGGTTGGAACTATTCCATGCGCATATTAGCTTAAACTTCCAAAAATTGATTGATCCGGACAACTGCACGATGGCAGAGCTATGTGAAGAAACTATATTTGTCTTTGGAGGACAATTGCAGTAGGAACACTTTAAGAAATCTGCATTTATGAATGCTAGGTAAGAATAGATGCATGGATGAATATCAGGAAATGCAGAGGAAATTTGACCCAAAAGCAAAGAGGTAGAGATGATTTACTAGCATTATTAAACAACAACTTTATTCATAGACTACAAAACAGCAAGTCATGCGGGGCCACAAAACAAGGGAGAACAGAAAGTAAACACAACAGGCAACAAGGTAAACTTTAGGCAGGAAGAGTGAAGTCGAGCAGCAACTGGGTGAAACTGATGGGTTTGATGAGTGAACAAGGACTGTGCATGAGAAGTGGGATCTGAAAGGTGAAGGTATTAAACTAATGAACATTTTGGACCTTATGTTACATTGGTTTATTTTTCCACAAATGCTGAGCAGCCTACTGATTCTAGTGTTTTCTGTGCTTTTCTTTTCAGATTTCTAACATCTACACTTCTCACAATTTTCTTTGATTCTTAGACTGTCTTATTTATTAACTGACAAATTCATCTGTTGGAGAAGTGACAGACAGGTTCAATTTGTAATCAGGAATGGATGGCTAATTATGAAAATGTAGACTGGGAGACTGCATTGCAAAGCACCTAAGCGCCCTCCGTCAGAAACAGTGGGATCTCCCAGAGGCCACCCATTTTAATTCCACTTCCCATTCCCATTCTGACATGTCAGCCCATGGCATCCTCTATTGTTACGATGAGGCCACTCTCAGGTTGGAGGAGCAACACCATATATTCCCTCTGGGTATCCTGTAACCTGATGGCATGAACATCAATGTTTCTAACTTCTAGTAATGGCTCACCCCCACCATTCCCTATTCCCATTTCCCTCTCTCACCTTATCTCCTTACCTGCCCATCACCTCCCTCAGGTGTTCTTCCCTCTTCCCTTTCTTCCATGGCTTTCTGTCCTCCCCTAACAGATACCCACTTCTCCAGCCCTTTATCACTTTCCCCAATCGACTTCCCAGCTCTTTACTTCACCCCCCACCCTGGTTTCACCTATCACCTACTATACTACCTTGTATTTCTTTCTCCCTTACCATCGCCTTCTTACTGTGACTTCCCATCTTTTTTCTCCAGTTCTGATGAAGGGTCTCGGCCCGAAACATCAACTGTTTACTCTTTTCCATGGAGGCTGCCTGGCCTGCTGAGTTCCTCCAGCATTTTGTGTGTGTTGTTTAAGCAAGTAAAGCAAGTTACATCTCTGGAGTTCATTGAATTTGAATTGAGTTGATTTTATTTCTTACATTCTTCTCATACATGAGGAGTAAAAATCTTTATGTTATTTCTCCGTCTAAATGCGCAATGTGCAATCATAGTAATTTACAATAATTTATAATAAACAGAACAGTTAATGTAACATCGAAATATACTCAAATCAGTGTGAGTTAGTCAGTCTGATGGCCTGGTGGAAGAAGCTGTCCCGGAGCCTGTTGGTCCTGGTTTTTATGTTGTGGTACCGTTTCCCAGATGGTAGCAGCTGGAATAGATTGTGGTTGAGGTGACTCGGGTCCCCAATGATCCTTCGGGCCCTTTTATTTACAACTGTCTTTGTAAATGTCCTGAATCATGTGAAGTTCACAACTACAGATGTGCTGAGCTGTCCACACCACTCTCTGCAGAATACTGCGATTGAGGGAGGTACAGTTCCCATACCAGGCAGTGATACAGCCAGTCAGGATGCTCTCAGTTGTGCCACTGTAGAAAGTTCTTAGGATTTGGGGGCCCATACTAAACTTTCTAAACTGTCTGAGATGAAAAGCTGTTGTGCCTTTTGCACCACACAGCTGGTGTGTACAGGCCACGTGAGGTCCTCGATGATGTGGTTGCTGAGGAACTTAAAGCTGATTACCCTCTCAACCCCAGATCCATTGATGTCAATAGGGGTTAGCCGTTAGGGGTTAGGGGTTACATTCTTCCTGTAATCCACAACCAGCTCCTTTGTTTTTGTGACATTGAGGGAGAGGTTGTTTTCTTGACATCACTGCTGTGTCAGAGAGATGATTTCTTCACTGTAGGCCACCTCTTTACTGTTTGAGATTATTGTTTGTATTGTATTGTTCTTATTTCAGGAAGAATGTTGATCCATCGGAAGCAGTTCAGAGAATGTTCATTTGACTAATTCCTGGAATAGACAGGTTGCATTGAAGAAAGGTTGAAAAGGCCAGATTCTACCTGCTGGAGTTTACAAGGATGAGAGGGGATCTATCTGGAAGATTTAATTTCCTGCAGCAAAAAAATACATAAACTGATGGAGGAACTCAGTGGGTCAAGTAGCTTCTGTGGAAGAAATCGTACAGTTGATATTTCAGGTCAAAACACTGTTTCAAGTGTACAACAAAGATGGCCAGTATAAAGAAGTGAGAGTGAAAGGAGAGGCTGAGTTAGGTAGGAGATCGGTGGAACCAGGTGAGGAGGGAGATGATAAACTGATGGAGCCAGGTGGTAAAGGAGGGGGCAGTGGTGAAGATAGTGGCTGTCCAATTGCTCATACTAAGTTTAATTGAAGGTTCCATGTTATAATTGCAGGCAGCTTGACCAACTAACCAACATATTTTGAGAAAATAATTGTGAGCCTTTGTAAGCAACTGTAATAAAATTGCCCATGCAAATTTAGCAGTCATTACCTAACTGCCGAGATTATCAAGAATCACATTCAGAATGAGAAACAGATTCATTATCACTGACAAAAACTATGAAAACACGACCTATACCATGTCAAATTAGTTAAACAAATACAAGGAAAATTAGATTTAAAATAGTGCATCAGGTATATTTTTCTTTGCAACTTTTCTTTCAATATAACATCTTTTATAATTGCTTCTTATAATTATTTTGTAACTACAAATTCAGAAGCATTAATCCTCAAAGGCCATGCAAGTGGCTTCACCGTTCTCATGGAGAGCAAGCAAAGTCAGCTGTCACCTTTGATCTGGGTGAGCATTTAAATTGTCTAAATAGCTTATCGCACCTTGCACTAGGACCTGGGCATCACTGCTGTGAAAGGCTCTGGGTCTAGAACACACCACTCAGCAACTCGTTTTGGGCTCAGATTTCATCACCAAGCCCAAAGCCACTCTCAAGTAATTCAAATCAGCTCGGCACCCAGAGCAATCCAACCTCACTCCCAGGCTAGCTGCACAGGCATCAGTACTCCATCTGCAGCATTTCTGCAACACACCATCTCATCTCATCCCCTTCACAAAAGATATTTCTAGTGAAGGTTTTAGTCGGATTTGTTAGCTTTTTGACTAATACAAAGCTGTCACATATGTTCAGTCGTGCCATCTTAACCAGAAGTTTTGGGCCAGCTATTAAAGAACAAAAGATAATCAAGAACATAGCTGGGATTCCCTTTGTTTATTTGGGACACCGACACTTAAGTGGGGCAGGAGACTGTTGTTGAATAGTTTCTAACTAGCATCGGCTGTGTGTACTTGCCTGGCTATTAGAGGCTACACCATGCTTAGAGTGAACAGTCTTTAAATAATGTTAGATTTATATGTTTGTGGCCAAAAAGTAGTGATTTTTGTCACTGATAGATGGTCACAATTCAGAACTATTTTGCTCACTGCATTTTCAAGCATTCAGGTTTAGAGATGCTAGAAATGGCAGGGAGTTGAAATGGAATGATTTCATTACTTCAACAAGTTAGAAACTATAAAGAATTTGAGGGTATTGACAATCGTCTTGAATGTAACAATGAAAATGAAGATTTGGAAGACACATTCATCAAAAGGATTGTACGAAGGCAGTCCATTATCTGCACTAGGTGTCAATCTAAAGAACATGGCAGTGTACACTGGATTAATTTCACTGTCAATAATTATAACAGTAATTTAAATATAGTTTTATAGTATTTTAGTAGTATTAATAGTGTTATAGTTTGTGCTGTATTTCATTTAAATATATAATTTGTTACTCAGTAAAACAGCAGTTTGTATTTTTCATACCTTTTTAATGATTTCCAAGAAACTGGATAATTGGGGCAGATACTTAATTGGGTCAAAATGTACTGATCTTGACATGCCCACTATACATGAAATTATATAAAAAAAAGGTGAATTCTCCAGAAATTAGAAGGTTAAAAGATGGGCCTAGAAATTAATTTACTAAATTTTAATGGTGTTATGTGTCACCTTAAAGCTGATTTTAAAAGTTCTATAAACATCATGACTTTCAGTTGAGAGATTCAAAGAACATCACATGAATAAAGTTATTAACAGCAAGTATCACTATTAATATATTAAAAAGAAGAAAGTTTGGAGATTAAGCTATCTTGCAAGGTTCCTCATAAAAATAAGGGCATTAGACTTCCCCATTAACTTAGTAACAGCTCTTTGAAATTATTTGATGTTAATCAAGTGTGATCTTTACTTCCACATCTGACTACTGTTTCCCTCATTACTCATACTCATTTGTTTGGTCTTCCTCAGTTTGTATTTTCAGATGCCTGTTTGGCTGCCTTTTAAACCAGCTACTCTGCATTCAGGATGTAGACATCTCATTATGGGTCTTTCTGGGTCATAGAAACATATGAGGGTTCATAAGAATTACATAATTTCAGCATGTTATCTATGAGTTTTGATGCAAAGCATTCTCTTAAAATAAGCTCCCTGACCTCAATATTTTCCTTGCTTTATCTGGTATGCACTATATTTTTAATTTAGTCATGCAAGAAAATTCTTGATAGAGTGCCTTCAGTTGTGTGGAGGAAACTTTTTTTTCAAAATTATACACTTGGCAACTTTTTTCTATTGATTTGCTATTTACTGCTTGATATGTTCATATTTAAAGGAAATGTGAAAAAAAAAGTGAGAGAAGGCATTAGATAAATGGAATACCTTAAATGGCTTGACCAGAGACAAATCAAGTCATTATTATTCAAATCAAGTTTATTGCCATTTAACTATATACATGTATATAACCATATAAGGTATATAGAAACAACATTTCTTTGAACCAGGGTGTCAAGCACAGTAGTACACAGAACAGACATAGCACATGATATGAGAAGTGGAAGAGTGCAGATGAGGTAGAGTAATAAATGCAAAGGGGAACAATAAGTGTGATCAATAAGTATAGGCTAATGAAGAGAAGTTGAACTGAAGTTCCAGGTAAACTATAAACTAACTGAATAATGGAGCAGGCGGAAAGGGACTGTACAGCATAACCCTGCTTCTATTTCTTATGTTCCGATAATTTTATGAATTATTGGTGACACTGGGTCAAATCCAAAGAGATTTTGGATATGCTGCTTGGTTCAGCTGTTTCAAATCCACATTTCCAGAACCTTGAGTGTTCTGTGGATCCATAATGTCCTTTTATATAAATGGTTGAGATCCGATCCAGGCTATTTAGAGCGAAAGAATAGCTTATTGTTGAAACATAAAAAGTGATCACCATGGAAACTTGCATAACCTGGCTGCGGTCAGGCCAAGGATAACAAAAATAAGATTGATCACCATGGAAACCAGCATCACTGAGCCATATCAAAAATTAAAGATGAACTGAGTGTCTAGTGAATTTGAAGAAGTATGTTGTTTGCTAGCTGGCAAGCATCCTGAAAGATCAGTTTCAATCTAAGGACCTACTAAATTAACATGTGAAAGATGTACTCGCTTATTCTCCTTTTTCATTCACTTATCCCACCAAAATGTGGTCATAATTGCAAATCCTGTCTCTCCCCCTGCTTTAGTCATATTTATTGCCTTCCTTCAACTCTTTTTTTATTGTGGCTTTCTCAATGATATTACTGTACTTCATCTTCAATCTTCCACTTCTCTTTGGTAAAACTATTTTGGTAATTCCACTCCACATGTATTCGTATGGATTTTTTTTAGTTGACTATTTGCATACCATACCATATTTTTAATGTCCTTAGGTGCCTCTATTTCCATTGCTGCTACCTTGATGTATTACTCTGCCAAACTTACTGAGTTTCTTCACTAAGAGGATGGCGAATCTATGGAATTCATTGCCACAGGGAGCTGTGGAGGCCAAGTCATTGAATATATTTAAAGTGGAGGTTGATAAATTCTGGGTTAGTCAGGGTGTCAAAGGTTATGGGGAGAAAGCAGGCGAATCAGGTTGAGAGGGATAATAAGTCAGCCATGATGGAATGGCGGAACTGTCCCAATGGGTGGAGTGACCTGATTCAGCTACTATGTCCTATGGTGTAAACTAATACTCAAAGGTTAACAAAGACTAAAACATACCCAGTCAAAAAGTGAGGTACTATTGTATGAAAAATTACTCCTTAGCTCCACCTTAAATGGAAATGATGTTTCCTAATTCCAGATTGCCCATGGAGGGAAAACATCTTTTCAACATTTATCCTGTCAATCTTCTTCATGATCTTGTTTGTTTCCATGAGATCCCTTTCATTTTTCTAAGCACTAGTCAGTATAGGGGAACCCACCAAATCATTCATCATATGCCAATCTCTCAACCCAGGAATCAAATAGTGAACATTCTCTGTAATGCCACCAAAGAAACAATATACCTCCTTAAATAATTACTTCAAAAGAAAAAAATGCAAAACTCTGAGAAAGTACAAGTCAAACATTGCAGAATATGGAAATCTAAAATCTTGTTGCAACTGCTTAGTAGGTTAGACAGTCTCCATTTTAAAGAGTTAATGGGAGCTGCTTTGTCATGGATGACATCATATTTCTTCAGAGTAGCTTAAACTGCATTTTTTTCTAGGCAAATGGAGTGTACCTGCCCTTACCCCTCCTCTCTTGCCACAATTCAGGGACTTAGACTGTCCTTCCAGATAAAGCAAATGTTCACATCCCTCTCCTCTAACCTTGCCTATTGCATTCAGTGCTCTTGATATGGCCTTCTCTGCATCTGTAAGACCAAGTGCAGACTCAGCAACAATTTTGTGGAATATCTATCCCAGTTGCAGACAATTTCATTTCCACTTTCTATTCCCACACCGACCTGCCTGTCCTTGAGCTTCTCTACTGCCAGAATGAAGTCGAAAGCAAACTGGAGGAGAAACACCTTATATTCCATCTGGGTAGTCCACAAACCAATGGTATGAATAAAATGTTTTCCAAAGTTAAGTAACATTCTTTTTTATTTCCTCTCCTCTCTTTCACCCCTCCCCCTTCAGTTCCTCCAGTCCTTTCATTTTTGTTCCCCTTCCCACCCTTCCCCTTCACCATCAACATCCTCTTTTGCCTTCTGGCTCCATCCACTCACTTCACACACAAATGTCCCCATATCCATCCCTCATCTAGTTTCAACTGTTGATCACCTCTCACCTAATGGTCCGCATTATTCCTTCTTTTACTGATTTCACTGATTCCTCACTGAGGAAGACATCAGCAGTATACCGGACACTCAAGGGTGTCAGGGAAGAGAAGTGTGCTTAGTCACAATTACGACAGAGAAAGTACTCAGGAAGCTGAATAGTCTAAGGGTAGATAAATCTCCTGGACCAGATGGAATGCACCCTCATGTTCTGAAGGAAGTAGCTGTGCAGATTGTGGAGGCATTAGCAATGATCTTTCAAAAGTCGATAGGTTCTGGCATGGTTCCGGAGGGCTGGAATATTGCAAATGTCACTCCGCTATTTAAGAAGGGGGCAAGAAGCAAAAAGGAAATTATAAACCTGTTAGCTTGACATCGGTGGTTGGGAAGTTGCTAGAGTCGATTGTCAAGGATGAGGTTACGGAGTACCTGGAGACTTATGACAAGATAGGCAGAACAGCATGGTTTCCTTAAAGGAAAATCCTGCCTGAGAAACCTATTGCAATTTTTTGAGGAAATTCCAAGTAGGCTAGACAAAGGAGATGCAGTGAATGTTGTGTATTTGGATTTTCAGAAGGCCTTTGACAAGGTGCCGCACATGAGGCTGCTATACAAGATAAGCGGCCCATGGAATTACGGGGAAGTTACATACATGATAGAGTGTTGGCTGATTGGCAAGAAACTTGTTTGTCCCCTCTCTTGATTGGCAAGAGAGTGGGAATAAAGGGATCCAGTTACCAGTGGTGTTCAACAGGGGTCCGTGTTGGGGCTGCTTTTTTTAAAGTTGTATATCAACGATTTGGATTATGGAATAGATGGCTTTGTGGCTAAGTTTGCTGAGGATACAAAGATAGGTGGAAGGGCCGGTAGTACTGAGGAAACAGAATCTGCAGAAGACTTGGATATTTTGGGAGAACGGGCAAAGAAGTGGCAAATGAAATACAATGTTGGAAAGTGCATGGTCATGCACTTTGGTAGAAGAAATAAATGGGCAGTCTATTATTTAAATGGGGAGATGCAACGGAACTTGGAAGTCCTCGTGCAGGATACCCTTAAGGTTAACCTTGAGTCGGTGGTGAAGGCGGCAAATGCAATGTTGGCATTCATTTCTAGAGGAATAGAGTATAGGAGCAGGGATGTGATGTTGAGGCTCTATAAGGCACTGGTAAGACCTCACTTGGAGTACTTTGTCCAGTTTTGGGCTCCTTGTTTAAGAAAGGATGTGCTGACGTTGGAGAGGGTTCAGAGAAGATTCACTGGAATGATAGGGTTAACATATGAGGAATGATTGACCGCTCTTGGACTGAACTCCTTGGAGTTTAGAAGAATGAGGGGGGACCTCATAGAAACATTTTGAATGTTGAAAGGCATGGACAGAGTGGATGTGGCAAAGTTGTTTCCCATGGTTGGGGAGTCTAGTACGAGCCAGCATAACTTACAGATTGAAGGGCGCCCATTCAGAACAGAGATGCAAAGAAATTTTTTTAGCCAGAGAGTGGTGAATCTATGGAATTTGTTGCCATGGGCGGCAGTGGAGGCCAAGTCATTGGGTGTATTTAAGGCAGAGATTGATAGGTATCTGAGTATCCAGGGCATCAAAGGTTATGGTGAGAAGGTGGGGAAGTGGGACTAAATGGGAGAAAGGATCAGCTCATGATAAAATGGTACAGCAGACTCAATGGGCTGAATGGCTAACTTCTGCTCCTTTATCTAATGGTCTTGTGAGTCCAGTACTAGTAGTCTGCCTGCTTATCTCATACCAGTAGCTGTCACTTATCTTAACACTCTCTCGAGAAATGTCTTGCTCCAACTCTTTTATCTTCTCTCACTTTGGCTGGCTCTATCTTTCATTTCCCTGCCACAGTCTTTGAATTCCATCTCTGAACACCTGCCCCACTTGTAATCTTACACTCCTTGTCAGTTCATACATCATCTCAGAATCTTTCCTTTCCATTCTCCTCTTCATGTTGGGCATGTCACTCCTCCATTCTTAATCCTGATGCAGGTTTTAACCTGAAACATCAACAGTTTCTTTGCTCCCACAGATGCCGCATTGAGTTACGTGAGCAGATTGTGTGTTGCTGCAGATTCCAGCATCGGTGGTCTCTTGTGTTGCCAAATTGAATGCATTCCCATCCACTTGCCTTTGTGTCTCAAAGGCAGAGCTTGGACCTTTAGGAGGCGAGTCCCTTGCTAAAGATGTCCAGTTTCTGTCTTATTCCTGAAGACATGGTATTTGTAGGGCTGGCCCCATTAAATTTGTCATCAATAGATAACCCCAATGTGCTGAAGATGTCAGAATCAGTAATGGTAATGTGACTGAACATCAAGAGTAGATCATTAGACTTCCTCTTGTTGGCAATGATGATTGCCTGACTTTTATGTTTTTGTACAGTACTGCTGCCACAAAACAATACATTTTATGACATACGAGTCACTGATAACAAATCTGATCCTGTTTCTGATCACGGTGGCAGAAATATTGTCAAGGCCTTATTGTACGCAGGTATAGATTACTTTATTGGAGGAGTTATCAATAGGACTGAACCTCACATTTGACATTTTCATGGGTGGAACATTATCACTGAAGGAACTGAAGATACTTGGGCTGAGGACAGCCATTTGAAGAATGCCTCCAGTAATACCCAAGAGCTGAGGTGATTAACTCCCAACAATCACATCATCTTCCTTTTCATGAAATATGACTTCAGCTACGAGTACTACCTCTTTGATCTTTATTGACTTGAGTTTCACCAGGGCTGGTAGATACCCCACAGTTAAACTCTGTGATGTCAGGGACAGTCACTTTCATTTCACTTTTGGAATTCATTTCTTTTTTAGCCTCTCTTTGCTTAGAGCATTGCTGTGCTGAATGGTTTTGCAGAAACTGAGCTGGACACTGTAAGCATGTTATTGTTGAGTAAGTGCTGCTTTATATCATGGGAGATGATACCTTCTATTACTGTTGATCATTAACAGGATGGTAATTAATTTGACTGGGTTTGCGTTTCCTTTGTGAACAATATTAAGTTGAAGGTCCCATAAACTTTGCCTGTGTATAATGCTTTAAACTATTTCCTCAGATCATGTAAATTATATCAAATTGACTGAAGACTGGTTTCTCGGAAGGTGGATTCTCAGGAGTCTTTGAGATGAATCATTCATTCTGCAGTTCTGGCTGAACACAGAAATAAATATTTTAGCCTTGCCTTTAGGATTCACATGCTGGGACCCACCATCGTTAAGTATGGGGATGTTCTTGGAACTGTTCACCACCATTGAAAATCTGATATGGTGTAACTTCAGAGCTTCAACATGTCATTCAGCAATCAACTGAATCCTTTTTAGAGCATGTGTATTTCAGTGCGGCAAGTTCACTCGGCTGGCACATCATCATTTTTAAGTATGCCAGTGGCTAATAACCTGAAAGAAAAATCTCAATCAAAGCACAATGGACACAAGAGACTTCAGATTCTGGAGTGATCTAGCAAATGTTTACAGATGTACCATGGAGCACATTCTGACTGAGTACATCACCATCTACTATGGAGGCACCAGGATTACAAGAGGCTTCACAGGGTTGTAGATTCTCCCAGCTCCAATGATGGCATAAGCCTCCCCTCCATCAAGGATTTCTACCAAAGTCTGTACCTCAAGAGAGTGCTGTCCATCATTCAGGAACCTCACCACCTGGAATATGCCTTCTTCTCATTACTACCATCAGGGTGTAGGTGCAGGAGTCTAAAAATCCACACTCAATATTTTTAGAGCAACTTCTTTCCCTCTGCCATCAGATTTCTGAACAGTCCATCAATACTATGTTGTTATTAATCTTTTGCACAAGTTATTTATTTATTGTAACTTATAATAATTTGTATGCCTGCACTGTACTATTGGCAGAAAACAACAAATTTCACAGTGACAATAAACCTGACTCTGAATCTGAACATAAAAAAATATACTGGAACAATTCAGTAGATCATGCAGCATCTATCAATGGAAATGGATAGTCGACTCGTTGGGATGAGACCCTTCATCTGGTCTGAAGGTTACAGGGAAGATAGCCATGATAAAAATGATAGAAGTTATATTATTCATTATATTCTATCAAATCCTCCATCTTTCCTGCATCTTCAACAGTATTGATGTACAGAGGGATATTGGGATCCAAGCCCATAGCTTCCTATAAGTGACTGCACAAGTCAATAAAATGGAAAAGAAGGCTTAGGGAATCCTTCCCTTTGTTACTCAAGACATTGAGTTCCAGAGTTATAAAGTTATATTGCAGCTTTAAAAAGCTTTGATTAGGTTGCACCTGGAGTATTTCATTCATTTCAGGTCATAGTATTATAGATAGGATATAGCGGCTATCGAGTAGGTGCAGAAGAGGTATGACAGCATGATGCCTGGATTAGAGGGCATATAGGATGGATACACGAGGGTTGTTTTCCCTGGAGCAGTTGATTCTAAGTGGCAACAACACCATTTATCACCAACAAATTTTTCCCAGGGTTGAAATTGTTGAGACGAACGGGTGAACTCAAACGCAGGACAATGGCACAGAGGTAGAGTTGGGATGCAGATGAGGGCGTGAGCATGGCTGGAGCTGAATGGCAAACAGGAAGATGAATGGAAAGGCAGGCAGCAGTCAATGCTTCTCTTGACACGGAGTGTGGCTGGAGCTGAACGGCAACTGGAGAATGAACAGAAAGGCAGCCGGCAGTCAATGATTCTCTTGACACGGTGAGACAGAGTTAACACAGGCAAACAACTGCACTGAAACAAAACTTAGAATACACAATTCTAAGCGACTGGGAACGTGAACTAACAAACTGGCTGAAACAATGATCTGGCGATGAGTGGAAGCAAAGCTGGGGTATTTATGCTGCAGTTTCGATGAGAGTCAGGTGTGCTGCAATCAGAAAGCCCAGGAGAACACGGGGAAAAGGGAATTAGGAGAACATGAGGAATAAACGGCCGAGACCATGACAGAAATGTCTTATACTTACGCATTTAAGGGGAAAATGGAAAGCTCATAGGAGATGTATAGGTTAAGATTTTTACTCAAGGAGTGGTGGGTGGTTCGCTGCCTGTGATGATGGTGGATGGAGTAATTCCCGATGGAATGGAGTCATTCAAGAGGCTCTTGGAATAGCAGATTAATATGTATTATTAATTTTAATTTGCCTATCCAAAAATGGTAAATTGGTTTATTTTTTCAAAACTGAAGTACGGTGAAGAACTTTTCTTGTACATAGATCATTTCATTAAGACAATGCACTGAGGTAGAACAAGGTAAAACAATAACAGACTGCAGAAAAAAAGTGTTACCATTATGGAGAAAGTGAACTGCGGGTAGACAATAAGGTGCAAGGTCAAGAGACTATCATTTCATACTAGAGGATGGCTCTAGTAAAGGAGTATTTGGTGACATAGGACAAGGTAGGACAGAGTCAGCATGGTTTCCCTAAGGGAAAATCTTGCCTGACAAACTTGTTGGAATTACTTGAGGAGATTACAAATAGGATGGATAAAGGGAATACAGTGGATCCTCTTCAACAAGATCCCAAATGTGAGACTGCCTAACAAGTTGAGACCCTATGGCATTACATGAGAGTTACTGGCATGGTTAGAGCATTAGCTGATTGGTAGGAGACAGTGGCGGGATTAAAAAGATGCTTTTCTCGTTGATTGCCAGTGACTAGTGTTGTTCTGCAGGGGTTGGTGTTGGGTGCTGCTTATTTTAATGCTGGCTATCAATGATTTAGATGATGGAATTAATGGCTTTGTTGCCAAGATTGTAGATGATAGAAAGGTTAGTGAAGGAAATGTGTAGGCTGCAGAAGGTCTTAGACAGATTAGGAGAATGGGCAAGAGAGCGGCAGATGAAATACAATGTTGGAAAATGCATGGTCAAGTACTTTGGTACCAAAAATAAATGTCCAGATAAATAAATGGGGAAAAAATCCAACAATTTGAGATGCAAAGGGACTTTGAAGTCCTTGTGCAGAACACTCTAAAGCTTAACTTGCAGGTAGAGTTGATGGTGAGGAAGCCAAATGCATGTCAGCTTTCAATTCAAGTGATCTAGAATACAAGAGCAGAAATGTGATACAGAGGCTTTATAAGGGACTGATAAGGCCTCACGTTGAGTATTGTGAACTGTTTGGACTCGTCATCTAAGAAAAGATGTATTGGCATTGGAGAGGGTTAATAGGAAGTTCACAAGGATGACTCCAGGACTGAAAAGTAATCATAGGAGGAACATTTGATGGCTCAGGGTCTGTACTCGCTGGAATTTAGAATTTATGCAAAGAGTAGTGAGTGCATGGAATGGGCTGCCAGCAATGGTGGTGAAGGGTCTTTTAAGAGACTTTTGGATAGGTAAATGGAGCTTAGAAGAGGGCTATGGGTAAGCCTAGTAATTTCTAAGTGATGCACCATCAATAACTCTCTGAGACGTGAGGTGAGATATAGGCTTTTATTATCTGCAAGAAAGAACAAGCAGCAATTGACCACCACACTGCATCCTGGAGACTGAGGCCGGGGCGGAGTCTCCAATCACCTTTATACTGGGGTCCGTGGGAGGAGCCACAGGAGCAGTCAGCGGGGGGGGGGGGGGGGCGTGTCCACACAGGTATATGTAGTTCACCACACTAAGGTAGGGAGATGTTCAGCACAACTTTGTGGGCCGAAGAGCCTGTATTGTACTGTAGGTTTTCTATGTTTCTATGATGAGGGGGGATCTCATTGAAAGCTTTCAAATGTTGAAAGGCCTAGACAGAGAAGATGTGGAAAGGATGTTTCCCATTGTGGAGTAGTCTAGGACAAGAGGACACTGCCTTAGGATAGAAAGGCGGCTATTAGAAGGACATGTTAGAAGGAGCTGAATTTGTGGAATTTATTACCACAGGCAGCTGTGGAGGCCAGGCCATTGGGTGTATTTAAGATAGGACTTGAGAGACTCTTGATTGGACGCAGCATCAAAGATTATGGAAAGAAGGCTAGGGAGTGGGGTTGAGGAGGGAAAGATATGGATCACCCATGACTGAATGGCAGAGCAGATTTGATGGGCCGAATGGCCTAATTCTGCTCCTATGTCTAATGGTCTTATGGTCTCATGTTCGCTGTGAGCGGAACCTTTCATTATGCTGGATGCTTTCCTGAGGAAGTGAGAAATGTAGACTGAGTCCATGAGAGGCTGGTTTCTATGATGTGGTGAGCTGTGTCCATAACTCTATGATGTGGTGAGCTGCGTCCATAACTGTCTGCCTTTTCAGTGGTCACAGGTAGACTAGTTGCCATACCAAGCTGTAGTGAATCTCGATAGGATGCTTTTTATGGTGCATAGATAAAAGTTGGTGAGGGTCAATGCCAAAACTTTTTTAGTCTCCTCAGGAAGTAGAATTGCTGTTGAGATTTCTTGGCTGTAGCTTCAATGTGGTTGGACCAGGACAGTCTACTGGTGAGCTCTCAACTCTCTTGACCTCAGTAGTGTTGATGTAGACAGGAGGACGTGCACTGCCCCTGCTTTCTGAAGTCAATGACCAACTCTTCTGTCTTGCAAAAAAATGTTGTCATGACACCATATTACTATGCTGTCTATCTCCTTCCATTGTTATTTGAGCTATGATCTATTACAATGGTATCATTGCAAACTTGTAGATGGAATTTCAGCAGAATTTGGTCACGCAGTCTTGAATGTGTAGGCTGTAGAGAACAGGCTTGACAATATAACCCTATGGGGAACCAATGTAGACGATAATCATGGTAGAGGTGCTACTGCCCATTTGTACCGACTGTGGCTAGAAAGTCAAGGATCCAGTTGCAAAGCGAGATGTTGTGTCCCAGAATAAGGAGTCTGGATATGAATTTGCTTGGAATTATAGTATTGAAGATGAAGATGGAACTGTTGTCAATATTTCACAGTATAGACAGGAATGTGTGGTGAAGGTCCATGTACAGAGGGAGAGACCCTAAAGCGGATGAACAGTTCATTAATTTTTTAACAAAACTTGTGCAGAATTAAAGGAAAATCAATAAACACGAGGCAAAGAGGGCTGTTAACTAAAACTTTCAAACTGAAAGCTAACGGCAACAGTGACTTGGAAGCAGTAACATACAACTAAATAAACATCAAACAGGAGAAAATCTGCATATGCTGGAAATCCAAGCAACACACACAAAATGCTGGAGGAACTCAGCAGGCCAGGCAATATCTATGAAAAAGAGTAAATAGTTGATATTTTGGGCTGAGACCCTTCATCTGATCTGGAGAAAAAATATGAGGTCAGAGTAAGAAATTGGGGGGAGCGGAGGAAGAAATACAAGATAGTAGATGATAGGTGAAACCAGGAAGGGGGAAAGGGGTGAAGTCAAGAGCTGGGAAGTTGATTGGTGAAAGAAATCTGGGGCTGGAGAAAAGGGAATCTGATAGGAGAGGACAGAGGCCATGGAAGAAAGGGTAGGAGGTGATGGGCAAGTAAGGAGATAAGGTGAGAGAGGGAAATGGGAATAGGGAATGGTGAGGGAAAGGGTGGGGGGCCATTACTAGAAGTTCAAGAAATTGATGTTCGTGCCAACAGGTTGGAGGCTACCCAGACCGCAAATGAAGTGTTGCTCCTCCAACCTGAGTGAGGCCTCATCGCAGTAGTAGAGGAGACATAGACTGACAAGTAGGAATGGGAATGGGAAGTGGAATTAAAATGGGTGGTCACTGGGAATTCCACTTTTTCTGATGGATGAAGCTTAAGGTGCTCGGCAAAGTGGTCTCCCAATCTACTTTGCGTCTCACCGATATCCAGGAGGCCATATCAGAAGCACTGGATACAGTAGATGACCCCAACAGACTCACAGTAGTCTTCTTTCCTGGAATAAGGCTAAAAGTAAGCAGGGAATGTTGATATTGCTGTGCTTTTGGACAAGACTGAAATGAGGAAGGGAGATAAATACCACCACAATGCCACCTAGTTGCCTAGAATGTGCATAGTCACGAGTTATCCTAAGGACCAGGGTATCTAGCTATTTAGTATTTGGGTAGACAGGACCTGATAGTCAACATGGCTTTGTGCATGGTCGATATGCAGTTGTACAAGGCCTTGGTGAGACCGCACCTGGAGTATTGTGTGCAGTTTTGGTCCCCGAATCTGAGGAAAGACATTCTTGCCATAGAGGGAGTACAGAGAAGATTCACCAGATTGATTCCTGGGATGGCAGGACTTTCATATGAAGAAAGACTGGATCGACTAGGCTTATACTCACTGGAATTTAGAAGATTGAGGGGGGATCTTATTGAAACGTATAAAATTCTAAAGGGATTGGACAGGCTAGATTTAGGAAGATTGTTTCCGATGTTGGGGAAGTCCAGAACGAGGGGTCACAGTTTAAGGTTAAAGGGGAAGCCTTTTAGGACTGAGATGAGGAAAAACTTCTTCACACAGAGAATGGCGAATCTGTGGAATTCTCTGCCACAGGAAACAGTTGAGGCCGGTTCATTGGCTATACTTAAGAGGAAGTTAGAAATGGCCCTTGTGGCTAAAGGGATCAGGGGGTATGGAGAGAAAGCAGGTACAGGTTCTGAGTTGGATGATCAGCCACGATCATACTGAATAGTGGTGCAGGCTTGAAGGGCCAAATGGCCTACTCCTGCACCTATTTTCTATGTTTCTACGTCTAACTACTCTTTTTCAGAGGTTTCTCAGGAGGCTACAAGGAATGGTGATGAAGAAACAGTGAGGGATGTTAATTATTTTACATGGACTTCAGCAAGACCTTTGACAAAGTCCTATATGGGATGCTGGTCCAGAATGTTAAGTTCCTGGGCATTTAGGATGAAGTAGTCAGTTGAATTCAGCATTGTCTTAGTGACAGAAGCCAGAGATAGCTAATAGATGATTGTTTTCACTACAGGCCTGTGACTAGAGGTGTGTTGCAGGTTTTGCTGCTGTGTTCATTGTTGTTTATCAACTATATTAATGACTTAGATGTGAAAAATTGGATCAGCAAATTTGTAGGTAGCATCAAGATTTGGGGTGCAGTGGACCAGATGACAAAATGGTTTAGGCTGAAAGGAGAAATATTTAAGGAGAACCTGAAGGGGAACTTCCTCATGCAGGGTGACATGAGTGTGGAATGAGCTGTCAGCAGTAATGGTTAAGTTGGGTTCAATTGAAATATTTAAGGAAAGTTTGGATAGGTACATGGATGATGGGGTATGAAGGTCTATGGTCCAGATGCAGGATATGGGACTAGACAGAAAAACAGGTTGGCAGGTATGTGTTTCTGTATGCTAGTGTTCTATGACTTTATTGTCCATATGCTCCAGAGATGAGCGTAGGACCAGGAAAATAGCACCTGCCATACACCGGTTTTGGTGGGAGGTGAATTGGAGTAGGTCAAGGTAGTCTAGGGGGCTGGGGCTATATGTTCTATGAGCAGCCTCTTGAAGCACATCATGATGGTGAATGTTATAGCCACTGGGCAGTTGTTGTTAAGGCATTTTATGCCTTATTGCCCTATTTTCCTTAGGTGTTGGGATGATAGTGGACTTTTAATGCAGATGGGGACATCAGATAGAAGCAGGGAGATGTTAAGAAATACTCCAACTCCAATCTACAAGATTTAAGGACAAGGATAGGAACAACATTCATGTCAGATGATTTATACAGGTTCATGCTCATCAGTAATACTTCGGATACTGTTGGGGTGATGACCTAACAGAGGAAAGTCACAGGGGTTGGGTCGCAGGCACTGAATTTGGCTCTGCGACACAGAAGAGAAGTGGGGAGAATAGCATGATGTGGTGATAGGGGATTTGTTAGTTAGGGGCACGGACAGGTTCTCCTGTGGAATGTGATTCTCGGATAGAATGTTGCTACCTCAGGTGTCAGGGTCTGTGATATCTAAGATCAAGTCCTCAGCATTCTTAAGTGCAGGGGTGAACAGCCAGAAGTCATGCTCCATGTAGGTACCAATGACATGGGTAGGATGAGTGAAGGGGTTCTGCATGGATAGTTCAGGGAGATAGGTGCTAAGTTAAAAGGCAGAGACTTCAAGATTGTGATTTCCAAGACTGCTGTCCATGGCACATGCTAGTGAGGCCAGAACTAGGAAGATCATACAATTTAAAACGTGGCTAAGGAATTAGTGTAGGAGGGAGAGCATAAGATTTTTGGATTATTGGGCTTTCTTCCAGGGATGTGGTCTATAAATTACAATGGGAGAAAGAAAATGCATGCCAAAAACAGTCATGAGCAATTAAGGAAAAGAAAAATGGAATACAGTATCGGGAAGTGTATGGTGATGTACTTTGGTAGAAAAAATGAAAGGGTTGGCTATTTTTTTAAATGGAGAGAAAATACAAAAAAAAACTGAGTTGCAAAGGGACTTGGAAGTCCCTGTGCAGGATTCCTTGAGGTTTATTTGCAGGTTGAGTCTGTAGAGAGGAAGGCAAATGTGACGTTAGTATTCATTCAAGAGGAGTAGAATATAAAAGCACAGATGTAATGTGGAGACTTTATAAAGCACTGGTAAGGCCTCTCGGAGTATTGTGAGCAGTTTTAGGTCCTTAGCTTATAAAGGATGTGCTGACTCTGGAGGGTTTAAAGGAGGTTCATGAAAATGATTCTAGGATTGAAAAGGCTTGTCATATGAAAAGCATTTGATAGCTCTGGAATTCACTGGAATTCAGAAAAATGAGGGATGACCTCATTTAAACCTATCGAATGCAGAAAGGCCTTGATAGAGTGGATATGGAGAGGATGTTTCCAATGGTGGGAGAGTCCAAGATCAGAGGCCACAGCTTAGAAAGAATAGAAGGGTGTTCTTTTAGAGCAGAGATGAGGAAGAATTTCTTTAGCCAGAGAATAGTGAATCTGTAGAATTCTTTGCAACAGGCAGCTGTGGAGGCCGAGTCTTTAAGGCAAAGGTTGATAGGTTGATAGCCTAATTCTGCTCCTATATCTTATGGTCTTATGTTTGCCACAGTGACTTTCCACGGGTGCATTTTCAGGCTGTCAGGGTGGGTGGTGACATTCCAGGCCCCTTTTATTCAAAATTCACAAAGAATGCATGAAGATTCTGAATATCTAACAACAAAGTAGAAGGGTGCCTTTCAGTCCATGATGGCTTCAAGGTGATCTTTTCCATTAGTCCCATTTCCCCCTCCATATTTCCTTATATCCTTGAAATACTTCCTCTCTCATACATACCTCTTAACTTTCCTTTCATTATTTTGCCAATATATCTACACCAAGGTGTGATTTTATAGTAGCCAATTAACATAGCAGCAAGTCTTTGAAATGTGGCAGGTAACCAGTGTGGTAAACTGTGTATACCTGTCTGGACACGCCCCTCTGCTGACTGTTCCTGTGGCTCCTCCCACAGACCCCTGTATAAAGGCGATTGGAGGCACTGCTCCTCCCTCAGTCTCTGAGATGCCGTGCTCCCTTTTGCTGCTAATAAAAGCCTATCGTTCACCTCCCGTCTCTGAGAGTTATTGATGGTGCATCAATCAGACATTCACACAGTCATAGGTAGAATGTGAAAACTTCTCACAAAGGCCAGAATTGAACCTAGAGTTGTGAAGAAGAGCACTAACTGTTGACTTATTGAAGGTACTTTGCACAAAGATATTTTTGAAGTCTTCCTTTATGTCTACTTATTTATTATTCACTTAGAGATACATCACAGTAACAGAACCTTCCCACCCATGAGCCCACGCTACCCAATTACACTCTTGTGACCAATTAACTCACCAACCCGTATGTCTTTGGACTATGGGAGGAAACCGGACCAGTTGGAGGAAACTTATATGGTTACAGGGAGAACATACAAACTTACAGATAGCAGCAAGAATTGATCCTGGGTCACTGGTGCTGTAATGCCATTATGCTAAATGCTACATTACCTGCTGCAATATTTATTTGTGGCTTTCACATTGCCAGAGTTGATTGACCTCTTGTCTCATGTATTTCTCACACCTCAAGCCTTATCCTCCCCTTCATTCAGCCACAGCAAAGAGAATGTTTCTGGTCCTCACCTTGACCTCACCACTAGCCTCCCAATTCAATAGATCATCCTTTGCAATATCTATCTGTCATTTTCCATAGATACCACTCACTAGACACACCTTCTCAACATTCAGAAGGAACTGCAATAGAGATTGCAGGTGCTGGATATCTAAAGCAACACACAAACTGCTGAAGAAACTCAGCAGTCCAGACAACATTTATGTATGAAAATGGATGGTTGCAGTTTCGGGTCAAGATCTTTGATCAGCACTGGAAAGAGAGGAGATAGCGAGTTAACAATTTGGGCAGAAAAGATGAAGCAAGGGAGAGGGGGGGGGGGGAATGGCAGAGATGTTAGAAATTGGGATGTGATAGGTGGAAGTGACAAAGGGTTGAAGAAAATGGGATCTGACTGGAGAAGACAGTGGGCCATGAAGTAAAGGGAAGAAGATGAAGGTAATCTTAGGGAGGTGTGGGTGATAGGCAGACCAAGAAGGCAGGGGAGGGAAAGAGATGGGTGAAGAAGCCTTGGGATAAGGGAAAAAGGTGAACACATGGAGTAGTAACTGGAAATGAGAGAAATTAACACTCATACTGTCAGGTTGGAGACTACCAAGACAGAAAAATGTCAATTGTCTAGTTCCCTTCGTCAGTATTGCCTGACCCATTAAGTTCTTCCAGCAGTTTGTATGGTGATTTGAACGGAAACATTTCATTCATGATTCTCTTGTTCACTCTTCCATCTTCATCAACTTTTCTCCTTCTCTGAGCACCTTCAACAGTAAAAATACAACACCTGATCTCTTATCTCATCTCTTCTCCCATCCAAGGACTGAAACATCCTTACAGATGAAACACCAGCTGTATATACTATTTTATAATGTTAATGATGAGATGGACGGAGATAATTGTTTTAAGTGATTAGTTTAATGTCTATATGATCAGTTGATAAGCAGTTTAATGGTACTAATTAAACATACTGAATGAATTGGATGTTTAATTTGTCTACATTGTTGACATTATAAAAACTTGGTAATGTCAAATTACAAATTAATTCTGATTGTGATCAATATGTTAACTAGCTACCGTACCAAAGCAAATTACAGCTTCAGGACCAATGGTTCACTGGTATAATAGCGAATTGTAGCTTAATGTTGTAATTCATTAAAAATCTGTTCAATTGGACAACCAAATAGTTGTTAAACATTAAAAATAAGGCAGTTTGTAAACAGAGTTCAACAGAATGAATATCTGTTGGTGATGTGATTATATTAATTGGTTCAGTGGTTGGTGTTGATGGTGAAAGTGTAGCTAAGGTGGAATTGACTTCAGTCAGGAAGCCATTTTACTATATCGCACAATGTTTGCATCTTGAATATCGGTGGATAAATCATATTAAAAATATGCTTTTGGTCATTCAAGGGTGAAACAGAACTGATATGGCATCATAAAACCAATAATATGCATATTAAAAACCCGAATGCTCCAGCTTTCAAATAATTAATGGCCTTTTAAACAGTGCAAATATTATTATTATGTATTTCAAGGGGATATTCAGCAAACCACATATTTGTATTTATGTGAATAAGAGGTTGTACAAACGTGGATTTTTTTTTTCTGGAGCATCAGATGCTGAGGAGAGCTCCGATAGCAGTGTATTAGATTATGAGAGGTGTTGATAGGATATACAGACTTTTTCCATAGTGGAAACATCAAACACAAGAAATGATAGGTTTAAGGTGAGAGAGTCAACTTATTAACACAGAGAGTAGTAGGTACCTGGAATGATTTGCTAAGGGCTGTGCTGGAAGCAGATATAATGGCAACATTCAAAAGGCATTTAGACAAGTACGAGAACAGGCGGGGAATGGAGGGATACAAACCACGTGCAGGTAGATGTACAGTTTAAATTGGCACCATGGCCTGCAGAGGCAGTGTGGGCTGACAGGCCTTTGCCTGTTTTGTACTGTTCAATCTTGCTCATGCAACACAATAGTATGCTATTTTGTGTTTAAACAAGCCTAAAATTCATATAATTGCATTATACCATACTGTTCACTGCCTTCTATAGATATTCCAGACTTGCTGAGCTCCTCCAACATTTTGCATGTGTTATTTGTGTTAAATGTAATACTCCAGCCAGACTTCTTTATTTAACTTTGCCTATAAATCCATTTTTTCTTTTATTTTCATGGGATTATCTAGGCTTCTTTAAAATGCAACTAAACTAATCACCTCTACTACTCTTGTGACAATTAATTCCATATTTGTACAATGCGTATTTATGGGCCTGAGTTCTCATCTTCCACAGGAATGGAATCATCCAATCTAGAAAAGCATCTCTGATCTATACTGTTAAAAGAGTATATTCAAATAGAATGAAGTCCTGAGAGTATAATTAGTTTACACAACAAGACAGTGTGAGAACTACTAACTGGGATTGGCATTATCCAAAAGTAATTTGGGAAAATCAGGTTTGTGTTGGATCCCAAGAGAAGGAATTTGTATAATGCCTACAAGATAGCTTTTTAGAGTGACTTGGATTGTGCCCATAAGAGAAAAGGTAGTTCTGGGTTGGGTGTTGTGTAATGGACAAGATTTGATTAGGGAGCTTAAGGGAAAGAAACTCTTAGGAGGCAGTGATCATAATATGATAGAATTCACCCTGCAGTTTGTGAGGGAGAAGCTAAAATCAGATGTTTCACTATTACAGTGGAGTAAAATGAACTACAGAGGCATGAGAGAGGAGCTGGCTAACGTTGATTGGAAGGGAACATTGGCAGGAATGCTGGCAGAACAGCAATGGCTGCAGTTTCTGTGAACAATTTGGAAAGTGCAATATGGACTTATTCCAAAGAAGAAATATTCTAAAGGCAGAATGAGGCAACCACAGTTGACAAGGGAAGTCAAAGACAGCATAAAACCTAAAGACAAAGCATATATTATAGCAAAAATTATTGGAAAGCTAAAGGATTAGGAGGCTTAAAAACCAACAGAAGGCAACTGAAAATGCAATAAGGGGAGTAATCATGATTAATGAAGGCAAGCTTGCCAATAATGTAAAAAGAGGATGCCAAAAGTATTTCTTTCAGATATACAAAGACTAAGAGAGAGGCAAGAATGGATTTCGGATGGCTGGAAAATAGTGCTAGAGAGATGGTTATGGGGGACAAAGAAATGGTCGACTAATTCAATAAGAATTTTCATCTGTCTTTATTGTGGTAGACACCAGCAGTATGTCAGTATCCAGTGCCAGGGTGTAGAGTTGTGTGTATTACTACGGAAAAGATGCTTAGGAAGCTGTTATGTCTGAAGGTAGATAAGTCACCATGACCAGATGGTTCTGAAAATGGTAGCTGAAGAGATCGTAGAGCTTTAGTAGTGATTATTCGAGAATCACTAGATCTTGGAAAGGTTCCAGAAACGTCACTCCACTCTAAAGAAGTGGGTGAGCCAAAATATAGGAAATTATAGGCCAGTTACCCTGATTTTAGTGGTTGCAAAGATGTGGGAACCCATTATTAAGGATGAGGTTTTGGGATACATGAATAAAATAGGCCGAAGTCAGCATGGTTCTCTCAAGGGGAAATCCTGCTTGATAAATCTGCTAGAATTCTTTAAGGAAAACAACAGGCAGGATAGAACGTTGGCAGATGGAGTTTAATGCTGAGAAGTATGAGGTTCTACATTTTGGCAGGAATAATCCAAATAGAACATACAGGGTAAATGGTAGGGCATTGAGGAATGCAGTGGAACAGTGAGATCTAGGAATAACAGTGCATAGTTCCCTGAAGGTGGAGTCTCATGTAGATAGGGTGGTGAAGAAGGCTTTTGGAATGCTGGCCTTTATAAATCAGAGCATTGAGTACAGAAAGTTGGGATGTAATGTTAAAATTGTACAAGGCATTGGTAAGGCCAAATTTGGAATATTGTGTACAGTTCTGGTCACCGAATTATAGGAAAGATATCTATAAATTAGAGAGAGTGCAGAGACGATTTACTAGGATGTTACCTGGGTTTCAGCACTTAAGTTACAGAGAAAGGTTGAACAAGTTAGGTCTCTATTCATTGGAGCGTAGAAGGTTGAGGGGGGAATTTGATCGAGCTATTTAAAATTTTGAGAGGGATAGATGGAGTTGACGTGAATAGGCTGTTTCCATTGAGAGTAGGGGAGATTCAAACAAGAGGACATGATTTGAGAGTTAGGGGGCAGAAGTTTAAGGGAAACACGAGGGGTATTTCTTTACTCAGACAGTGATAGCTGTGTGGAATGAGCTTCCTGTAGAAGTAGTAGAGGCCAGTTCAGTTGTGTCATTTAAGGTAAAATTGGATAGGTATATGGACAGGAAAGGAGTGGAGGGTTATGGGCTGAGTGCGGGTAGGTGGGACTAGGTGAGATTAAGAGTTCGGCACGGACTAGGAGGGCCGAGATGGCCTGTTTCCGTGCTGTGATTGTTATATGGTTATATGGTTATAGACAAAGGAGAGTTAGTGGATGTAGTTTTCCTTGTATTTTCAGGAACTTTTGACAAGGTGCCACACATGAGGCTGCTTAACAAGATAAGAGCCCATGGTATTACAGGAAAAATACTGAAGCTCAAAGTCCAAAGCAAATTTATTATCAAAGTACACACTTGATACCATTTTTGTATAACCTTTAGATTGGATTCACAGTAAATACAAATAATAATTAATAATCAAACAAGAAATATCAAGAACCTGAGATGAAAAGTCCTTGAAAGTGAGTCCATAGGTTGTGGGAATATTTTTAGTTTTGGGTTGAGTGAAGTTGAGTGAAATTATCCTCTCTATTCAACAATCTGATGGTAGAGAGATAATAACTGCTCCTGGACCTGGTGGTGCGGGTCCCGAAGCTCCTGTACCTTCTTCCTGAGAGCAGCCTTGAGAAGAGAGCATGGCCTGGATGGTGGGGGGGTCTATGACAATGGATGCTGCTTTCCTGCAACAGTGCTCCATGTACATGTGCTTAATGGGTGGGCTTTACTCATGACAATCTGGGCTGTATCCATTACTTTTTGTAAGCATTTCCATTCAAGGGCAATAATGTTTACATACCAGGCTATGATGCAACCAGTCAATATACTTTCCACTGAATGTCTATAGAAGTTAGTCAAAGTTTTAGATGACATGCCAAACCTTCACATACTTCTAAGTAGAGGTGCTGCCATGTCTTCTTTGTAATGGCACTTACATGCTGGACCCAAGACAGGTCCTCTGAAATTATTACACTGAAGAATTTAAAGATGCTAACCTTTTCCACTTGAGATCCGCCAGTGAGGACTGGCTTATGGACCTCTGGTTTCCTTCCCCTTTAGTCAATATTCAGCTCCTTGGTCTTGCTGGCATTAAGTGAGAAGTTGCTGTTTTGGCACCACTGAGACAGATTTTCAATCTCCCTTCTATATGCTGCTTCGTTATCAGTTTTGATTTGGCCAATGATGATGTTTTCCTCAGCAAACTTAAAAATAGCATTGGAGCTGTACTTAGCCTCACAGCATATGAACCAGGGGCCTAAGCACAGAGCCTTGTGGTGCATCTCTGCTGAGGGTGATTGTTGAGGAGATGCTTTGCCAATCTGAAAATACTGGAGTCTGCAAGTGAGGAAATTGAGGATCTAGTTGTAAAAGGAGATATTGAGGACTAGGTCTTGGAGCTTATTGATTTGTTTTGAGGGAGATGATAATAGTGAATGCCGAGCTGCAGTCAATGAAGAGCTCCAGGGCTGGATAACGAGACAATGAAATGGCATCTACTGTTGACCTGTAATGACAGTAAGTAAATTGGAGCTGACCTGAGTTGCTCCTCAGGCAGGAGTAGATATGTTTCATCAGCAGCTTCTCAATGCACTTCATCACAGTTGATGTAAGTGCTACTGGACAATAGTCACTGGGGAAAGTTACAATGCACTTCTTAGGCACCAATATAATCGAAACCTACATGAAGCAGATGGGTACCTCAGATTGCCAAAGTGAGAGGTTAAAGATATTGGTAAACTCACCAGCTAGTTGATCAGCACAGATCTTTAGTATTCAGTCAGGTACTCTATCTGGGCCGGATGCTTTCCATGGGTTCACCCTCATGAAGGATGGTCTTATGTCGGCCTCAGAGACGGAAATCACAGCGTCACTGGGGGCTGTGGGAGTTCATGAAATTGCTTCCAAGTTTTGATGTTCAAAGCAAGCATAAAGGACATTGACCTCATCTGGGAGTGAAACATTGCAGTCAGCTATGTCACTCAGTTCCACTTTATAGGAAGTGATGTCATTCAAGCCCTACCATAGCTGTTGAGTATCTTTCTGTCATTCAAGAATTGCCACTTTGCATATGAGATATCTTTCCAGAGACCATAACTGGTCCTCCTGTATTTTACCTGGCTGCCAGAGCGGAACACATTTGATCTGGACCTCAGCAGAATGTGGATCTCTTGGTTCATCCAGGGCTTCTGGTTGGGGAAAGCTTTGAATGATTTTGTGGAGACGCATTCAGTTATGACTGTTTTTATAAAGTCTGGGTCAACCATGAGATATTCATTCAGATCCTCTAATGAGTCCTTGAACAAGGTCCAGACCACCAGCTTCAAGCAATCCATGGTCACTCCTCTGACTCATGCAACCACCTCTTTGTTGCCTTTATCTCTGGAGTCTTGCTCCTTAGCCTCTGCCCGTATGCAGGTAGAAGGAGGACTGGTCAGATTTCCTGAAATGCAGTCTAGGGAATGGAATAGTAGGCATTCCTAATTATGTTATAACAGCATCAAGTGTGTTGGGAACTCTTGTGCTCCAGGTGATATGTTGATGATAAATGGGCAGAGATTTCCGCAAACATATTAACTGCACAACAATTATTTAAAAGGTGTCGGGGTAGGATGTTTTTGTTTGCTAGTTGTTGGACTCAATACCTCGAGTGCTTGCTTAACATCAACCATTAACTACATGTAATCTGTGATCAGGATCACAGAAGAGAACTCCCTTGTTAAGTAGAATGGTTAGCACTTAATCATTAGATGTTCGAGGTGAGAAGTAAGAGTATGGTAAGACCACTTCGGCTAAGCACCGTGAACAGTTTATCATGAAATACAGACCCTCATC
This sequence comes from Hypanus sabinus, assembly GCF_030144855.1. Taxonomy (NCBI): domain Eukaryota; kingdom Metazoa; phylum Chordata; class Chondrichthyes; order Myliobatiformes; family Dasyatidae; genus Hypanus; species Hypanus sabinus. The sequence continues at coordinate 57,418,742 of NC_082719.1, read as the reverse complement.
TTTTCTTATCTTGAAATTAACAGACTGGTGCATCTGGTGTATTGAGAAGCCCTTGAACCTTACCAAAGTATTGGGCATGTCTTGAGTGAGCCATGTCTCTGTGAAATACAGAATGCAGTAATCCTTCATTTCCCTCTAATACAGAAATCTTGCATGGACAGAAGATTGACTGAATGTTAGGAGGGAATAAAAGGGGCCTTTTCTAGTTGGCTGCCAGTGACAAGCGGTGTCCTGCAGGGATTGGAACTGTTCTTTATCATATTATAAGTCAATGATTTGGATGATAGAATTGATGGCTTTGTAGCCAAGAGTTGCAAACAACACAAAGATAGGTGGAGAGACAGGTAGTGTTGAGGAAGCACAGAGTCTATAGAAGGACTTAGACGTATAAGGAGAATGGGCAAAGAAGTGGCAGATGGAGTACAGTGTGGGAAATGGTATGGTCATGCACTCTGCTAGAATGAATGAAGATGTAGACTATTTTCTCAATTGGAAGCAAATTCAGAAATCACAGGTGCAAAGGGAATTCTCGTGCAGAATACCGTAAAGTTTAACTTGCAGATTGAGTTCATGGTAAGGAATGCAAATGCAATGAGAGCACTCATTTTTGAGGACACATTCATTTTTGAGGACTAGAATATAATAGCATGAATGTAATGCTGAGGCTTTATAAAGTATTGGTCAGGTTGCACGTAGAGTATTGTGGGAAGTTTTGAGCCCTTTTAGGAAAGGGTATACTGGCATTGGAAAGTCTTCAAATGAGGTGTGTGAGAATGATCCCAAGAATGCAAGGGTTAATATATGACAAGCGTTTGATGGCTCTGGGCTTGCACTCACTGGAATTTAAAAGAATGAATGAATGAATTTAAAAGGTTTCTTGGTGAAACCTGTTGAATTTTAAAAGTCCTAAATAGAGCTGATGTGGAGAGGATATTTCTTATAGTGGTGGAGTCTAGGACCAGAGGGTACAGCCTCAGAATACAAGGGCATTCCTTTAGAATACAGATGAGGAGGAACTTCTTTAGCCAGAGGGTGGTGAATCTGTGGAACTCATTGCCACAGATGGCTGTGGAGGCCTGGTCATTGGGTATATTTACAGTGAAGGCTGATAGGTTCTTGATTAGTATGTGCATCAGCCATAATGGAGAGAAGGCATGAGATTGGAGTTGAGAAGGATAAAAAGATCAGCCATGATGGAATGGTGTAGCAGTCTTGATGAGCCGAATGACTTAATTCTGCTCCTGTGTCATACGGCTTATCTCTATCCCGACCTATGAAGTAATTCCTTAATGAATTTGCTATTACATACCTCTTCCTTCACTATTGCAGCTAGATTTTAAACAATATTGAGATGGAGTACAGGAAAGAGATAGAGAATTTCTAGGCATGATGTCAAGACAGCAGCCTTTCCCTCAATCTCAGAAAAATAAAAGAGCTGTTTATTGACTTCAGGAAGTCAAACTGATAAACAATATTGTCAATTTCAATCATGCTGAAATGGAGAAGGTTGAAAGTTTCAAGTTCCTAGGTATGAATATCACTAACTATTTGTTCTGGTCCAGCTACATGACACTAGGGCCAGGAAAGCACCCCAATACCACTATTTCTTCAGAAGGCTAAGGGAGTTGGACATGTCCCCAATGAGCTTCACCAATTTTTACAGATGCACCATAGAAAGCATCCTATCCTACTGGATTACTTCTTGGTATGGTAACTGTTCCATAAAGACCACAAGAAACTGAAAAGGATTGTGAATGCAGTTCAGACCATCGCATCCCCTTTAAGGACTCTGTCAATGTTCAGCTACCTTGCAAAAGCAGTCAATATAATCAGAGACCCCTCCCAACCCGGTCATTCTCTTTTCTCCCCATTCCTCCCATCAAGCAGAAGACGTAGAAGCCCGAGAACAGGTACCACTAGACTCAAAGACAGCTTCTATCTCACTGTTATAAAACTGTTCAATGGGCTACTTGTACTATAAAGATGAACTCTTGATCTCTCTACCTTATCAATCTACCCTTATCTACTTCATGATATCCTTTGAACTTTATTTGTCTACCTGTACTGCACTTTCTCTGTAATTTAAAATCCACTGTATATTCTGCAATCGATTTTATTTTCGATTTGTACTACCTCAGTGCACTTATGCACGGAGCGATCAGTCTCACTAGCATGCAAATAAGAACTTTATGCTGTATTTTGGTACATGTGATAATAATAAACCCAGTTAATAAAACTTGTATTCATCCAGAACTCTATTACTTTGTGCCAGGTTATAGTCACTCACGACTCTATACTTGCTGATCACTGGAGTTAAGCTAATTAGTGCAATATTCCCTCAACCTTGTTCTATTTCTATTCTTTAAAATAACTATACAAAATATTTCCTTAAAAGCAGTTATTATTCAGCAACTTTATAAAGTATGAAACAACAATCAAATTACTATTGAAACCTAATAAATAGGTTTTCTATTGCTTACATCAAAGGACAAATAAATTTGGGTAGGTGAGATGGTATAGGAAGATCACATTTCTGTCTTTTATTCAGGCATAATTATACATCTTTGACAAGCAGTAATTAAGATACAATTATGGAATAAATGCAGTGTTGCAAAATGAAACAGTTCTACTTAAGAGATACATTTGTGATTTTAATTAAATTGTTACAATGCCACTTTTTTAGGAGATATCAATAACCCCTTGCATAAGTGGTTATTTCAGATATTTTGTTATTACCATCAAATTTTACTTTTATTTCCAAAAGATGCTGTAAAGAACAAGTTAGGAAGATCACAGCACAATACAGAGGAAAAGATATTTTGTGTAAGTTCCACGATGTAAAGAAATGGTTGAGAACTTCACCAAAGCATATGAAATTATGGTTCTTACTCTCTACATATATATCAGAACTAAAGGTTCCCTACTAATCCTCCCTTACCTCACAGCACCAACTCTTTACAAATCAAGATCCATAACAAAACCCTAGTACTCTAAGATCAAGACATCAAACCAGGCACTCAATTCCTGGACTACCATGCAACAGTGATTCTGTCCCTTTTGCACACTTGAGAGTAATGGATAACCTCCAGAAAGCTACCTCAAAGCACTGGAGAACCATTACCAATGCTGTATCCATATAATCTTTTAAGATCCACTGGTAGAATAAGCCTATAAATGTATGAATGTTAGTGTCGTCTCCCAAATCAATTTCACCTCCTCCTTTACTGAAACTCCAATCATGCTTATCCAATACTAATGTGAAGGCCAGAACATCTGCATTGCTGACAGCAGACTCCTGAAATAAGCAATTCACAACAAGCTCTGTTATGACAGGGGAGGAGAAAATGTGCTCAAATCCACCTTGAAAAACTGCAACATCTTCATTGAATTATGTGTTCAAATACAGATCAAACACTGTTGCATTTGACTGAAATGCACCCAGTGTAACACAAAGCACTTAGAAACACTCCAAAGGGAGAAGGTGGAGGCTAAGCACGAACTGCAGCAGAATCTGAATACCTATCCAATTTCCCCTTTGAGCATCATCTGCCTCAACTGCAGAAATCCACAGAATGCACATGGGATTCATTAGCAAACTTACAACATGCAGGCCAGTAGTCAAAGCAATCAACCTTAACCCCAAGGATTTACATAACGACAACCAATTACAATTAAGTAAATTATCCCAATTTAATAATGTCTCATTGTGATCCCACCCCACCCCCCCCAAAAAGGATACTAATGAGCAGGATAATCATTATTTTGACTTTTGATCTTTCCATTACTGTTTCAGTAGGAACCTCAGTACAGAACAGAACTGCAGACCCTGGCCTGACCTAGTTAAATAATTCATTTCCAGTGTGTAGAGTTAGAATTTATTTTACAATCAACAGAGAGAATTTCCTCTGTTGAAAGTGAAATCTTATTTTAAAGGGGTTCTTCATTAAATGTGCCCTCATAGAACCGATGTTTGAATAGATAATTTGTTTGCATGGCACTGATAATTATTGTCCAAAAACTGATCAACTGATGCACTCTTTCAATCTAGTACATTGTTTCCAGCATTTCTGGGGTTTTCAACTGGACAAATCTTAACTCTTCAGAAAATTCAGAAGAGGTAACAACTTCCTGTTTTATGACATTAATCAACTTGTTAGGCACCGATCTGTAATATAAAGTTTTGATGTTCTGATAGAAATTTCTGCAAGCAATTTTCTCAGTATGAAAGCCTGAGATTGTGTTTGACAACATTAAAGTAACACATTCTTGTCCATATACTTCTAAGATCTAGACTACTTGATACAGGCATCTCATGGAATTGGAAATGTACCACCATTGTTATCATCAATGAGTATAACCTCACCATCTATTGGCCACATTAGACTGGCCATGTTGTTCGTGTATTTTTTACCAGAATCTCAGAAAACAGGCAATTTGTTCTACACAGTTGTGGGTGGAAATTACCAGGTAATCAGAGGAAAGGAATTGAGAGATATTCTTGTTAATTCCTTGAGGATGTACAACATCCTCACCAATTCCTGGCAGCCTTTAGGCCATGATTGCTCAAAGTGCAGACAATGCATTTGTAATGATATTCTAACCATCAAAACCATGCATTGGAAGCCTACAGAAACTATATATAAAGGGTAGGAGTAGTTAGCCATCTCACAAACTACCTACCCACTAATCCCATCAGCTATCTCCTGCTCCATCTATGGAAGAGTCTGCAATTCTCACTTCAGCCTCATCAATTACTTCAGAATGACCAGATTAGCTGCAAGTTTACTGATACCAGAGAAACCCACATTTTATCACATGATTTCTAGAAAGTTGTAACAAGCAGTAATAGTTGAGAATTTGTTACACTTTCAGTTCTATAAAGTCATGTCAGTGGATGGTGTGTGGATTACATGATGTTAAATTGAAGAAACATGACTAAAGTTAGATGGGATTCAATGTGGAGTATGATACTATCCAGATTGCCATAATATTTTAATAACGGTGAAAGCTAAGGACTACAAGAAAGGATTTGGGTGGGCAAATGATATATTACTAAAAGCAAATGCGTAAGTCTGGTGAAGAACGTAAACAGAGTGGAATAGTAATTGTTACCCCAATGCAGAAGAACAAATAATTCTTTTCTCTAGAGTTTGTATCAAACTCCATCTAGAGTCCTCAGTTCCAATCTGGGTATGACAGGTAATTATCCTTGGAGGAATGAGACCAGACTTAATTTAAATCGTGAAGGCTAATTCAGAAAGTAATAGGAAAAAGAAATTTGGCAGATGCTGGAAATCTTGAGTAACATACAGAAAATTCTCCAGCATTTTGTGGAAATTGTGGAATTTGCATTCCCTTGAGCTTAGACAGTTTAGGGTTTATCAGTCTAACCTTTAATAGAATATCAATAAATGAAACTTATGAGATGGTTGTTTGGCTTTTACCACACACTTTGGTTTCACCAAAGAGATGGCCCAAAAATGTAATGATTCAAGAAGGGTGATTTAACAGTAACTATTGTTATTGAAAATGTACTTTTAAGGAAAAAATTACTTATCTAAATCAAATTATCTATTAATATGAATACTGAGTCAATGAACAATAAAGGGATACTTTTGTCTCATCTCTTGTTTCTACTTCAACTGAAATGACCCCAGTTCTTATTCTTTCGCTCCATTCACTGCTTTTGTCTTTATTTTAATTTTCACAGAGCGAAAGCATTCGGGATAGTGAGACAAGCCAGCAGTCTGGGAACAGCTAACGATGAGCACCCTGATATCAGAAGAACAGTTGATATCTTCTTACAAAGAATAGCCCTCAAGAAGACATCTTGAACAGGCATTCAGTAAATTTTAGTGAGCACCAACATTTCTTTGCTAATTATTCTTGTTTAGAAATGCTTGGTAACATTATAAATTGGTTTCTTAGCTATAAATTGTCAGGCTGAGGAAATGAAGTTCCAAACAAATTTTGTAAAAAAGAGAGAGAGAGAGAGAGAGAGAGCGAGAGAGAGAGAGAGAAGCTTGTGTACATACTCACTACATTGCCCTCAAGTGAGAGATTTTAAAAGCATTCTTTAGCAGACTAAGTTAATGTTCCACTGCTTTATGATTGTCTGTTACAATGCATTGTTTAAGTTCATATGCCCACGAGAATGCATATAATGCAAATCTTGCACATACAAACTTCCTCAAATAAATAACCAAAAGATTGTCAACAATTTCATTCACTTCATTATAAACGGAAAGAGATGTTTTAAGATATTCAATCTGAAAAGTGCACACAAGCCTATCTGGTCATTTTTTATGAAACTTCTTATCTAAGACAACAAAAGTAACTTTAATATGTAATAGCATGAATATGTGTTACACATTTTAACAAAAAATGAAACATTTTTAACAATTATTTAACTTAAACTACATTTTCCTTAATTAATCAGTGGTATTATATTATCTGACACTTATGTGGTCATATTGCACAATACTGAAAGAGATGACAACTTTAAAGTTGCAATTATTGTTTATAAATAATATTACACATCTGTAATATGAGTGAAGTTATCTTGTTATATTACCTCTGCAGCTTTGATTCTGATATTAAAGTTGGGCTAAAATTGATGGTTTGTAACTTTAGTGTTCACCAGTATGTAAAACCATAATGAGCAAATGCGGTCCATTTTAACAAGATGGTTTAATTTTGACCACCATAAACATCTCCACTGTTCCTCCCTATCTTAACCAATCCCTCAAGTCACAGCGCACCTTGGTAGTTTCTCTCCCTTTTAGAACTGGTGAACTGCTATATGTATCTGAGACTAACTATAGTTTCCTAGCTGTGCGATAAATGAGACCAACAGACTAATTTATCAACATCCTGCCACTTGCCTTTTTAGATGCAAACAGGAGATAATGTGGACATTACAACTCTTAAACCATAACCTAGCATCTTTTTTAAATGTAATATATTCTTCTTGATCCTTTTTGCTTTCTGCTACAAAAGCTGTTAACACATTCTGCAGCTAAAAACCCAACCATTGTTTCAGACACTATGAAGAACTGGAGTCCACATTGTTGTTGTAAAGGTCAGCCTTTGTGCGCTGCTACAAAAGATTAAACAAACATTCTGTTGTGTAATTGATGTTATCAGGGTTAAGCCATCTGATGAAAAACTGAACAGGTTACAAATTTGGAACTGTTTCTTCATTAGACATATCACTAACAATTTTTAGTTCATTAATACATTTACAGTGTCAGCAATTTATTACCCATAGATTATTGACTTTGAGTTAGAGTGGTGAGTTTGACTGGAGAATATACTTCCACAATATTTTTGAGAAGGGACTCCCCATGTTAAACCTTAGTGATGATGATGAGGGAATTGAATATATTTCCAAGCAATAATAAGGTGTAATTTTTTGGTTAAATTTGAATGGGGTATTTCTGTGCACTGGTCGCAACTGTTGGTAAAAGATTTGAAGAATTGAGAGTTGATGTTTAAGAAGCCTTGGCAAGTTGCTGCAGTGCATCCTGCAGAGTTATACACTGAAGTCATGAATTGTTTGTGGTGGAAAGAATGAAGGTTTAGAACACCACAGCACCGTGCATGACATGCCGATATATTAACCTGGTCTAAGATAGTTCTAACCATTCCTTGCCACATAGCCTTCCAGTTTTTTACATTCATGTGCCTAAGGGTCTCCTAAATATCCCTAATGTATGTGCCTCAACTACCACCCCTGGCAGTGTGTTCCACACACTCTCTGTGTAAACAAAAATATAACTTTGACATTTCCCTTTTCTTTCCTCCAAACACCTTAAAGTTATGCACTTTCATATTAGTCATTTCTGCCTAGGGAAAAAGTTCTGACTGTACACTACTCTATCAAGTCATCTCTCATTCTCCTTCTCGAGAAAGTGAAAATCTCTAGCATGTTCAACCCATGCACAAAAGGCATGCTCTCCAATCTAGGCAGCATACTGGTAAATCTTCTCTGCACTCTCTCTAAAGCTTCCACATTCTTCCTACAAGAGATCACCAGAAATGAACACAATACTCCAAGTGTGTTCTGACACAGTTTTATAGAGCTGCAACATTACTTTGCATCTCCTGAACTTAACCCTTCATTTAATGAAGGCCAACACATCATATACCTTCCTAACCACTCTATCAACTTTATGGTGGTAGATCTTGTTCAGGATTTACAAGAAAAAGGAGCCTGAGAAATGCGGTACAGTAGTAAGGAATGCAGCAAGAAATTCTTCTGTGCATCAAAGAATATGTCAAGAAGATCCTGCAGGAGAGTGAATCCAAAAATTTGACCAAAATAGTAATGATACAAATAATTTTTCAGGTATCTGCTGAATAAGACTGCATATAAATCGGTGATATTGTGCACATACTTAGCTGCATGTATATAAAATAGTGCACAAAGTATGCTCTTCAAACTACCAGTACATCAGTGGGTAGAGGTCATTTTGACATTTTAAATTGCATAGTTGTTGCTCTTTTGGAAATCTGTCAGTATCCAGAAGGTTGGTATTGGATAGAAATGGGACTCAGACCTCACCAGCAACATCATACTTCTGGTGATTTGGGGATAACTGATGAGCAGCCAAGGAAAACCTATCACAGCCTGAAGCAGATTAATTTAGACCAGCTGCTTCAGTTGTAATGACCCTTAAACTATTTCTGGTTGGAGGTAGGGAAAGCAGAGTTTCTGTTAAGGTTGGAGATGAACAAATCATAGAGTGGACATGTTTCCTATAGGGGGAAGTCAAAATCCAGAGGGCACAGCCTCAAAATAAAAGGATGCCCCTTTAGAATAGAGATAAGAAGGAATTTCTTTAACCAGAGGTTGGCAAAACTGTGGAATTCATTGCCTTAGAGGGCTGTGGAGGCTTAGTCTTTCAGTATATTTAAAGCAAAGGTTGATAGGTTCTTGATTAGTAAGGATGTCAAAGGTTATGAGGAGAAAGCAGGAGAATGGGGTTGAGAAGGATAATAAATCAGACATGATGGAATGGTGGGAAAGATAGATGGGCTGAATGGCATAATTCTGCTCCTATGTCTTATAGTCTTTTGGTTTTATGCTCTAAAAGCAGACAGTGGTCCAGTTTCACAGTTATACAAGATTACGGTGAACTTGGCAGTAGTCTACAGCATTTTTAAAAAAGTAATAGTGGTTAGATCAATGATGAATAAGTATGCGCGAGTATAGAAGGTTCAGTAGTTTTGGCATACTTAAAGCTAAGATTCTCATGCAGTCATTAACTTACAAATGAAGCCTGTCAACTACATTAGGCTGCAGAAAGGTATGACCATCACCTGGCCCAAACTCACTCTTTGGTTTAGGGCATGCGACATATTTCATGTTTCTTAAGGGGAGAGGGTGAGGGGTTGGTGAAAGAGAGCATCAGAAAAATTTAACAGATCTACCATATTTTATACTGGTGGCATTGTAAGATATGCACATTGTTTCCTGCTTCCCCTTATGTTGTTGGAACATTAAGAGGGGAATTGAAAATGAAATGGAAAAAAAAATGAAACCACTCACTCACAATCCAGTATGTTTACTGGTCTCCATGGAGTAAGAAGGATGTTGCCTTTTGCTGGTAGTTTGAATTACTGGTTATTTTCCAGTAAAATCAAGGAAAAGATGCTGAGCCAGCAGGGATTTTGAGAGCCAACAAGCACAACTGCTACATAGTCAGACTCAACAGGAAGCAATGGAATTCCAAGTTCTTCTGCAGGACCACATGCTAAGACTGGCATCACAACCTGACTCCATTTATTGAAGACTCAAACTTATTTAAAGCTCATTGAAAATAAAGTAAACGAATAGCAAAGTGATAAACCTTACTTTAAAATATTCTCATTTTAATACCATGAAACTGCATCCCTGTTCTTTACTGTTCTTCAGTATAAAAAGCTACCCCCAAAATACTCCAATCCGTATGAGCACCCAGAATGATGTTAATAATATTCCATTAAATAAGCTAATGCGGGTGGTGCAACCCTTGGCTTATTATCAAAACAAAATTCCCATGAGAATTCAAGCTTATACAGTGTATACATAATTTATAAACTTAAAATTAACACTGCTCATTGAAGACTCACATCAGCAATTAAAACCCAGATGTCAATCCTGTCACTTATTTCTCTCACTCATACCCTTAAGCAAAACATGGTCCTAATAATGACAAAATACTGCTGGAAGGCAAACAAGTATAAGGATGACTACAGCAATATTCAACATAAACTAACAACCAGAGGTTGAGATTAAGGCTGATTGCAAATCCTAGTAAATGTACAATGTTGAGGAACAATTTGCATAATGATGCAATGTGGCATGGAGTGAATTTATGCAGAGAAGTTTGAATGTGAAACTGGGGTATTGGACTCAGTAGGAGCAAAAACACATTGGGAAATAAACAGATAACTCCTGAGTAAGGCACTGGGATTGGGTTATGTTGTTAACACATGCACATTGTGATGCAAGTAGAGCTTGAATGTTGTTCTTAATAATGTTATTACAAGGTGGGACAGGTGCTTTGTTTCTACACCAGACAAAATCAATAAAGGCAATAGTAGGAGTTGTGGTTGTCAACGCCAGCAGTCAAGTCCTGAGGTCTGATGGCAATGGTGCAAAGACTTCAGTCATATGCCCACATTACATGAATGTACATATTTTAATCTCACTTACAGTATAACTAGCTTCAGACTGTTCAATGCACCATAAAAACATCCTTATCCACCAACAACCTCCTATCACTGGTTCTGGCCTTTGAATTCACATACTGCATACATCCTCAATACATGCCAAGTGGCATTACTGCAACTCTTGCACCATGTTTTAAAATATTTCATCATGATACACCTCAACTAAGTACAACATTTACTGTATACATGAGATTCTGCAGATGCTGGAAACCCAAAGGATTTCCTGACGGAAGGGTCTCAGCCTGAAACGTTGTCTGTTTATTTCTCTCCATGGATGTGGCCTGACCTGCTGAGTTTCTCTAGCATTCTGTGTGAGTTATGAAATACAACATTTACTGTGATGTCTTTATTTTGCAAATGATATAAAAGCGCATAAGTGAGGGCAGCAGTACCAACTAATGGAAACAAGCACAGAATATCACTCATACCTCAGGACTCCTTGTGAAACAGTCTCTGCTTGTCATCACTAAAATGAATTTTAATGAGTTTGTCATCATCAGCAGAATGAAACCACTCACTCACAATCCCAACCCCCATCCCACAATCTTAACTGATTTACGTTATACATCTTGCCTTTTCCATACCACCTTCCACTCATTACATTCCTACCCTTGAGAGCTTCTTATCCAAAAAGTCTGCAGTGTAGCCATGTGGCACTAAAGAGCATGAAGAGATTGATTAAGAAATGAGATTTTAACTTGAATTAATGCTCCCATTTGCTAGCTCTGTAATTTATTTGTTATTATTGAAAGAGATTATGACAGTCTTCTGGAGGGTGTACTGCAAGATTACTTATGATTTAATGTAGCATTTTAAATGGTTCTACAACGTGACCGTGGATGGAACTGAATTGGTTGGCTCCAATAAAAAAAATATTGGTATCAGTCACTTGTACCTCAGGAAACCTTCGATTTCTGTGCCACCGAGACCAAATAAAAAGGGCTGAATTATCCCAAAGGTCAAATGCCAACATATCTGCTTGTCCAATGTTTAGCCCAATGGCAGAGCAATGAAGTAGTGAGAAGAGAATCCAAATGCACTTTGCATCCAGCCCTCAGATTTATACCAGATGACGGACTAGAATATGAATGGCAGTCATTTAATTTCAATGGGATTGACATTCCTGTGGAAAATTTTAAGTGCAGGTACATGCTATATTGCTTTCATTTTATTTTAACATTTTAAATATTTATTAGTTTTAATGTTTCTAATCCAAATTATATATATTTTTTAGTAATTTTAATTTTAATAACATTTACATGTCTCTGAATTTCAGAAATATTTAAGAACTGTTTAAAAACTATTGAGCCTTGCATCTGACAGAGGGTGGGCCAGCAGACGTGGTTCAGAATGATCCAGCATCCTGCCATTTTCACTTGTTTTCTTAAATGCTCAAAAACATCCTGCATTGTTAATTATAATACCATTACAGGTACTTGTGTTACAGCTGAAAACCCATACCATTTTTCTTTTTAGAAACACTTCCCTAATACCAAGAATTTCATCTTTGGTTGGTATTAATAAACATGTAATGGGGTTGTACTTACTCATTGCTTTCTGTTGTGTAATTTCACTTCCAATAACTTAATATGTATTGCACTTAGAATGACTAAATTTCTGAGTATAAGGTTGTCATCCTTTACAATCACAATTTAAAAGCAGGTAATGCAATAAATAACAGCTAATGAAAGAATTTGTTATCCTGATTGCATTTCCTTCTGATCACTACTAAGTTCAATATTAAATTATATCATTAAGTATTCCATACAAGAGCAGTTAATTTTAATTTGATGACCAACTAAAGATTGTTGCACAGTGTAAGTCAAAGCAAGACTTACAAGGTGGACATTCAGTCAATTTGTTGGCCTCTGCTTTCATATGCGTGCCTTTGCAAAATTGCATCTCTTAACTCAGTAAGTGAAAAGCAGCAATAATGGTGTTACTTTAACATGATTTGGCTTTCCTCAAAAGAACTTAAATTTTATAAGTAGCAAAGACACTGCAAAGTATATCAATTACATTTCAGTGTCTGCAACTTCAGTTAGATTTCCATTGCGGTATTTATAGGTAGTTGGGGATTTGTGTTTTTGATGTGTCAGACTTGGCTCAGTAAGAATACTTCTCTATCCAAAATAATGCGCAAGCAAACTCTACTCTGAAATCTTGAGTAAAAAAATGAACCTATCATGACAGTACTGTTAGAGGTTCTAAATTCATATCTCTACAGTTGAGAAACTAGGGTTGTTTTCTCTGGAGCAAAGAAGGCTGAAGGGAGACCTGATGGATGATTAGAAAATTATGAGAGGCATAACTAGAGCAGACAGCTGGTATCAAATACTAGAGGGCAAGTATTTAAGGTGAGAGGAGAAAAGGTTTTTTTCATATAGAGAGTAGTAGCTACCTAGAATGTATTGCCAGGGTTGGTGGTGGAGGTAGATACAATAAAAGCTATCAAGAGGCTCTTAAGATCGGCTCGTGATTATGCAGAGATAGAGGGAAACGGACCATATGCAAGTAGAAGAGGCTAGGTGTCATTACCTTCACTATTTCAGCACAACAACATGGGCCAAGATGCCTGTTTCTGTGCTGCAATCTCTAAATGGAGGAAATAGTTTTGTATGTTGTGGTAGTTTCCCTGTAATAATATTTTTGTAGGATATTTTGATGATTTTCCATAACCTTCTGCTTCTAACTATTGACACAAATAAGACTGCAGGACATAAGAGCAGAACTAGGTTATTCGGCCCATTGAGTCTGCTCTACCATTCAATCACAGATCACTTACTATGCCTCTCAAATGCATAATCCTACCTTCTCCCATAACCTTTGACACCCTTACTAATCAAGAACCTACCAATCTCCACTTTAAATCTACCCAATGACTTGGCCTACACAGCCATCTGTGGCAATGATAACTAGATTCACCAGCCCCTAGCTAAAGAAATTCCTTCTCATATCTGTTTTAAAAGGATGTCCTTCTATTCTGGGGCTGTGCCATCTGGTCCTAGACTCCCCCACTACTGGAAACTTCTTCTGAAATCCTACTCTATTTAGGCCTTTCAATATTCAATAGGATTCAAGAGACAACCCCCCCCCCCCCCCAACACACACTTATTCTTTTAAACTCCAGCAAGTCCAAATCCATTTTGTATCTTCCCTTCTGGATTTCTCTCTCTCTAACTTAGGGGATTAGTTAGTGGCTAACATCCTTGACAAAGACTAAGGTCCCACAGCTATCTCAACTATATTTCCTCCCATCTTGTCCTTTATGTAACAAAATTAAATTCTTCCTTCATCATCATGATCACTGCTCCAATGCAGAGGTTTCCCACACAACCTCAGTCGGCATCGACAAGTTGGGCCATTGGACTTGTTTCCTTGCTGTATTACTCTATGACTCAATGACAGGTGCTCTGGATTGCCTTCCTTTCTCCTTAACCTGTGGTTTTGGGTTTCACAGTCTTAACACTGCACTTTGTTCATTTTTTAATCTCTCTCTCTCCCTCTCTTTATTTTAATTACCCTCAACAATCTATAAATTAGACAGCTCTATAAATGGTGAAAAAAACACACAAACTAGAGTTTCTGTCAGAACTATGAGAAAATCTGTAGATGCTGGAAATCCAAGCAACATACACAAAATGCTAGAGGAACTCAGCAGGCCAGGCAACATCTATGGAAAAGAGTAAACAGTTGATGTTTGGGTGTGTGTTGCTCTCTGAAACAGCGTTATTCCATTTGCATGGCTCAAAGATTTGCTTACTCCAAGATGGCGGCGCAACGCAGCGCACAGCGGCCACTCCAGGAATAAATATTTGTTATCTATAAGTAGGGGCCGTATACAATCCTGATTTGATGGAGACAGACGTGTGAAGCACGGAGGAACATCTGGGGAAACTTTTGAAATGCCTGTTTCGCTGCCGCTGCTACTGCGCGATCGGAAAAATCTCCGGGAGGAAGTTCCCGAATCCTCAGCTTTGCCTGTTGCTTGGCAGCTGGGGCCGGGGTCAAAGTGTCCGGCAGAGATGGCGATCGGTGTTGGAGGACTGGTCGGAGGCTCGAAGTTTGGACTTAGAGTTGGCTGTGATCGGAGCTCCCAAAGTGCTGTATCAGCAAGCTGCAGCGCTGGAGGTTCATAGCAGGAAGAGTTTATCTTCATGTCTGCATGAGATGATGGGCTGTTGGGACTTTGAGACGTTCTTTTCACAGTCCATGCCATGGACTGCTCTTTATCAGATTACAGTATTGCTTTGCACTGTTGAAACTATGTGTTATAATTATGTGGTCTTTGTCAGTTAGTCTTTTATCAATTATGGTTTTGTCTGCACTGTTGAAACTATATGTTAACTATAACTATATGTAACTATGTGGTTTTGTGTAGGTTTTGTAGCTTTAGGTTTGTCTGATGGGTTTGTAGTTCCTTTCTGGGGAACGTGCTAAGACGGTAGGGCGATATCGATACGCAGCAGCCTCTCCGGACTCTGGACTGGGGATTACCAAACATTATCTGGTTTTTCTTGTGTGGTCTGTTTTGTGCTTTTTCGTGATATCATTCTGGAGAACGTTGTCTCATTTTTTTAACTGCATTGTATATTGTGGTTTATAAATGACAATAAACTAAATCTGCATCTGAATCATTCCTCCACCCTCACTGTAATTAAAAACTAACTTGTTTTCTCAACATAAGTTCTGAAGAAGGTTTATGATCTGAAATACTAACTATGCTTTCTTTACTGAGCTGCTGAGTATTTCCACCATTTTCTGGTTTTATTTCAGATTTTATTAGAAAATAAAACAGGAATAGGAGTCTGCTGTGACATCCTTTATGATCATAGATGATCTGCTCCGGGTCTCAACTCCTCCTCTGTGCCAGATCCTCATAGCCATCTATATACCTCCTGGTTTAAAAAAAAATATTCATCCTTTCTGTGAATACCTCAACTGATCAAGTCACCATAATTCTTCAGGGTACAGCATTCCAGAAATTCACTGTACTCTGCAAGAAGAGCCTACACATCTGTTTTAAATAACTGCCTTGTTATCTTCTAACTATACTCCTTGTTCCCAATTCTCCCACTTGAAGAAACACCTTGACATTCACCCTGTTATAACCCCTTAGGATTTTAAATTTCAGTAATATTATCTCATAACCTTTCTTTAGCCAGTTATGATGGAACAATTCTCTCACTTGAGGAATTCACTTAATAAATCTCTTTTTATTAGGCTAATTCCTCAGCTGTTTTCCAATTCTAGTATATCCTTTCTGAAATAAAGGGAGCAAAACTGTACATGTTACTTTATGCATTTCAAGCATCTACAGACTTTTGATATAAACCTACATTTTACAATTTCTTCAAATAATAATTAATATTCAACAAATTCTTTCTACTGATCCACTCATCTGCAATTATACCCTCCACACAAAACAGTGGTTTGCTCACACAAAATTACAACTTCTTAATAAGTTGACTCATATTACACAGAGTACATTGGAAACTGTTTAACTAGTTGTTGTTTTATGTCACCTCTATATTTTGCATTTGATTCTTGAGCCAACAGAAGTCAGATTTCTGACTTTTCCTTTTCAATATATAACTAATTCAGCTATGTTCTGGATAAGAATACACCATTCAAAAATAGTTTTCTTTATTATTATTGCTGAGATTAAACCTAAAGTCAATCATTATGTGTCAGTTGACACTACATTTTTTCTAAATGAGGTTTGTAATATTTCTCAACATTTGTTCTGCTTCCAATTTTAGAAATAAACTCTTATTTTAAATTCCTAATAAATTTATATTTATTAAAACAGAACTCTGAGACTAACATATGCCCAGAACCTTTTTATAAATTGGAAATTTAGTTTTAAGGCTATATCTACATTTTTAAGCGAACGTTCTTCTCAATATATAAAGAGCACAACATTGAAAATTGCTAACTATTCTGTTAACATGGGGCAGTTAAACAAAGAATCACACATATCTCACAATCATAACAGCATCAGAACAAGCATACAAGAACACAAAGCTACATCATTCTTGCTCTTTGCATACAAGGACATGCTCACTGCAACATTAGCTCCCCATGGGGATTCAAGATCATTCGGCCAAGTTACATCAATGTTCAGAAGCCATCTGGCCTTGGACCAGATTATTTTATGTAGATTGATAAACTCCCCTCTTCTGGTAAGATTATTACTATTGAACAAAAACAGAAGTGTTTTTGAGTTTTAAAAAAAGTTTCTACGTGTTGATTTAAGTTGAATTTTTAATTCTTCAGCTGGTGCAACCAAATTTCTTGAATAACCATAAATGGTAAAAATATCATGGCTACAAACTGGGCAGTGAAGCAACATTGTTTCAGTTCTGTGTGAACCTATTTGCTTCCAATTTTGTTCGTGAATCCAAGTTACCATCTGTAAATTATGTTCCAAGTCATGCATTTTTCTAACCTGACAATGTATCATCAGTCCTTTGTTAAAGGCCTAAATACTGGAACTCCCTTCAAAATAACTGTGCTGGAAAACATTTATCATAAGGCCTATGGGTGCTCAAGAAAGTGATTCCCTATCATTGTCTTAAAGGTAATTGGAATTGGCAATAAATGCTGATGACTACATCTGTGGAAGATAATGAACAGGCAATGAATGCTTTGTACAACTAGTAGCCAAAGCACTTCTATTCTTAAATAGAACATAGAACATAGAAATTTACAGCATATTACAGGCCCTTCAGCCTGTAATGTTGTACCACTCATGTAAGCTACTGAAATGGCCTGAAACATGAATAAGTTGATCCTCAAGGTCAGAATATAAATATGATGCACACAATTATTGTTAATAATATGATCCCTGGTATCTGTTGAAAGGTTTCATAGTTTTAGAATGGATAATATTAAAATTACAATAAATTACTTTGTAAATTTGATTGTGGAGAATTTCTTGGAAACAATACTCCAAGGAAAAATGAACAGGGAAGGAAGTTAGTTAATAGAGAAGAAATTGTTAACAGCAAATCATGCTTGACCCATTTAATTTATTGTTTTAAGTAGGTATAGAGAAAATTACTAAAGGGGGTGAAGTGCATGTTCTCCATACAGATAATAGAATTTTGGAAGTTTCACATAAAAAACTTAAGTATTTGATCAAAAATTATAAGTGGCAGAATATCTTTACAACTGGAGTTGTAATTTAATACAGAAAAATTGCAAAGAGAAACATTTGGCTGAGAAATAGAATAAACACAATGGGGGCAGACTGAGCAACTAAATGTCCATCCATTATTGACCTTAATTGTAGTTGCTACAGTATGTCAATCATTTAGCAAATATTGGCTCTTTTTTGCTAAGCTCCAAATGGAAAATGATGGGCTAATCTAGCAGTATATACTGCACTGTACAAGGAGAGAATTCACATATGCAACTTTCATATTTGTTAAAAATGCTAGCATTCAAGATAATATATCCAAAAAGAAAGCTGACTTCCCGGCAAAATAAATTATGTAAGGCCATTAAGTACAATTCTTGTTTTTCTTTGATTGCAGATCCCCACTGAACATTGTATTTGCACCCCACTTGACTACAGAAACAAAATAGTTTGCATACTAAAGCTGGTATAATTAATTGACCCAGTATTTTGCAGTTGACAGGGTAAGAGATGTATTCTTTATGCCGTTCGTAAGATATCTATTGTTTCGATGCTATTCACAGCATTTCCAAAGTGTGTGCAAAATTAGGTTTGAGTTGGTGACTTTTATGTTCCTTTTGACTTAACTTCAAACAATGTAATTAATTGATAAAGACTGGACAATGCAAAAAAAAAGCACAAACAGGAATTGCCCTTATTGGTCTTTCATTGGCTTATTTTCCCAGCAGTCAGCCTTTAGGAAGAATTACCTTGAATGCTAGCATTTTCACCTAATATGAAGATTTGATATGTGAATATGTACAGCGCAGAACCTACTGCTGGATTACTCTGTCATTTTGTCTCAAAGTAATCTTCCTGGGACAAATTAGAAAGGAGTAATGGATCAGAATGGACTCATGCTACAGTGTGTGAGCTAGGGGACAGCATCAAGACATCATTCCACATGAGTCAATGCTTGCAGCCAGACCAATTAATAATCCTACATAGATTATTGAAGGAAGCAAAACACAAGAAGAGACCTTGAGATTTTCATGGAGCCATACTTGTCAGAATATGTCCTATAAGATGATTTCAAATCACAGAACTTTCTGATACACAATCAAAAATTATAGGTAGATCTTGATTAGCTGAGTATATGAGCAGAGGAACAGCAAATGCAGTTTAATTCAGATGAGTTTGAGATATTGCATTTGAGAAAGACAAATGACAGTAGGTCTATCACAGTAAATGGATGGGCCTGGGACATGTTGTAAAACATTCAGATCTTGCAGAACAAGTACATGGTTCACTGACCTTCACGGCCAAGGCGCTACAGTTGTAGGAGAAACATTTGAAGTATTGTGTTCAACTTTGGTCATCCTGTTGTTGGAAAGATGTTTTTAAAGACTGAAACCAAGACTTACCAGGATTTTCCCAGAACTTCAGGGACTGAGTTATAGGGAGAGGTTGGATAGAGCAGGATTTATTCTTTGTAACACAAGAAGATGAGAAGTGATCTTGAAGAGGTGTATAAATTTATGAGGGCTGTAGATAGGTAAATTGACTCAGTGATTTTTCCCAGGGCTGGGGCACAAAGAACTAAAGCACATCAGTTGAAGGTGAGGGGGAAGATTGAATAGGAACTTGAGAGGCATCTTTTTATACATGGAAGGTGTGATGTTTATGGAATGAGCTGCCAGAAGAAGTGGTTCAGGCAGGTATTGTAATAAACTTTAAGAAACAGTTAGACAGATACACGGACAGGAAAAGTTTAAAAGGTTATGGCCAAACTCTAGTAAATAAGAAGAGCTCAGATGGGCATCTTGGTTGCATGGACCAGCTGGATGGAAATATCTGTTTCTGCATTGTGTGACTCTTTGAAAATCCCTCAAGAGGTGGGTTTTGTAGAAAAAAACAGGCTTACAAGTGCAATCCATTGATAGAAGATAGGGTTATGATTAAATTGTATACTAGAAGTAGTTGTAGAGGCAGAAACATTAATGACATATGAGACCCTTAAATAGGCACACAGATGGAAGGAAAATAGAGAGCTATTTGAGAGGAAAGACTTAGATTGATCTTGGAGATGGTTATAAGGTTAATGAAATATTGTGGGCCAAACGGCTTATTCGGTGCTATACTGCTCTATTTTCTTTGTTCTTGAGAACATATGATCTCTGTACTCAGTGGTAACTAGGTTGTAATATGAGTGAACTTCCCTCAACTAAAATAGCGGAACCCCTTAGATGTTGGTAAAACTGTTGGCAGCATGGGTAATGGTTCTTGGCCTGGCAAAAAAAACTCAATAATAAAAAGACATATTCGTATCAATATGTTCAGTAGAGTACATGTTGGAGAGGACTCTAGGAGGTTAATTTGATTCTGGGATTTATAGAGCTAATTTATAAATAGAGGCAGCTCATAGTAGTACTTAATTTATCTGACTTCTATTAATGATGGCATAAGCTACGTTTAAAGAGTCCATGTGCCAAGTATTCTGATTAATCTGATATATCTTCTGTACTGATATAAATAATATCAAAATAACTATCACTTAGGTATGCAGAACATGGCACTACCTAACAGCTTATCTGATGATTATTAAACATTACTTAATTAAAATCCCATTGTGGTCCTGGCCAGTTTTCTTGTTTATAAACATGTAATTGCAACCTAGAACCTGAGCAGTTCTTACACTGACAGCTATTTGATAATTTTACAACATTTCTTCGTATGCTATCCTTTGATGTACAACATGCTTTATTAGTGGTTGACCCTTAACATCTCACTGCTCACTAGGTCACAATACTAATTTGCTGTATGTAGTAGACGTTTGAGTATTCCATTAAGGCTACCTAAAGAGAGATCTTCTGGCTTAAGATGGTGCCAATGAAGTCCAGTGACTATTTACTGGTGGCAAACAAAACAAAGAATACAACTAAATACTTCATTAATAACACTTCCTGTTATAAAGTTTATGCTAAACAATCACTGCAAACAATGAGAGGTGAAGCTGAGCCAAGGTTGAGGCATGTTCCAGACAAAGTTGGAGTAAGCTTGAGGTATATTTAAGGCAAAGTTGAGGTGAGCAGAGAGGGCAAAGTCAGAGCAGAGGACAGGCAGTTTTGAGGTCTGTCCACTTGAAGGTTTGATCGATCTAAGTGCTGGGCCAATTTGGAAAGGTTGGTGTGGCGGCAGGGTCCAGCTCCAGAGTGTATTGATGTGACAGGGTCCGGGTCCTAGTGCTAGGAACGGCCTGACGTTTGGGTAATTTAAACACCAGGCTAGATGGATTGCAAAGACAGAATGTCAGGACAAGAGGTGAGGGTCAGGCCAGTTCTGCTTGCTGCTCCATGATGTTAATTTGGCTCTGTGCTGAGCTGAAGCAGTGATCTGATCCGGCCACTCTGAGTTCCGCAATGTTTACTTGGCTCTGTGCTGAACCGAGGCTGTGGCTGTGGCCTGCTCAGGCTGCTCCGTGCTTTGTGTCTATGGACTCAACTTTTGTTCTGTATGCTATTTGCTTACTTTTACTGTTTGCACAATTTGTTTTTTTCTCTGCTGTTGGTGCTGGTGGTTTTCTTTTTGTATATGTTCCTTTGGGTTTCTGTGGTGAACTACATATACCTGTCTGGACAAACCCCCCCTCCCCCCCCACTGACTGTTCCTGTGGCTCCTCCTACAGACCCCTGTATAAAGGTGATTGGAGGCACTGCTCCTCCCTCAGTCTCCAGGATGTTGTATGGTCTCTTGCTGCTGATAGTGCTCTCTCTTCCAGCTAATAAAAGCCTATCTCTCGCCTCACGTCTCTGAGAGTTATTAATGGTGCATCAGTTTCTTTGTTTTGTTGCCACCTGTAAGGCGATGGATATCAAGGATGTATAACATATACACATTTTGATAATAAGTGTACTTTGAACTTCTTAATGTCTATGGCCATCACCTGCAATAAAGAAAGTTAGTATCAGATAGCTCTTGTCTACTATACACTTACTTATTGTTACAAATGGAATTGTAAAAAGCTGAAAGCTGAAAAATAAGTAACTAAAAATGTATAGGAGTTAACCTCAAAAACATCAGCTGTCTCTATTCAAATGTAGGATTCCTTGAAACTACAATTCCTCACTTGAAAATAAGGATTTCTAAAACTCGATGAGGAGGAACTTTTTAATTTGCCCACTAGTCCACAAAAAGTTCCTATTTTATGCAGCATATAGACAATTTGAAGAAATAATAAAGTATGAAAATAAAGGAATCAGACACTATTTGTCTTCATATAAAAATGAGCAAGACTTTCAGGATCTTTACTTCTAATGTGGCTTTAAAATATTCTAAGAATATCCAAAAGGTGAAGCTTTGAAATTGCTATGATTTATTTATATTGGTGTTGCATCAAATATGTAGACCAAACACTGCCAGGATTGATTTGAACTCTGATCTTGGTAGGGGAAAGGAAAGAAAGTGATGAATTGACAGTGTGGAGTTAGCCAATGAAGCATTTGTACTCTTCATGGTCTTATAGACATAACAGATAAAAAGTCTACACACAATTTTTAGTGTAAGCTCCAGAGGCACTTCTAGTCTCTGTTGTTTTGCTTGTGCGACGAATGCAAAAGAATAAAGTACATGAAGCATAGTCTATCCTTTGGAACTTAAAATTGCAATTGCTTGGAAAGTATGGATAAGCAATACTGAATAATTTGCGTGTTAGTATAAGGTAACTGTTATCAAATCTGAAATTTGATTATAATTGTTTGCTCTGTTTCAATTAAGAAGGTACATTAATTTCTACAATCTCAATCACCAAGAATAGTTGAAATACTTGTATCATTTAGATACCTAAAGACTAAGTAGCACACACGTTTTGAAAGAATACCAACTATGTTCATTACATGGCTCTTGCTGGTTTTCTTTGTTATTCTATTTTCTACCTTTGCTAGTAGAAAATAACTCTGCTGCTTTACAGATGATAGACAAAACTTGAAGAATATTGTACATTTGGCCATTGAGCACTGAAAATTATGTTACCACTGGGTACCTTCAGTCCTCAGAAATATAGATGGAAGAATTATCTCCCTAAATCTCTTCACTCTATCCTCTCCTTTCTGTTACCTACTAATTTTACAAACAGACTTCTACAGATGTACTGATGAGAGTATCCTTGAATCATAGTCTGTAAGGCAATTTGAATATTCAGGAATGTAAGAAGCTGCAGAGAATAATAGACTCAGCTCAATACATCATGGGCACATGCCTCCCCACCACTGCCTGTGGTGAACTACATATACCTGTCTGGCCATGCCCCCGCTGACTGCTCCTGTGGCTCCTCCCACAAACCCCTGTATAAAGGCAATCAAGGCCTGAGCCCGGCCTCTCAGTCTCCAGGGTGTAGTATGGTGGTCACTCACTGCTTGTTCCTTCTTCCAGTCAATAAAAGCCGATATCTCGACTTTACGTCTCAGAGAGAGTTATTGATGGTGCATCACTGCCAAAAGAGGGTAACATCAAAGATTTCTTTCACCTTGGCCACTACAGGTTTCCCCGCTATCTGAAAGTAGAGTGTTCCTATGAAACCTTTCGTAATCCAAAATGGTGTAAAGTGAAGAAGCTATTACCATTTATATGGAAACATTTTTGAGCATTCCCAGACCCAAAAAATAACCTACCAAATCTTATCAAAAATCAGCACGTACACATATGCGCACACACCTGCCCGTGCAAGGCGTCATGGTCATGGTAGTCTTTCTTGGGGTAAACACAAGTTTAAAGTGGGTGATTTCTCTCATAAAAGCAAAAATCCTCTTTGGATTTCTTTCTGTTAGCGAAAACAGGTACTAATGTAGGTCTTTCGTAAAAGCATAAAAGCAACTTTTCGTAAAAGTTGGTGTAAAGCCAACGTTCATAAAGCTAGGGACACCTGTATTGGGCAGGAGATATGGAAGCATTATGTCCCACACCACGAGGTTGAAGAGCAGCTGCTTCCCTTCAAACATTTGGTTTTTGAACCAACCTTCATAATACCAAGCACTACCACAATACCGCAAAACCATGATCACTGTTCATTTTTCACTACAATGGATCTTTTTTTCCCTTCTAATTTGTCCTTTCTTGTAAAAACTGTGCATAATTTGTGCTTTTCGTGTAAGAGCTGCTTGTCTGATGCTAATGTACCTATCATGTTGTCACAAGGAAGTTTTACATTGGACCTATGCATATGTGATATTGAGCATATGACAATAAGTTCAACTTTTGACTTTGACATAAATTGCTTAATATCAAATTATGCTCATTAAATCTCCTGTGAAGTTTTTCATGCATTTAATTATGCAAGTGGTACTACAAAAATGCATGTTATCACTGCATTGCAATCTGAGCTTGCAAAATACTTATCTGTCTTAATATATTCTGAAATCTTTGCAGTTACATTCAATAATTTCACTATTTCTTAAGACCAGCATACTGATAATCCCATAAATGAATTTTTAAAATATCAAAGATATGATAAAGGTTAAAATAGAGGGTTGAATTGAAGAGTTTTAGAGAGAGAATTCCACCCATTAGGACTTTAATAAATTAAGTCACAAGGGGTGAAAGTATCTTCTGAAAAATGTCAGTGCATGTAAAACAAAAACAGATCAGACAAAAATGAAAGCAAGAAATTATTCAAAGTTTGAAGATTTAAATGGAGCCAGAATGGTAGTTCTGACTGACTATTACTCCAGTTCAAATTAATAGGAATTCCACCCCCGCCCCCACTTTTAAGATATGTTGAGAGAGTTGGAGAAGCCTTCAGAGTTCTGAACATCAGAATTCTGCCAATGATGTTTAGTTCTGAGCTTGTTATTCATTTTCAGTTTCACAATGTTGATTCAGCAATCCAGTACATCATGGGAAATCACAACTGCCTGGGTTGTAGAATCAGAAGTTCAGTATTTTGTTTTGCTCAAGCATGATCAATAAAATTAAGATTATGTCAGAATATTGACAAAATCTTTGACAGTAATGCAGACACCTCTATGAAATACAATACTGGCAACCAACATCTTTTATAAACCTACCGATTCCCACAGTTACCTTAACTATACCTATTCCACCCTTTCTCCTGTAAAAATACTATTTCTTTTTCTCATTTCCTTCGTCCCCACCATATCTATTCCCAGGATACGGCTTTCCATTCCAGGATATCTGAGATGTCCTCCTTCTTCAAAGAATGAGGTTTCCCTTCTTATATGATAAATGCTGTCCTCACCCGCACTTCCACCATTTCCCAAACATCCATGCTCGCTGCATCTTTCCGCTGTCTCAACAGTAATAGAATTCCTCTTGTCCTTACCTACCAGCCCATGTGCCTCCAACAGGTCATCTTCCACAACTTCTGCCACCTCCAATGGGATCCTACCGCCAAACATATCTTTACTCACAAACTCACTTGTCCAGGTCGACCCATTGTTTCAGCTTGCTCCTGCCCCATTAAACTTATATCTGCACACATCAACAGTGCTTTCCCCTCCCCCCACCCCAAGTTTGGTCCCTTCTTAACTACATCCGTGACACTTCACACACCTCTGGATCTTTTCAATGATTTCAAGTTTCCTGGCTTCCATCATCTTATTTTTACAATGCATATCCAGTCCCTATAGACCTCCATACCCCACCAAGAAGGCCTCAAAGCTCTCCATTTCTTTGTGGACACTTCCACCACTACTCTCCTCTGTCTAGTGGAAATTGTCCTCACTCTTAATAATTTCTCCTTTGCCTCTTACCATTTCCTTCAAACAAAAGGTGTAGCAACAGGCACTTGCATGGGTCCCAACTATGCCTGCCTTTTTGTCGGCTACATGGAACAGTCTATGTTCCAAGCCTACACTGGTGCCTGTCCCCCACTTTTCCTACATTAAATCAATGACTGCATTGGTGCTGCTTCCTGCACCCAGGCAGAACTCATCAATTTCATCAACTTCTGCCCTGCCCTCAAATTTACTTGGCCTTTTTCCGATATTGCAATCTCCTTTCTCAACCTCACTGTCTCTATCTTTGGAAATAACTTATCTACTCTCAGCTACCTGGACTATACCTCTTCCCATCCTGTTACTTGTAAAAATGCCATCCCCTTCTCACAATTCCTTCATCTCCACTGCATCTGCTCTCATAATGAGGCTTTTCATTCCATAATGAAGGAGATGTCTTCCTTTTCCAAGAAAGGGCTTCCCTTCCTCTACCATCAATGCTGGCCTCAACTGCATCTCTTCCATTTCATGCATGTCTGCTCTTACCCCATCCCCTTGCCACCCTACCAGGGATAGGGTTCCTCTTGTCCTCGCTGACCGCCCCACCAGCCGTCAGTGCATAATTCTCCAGAACTTCCGCCATCTCCAATGGGATTCCACCACCAAGCACATTTCCCCCTCCCCACCCCACTTTCTGCTTTCTGCAGGGATCGTTCTTTACTCGACTCCCTTGTCCGTTCATCCCTCCCCACTGTCTCCCTCCTGACAATTATCCTTGCAAGCGGAAAAAGTCCTGGAGTCATATACAACGTCTGGTGTTCCCAGTGTGACCCCCTGTAAACTGGTGAGACTCAGTGTAGATTGGGAGACCACTTCATTGAGCACCTATGCTCCATCCACCAGAAGAAGTGGGATTTCCCAGCGGCCACACATTTTAATTCCACTTCCCCTTCCCATTCTGATTTGACAATCCATGGCCTCTTCTACTGTCGCGATGCGACCACACTCAGGTGGAGGAACAACACCTTATATTTGGTCTGGGTAGCCTCCGATCTGATGGCATGAACATTGATTTCTCAAACTTCTGGTAATGCCCCCCCCCCCCATCTTCACCATTCCCCATTCTGTTTTCTGGTGCTCCTCTCCGCTGTTCTTTCTTCCAAGCCTTCTGCTTTCTCCTATAAGATTTCCCCTTCTCCAGCCCTGCATCTCTTTCACCCATCAACTTCACAGCTCTTTACTTCATCCCTCTCCATCCCAGTTTCACCCATCACCTTGTGTTTCTCTCTCCACCCACCTTTTAAATGTACTCATCTTTTTTTCACCAGTGCTTCCGAAGGGTCTCAGCCCCAAATGTCTTTTCTATAGGTGCTACCTGGGCTGCCGAGTCCCTCTAGCATTTTATGTGTTTTGCTTTACTTAATCCCACTCCTTTTTCTGAAAGGAATGTTCCTTCCACAACTGCCTTGTCCATTTGCCCCTCCCCACTAATCTCCCTCTTGGCACTTAACCCTGCAAGTTGCCTAAATGCTACACCTGTCTATTTACTTCCACCTTCACTTCTATTCAGGGCCCCAAACTGTCTTTCCAGGTGAGGTAACATTCCACCTGCTAATCTGCTGGGGTTGTCTATTGTGTCCGGAGTACCTGAAATTACCTCTTCTACATCGGTGAGACCCTTCTAAACTAGGGGACCATTTTGTTGAGCATCTCCACTCCATCAACCAGAAGCAGAACTTTCCAGTGGCCCAACATTTTAATTCCGATTCTCATTCCCATTCCGACATGTTGGTTCATGACCTCCTCTTGTGCCAAGATGAGACCACCCTCAGGGCAAAGGAGCAACACTTTATATTCCCATCTGGGTAGCCTCCAAACTGATGGCAAGAATATTAATTTCTCCTTCTGATAAAAAAAGTTACCTTCCCCTTTGCTGTTCTATTCTCCACTCTGGCCTCTACACCAATCACCTGCCGATCATCTCCTCCTGGATCCCCTTTCTCCTATGGTCCATAATTGTTATAATTGTTAATAATAGTTTCTTATTATTTGTTTATTTATTAGGATACAGCGTAGAGTAGGCCCTTCCAGGCCCTCAAGCCTCACTTCCCAGCAACTTCTGATTTAACACTAGCCGAATCACGGAACAATTTACAATGGCCAGTTAATCTATCAACTGGTACATCTTTGGACTGTTTATGAATAGCGGATATGTTTAAAAATGTTTAATAGACTCACAAGTTTTTCAGGAGATTAA
Source organism: Hypanus sabinus (assembly GCF_030144855.1). Taxonomy (NCBI): domain Eukaryota; kingdom Metazoa; phylum Chordata; class Chondrichthyes; order Myliobatiformes; family Dasyatidae; genus Hypanus; species Hypanus sabinus. Next base: position 57,390,916 of record NC_082719.1, on the reverse strand, counting down.
GATCAGCAATAGTTTTACCTCCTGTCAAGGCTGCTTGTGTGTTCCATGAATAGGGTATCAGCATCACACATCTGAGGTCTATTCACCACGAAGGTGTCACTGTGACAAGTCTTGCCAAGCAACAACTGGGCAAGAAGGGGTCATCTCCACTAGCTCTCTACAGCCAGCCCCAGTAAGTGTAGGGTAGTAGATAAGTAGGCAAGTCCATTGTCATACAGCACAGCCCCATGATCAGCTCATGGTCACTGGTCAGTAAAGCAAACCTATCCCAGTTCTCAAAAGTGAGATTATTAGATGCTGCTTGATCCAAAGTGGAAATGATTCTAGGAAGCTCTGTGCTCATAAAAATCTGTCATAAAGGTTTGAATTTTTTCTGTACATTTTAGCTAGAATATTATTTGTTATGACTAACTAAAATCATATTTCCAGCATCAGGACTATGAGTAGACTAAGTGTGTGGGGCTCAACAGAAAACCTTGAATATCTGCTGATGCACTTTTAAGTGTTTTCTTATCTCAGAGTCAGAAGCAGATCAGGTTTAATATCACTGGCTGGCATATATCATGAAATTTGTTGTTTTGCGGCAGTACATTGTAATACATAACAAAAAACTATAAACTACAATAAGAAGTATGTGTGCATGTGTGTATATACATATAAAATAAGTAATGCAAAAAAAGAGGGGAAGAAGCTGTTCCTGAAACATTGAACATGTGACTTCAGGCTCCTATACATCCTCCTTGCTGGTATCAACCAGAGATCTGTGCCCACTAGAGGTCCTAGATGAGAAATTTATCCAGAATGTCATTGGCTGGGACCAAAGGACATTCCTCAGGACCATACCCTTCCCAATTCACTGGGTATTGAACCTTGCACTGCACCCATCGAGGCACACAGAATAGACCAGGAAACCATGCACCAAGTAGGGAGAAGGGAGCTTAGGGAGAGCAATGAAGTGAGCAGCCTTGGAAAATCGATCCACAGCTACACTGCTAGAATGGTAGTGTTTCCATTAGACAGGAGTAGACTAGTAATGAAATCCACTGAGAGGCGGGACCAGAGGCAGCAAGGAATAGACGACAGACATAGCAGACCCACAGGGCACTGGCATAATGTCTTGTTCTGGGCACAAGTGGGACAGGCAGAGGCGAAGGTGTTGACGTCCTGGGGCATGGACAACCACCAAAATTGTCTCTTGATTAATTTCAGTGTCTGTTAAATTCCTAGATGGCCAAACAGACTGGGAGTGACCCTATTCTAGCAGTTTGGGGCACACCAGTTGGGATGTCCCCCATCTGTGCCTGGATCTGTATGCTGGGTGCCTTTACCTATGCTTCGATTCTGCTAATTATGGAAGTGCTAATCCACGAGCAAGGGCTCAAGTGGGTCAGGCAGAGATGAGGTCGTGGTTGTCCTGGCGCATAGAGAGGGCTGACCAAAATCATCTCTAGATAAATTCCAGGGTCTGTTGAATTCCTACATGACCAACCAGACTATCAATGACCCCACTCCAAAAGCAAGGACAAACAACTGGTTGGGATGTCCCCCAGATGGGTCTGGATCTAACTGTGGGTTACCTATACCTATGCTCCTATTCCCCAAATCATTGGAGCAGCAATCACAAGCAAAGGAGGATGGGCTCTGGATTGGTGTTGTGTTGGGACACATCAAACTGCCAGCAGAGACCATCAGCATTACTATTCTTACTGCCAGGACAGTAGGTAAGGATGAAATTAAACCAGATGAAGAGAGACCAATGGCATCACAAATGTAGGTGAGGTTCTTTTGATCTGTACCAACTAAAAAGGAATGCTCTGCCTCCTCAGCCAGTGTTGCCATTCTTCCAGGGCCTCCTTGAGAGCCAGAAGTTCACAGTTCCCAACATTGTTGTTACACTCAGCCCGAGTCAAGCAATGGGAAAGAAAGGCACAGGAATGCAGCAGCTTATCCATAGAAGAGTGCTGGGAGAATACAGCTCCACTGCTGACATCTGATACATCCACCTCAACGGTGAACGGCTGGGATGGCTCGGGAAAATGCTGGAAGTAGTACTGACATGGCCAATGGCTGACACCTGACACTAGCTGTTAATTGTAAGCTCCTGGATTGCAGTAGTGGGAGCAGAAATCACTGCCACCTGATTCCGATTGTCTGTGGTGAGCTGCTGAACCACTGACGTGAAGGCTGATACTTGTTCTTCCTGCTGGGAACAGGCTCATTGGACTCAGTTTACCTGGTGCATTACTTTGGTCAGGGATTCCAAGCCTTCTGATGTTTAAGGAGTTAAATGTTGACAGTTCAGCATGGAAATATCAGTAAGTTCCAGCTCATTATATTAGGATGAGTGTATCTCATGTTGAAAGACCAAAAAGACCAAAAGCTTATATCACTGATGATGTGTTCTAGCACATCCTAGGAGGTATCAAGATTCTCAGTTTACAAAATTCTTCCCAGAACCCGTGAGAAATTGCTACTGCAAAATTAATTGTGTCTGAGGAGGAAGGCATGGTTAATTGATAGGATTGTTCAAACCAGCATGGTGGTATTTAGTTTAGAACTCAAAAGCACTATTACTATTTCTAAATACCCACTTAAATATGTGCAAGTTGAAATCTATTTCAAAGTACTGACATTTTTCAAATAAATTTTCTCTCCTTATGCAGGCATCTGACTGCATTACATTGTCCACTAGCTGACAAAGACATGGTAATTGTATTTTATTTGATTTAGTAAAATTACTGCACTTGAACAAAACTTTGACTATTCATGATCCAGGCGTAAGGCTTCAAGAGGACTATGAGTGGCAACACATTTCAAGGTGACAATACAACATTGCTAGAATGGAAGCCACTTACCAAACAAATAAAAATGAGATCTGGGTGGAGGTCACATGGTAAATATTTTCATTAAAAGCATGTGATCGCTACAGCATGAAAGCAATAGATTCTTAGCATTCTGAGTATCCAACAAAATGCAGCAAATTGCCATATACTTTCTGTGAAATGGGGTTTTAAATCAAATCTTACTTATGTAAACCTATCAAATGAAAATAATTTGTTGCCCAAGGCAGCAGTGAATATTGACCATTAACAGCCTAAAAGCAACACCTGAACCACATACAAACATCTTAATTTGTACCTATACGTTTTTGTGACCTGTTGCTAACACTAACTGCTTCACATTCCAAATTAACATCCCTAGTCAGAACCTTTTGAATGAAATTCATAATACAGTGAAAAAATTGCTTGTTCACTCTCTAAAGTAATTTTACATGTCATTGAGGTGGTGTGTGGCTTTTATGCAGTGAATTCTAGTAATTGGGGAAGCCACTTATTTTGGGCAACTCTTAAAGATCAAAGAACTAATCGAGAAAATAGCCAAAATTCCCTTTCATTATTTGGGACACCATGCCACTTAATTAGGACAGGAGACTATTAGCGAATGGTTTCTCACTAGCATTAACCACATGCAATTGTGCGGCTATTGGACGTTACGATATGCTTCGGGTGAACTATTTTAAAAACAGCGTCACTTGCATATTTGAGTTCAAAAAGCAATGATTTCTGTTACTGATAGTTGGTAAGAAATAAGCAGAAAGATAATTCAGAACTGCTTCACTCACTGAGGTTTCAGTTAGTTTAACATCTGTAGTGGGGAAGATGCTTGAAGCTATCATTAAAGAAAAAATGGCAAAGCATCTGGAAAGATATGGATCCATCAGGCAGATTCAGCATGGATTCAGCAAAGGCAGGTCCAGTTTGACAAACTTGCTAGAGCTCTTTGAGGATTTAACAAACACAGTAGATAGAGGGAAACAGATGGACGTTATTTGCTTGGATTTACAGAAGGCATTCAGTAAGGTTCAACATAAAAGACATATCCATAAGATGAGGATGCATAGAGTTGGGGGTGAAGTATTAGCATGAATAGAGGACTGGTTAACTAATAGAAAGCAGAGAGTTGGGATACATGGGTGTTAGTCTGGTTGGCAATCAGTGGTGAGTGGTGTGCCGCAGGGGTCGGTGCTGGGCCTGCACCTGCTCATGATATACACTAACAATTTGGAAGAAGGGACCAAGTGTAGTGTATCTCAGTTTGCTGATGATACAAAATTGAGTGGAAAAGCAAATTGCGCAGAAGATACGGCGAGTCTGCAGAGAGATATAGATAGGTTAAGTGAATGGGCAAGGGTCTGGCAGATTGAATACAATGCAAGGTCATCTACTTTGGAGCGAAAAATGGAAGAGCAGATTATTATTTAAATAGTAAAAAATTGCAGCACACTGCTGTGCAGAGGGACTTGGGAGTGCTTGTGCATGAATCACAGAAAGTTGGTTTGCTGGTCCAGTAGGCTATCAAGAAGGCAAATGGAATGTTAGCTTTCATTGTTAGAGGGATTGATTTTAAGAGCAGGGAGGTTATGCTGGAATTGTACAGGGTACTGATGAGGCCGCGCCTGGAGTACTGTTGCAGTTCTCGTCTTCTTACATGAGGAAGGATGTACTGGCTTTGAAGGCAGTGCAGAGGAGGTTTACCAGGTTAATTCCAGAGATGAGGGGTTAGACTATGAGGAGAGATTGAGTCGCCTAGGACTGTACTCACTGGAATTCAGAAGAATGAGAGGAGATCTTATAGAAACATATAAAATTATGAAAGGGATAGATAAGATAGAGGCAATAAAGTTGTATCCATTGATAGGTGAGACTAGAACTAGGGGACAGAGCCTCAAGATTTGGGGAAGTAGATTTAGGACAGTGATGAGGAGGAACTGCTTGTCCCAAAGTGTGGTGAATCTGTCGAATTTCCTGCCCAATGAAGCAGTAGAGGCTACCTCAGCAAATATATTTAAGACGAGGTTGAATAGTTTTTTACACAGTAGGGGAATTAAAGGTTATTTGGAAAAGGCAGGTAGGTGGAGATGAGTCCATGGCCAGATCAGCCATGATCTTATTGAATGGCGGAACAGGTTTGATGGGTCAGATGGCCTACTCATGCTCCTATTTCTTACGTTCTTCTATTCAAGAAACAGCCCAGAGTGAAAATAGAACAATTTTATTACATTGAAACATAGAAATCTACAGCACATTATAGGACCTTCAGCCCACAATGTTGTGCTGACCATGTAACTACTCTAGAAGCTGCCTAAAATTATTTTCCTATCGCATAGGCCTATATTTTTCTTAGCTCCATGTACTTATCCAGGCGTCTCTTAAAGGACCCGATTGTATCCGCCTCTATCACCTTTGCTGACAGTGCATTCCACACACCCACATCTCGCTGTGTTAAAGACTCACCTCTGACATCCCCCTTGTACCTACTTCCAAGCACCCTAAAACTATGCCCCCTTGTGTTAGCTATTTCAACCCTGGGAAAAAGCCTCTGGCTATCCATATGATCAATGCTGCTCATCATCTTATACATCTCTATAAGGTCACCTCTCATTCACCATCCAAGGCGAAAAGGCCAAGTTCACTCAATCTATTCGCATAAGGTAAGCTCTACAATCCAGGCTACATCCTTGTAAATCTCCTTTGTACTCTCTCTATAGTATCTACAACCTTCCTGTAAGGAGGTGACCAGAACTGAACACAATACAAAGTGGGGTCTAACGAAGGATTATATAGTAGTAACATCACCTCATGGTTTTTGAACTGAGTCCCATGGTTGATGAAGGCCAACACGCTTCCTTAACAAAACTGTCAACCTGCGCAGCAGCTTTGAGTGTCCTATGGACAATGACCCCAAGACTGTGCTGATTCTCTACACTGTCAAGAGTTTTATCATTAATATTATAGTCTGTCTTCAAATTTGACCCACCAAAATTATCCTCCTCGTACTTATCTGGGTTGACCTCTGTCTTTCACTTCTCAGCCCAGTTCTACATCCTATCGATGTTGCGCTGTAACCTCTGACAACCCTCCACAACACCCCCAACTTTTGTGTCATCAGCAGACTTACTAACCCACTCTTCTACTTCCTCATTCAGTCATTTATAAAAATCACAAAGTGGAGGGGTCACAGAACCAATCCCTGCAGAACACCACTGGCAATCGTCCTCCGTGCAGAATACAAATCATCTACAACCATCCTTTGCCTTCTATGGGCAAAACAATTCTGGATCCATAAAGCAAGGTCTCCTTGGATCACATGCCTTGTTACTTTCTGAATGAGCCTGGCATGAGGAACGTTATCAAATGCCTTACTGAAATCCATATACACTACATCCACTGCTCTAACTTTATGCAACCCACAGTGCATTTTCCTTTGCTATGAAATACAGCATTCAGCAAGTTTAAAGTGTTCACAATTTAGCCATCAAGGTCTCTGACTGCTCATTCAAAATTATTTAAAAAAACGTCAAAAACATCTGCAACTTTTTATTTTTGTCATGAGGTTCTTGAATTAAACTTATATTGGAAAACCTTTACATGCTTCCATTGATTTAACAAAGAGCCACATTTCCTGGAAAAGATAATTAAAAGTCTAATGGTTGGTCAATGTGGCTCCAGCCAACACATCTGTCAGCATTTCATTACCTCCACTGAGGATGCAAGAAATGAAAGAAAAACATTTTGTTTTTCTGTCCCCTTTACTCCAAGCGTTTCTCGAGCCTCTTCTCCCAAATGCACAGCAGTAATGTGCACATAGGAACATGCCACAGCAACGTTAGGATAAATCACAGAATTAAGTTAATCTGATTATCATTCGTGTAAAAGGGAGTTCTGAAAGACATCCTTGAGAACACCTTTCATAACTGACAATCAGAGTGGAACATCAAGGATATATCTGTATGAACCTTAGAAGCGAGTTTTGACACAGAAGGCAGAAACAAACCGGATCAGTCGCTTACTTTCATAGTTTAAAAATCTGAAGACCACGTAAAAAAAATCACAACACAACATTAGATTAAGAAATATAAGCATAGGTGTCAAAATACATGTCTCTATGTCTATTATTAATGATATAGCATTTAAAAAAATTGATTGCCATTTTTCTGTGCATAGTCTGATTCATCAACTGAAATGAAATGAAATGAAGTATCTTTATTGTCATTGCATAGTACAATTTGCCATGCACCAATACAGTGAAAATGAGTTTGCAACTCTCGTACTCAATGCTATAAAACAACAAATAAATAAATATTAAATAAAATCAAGTAACCAGCCAGTACAAGCAATGTCCAGCAGTACAAAAGCGCAACTCAGATGCATGACAGCCATAAAATCAGTATTAAAAGTAGCAACATAACACATTTATGGATGATGCTTGATCGATTGGTTCAGAGCAGTTATAGCTCTGGGGAAAAAGCTATTTTTCAGCCTGGAAGTGCAGGCATGGAAAATCTTACAAATTCTGCCAGATGGAAGAAGTTCAAACTGATGTTCAATACATGGGTGTGTATTATCCTTACAGATACTTGAAGCTTTCCTTAAGCTGTGTGGTGGTTTCTTTCGAACTTATAGTCTTTTAACATCTTTGGAGTATTTTTACTGTGCCCATGGTCTGTTTTTTTTTATCAATTATACTATTGTTTGCACTGTTGTAACTATATGTTGTAACTATGTGGTTTTGTGCAGGTCTTGTAGCTCTAGTTTTTGGTCTTGTTTTGTCTGGTGGAATTGGAGCTCCTTTCCGGGGAACGCGCTAAGATGGTAGCGTGATATTAATACGCAGCAGCCTCTCCAGACTCTGGATTGGGGGATTGCCAAACATTATGTGGATTTTCTGGAGTAGTCTGTTTTGTCATATGCTTTTGTTATATCATTCTGGAGGAACGTTGTCTCATTTTTTAACTGCATTGCACTTGTGGTTTCTAAATGACAATAAACTGAATCTGAATCTGAGGTGTCCTCCAGGGCTGAGAGCTGTGTCCCGATGATCTTCTGTGCGCTAGAGACCACCTGCTAAAGTGCTTTCCTATCAGCTGCTGTACAACTGAGATACCACACAGAGATCAGTATGTTAAGATGCTTTCTATGGTGCAGCGGTAAAAGGTCACTAGCATCTGTTCAGGTAGACCAGCTTTCTTCAGCGTCCTGAGGAAAAACAAGCATTGCTGTGCTTTCTTAACTGTTGTTGTGATGTTAGTGGACCATGTAAGGTCTCCTGAGATGTGTATTCCCAGAAAACTGAAACTGGACACTCTCTCCACTATGTCTCCACCATGAAAAAATACAGGCATAAATTTGAATTTTGTTCTGTGCTAAATACATGTATGAGTATTAATTGCAGATTTGTTTCAGCTCCAGATATTTTGTTTCACTGATTACCATTGATACAAATGGGGAGAGGCAAGTGCAAACCATGACCATTACCAAGGCATAGTTTTAATACCAATAATGTTGTAAATTTGTAGTTTGTAACAAACAAGGAGAACTTGGTCCTTATTTATACTTACAGAAGAAGTTATAACAATTAAAGATTTGTTTCACCATCATGTCCCTTGAAAAGATTCTGAGATATAGGAAGAATTCAGATCTGAAGAAATGAAACTCCACATAACAAATGTAAACCTCCAGTACATGAGATTTAAAAGTATTTCTGATCTTACCATGAAAAAGAAATCTTGTCTCCCTTTGTAAAGTCCCTTCAACTAATGTCAGTAACACTTTGCGTTCTCTCCAATATATCAACAACTTTAAGTTCCTTGGCCCTAACTGCCTCATTTTCACCATAGAATTCCAGTCCCTGTGCAATTCTATCTGTCATTAGAAAGGCTTCAGGATGCTCCACAGACCCAGCCAAATTCCCCCATCCACCACCTCCACCATCTGGCAAAACTGGTACTCACCCTCAACAACCTGTTATTGCTCCTCCCACTTTTTCCAGACCAAAGGTGTAGCTATGGGCACTCGTATATGCCTGCCTTTGTGATGACGACATGAAGCAGTCAGTCCATGGTCCAAACCTGTAACAGTAACACTTCACAACTCTTCCTCTGCTACACTGATGACAGCATTGGTGATGTTTTGTGTATCCATGCAGAGCTCAGTAATTTCATCAACTTTTCTTCCAACATCCATTCTGCCCTCAAATTCACTTGGTCCACCTCTGACAACTTCCTCCCCTTTGCATATCACTCTATCGCCATCTCAGGAGAAAGATTATCCACCAACATCTTTCAAAAACCATTGAGTCCCACAGTTCCCTTGGCTATCCCTCTTAGAAACATAGAAAACCTACAGCACAATACAGGCCCTTCGGCCCACATAATTGTGCCGAACATGTTCCTACCTTAGAAATTACTAGGCTTACCTATAGCCCTCTATTTTACTAAGCTCCATGTAGCTGAACTTTCAGAAAGCCTTTGATAAGGTCCCACATAGGAGATTAGTGGGCAAAATTAGAGCACATGGAATTGGGGGTAGGGTACTAACATGGATAGAAAATTGGTTGGCAAACAGGAAACAAAGAGTAGGGATTAACGGGCCCTTTTCAGAATGGCAGGCAATGACTAGTGGGGTACTGCAAGGCTCAGTGCTGGGACCACAGCTATTTGCAATATACATCAATGATTTAGATGAAGGGATTAAAAGTAACATTAGCAAATTTGCAGGTGACACAAAGCTGGGTGGCAGTGTGAAATATGAGGAGGATGTTAGGAGAATGCAGGGTAACTTGGACAGGTTGGGTGACTGGGCAGATGCATGGCAGATGCAGTTTAATGTGTATAAATGTGAGGTTATCCACTTTGGTGGCAAGAACAGGAAGGCAGATTACTATCTAACTGGAGTCAAGTTAGGAAAAGGGGAGGTACAACGAGATCTAGGTGTTCTTGTACATCAGTCTCTGAAAGTAAGCATGCAGGTACAGCAGGCAGTGAAGAAAGCTAATGGCATGTTGGCCTTCATAACAAGGGGAGTTGAGTATTGGAGCAAAGAGGTCCTTCTGCAGTTGTATAGTGCCCCGGTGAGACCACACCTGGAGTATTGTGTTCAGTTTTGGTCTCCAAATCTGAGGAAGGACAGTCTTGCTATTGAGGGAGTGCAGTGTAGGTTCACGAGGTTAATTCCGGGGATGGCGGGACAGTCATATGTTGAAAGATTGGAGCGACTGGGCTTGTATATACTGGAATTTAAAAGGATGAGAGGGGATCTGATTGAAACATATAAGATTATTAAGGGATTGGATATGCTAGAGGCATGAAACATGCTCCCAATGTTGGGGGAGTCCAGAACCAGAGGCCACAGTTTAAGAATAAAGGGTAGGCCATTTAGAATGGAGTTCAGGAAAAACTTTTTCATCCAGAGAGTTGTGGATCTATGGAATGTTCTGCCTCAAAAGTCAGTGGAAGCCAATTCTCCGGATGCTTTCAAGAAAGAGTTAGATAGAGGTCTTAAAGATAACGGAGTCAACCGATATGGGGAGAAGGCAGGAATGGGGTACTGATTGTGGATGATCAGCCATGATCACATTGAATGACGGTGCTGGGTAGAAGGGCTGAATGGCCTACTCCTGCATCTATTGTCTATTGTCTACTGTCTAAATGTCTCTTAAACAACCCTATCGTATCCACCTCCACCACCATTGCCGGCAGCCCATTCCATGCACTCACCACTCTCTGAGTAAAAGACTTCTTCCTGACATCTCCTCTCTACCTACTCCTCAGCACCGTAAACCTGTGTCCTCTTGTGGCAATCATTTAAGCCCTGGAAAAAGCTTCTAACTATCCACACAATCAATATCTCTCATCATCTTGTACACCTCTATCAGGTCACCTCTCATCCTCCTTTGTTCCAAGGAGAAAAAGCCGAGTTCACTCAACCTGTTCTCATAAGGCATGATCCCCAATCCAGGCAACATCCTTGTAAATCTCCTCTGCACACTTTCTATGGCTTCCACATCCTTCTTGTAGTCAGTACTCCAAGTGGGGTCTGACCAGGGTCCTATATAGCTGCACCATTACCTCTCGGCTCCTAAATTCAATTCCACAATTGATGAAGGCAAATACACCATACGCGTTCTTAACCACAGAGTCAACCTTTGCAGCTGCTTTGAGAATCCTATTGACTCGGACCTCAAGATCCCTCTGATCTTCCACACTGCCAAGAGTCTTACCATTAATACTATATTCTGCCATCATATTTGACCTACCAAAATGAACCACTTCACACTTGATTGAACTCCATCTGCCACTTCTCAGCCCAGTTTTGCATCCTATCAATGTTCCGCTGTAACCTCTGACAGCTCTCCAGACTATCCACAACACCTCCAACCTTTGTGTTATCAGCAAACTTACTAACCTGTCCCTCCACTTCCTCATTCAGGTCATTTATAAAAATCACGAAGAGTAAGGGTCCTAGAACAGATCCCTGAGGCACTCCACTGGTGACAGACCTCCATGCAGAATATGACCCATCTGTAACCACTCTTTTCCTTCTGTGGGCAAGCCAGTTCTGGATCCGCAAAGCAATGTCCCCTTGGATCCCATGCCTTCTTACTTTCTCAGTAAGCCTTGCATGGGGTACCTTATCAAATGCTTTGCTGAAATCCATACACTACATCTACTGCTCTTCTTTCATCAATGTGTTTCGTTGCATCCTCAAAAAATTCAGTCAGGCTTGTAAGGCACGACCTGCCCTTGACAAAGCCATGCTGACTATTCCTAATCATATTATACCTCTCCAAATGTTCATAAATCCTGCCTCTCAGGATCTTCTTCATCAATGTACCAAACACTGAGGTAAGACTCACTGGTCTATAATTTCCTTGGCTACCTTTCTTGAATAAAGGAACAACATCCACAAACATCCAATCCTCCGGAACCTCTCCCTTCCCCATTGATGATGTAAAGATCATTGCCAGAGATTCAGCAATCTCCTCCCTCGCCTCCCACAGTAGTCTGGGGTACATTTCATCTGGTCTCGGCGACTTATCCAACTTGATGCTTTCCAAAAGCTCCAGCACATCCTCTTTCATAATATCTACATGCTCAAGCTTTTCAGTCTGCTGCAAGTCACCACTACAATCACTAAGATCCTTTTCCATACAGAATACTGAAGTAAAGTATTCATTAAGTACCTCTGCTATTTCCTCCGGTGCCATACACACCTTCCCACTGTCACATTTGATAGGTCCTATTCTTCCACATCTTATCCTCTTGCTCTTTACATACTTGTAGAATGCCTTGGAGTTTTCCTTAATTCTGCCTGCCAAGGCCTTCTCATGGCCCTTTCTGGCTGTCCTAATTTTCTTCTTAAGCTCCTTCCTAGTAGCCTTATAACCGTTAGATCTCTAATATTACCTAGCTCTCTGAACATTTCATAAGCTTTTCTTTGCTTCTTGACTAGATTTATTACAGCCTTTGTACACCATGGTTTCTGTACCCTACCGTAACTTCCCTGTCTTATTGGAACGTATCTATACAGAACTCTACACAAATATCCCCTGAATATTTGCCACATTTCTTCCATATTTTCCCTGAGAACATCTGTTTCCACTTTAAGCCTCCAATTTCTGCCTGATAGCCTCATAATTCCCCTTACTCCAATTAAACATTTTTCTAACTTGTCTGTTCCTGTCTCTCTCCAATGCTATTGTAAAGGAGATAGAATTGTGATCACTATCTCCAAAATTCTCTTCAACTGAGAGATCTGACACCTGAGCAGGTTCATTTCCTAATACCAGATCAAGTACAGCATCTCCTCTTGTAAACTTACCTACATACTGGGTCAAGAAACCTTCCTGAACACACCTAACAAACTCCACCCCATCTAAACCCTCCGCTCTAGGGAGATGCCTGTTGATATTTGGGAAATTAAAATCTCCCATCACGACAATTCTGTTAATATTACATCTTTCCACGATCTGTTTCCCTATCTGCTCCTTGATGCCCCTGTTACTATTGGGCAGCCTATAAAAAACACCCAGGAAAGTTATTGACCCTGCCTGTTCCTAGCCTCCACCTACAGAGACCCTATAGACAATCCCTCCATGGTGTCCACTTTTTCTGCAGCTGTAACACTATCTCTGATCAACTGTGCCATGCCCCTACCTCTTTTGCCTCCTTCCCTGTCCTTTCTGAAACCCAGGCCCTTGAAGTAACCAATCCTGTCCCTGAGCCATCCAAGTCTCTGTAATAGCCACCATATCATATCTCCAAGTACTGATCCACGCTCTAAGCTCATCTGCTTTGTTCACAACACTCCTTGCATTAAAATAGACACATCTCAAGCCTTTGTTCTGCACGCATCTCTTCTCTATCACCTGCCTATCCTCCCTCTCACACTGACTACAAGCTTTCTCTATTTGTGAGCTAACCTCCTCTTCCCTAGTCACTTCAGTTCAGTTCCCACCCCACCAACAATTCTAGTTTAAACTCTCCCCAGTAGCCTTAGCAAACCTCCCCACCAGGATATTGGTCTCCCTGGGATTCAAGTGCAACCTGTCCTTTTGGTACAGGTCACACCTGCCCCAAAGAGGTCCCAATGATCCAGAAATCTGAATCACTGTCCCCTGCACCAATCCCTCAGCCACGCATTTATCCTTCACCTCATTGTATTCCTATTCTGTCACGTGGCACAGGCAGTAATTCCTAGATTACTACCTTTGCAGTCCTGCTTCTCAAATTCCTTCCTAACTCCCTGTAGTCTTTTTCAGGTCCTCTTCCTTTTTCCTACCTATGTCATTGGTACCAATATGTACCACAACCTCTGGCTGTTCTCGCTTCAACTGCAGGATATCTTGGATGCGATCCGAACCATCCTAGACCCTGGCACCTGTGAGGCAAACTACCATCCGAGTTTCTTTCCTGCGTCCACAGAATCGCCTGCCTAACCCCCTAACTATAGAGTTCCCTATCACTACTGCCTTCCTCTTCCTTTCCCTACCCTTCTGAGCCACAGGGCCAGACTCTGTACCAGAGGCATGGCCACTGCCGCTTTCCCCAGGTAGGCTGTCCCCTCTCAACAGTACTCAAACAGGAGTACTTACTGTCAAGGGGTACAGCCACAGGGGTACTCTCTAGTACCTGACTCTTCCCCTTTCCCCTCCTGACTGTTTCCTGTGGCCCCGGTGTGACCTGTAACTCCTCTCTATCACCTCCTCGTTCTCTCTTGCTCTTCCCATGCTGTTACTCGCAAGAATGCTTTCTCTTCTCTTAATTCCTCTACTTCAGCCACATCTGTTCTTATGATGAGATTTCTATTCCAACACATCAGAGCTATCCTCTTTTTTCCCTGTAATATTACATTCTTAGAAAGTTTAAATGGCAATTCTTTGGACATTCCTTACAATGTCTAAATGACAAGTCTCTGGACAAGCAAGGCCTGGAGATGATTAGGCCAATGCAAACAGTAACTTCCTGATTTTAACATTTTACTGTACATGTGCAGAAGACAGAGATTGCTGAACTATTTACTTTGTTATATTGAGGACAGGTGGCCTCACTGATTGTTTATTGCAACAGTGAATAACAATATCAACGGGGGATAACACAATATAAGCACTCAGTTGCTTGCTTCCATGACTAGATTCAACTTTATTCTTTGCATTTTGCATATACTGCGTGTAGTTGCATTAAATCTGGCCACATGCATTGCACTACATTTTTCCATGTTAAGCACCATTATAAGTTCTGCCTGTGTAGTCTACATTCATTTGTCTAAAAATTTCTGGATCACTCCATCAGCAGCTATTACATTTTGGTATTAATGACCAGTAATTGTCCAAACACTCTTCATTGTACAACAAACCTGACATGAATCTAATGCTGGAAATCTGAATGGCTTTTACCAGTTCTATTGGTCCCATTTATTGGGTTTGTCCTGAACCGGAAAAATATCATTACCTTTGTTGCCAGTTTTCTCCATTCTCACACATTAATCCATCTCTCTTTTTAGAGCTAGGTCAGGAACCAATGCTGACTTCCAACACGAACTTTAACAACACTTTTTCCCATCACTTCTTGTAAGGACTCTTTTCCATTCCACGGGAAAAACGTGGTACCTTCTTTTTGGCATTTGCTCTCAAAATGTGTCATCACAATCACTGTTTCTGATGCAACTTCCTTACTCCTCAGTCAAGAAATTCCCACTTCTGTTGTTATCAGCACCTTAACCATAACTCAACCATTTCCCAGACTCCTATTGTCATTCCTTATCACACTCCCTTTTCCTGAACTTTAACATGGATCTCCTCATCCTCTTTTTCCACTCAACAACCTTCACACTCAGTCCATCACTTTGAAGATGTATGCCATCACCATCAACATCTTTCTCCTCCCTTCCATTTTACCGTTCTGAAGGGATCACGTGCCTTCTGAGGGTTTAGGCCCGAAATGTCAACTGCACTCATTTACATAGATACCGGTTTGCCTGTTGATTACCTTCAGCATTTTGTGTGCGTTGCTTCTGATATCCTGCTTTGCTTACCAATCACCCTCTTCTTTTATTATGATGTATTCTTGTGCAAATTTAGTGGTACAATACTTGTCCTTTAACTTCCTCCATTTCCACTAATCAGTGCTTTAAATACTCATTTCAGGTGAAAAGCAATTTCCTCGCACTTCTTCCAATTTATTGTACTGCATTTGCTACAAACGATGTCCACTCTTAGCACTAATGTAGAGAAATGAAAATTTGTTTGCACTTCAGTTTTTTTGGAATATCTTCAGTTGAAGTCTGAATAAATAACCTGAGTATCTGGTCACCTGTCTCTTTAATTCTCTGTCCCAACTTGTGCTCTGCATTCTTTGTTTCATCGCATGACAGGTGGATTCTCAGTTCAAAAATGTCAGATTATGGCGACCCACTTCCTAGCGCACTCGAACCAGCTCACAAATAGCCAGCGCGCCGGCATAAAGGCCAGTCCCAAAAGGGTGCCAGGTCTGCTTCACCAACAAAGGGAAAAGCCCGTGCAGGACTGTGAATACGAGCCCCCTACAGCATCTGCGCCCAGGGAGGGCGGGATCAGGGAGGCTTTAAAGCGAGGCCGCGAAGTTTGAATAAAACCTTTTTTAACTGCAGTTTACCGACTCCGTGTTGTTATTTCAGCGCTGCATGTAGCACACCGCTACAATTGGTGACCCTGACGGCCCAAACAATATTTGGACCAGAGATGAACGACGCCGCATCTGTTCATGCGGTTTCATTGAAACTGCCAAGATTCTGGACGCTGCGACCTCACCTATGGTTCCAGCAAGCAGAAGCCCAATTCCACGTTCGGCAAATAACCTCAGAGGACACAGGTTGCTACTACGTGGTGAGCTCCCTCGACCAGGACACAGCGGCCCAGGTTGAGGAGTTCATACAGTCTCCCCCAGCAGACGGCAAATATACAGATTGAAACTGCCAAGCTTCTGGACGCTGCGACCTCACCTATGGTTCCAGCAAGCAGAAGCCCAATTCCACGTTCGGCAAATAACCTCAGAGGACACACGTTACTACTACGTGGTGAGCTCCCTCGACCAGGACACAGCCGCCCAGGTTGAGGAGTTCATACAGTCTCCCCCAGCGGACGGCAAATACACAGAATTCAAAGCCCTGCTCATAAGGACTTTCGGACTCTCATGGCGTGAGCGGGCTGCCATTTACTGCACCTGGATGGTTTGGGGGACAGACCTCCATCGGCTTTAATGAATGAGATGTTGTCTCTGGCTGGAGGACACAAGCCCTGCCTCATGTTTGAGCAGGCATTCCTGGAGCAGCTGCCCGAGGACATACGCCTGCTGCTGTCCGACGCGGATTTCAGTGACCCCCAGAAGGTGGCAGCCCGGGTGGACTTGCTGTGGAATGCCAAGAAGTTGAGTGGGGCGTCTGTCGCACAGATCACCAGGCCACTCTCCCAGCAGCAAACCAGACCAGGCCTGGCCACAGAGCCTGCTAACCCCAGAGGCAGGGGTGGGGAGCCCAACGAACAATGGTGCTTCTACCACCAGCGGTGCGGCGCAGAAGCCCGCCGCTGTCGCCGCCCTGCAAGTTCCCAGGAAACGCCAGGGCCAGCCGCCACTGATGGCTACGGCGGCTGGCCATCGGGATAGCCTCCTGTATGTGTGGGACAAGAGGTCGGGATGCCGTTTTTTGGTCGACACTGGTGCCAAGATCAGCGTCTTACCTCCGACGAGTTATGACACCTGCAACAGGGCACCGGGTTCCACCCTGAAGGCCGTGAATGGCAGCACAGTGAGGACCTATGGCACCTGTACGACCTGTATGGCAGCTACAGTTCGGCTCCAGCTGGTTCACGTGGGACTTCACACTGGCCGCCGTAGCACAACTGCTTCTGGGTGCAGATTTTTTGCGGTCTCACAGCCTGCTGGTCGACCTGCCGGGGCAGAGACTGGTCCATACCGAGATCTTTCAGATGTTCTCCCTGGGTGCAGCCCAGTTGCCAGCCACTCACCTCGACTCCTTCATGCTGTCCAACAACGACTTTACCAGGGTCCTGGCGGATTTCCCATCGGTTCTGGCACTGCAGTTCACAGCAGCCATGCCCCGACACGGCGTACAGCACCACATCCCGACCCACGGACCACCCCTCCACGCCCGTGCTTGAAGGCTTCCCCTGGACAAGCTCCGACTGGCGAAGGAGGAGTTCAAGAGGATGGAGGAATTGGGGATCATACGCCGGTCCGACAGCCCATGGGCCTCCCCCCTGCACATGGTGCCCAAAGCGACAGGGGGCTGGAGACCATGTGGCGACTACCGCAGGCTGAACGAGGCTACAACACCGGACCGCTACCCTGTGCCGCACATTCAGAACTTTGCAGCAAACCTGCACGGCGCACGGATCTTCTCCAAGGTAGACCTCGTCTGAGGATACCATCAAATTCCGATGCATTCAGATGACGTCCCCAAAACGGCACTCATCACCAAGTTCAGTCTTTTCGAGTTCCTCTGCATGCCATTCGGCCTGAAGAATACTGCACGGTTAATGGACGCCGTGGGACGCGACCTGGACTTCGCTTTCATCTATTTGGACGACATCCTCATAGCCAGCAACAGTCGTCAGGAGCATCTGTCCCACCTCCGTCAACTCTACACCCAACTGAGTGAATACGGTCTAACAATCAACTCGGCCAAATGCCAGTTCGGGCTCGACACCATCGACTTCCTGGGCCACAGGATAACTAAGGACGGGGCAACCCCTCTGCCCGCTAAGGTAGACGCAGTCTGCCATTTTCCCCGACCCACCACAATCAAAGTCCTTCAGGAACTCGTGGGTATGGTAAATTTCTACCACCGCTTCCTCCCTTCAGCTGCCCGAATCATGCATCCCCTGTTCGCCCTGATGTTGGGTCCGGGCAAGGACATTACCTGGGACGAGGAGTCCACTGCCGCTTTCATTACAATGAAAGAAGCCTGGGCAAATGCCGCGATGCTAGTGCACCCCAGAATGGACATCCCTACCGCCCTCACAGTAGACGCATCTAACACGCAGTCGGTGGGGTACTGGAGCAACTCATCGCGGGTCGCTGGCAACCCCTGGCAGTTTTCAGCAAACACCTGTGACCACCCGAGCTCAAATACAGTGCTTTCAACCAGGAACTGTTGGCGTTATACCTGGCAATCTGGCATTTCAGGTACTTCTTAGAAGGTAGGCCCTTCACCGCGTTCACAGACCACAAGCTGCTTACCTTTAAGTTCACGAAGGTGTCCGATCCCTGGTCGTCCCGCCAGCAGCGACATCTGTCCTACATCTCTGAATACACGACGGATGTCTGGCACATCTCGGGTAAGGACAATGTCGTGGCGGACGTGCTGTCTTGCCTTAACATTCATGCCCTTTCCCAAGGGGCAGACTTTGAGGCGCTGACAGAGGTGCAGCAGGCAGACGAGGAGATCCCTAGTTACAGAACCGCAGTCTCTGGTATGCAGCTCCAGGACCTCCCCTTAGGCCCAGGTGAGAGGACCCTATTCTGTGATGTCACCACCTGCCAACCCTGTCCCATCGTCCCGGCAAACTGGCGGCGACGCGTTTTCGACTCCATTCATAACTTAGCACACCCCTCCATCAGGACAACCGTTTGGATGGTCTCCAGCAGGTTCGTTTGGCAAGCAGGTCAGTGAATGGGCCAAAACATGCATGCACTGCCAGACGGCCAAGGTGCAGCGGCACACCAAAGCTCTGCTGCAGCAGTTCCACCCCACCTACCGGCGTTTCGACCACATTCATGTGGATATCGTGGGCCCCCTGCCAGTGTCGCGAGGAGTGCGGCACCTCCTCACTATTGTGGACCGGTTCACCAGATGGCCAGAGGCGATCCCGCTCACCGACACCACCTCCGAATCTTGTGCCCAGGCACTGATCACCACCTGGGTGTCCCGCTTTGGTGTACCGGCCCACATTACCTCCGACAGAGGTGCCCAGTTCACCTCCAGCCTATGGTCAGCTATGGCCAGCCTTTTGGAGACACAGCTGCACCACACAACTGCCTACTACCCACAGTCGAACGGCCTGGTGGAGCGTTTCCACTGTCACCTAAAGTCGGCTCTCATGGCCTGCCTGCGAGGAGTTAACTGGGTGGACGAGCTTCCCTGGGTCCTACTCGGCATCCGCACGGCGCCCAAAGACGATCTGCACACCTCGTCGGCCGAGTTGGTGTACGGCACAGCCCTGGTCGTCCTCGGGGAGTTCATACCAGCCCCAAGGGGGCACGAGGAAGAACCTGCAGCAGTCCTGGGCAGACTACACGAGAGGCTCGGCAACCTGGCCCCCATACCAACTTTGCAGCATGGGCAGAACCCGACCTGTGTACCCAAAGACCTGCAGAACTGTAAGTTTGTGTTTGTATGAAGGGGCGGGCATTGGCCACCGCTGCAACGGCCCTACGAGGGGCCGTTTACGGTGATCAGGAACAACGGGTCCACGTTCGTGCTGGACGTAGGGGGGAGAGAGGAGGTTTTCACGGTGGACCGACTCAAACCGGTCCATGTGGACGTGGCGCAACCGGTCGAGTTCCCAGCACCGCGGTGCAGAGGCCAACCTCCCAAACAGGGTCTGGCCCAGACTGTGGACATTGGGGGGTGTATCGCCAGTTCTGGGGGGGGGAGGTTATGTGGCAACCCACTTCCTAGCGCACTCAAACCGGCTCACAAATAGCCAGCGTGCCAGCATAAAGGCCAGTCCTAAAAGGGCACCAGGTCTGCTTCACCAACAAAGGGAAAAGCCCACGCGTGACTGTGAATACGTGCCCCCTACAGCATCTGCACCCGGGGAGGGCGGGATCAGGGAGGCTTTAAAGCGAGGCCGCGAAGTTTGAATAAAATCTTTTTTAACTGCAGTTTACCGACTCCGTGTCATTATTTCAGTGCTGCGTGTAGCACACCGCTACAAGATAATCATTCTGCTGTTCCTACTTATACCTTCCTTGGATCTAGTCTTTCCTTCTTTATTTGTTCCATTATTGCCTTTTTCTTTTGACAATATACCTCATGTCATTTAATTATTTTCCCTTTTATCTCATTTCCTTACTAATTACACTTCATTTACTCATTTAGAAATTTTAGATCTCCACATTTTTCCATTTGAAGTATCATCGATATGAGATGCTAACCATTTAATATACTTAAGAATTAGAAGCAGGAGTGAGCCAAACTTAATTTCAAACCTGTCCTGCTATTTAGTAAGATCGTGTCTTACCTGATCTTGGGTTTAATTGCACTTCCTGCCTCACCCCCACAATGTGTGATTTCCCTAATGTCTCAGCTCGAACGTAATAACTTATCCCACTGGTTTCAAGAACTCATACCCTTCTGAAAGAAAAAATTCCTTCTGGTTTCCTGTTTAAGTGGATAATTCCTTATCTTGAGTCTATGTCCATTTATTTTAGCTTCTCCCAACAGTGAAAACATCCTCTAAGCATGTCCCCTGTCAAGTTCTCATGAGATGTTCTACCTATCAATAAAATCACTTTTCATTCTTCTAAACTCAAGATATTATGTTCAGTATCCTGGTCTGTTACCTTTTAAATATTCTCTTCACCTTGAAAGGGTTGTCCCAATTGTGTATACAGTGACATATACAGTATGTATTTTGATAATAAATTTGCTTTGAACTTTGAACATACAGTTCCAATCTGTGGACACCTGTGGCTGTGAATCTTCAGTTCAGTGGTCCTATGATGCTGCAAAATGTTGAGGTGATCATTAGAATGCACACACTTTAGGACAAGCACATTCATTCTTAAATATAGTGAATAAAACTTTATGCAATACTCCAGATGTAGTCTTGGCAAAGTCCTGTACTGTTGAAGCAAGATCTTGCCACTTTTGAAACCAGGCCACGCACACATGTATACCTTCCTTACAATACAGGGTAACACAATTTACATTCCCAATTTGCATTTGAGTATTCTGTTTTTTGCCCGCCATGAGTTTCCTATCACCTTATAGCTTCTTACTTCATTCCCCTTGCCCATAAACCCACTTTCTCTCTTATCTGGTCAAACCTATCACTTCCTAGCTTGTATTCCTTCCCCTCTCCCTGCTTTCTTATTTGGACTTCTGTTCCCTTCCTTTCCAGTCTTGCTTAAGAGTCTTGAGCCAAAATGTTGACAGTTTATTCCCTTCCATAGATGCAGCCTGATTTGCTATGTTTCTTCAGGTTTTTTTTTAAGACAGGTCAATTGTATTGACTCAAAAATGGAGCATCACACCACTTATATGATTAATTCTAGGATAATTCAGATGTCAGTTGCTATCAATGTCATCAAAGTTCATATTTCTTCCAATAAATTCACTGGAGTATAGGATGGTAACTATAACACAGGATACTTATACTTAATTACTGAGAAAAAAGCCAATCTTTCAAATGGATATTCAAAAATACTGTATTTCTCTTAAAAAAATCAATAACAGCAAAGGATGTAATATTACCATAAAATGAAAAAAAAACTTGTTAGTGATCCTTCAAATAAATTGGCAGTATGGCACTGGGAACTGAATTGGATACCCTAAGTACAGACATGTGGATTATGTCAATGCTGCCAGCTCATTATAAAGATTTCTGAAAGCAGCCAAATTGTTGCCTGGCTGCACATATCAGCATGGTGCCCAAAATGGTAATCTGTTAGTTCCAGATTAACCTAGCCTGAATTGCTTAAAGCTAGTCTGCACTTCTTAAAGTGCAGGATCATTATAGCTGCTGTGTGATTGGCAATCATGCAGGAAATAATAAGATCAAGGAAGTAGTAACAAAAAAGAATAAAATGAGACAAGGTGGTATTTTCATTCTTCACTGGAGGCCTTAATGGAGGCCATCCTTCCTCATGCAAAACAGCAACACAAGTATATAACTATGGAGATTAATATCAGAAATCAAACCATGAATATCTGGATACAGCACCATAAGATGGCTTGGCAGAAATAGTTGAAATCATTGTTAAACTTTGCCCCCACCCGAACTCCAATACTGCTCAATTGAATGCACTCTATTCATAGGCCAGCCAACAATCAATCATGGATCACATTCAAATTGTTTACCTCACTTTCACGTACTATACATACTTAGTAATGCTTTAAGCCTCTCTCCCATCAATATAGCAGTGATAGCCATTGTGGAAGTATTCAAAACTAATAGAGGGGATGAAACCATTAAAGGTGATCGTAATCTCACATTCAGCTCATGGCACAATTTAAGGATGTAATCTAAAATTTATATCTTTCTACTTTCAGATATTCAGAAAGAGTAGTTCTAGAGCACATTCTCACTCCTTTGAATTTTGTGCATTGGTAAAGGTTTTAAGAGATATGGGGAGAAGGCAGTAGAATGGGGTTGAGAAAGAAGAATCAGAGAATTTTAAATGGTGGAGCAGACAGGATGGGTTGAATATCCTAGTTTTGTTCCTATATCTTTTGGTCTGAATAACTTAGGCAAATAAAATTGGAGTACTATAAAAACAGAGATATTGATTGAATACATAGTTCCTTGATTTCTCCTTTGCAGATATAAGTTGAGATACTGTGTTTAATTAGGAAAATAACATAGAATCAGGATCTAGAGGTGGTTGGATATTAAATATGTGTGGGCACGAAGTCAGCCTGCTGTAGGCTATGATGCTGCCCTTACCATACCTTCTCCATTTCCCACACATCTGCCCTCACCCTTTCCTAACACCATAACATCATTAGGGATCCCCCTCTCCTTATGTACCCCCATGAGCCTCCGTATCCAGCACATCATATTCTGTAACTACCACTATATACAATGGGATCCTACAACTAATTACATCTTTCTTTCGCCCCACTCTGCTTTGATAGGAATCACTCTCTACATGATTCTTGAAGCTCTTGAAGCTGCTTACTCTCTCCACTTCTGATCCCTCTGAGGATTGGTATGTTTTCCTTCGTCTTATCCTTCCTGAAGTCCACAATCAGCTCTTACTGACATTGAGTGCCAGGTTGTTGCTGTGGTACAATTCCACTAGTTGGCATATCTCATTCCTGTACCCCCTCTCGTCACCACCTGAGGTTCTACCAACAATAGTTCTATTGTCAGCAAATTTATAGATGGTACTTGAGCTATGCCTAGCCTAACTATTCTAACCGTATAGGTTTAATGGTTCTTGGATCCAAGAAAGATGGAAAAGGAACAGTGGGCATGACAGGGGTAAACATGTGGATGTCCACAAGGGGCATATTCTTGTTAGTGGATAGTCTGACGACTGGGTTTGAAGATGCCCTTGGGCCAAGGCAGCTTTGGTAAGAGTTTCCGCTTCCTCCTTACACCACGGGCTCTTAGCTTGTTAAGCAGCCTCATGTGTAGCCCTTGTCAAAGGTCTTAAAAAACCCAAGTAGACAACATGAACTGATCCTCCATTGTCTATTCCGCTTGTTAGTTCAGAGATTTCCAACAGATTTGTTAGGCAAGATTTACCCTTGAGAAAACCATGCTACTGCGGCTGATTTTATCATGTGCCTCCAAGTATCTTGAGAGCTCCTTCGCCTCACTATAGGAAGGATGTGGAAACCACAGAAAGGGTTCAGAGGAGATTTACAAGGATTTCCTGGATTGGGGAGCATGCCTTGTGAGACTAGGTTGAGTGAACTTGGTCTTTTTTCCTTGGAGTGATGCAGGATGAGAGGTGACTTGATGGCGATGTATAAGATGATGAGAGGCATTGATCATGTGGATAGTCAAAGACTTTTCTTCAGGGCTGAAATGGCTAGCATGAGAGGGCACAGTTTTAAGGTGCTTGGAACTAGGTACAGAAGAGGTATCAGAAGTATTTTTTTACACAGAGATTGGTGACTGCGTGGAATGCACTGCTGGTGACTTTGGTGGAGGTGGATATGACAGGGTCTTTTAAGAGACACCTGGACAGGTATCTGGAGCTCAGAAAAATAGAGGGCTATGGGTAACCCTAGGTAATTTCTCAGCTTTGTGGGCCAAAGGGCCTGTATTGTGCTGTATGTTTTCTATGCTTCACTGACTCCCTTGTCCACTCATCCTCTCTACTGATCTGCTCCTGAGCAATTATCTCCCTCTAAGCATGGAGAAATTCCCCATGACCAATTGGCAACTACCCTTGCACCTCCTCTCTCAACATCACTCAGGCTCTAAATAGTCCTTCCAGGTGAGGCAACAATTCATGCATGAGTCTGTTGGGATCATCTATGTTCAAAGGTTCAAAGGTCCAATTTAATGTCAGAGAAATGTATAAATATAAATTCTGAAATGCCGTTTCTTCCCAAAAAAACCCCATTGTTTTCAGTTATTCAGAAAGAGTTGTTCTATACCACATGCTCACACCTTTGAATTTCATGCATTGGTAAGGGGGTTATGGGGAGAAGGCTGTAGAATGGGGTGGGAAAGAAGAAACAAACAATATTAAATGGTGGAGCAGAGAGGATGGGCTGAATATCCTAGTTCTGCTCCTATATCTTTTGGTCTGAGTAAACTAACCAAATAAAATTGGAGCACCATAAAAACAAAGATATTGATTGAACGCACAGTTCCTTGATCTCTCCTTTGCAGATATTAAGATAGAATCATGATGTCGAGGCCTAGCTCCCGGTATGACCTCCTGTACATCAACGAGACACGATGTAGATTGGGGCATCAATTCAACGGGCATCTTCGCTCCATCTTCCACAAAAGGTGGGATTTCCTAGTGGCCACCCATTCCAATTTGACTTTCTATTCCCATTCCAATATGTCTGTCTATGGACTCCTATACTATCAAGATGAATTCACACTCAAATTTGAGTAACAAATGTCTTATTCCATTTGGTAGCCTCCAACTTAATGGCTTGAACATCAGTTTCTCTAACCTGGTAATTTCTCCTCTGCCCCTCCCCCCCCCCCATTTTTCCATTGCTCATTCTGGTTCCCTCTTCATCCCTTCT
The DNA here is from genome assembly GCF_030144855.1 of Hypanus sabinus. NCBI lineage: Eukaryota > Metazoa > Chordata > Chondrichthyes > Myliobatiformes > Dasyatidae > Hypanus > Hypanus sabinus. The sequence continues at coordinate 57,365,630 of NC_082719.1, read as the reverse complement.
CTTCTCCTTATTTGCCCATCACTTCCCTCTGCACCCCCTCTTCTATCCCTTTATTCCATGGTCCCCTTTCCTCTATCAGATTCCTTCTACTTCATCCCTTTTCCATTTATTTTAAATTCTCCCCCATTCTAATCAACTCCTCCAAATTATACAAGTCCACCACACTCAATGAGAAATTTCCAGTGGCTACTTAACCTGCAAAACTTCACATGGGAGCAAGCTGCAGTACCCAAAGGAAGCCCAAATGATCACTAGGAGAACATACAAACTCATCATAGACAGTATTCATGGTCAGGATTAAATGCTGGTCTCTCATGCAGTGAGGCAATGCTTCTACTATTTAGATCATCCACTATGACCAATTCCCACAAAACTGAGAGCAGTTGTGGAGTTCACCAAGTTATTGGCAAAATTACCTCCTCAGAAAAAGTAACATAAGTTTTCCCTATTCCACTACTGCTGCTCATTTGGCATTTCACCTTATTACTAACTTGATCATGAAAGAAAAGACTGGATTTAGTATAACAGCTTATTAAGCAGATGCTACTAAATCAATAAACATGATTTGTGGAAGACTTCACTGATGCCAAAGGGAAGGGACTTGAACAAACCTCCAGTATCTCACATATCTGGATACACAATTCTGATTCTGGCAGTTCACAGGAATGCTGGCTCTTGCACTTTGAAGACTGTTTTTCTTGATCCTCTGCCCACATATTGTAATGTATTTAATACCAGTAACATTTGAGTGGTATTGTAACTATACTGTTTGATTTAAGCATTCTTTGTTTACGCAACCCATTATGGGTTATATGTAAGAAGCAGGTGAATGCCATATATTATTACGCTACAATGTCACATGTGAATGCCTCACTAAAAGAAAAGGAAAGAAAAGCTAAGTAGGCAAATACCCTGGCTCGTGTATCTTTCTTTTGAATAATTTCTGGAGTTACAAAATATAACAGTGGCCACAAGCACATTTCAAAACAAATCCAATACAACTACCTACCTGTTGCAGCGTGTTTTTCTTTGGAAAGGGAGAGTGAGAATTGAGTTTTAAAAAAGCCAGAAAACGAATGTAATTAAGAAGCAGAGTGTAGAGCCAGTCGTTCATAAACAATAAGTAGCAGCTGAAAATAATAAATAAACAAACAAACAAACAAATAAATAAATAAAGTGAAAATGGCTGCCTACATCAGAAAGATAGATGCATTTGACTGCACAACAGATGACTGGATGATACATACCAAACAAATTGAGCAGTATTTTGAAGCAAATGAAATAGCCAATGAAAAATGAGTGCCAGAATTGCTGAGTGCAATAGGTGGAAAAGTCTACAATTTGCTTAGAAGTTTAACTGTTCCAAACAAATCAGCCAAGAGGAGCTTTGGTTATATCATGATTGTAATACAGGAACACTGAGAACTCAAACCATTGTTGATTGCAGAATACTTTGAGTTTCATAAGAGGAAACAAAAGGAAGGACAATCCATTTCAACCTATATGGCTGAATTGAAAAAAATTGCCAAAGCATTGTCACTTCAGTGATGGGCCTAATGATGTACTGACAGATAGTTTAGTTTGTGGAATCTTTCAAGAAAGCATTCAAAAATGGCTCCTAGCTGAAGCACAAGTCACATATAAAGAGCAGTTGAGATTGCTGTATTAATAGAAACAGCAGCCAGTGATGGAAGCGAGTTGCAGTCAGGAATGAAAGTGAGCAGAAACAAAAATGAAATGTCTCACCAAAAATCCGCCTAGTTGAACAATTTGTGTTACTGTTGTGGCAAGGGCTCACATACACCAGACCAATGCAGGTTTAAGGACAAAACTTGCAGAAAGTGTAACAAAGTAGGGCACAGATGAAGAGCATGTCTGGCAGACAAAAATAAATGGACTGTACAGGGCAGAGAAAAAGATAAAATTCAAGTTGCAATTTCAAAAAAAACACTAATCTACATGCTGTTGATGAAAAACCTGGTAATGATGACAGTGACAGAGGTCCATGTAGACTTGAGATTTATATGTGAAAACTAACAAGAGACAAACAATATGGATTACACCAGAAGTGAATGGCAAATTAATTTAAATGGAATTGGACACTGGCTTGGTTTTTTCAGTCATTGCACAAAATGCACTTGAAATACATTTCAAAGGTACTGAACTGAAACCTGCAGATATCCAATTAAGAACGTACACTGGAGAAAAGATAACTCCTGTAGGAATGACATTTGCAACAGAGTAATACAAGGTGTTGTGCACCTTGTTCCAGTGGAATATTGTTTCGTTTGGTGGTATACATGTATATGGTTTAAATGATAACAAATGTGAATTTGAACTTACACCAAGCAAATCTCCATTGGTAGAAATTCTGTAAGGATATCTTTGAAAATTGTAAATGAAATGACCTTTCATTATATAAAATGCAGCAAAAGTACAGCTCTATTTGTATGTTGTAAACTAAATAGTGGCATTTAGCTAGTTAAATCCCATTGAGCCACAGAAGCTTAAGCATTTATGCTAATTATATTATGCAGCCTTACAAAAGCACAAGGCATTCCTTGTTGCTGTTATGAAGTCACTTAGTCATGTCCAAGGAAATAAACGCGTGATGAGTCTGAGCATATTGCAAATGCTCATTGTCAGGAATACCTTGACAGATAGTCAAGATGAATTGTGAAACAAAATCTCATAATTGTGTCTGCTTGGACTATTCAGGTTAATAAATGAACTTATGTTTATTAGGAATTACTGATGCAAAATAGACAGAAATATTTCCAATACATGTATCATGCAGATTAATTAATCTTTCTTTGCTTTCTTTGAGTAATAACGTTTTCTCTTGGTGGTTTGTAGTAGAATACTAATCAGCTACAACAGTAACATGTCTGTCCTTATTGAATTTACTTGGCAAATAGAAACCTTCTATTGTCTTTTATGAAAAAGTCATTCCTCAGAAGATACAAAAGATGATCTTGACAATATCAGATGTTTTTAAGGACACAAAGTTAATTACAAGAAATTATATTCTGGTTTCATTAAAGAATTACAGGTATAGTTAAGTATTTCAATTAACTATAGAAGCAACTAAGTTCAAGGAGGGTAAGGGATAAGCCAGGATCAGTGCCTGAGGTTTCAACTGGAATCAAAGATGCAAGATGATCTTGCTACCACAAGATATCTTGATGCTTGTGTTATTTTATATGAAAGGAAATAAATTGTTATAGTGCCAATGTCATATGAGCTCCAGACTATAATGATTTGACTAACGTTATTAAATTTTCAGCATGGATCTTACCCTAAATTAATTTCACCTAACGAACAATTTCAAAATGTGACCACTGTTATCATGGTTACTTACAGTAATGCATTTATAACAACTGTTACTATTTTGCTATGCAATTTTTAATAACTTAGTATTCATACTGTTAGATGGCCAGAAATATATTGTTCACATTTATTGAGCTCTTTGAAACCAATATTTAACTTTATGTTGCAACTTCGAGTTCAATTAATTATTATCCTAGGAATTGTCTGAATTGTATCTTGTATCCCATAACCTGTGGACTTACTTTCAAAGAATCTTCATCTCATGTTCTCAATATTTATTGTTTATTTATTTAGTTATTAGTATTGTCATTATTTTGTTAGTTTTGCACTATTTGTTGCTTTGTTGTCTACTCAATGTCAGCAAGACCAAGGAGCTGATTATTGACTTCAGGAGGAAGAAACCAGAGGTCCATGAGTCAGTACTCATTGGGGGTTCAGAAGTGGAGAGGGTCAGCAACTTTAAATTCCTTGGTTTTACCCTTTCAGAGGATCTGTCCTAGGCACAGCATGTAAGTGCAATTATGAAGAAAGTACGGCAGCACTTCTACTTCCTTAGAAGTTAGAAAAGATTCAGCATGATATCTAATAATTTGCCAGTCCTCCATAGATGTGTGGTGAAGAGTATATTGACTGGTTGTATAAGATCATAAGATATAGGAGCAGAAGTAGGCCATTCAACCCATCGAGTCTACTCTGCCATTCAATCATGGATTGATCTAATTCTTCCAGTCATCCTCACTCCCCTGCCTTCTCCCCATACCCTTTGATGTCCTGACTAATCAAGAACCTATCTATCCCTGCCTTAAATGCACTCAATGACTTGGTCTCCACAACCACTCGTGGCAACAAATTCCACAGATTTACCACCCTCTGACTAAAATAATTTCTCCGCATCTCTGTCCTAAATGGATGTCCTTCAATCCTTAAGTTGTGCCTGCTTGTTCTGGACCCCCGTACCGCGGGAAATAACTTTGCCATATCTAATGAGGCCTTTTAACATTTGAAATGTTTCTATGAGAGAGGTGTGAGGGGTGGACCAAGTAAATTTGTAGACAAGATGGAAGCTGGAGGCATATTTGATTAAATTGATGAGCTCAGTATGGGTGTAGGAAGCAGTGCCAATGCAGTCATCAATGTATCAGTGAAAGAATTGGGAAGCATTACTACTGTACACTTGTAAAATGCACTATTCCACAAGGCCGACAAAAATGTGGGTTTATCTGGAGATCATGTGTATGCCCATGGCTACACCACTGGTTTGAAGAAAGCAAGAAATAGTTGAGAGTTAGAACCAATTCCATCAGATGGTGGAGGATGGTTGTGGAGAGGAACTAATGGGGTCAGATACCCAGAAAAAAGCAGCCAATGGCAGATAGAAATATATAGGGACTGGATGTCTATAGTGAGAAGAAGGCAATCAAGACATGTGATTGAAGCGATTGAGAGTATGTGAAGTATCACAGATGTAGATAGGAAGGGATTGGACCACGGGGGACATATTGAAATTAAGGTATACAGACATGAGATCAATAGGTTAGGAGCAAGAGCAGACAAGAACAGTGAGTCTACTGGGACAGTTAGGTTTGTGGATCTTGGGTAGGACTGCAAGTTTACAGAAACTATGAGGTTGATGGCAGTGAATGAGAGATCTCCAGATTTTATGAGGTTGGCAATGGTGTGGGAAACAATAGCCTAATGTGATGAGAGTCTTTGATGAGGATGGCTTGGACCCAAATGCTGGTGTATCCGAGGCTGGGATTGAGATATGGTCTCAAACAGGATCAAGAAACTGAACACAAAACAAACACCAGACAAAATCATTGGTAGACTTATGAATAAGCTGTGATCGGACTGGCACCCTTCGACCTCCTGAAGTGGTCCCAGTTTCGTTCTGCCTGATGATTATCAAGACAGATGGACTGATTGATGACAACCTCTAAGTTCTCTGCTAGCTCTCCCAAGATGAGGGCCTCCTTCAGTTTGCCTGAGTCCATGGCTATATAGCGTTGCCAAGGCCTCCCCATTCCACCCACTCTCCTAGGCCAAGGTCGGAAATTTGATTGCATAGCCAGCTGCTGACTGTTCCTTGTCAAATCTTCATCAGATGGTCTGAGGCTCGGCTGGCTTTGGAAGGGTGATGAAACAGCTTCCTCATGGCGGCCATGAGTTCCTCCGAATCAGTGCAGAACTCTGATCTATGTTCCTGATGTACGGTGTCAGGTTAGGGCTCTTCCAGTCTGAAGAGGGATAAAGAAGGTCACATTTTCGTGCTCTGAATGGGGACCAGGATGGCTGAAGTTCAAATACTACCGAGCATCTCTACCCTGACAGACTTTAGTTTTGACCTCATATGTTTCTCCAAAGAAGCCCAAAATGCAACAGCATTTCTTCTTCTGTCAAACAACATTAAGGTTTCAAGACTCAGATTGATTTCAACAATTTCATATAACGAGCCTTCACAGTTTGTATTACACAAACTTATCAGTTTACCAGCAGCATTACCTTAGTTTTCTTTTTCCACTGATGTTACCTGTTTATTCATCATGCTTTATTAATTTAGATTTATGGAAACTGTTGTGTCTTTTATCTATCAGTTCCAGTTCCTTTTTTCCCGTTCTCCACTGTATTCATTCAGTTCCTTTTATTTACACATCATAAATAATGAAAAAAAATGTAAATGCTGAAAATCTAACATTAAAGAAGTCCAATTACTGGCGATATGCCACAGATCAATAGAGAGGAAACAGACTCAAAGTTTCAAGATGACCATTCATCAGAAAATTTTTTTAAACTTGGACCCTATCACAGATACTTTCTTTTTCCTTGCTAAACAGGTTCATTATCTCTTAGTTAAAACATGCTTGTATCCAGGACCTTTATTTCAAAATTCTATTAACTGAAGTTTTCTTTTAGTCATTGCATGTCCTATTTTGTTACAGTGAAAACATTGAGATATTCCATTATTAAGCTAGTAACTGCCCTGAAAATAATAGATTTTCCCAGCTATTAAGCTCACGTGACTTGAGGGCTTCTCATGGAGATTATCCCTTACCTTGAGAGCTGGGGCATAATGAAGAAGTCTGCCATTATTACACTCATTGTTTGAATAAAACTTTTATACACTTAGCAACACATATCAAATGCTGGAAAGACTCAGGAGATCAGGCAGCCTCTATGGAAATAAATAAACTGCAGTCAACATTTTAGGCCAAGACCCTTCTTCTGGAAAGGAAGGGGGAAGACAGCAGAATAAAACAATTGGGGGAGTGGAAGGAAGATAGCTAGCAGGTGATAGGTGAAGCCAGGTGGGTAGGAAAGGTAAATGGCTGCAGTAGAGAGTGGACCAAAGGAGAAATGAAGAAGGAAATGATCTGGGGGAGGTAATAGGCAGGAGAAGAAAGGTTAGAGGTTAGAGAGGAGAACAGAAGAAGAGGGGAGGAGAAGGGAATACTTTTATTGGAAGGAAAAATCAATATTCAAGCCTTCAGATTGGAGGATACACAAACGGAATATAAGGTGTTGCTCCTCCACCCTGAAGGTGGTCTCATTGAGGCACGAGGGAGCCATGAACTGACATGTCTGAATGGGAATAAGATTAGGAATAAAAATGTTTGGCCACTAGGAAGTTCTGCTTTTGGTGGATGGAGCTGAGGTGCTCAACTAAGCAGTTCCACAACTTACAATGGTTCTCACCAATGTAGAGAAGACCGCATTGGGCACAACAGATGACTCCAACAAATTCGCAGGTGAAGTGTTGCCTCACCTCAAAGGTCAGTTTGGGGCCCTGAATGGAAGTGAGGGAGGAGGTGAATTGGGCAGGTGTAGTAATAAGTAGGAATAGTAGGAATAAGGGCTGGGAAGGAGATCAGTGGGGAGGAAGGAACAAATGAAGAGTGAAATCACAGATGAATTTATCCCTATGAAAGTGGAGTGGTGGGGAGTAAAGATATGTTTGGTGGTAGGATCCCTGTGGAGATGATGGCAGTTGTGGAGGATGATGTGTTCAATGTTGAGGCATAAGGGGTGGTAGATAGAGATAAGAGGAATGTGGTGGGAAGATGGGGTCAGTGCAGATCCTCGAGAAATGGAAGAGATATGGGTGAAGGCAGCATCAATGGTAAAAGAAGAGAAACCCTGTTCTCTGAAGAGGGAGAACATCTCTGATGTCCTGGAAAGTAAAGTGACATCCTGGGAACAGATACAGCGAAGACAAAAGAACTGAGAAAATGGGATTTTTACAGGAGAAGGGATGGGAAGAGGTATAGTCAAGATAATTGTGGGCACTGGTAAGTTTATAAAAGATGTTGGTCAACAGTTTGTCCCCAAAAGTAGAGACAGTGAGATCAGAAAGGGGAGGTGGTCTCAGAAATGTACCAAGTGAATTTCAGGACAAGGTGGAAATTGGAGGCAAAGCTGACAGAATAGATAAGCTCAGCATGGGTACATGAAGCAGCACCTATGCAGTCTTCCATGTTACAGAGGAAGAGTTGGGGGTTATTGCCGATAGAACTGTATAGAGACTGGACATCCATAGTGAAAATGAGGTGGTCAGGGCTAGGGAATTGTAAATTAGAGTGACCTGATCAAGAGAATGATAAGTGTCGCGGATGTAGGTGGGAAAGGACTGAATTAAGTGGGATAGAATGAAGTTGAAGTATGAGGACATGAGCTCCGTGGGGCTGGAGCAGGAACAGACAATGGGCCTATCCATACAGTCAGGTTTGTGGATCTTGGATAGGAGCTAGAAGTGAGCAGTGCCAGGGAAGGGAACTATGAGTTTGAAGGCAATAGACAGGAGTTCACCATAATTGATGACGACAGTGATGGTGTTGGAAACAGTTTTCTGATGGTCTGAAGCGGAGTCTTCTTCAAGAGTTAAGTATGAGGAGTTGTCTAAGAGTTGTCACCTTGCCTCAGCAATGTAGAGGACAATCCAAAACATCACCACCTTTGTCTGTGGGTTTGATTGGTGCACAGAGAGTGTAGGGCAGAACATTCAGAAAGGGTAAGGTTTGAGGAGGAGAGAAGAGTGCAAAAGGTCAGCCGTTGATGTCTTGTTGGCAATTCGAGATGAAAAGATCCAGAGCAGGTAGAGAACCAGAGCAGGGTGTTCCAGAGGAGAAGGAGGGATGGAGATGAGAGAAGGGGTCATCAGTGCGGGGTGTGAAATTTTTGCCAAAAAGGAAGCTTTGAGACAGAGGTGTTGGAAGAAGAGTTGTGTTGTGGTGGATGCAGAACTCACTGAGGTGTGAGCGAAAGGAGACAAATGCAAGGCCCTTGCTGAGGAAATAACATTCAGCCTCAGAAAGGGGAAATTCAGAGGGAATGGTGAAGACATGGCCGAGATTAGATTTGGAATCAGTGGGGGGGGAAGAACGTTGATGGCGTCGGATGAGAGGGGAAGTTTGGGTTGTTCATATAAGTTGAGGTGAGAGGCAGAAGAACGCCTCCGAGGACCCAAGTGGGGACAATGGAGCTGAGAGACCCAGGGTTGGTGACATTCATGTAGTGTACATAATGGCCTTTCCTCTGCTTTTCCAATGCTGTTTTCTAGGCTGCAACAATCTTCCATGATTTTTCTTATGTAAGGTTTGATGTAGTTGAGAGCTTCACTTAAGTATACCAACTGCCAAAGCAGCACATGAATCAATCATATACAGCACAAACTAGAACATGCCAAATACCAAGTGGTAATGGTAAGTTGCCTTATTTAAACAAAGCCACTAATTCTTTCTTAAGTTTTTTAGTTGCATGTTCCAAGTCCGTAACTTCCCAATGTTCATCATGTGAATGGATTAAAAAAAGCTGTATAGTATTGCAACAGTTTCATTGGGATGTAGAAACATAGAAAACCTACAGCACAATACAGGCTGTGCCGAACACGTACTTACTTTAGAAATTACCTAAGGTTACCCATAGCGCTCTATATTTCTAAGCTCCATGTACCTATCCAGGAGTCTCTTCAAAGACCCTATCGTTTCCACCTCCACCACTGTCACTAGTAGCCTATTCCATGCAGTCACCTCTCTCCACATTAAGAAAAATCACCAAGATCCTCTTCCATAGTGAATACTGAAGTAAAGTATTCATTAAGTACCTCTGCTGTCTCCTCCAGTTCCATACACACCTCTGCACTGTCACACCTGATTGGTCTTATTCTTTCACATCTTATCCTCTTGCTCTTCATGTATTTGCAGAAATCCTTGGGGTTTTCTTTAATCTTGCATGCTAGAGCCTTCTCATGGCCCCTTCTGGCTCTCCTAATTTTATTCTTAAACTCCTTCCTGTTAGCCTTATAATCTTCTAGATCTCTATCATTACCTAGGTTTTTGAACCTTTCATAGGCTTTTCTTTTCTTCTTGACTAGATTTTCAACAGCCTTTGATGGTTACGCAGTTCCTGTACCCTGCCATCCTTTCCCTGTCTCATTGAAACACACCAATGCAGAATACCACTCAAATATCCCCTGAACGTATGCACATTTCTGCCATACATTTCCCTGAGAACATCTATTCCCAATTTATGCTTCCAAGTTCCTGCCTGATAGCTTCATATTTCGCCTTACTCTAATTAAACTCTTCAATGATTGAATGGCAGAACAGACTCAATAGGCCAAATGGCCTGTGTCTGCTCCTATATCTTATGGTCTATAGGTACTTTACCTCACCTCGACACATTATCGCCAAAGCCTGAATGAGCCACAGCCCTACCACTCTGCCTCAGAACATTCTGACGATGACCGCTCCGCTAGGCAGTCTCCATTTTATGCCTGAACTTTCACTACTATCTAACTCACGATTGGTGCTCCAGTTATAGCCGCTTATGGGCCACGTACAATGGACAAACGGACTCGAAGCTCCATTTTTAAATAATGCCACCAACCTGCAAGAAATCCCTTTTGGTAAAGCTCTGTTGATGCCGCTGATAGGCCACATATAATGGAGAAATGCTCTCGAAGCTCCCTTTTTAAACAACCTGGTTGATAATGTAAAGAACCAGGCTGAGAACTGCTGGTAGATTCACTAATGTGTTATTTTCACAAGAAGGATGGGATTTTCATTCTTTCCTGATGCTTTCATTATCATTATTACTGTCACTTGTAACTCTACAATGCAATTGGATTGGAAGGGTGGATCTTCTCCATACCTTTCAAGTAGGTTCTGGATGTTTCCTGTATTTTCACATATCCTCCAAACACCCTGATCTCTGCAACTTGTGTTTAGCCTGCCATTTGAAAAAGTTTACACAAATTCTCCTTTTTGCACATTTCTGTATTACTCAAAGTCCATTCATTGGACTGGGTGTGCTTTTCTTGTGTTGATAAGACTTCTCAGATAACTCACTCTCACTTTCTTTTGCCTCACTTCCCTGTTGCTATGTAAGATGTGGAAGATCTGGCCTTTTTGTGTAACCTGGTTGGGAACTGAACAGACTTGGAAGTTCCAGCCACTGCATTGCAAGAGCGTCTCCAGAGAGGTTTGAACAGACCTCTGCAAGTGGACGTTACAGTCCAGAGAGCAGCTAGTCATACATCAATATGACAGCAGGATTAAAGTCACAGTCAATCTTTCATCACCAACAGCAAATACGCAATATTTTTTGTTTAAGTGGCATACTAGTTCCTCTCAGCTATTTTTAAGGCATAATTGTCAAAGTTTCTGCATTATCGAAGTTTGTAAAATATTTCTGCATAACATATTCCTTTAATACAACAATTCACTTATTATATTTTTCTTTATGGGTTGACAATTTTATTGTTTAAATTAATGACAGAGTCTTCAAATTACATTCTGGTGATAGAAACATTTAATTTTATCATAACTTCTGATTTGTACATAACTGAACATGGCAATTGTTCAATATTATACCTGCTTTGGTAATCATGTGATAGGGTAGATAGGCAAATTGAGCCACATCTCACAGCCCCAGATCTTTTTTAATATCAACTGAAGCTTTTTCAATATTTTCTGTAAGTTATATACCATACATTTTGCTTCCAGTGATGTATTTCAACATTCTGAATCTAGCAATCACTTTATGTTCTGTGTGTTGACTTAATTCCTAGAATAGCAACACACACAAAATGCTGGAGGAATTCAGCAGACCAGGCAGCATCTATGGTAAAGAGTACAGTCAATGTTTTGGGCCAAGACCTTTCATCAGGACTGGAGAAGAAGATGAGGATTCAGAAGGCTCCTTATCACCTCCCTCCCTCTGGTGCTGCTGCTCTTCCTTTTCTTTCTTCCATGGCCACCTGTCTTCTCCTATCACATTACTCCTTCCCCAGCCCTGTATCTCTTACCCCAATCAACTTACCAGCTCTTTACTTCACTCTCAATCCCTGACCCCTGGTTTCACCTATCACCTTGTGGATCTTTCTCCTCTCCCCCCCACTTTCTTACTCTGACTCCTCATTTTTTTTCTCAGTCCTGAAAAAAGGCCTTGTTGCAAAACATCAGCTGTCCATTCATTTCCATTGATGCTGCCTGGCCTGTTGAGTTCCTCCAGCATTTTGTCTGTATTGCTTGGATTTCCAGCATCTGCAGATTTTCTCGTTTATACTTACTAGAGTAGTTTGTTTCCATTTCAAAAAAAAACTCAGCCATCTTATACATTTAATTTGTTGGAATACAAAACCTCTTCCTGAAAATTTTTTAGGAAACATAGCATCATGTTAAAAAAATAAACATAATTTTTCTTGATTTTACTAGAGATAAACAGTTACAATATTTAAGAATACACCACGTTTTCAAAATTTAGTTCAAAGATCCTGACCCAAGAAACACCTGCAACAATGTTTTATGGCTGAGATGAGTGATCTACATCAAAAGCTTCAGTATTAGGGAACAGATGGATAACTCTTCCAATTTTACTCTGACTCCTTGCTACCACAGGGATTTAGCTCTTTTGCCCATATTTGGACCAAGGTTGCAATCTTAACTGGAGCCAAATGTCTTGATAAAAATCGAATGGAGCAATGTGAGAAGGTAAGTGATAAGTTTCACTTCCATTTTGTTGACAATTGAGGTAAAAAGCAGATAATGGCTAGACTGAATAGAATATATCTGGTCACAGCTTTTGTTGTATTCAAAGCATTATTTCTCTCTTTCTTGTGTGGAGTCAATTGAATGGGCTGTAATTTGATTTCTCTAATTAAATGGAGTTACAAATGTTTGTCTTTTGCACACATCATGGAATACACCATCATTATAGATGTGATCATTCATGAAATTTTCTTTAAGCTGCTGAATTGTTCACTAACAGTTATGAGAGGTTGAGGAGAGTATGGTGATGATAGCTTCACACGTTTGGCCCCTCAGTTTCAGGCACTTGTATGACATGGTCTTCTACTATCTATATTGAAGAAAGCTTCATTCCCTGGCTAGATGGCAACAGTGAACTATGGAACATATTACGGATTTGAATATATTTTAATAAAAGGAGGCTATTTGACACCAGTAAGTTTATGCCAACTTACTGATCATGAACATTCCCCCACTAATTTTCTCTGTAACCTATTCTGTATATATTTCAATTAATTTTACCACCCACTTATGATCAGAGGCCAGTTCGAGTTGCCAATTAACCTACCAACCCTGTATGCTTTTGAGATGTGGAAGGAAACCCATGTAATTACTGGGAGAGCATGCAAACTCCAAAGAGACAGCACAGGAGGTTGGGTTTGAAGCTGGATCAGTGGAGCTGTGGGGCAACAAATGTACTGTGCTGATTTAAGGCTAATTTATACTTCTGCGTAGGCTCTACGCCATAGCCTACGCTGTTGTGAGCATTTATACTTGTGCATTGGTGTGTCTGTGTCACTCTGCAATTCACCGCCAAAACGCTAGTTGGTGGGGAGGTTTCTATGCCACCATGTAGAGTTTCTTTGTGTTGAGTTTCTTTGTGTACTTCAAACAATGGCGACTGAAACTGAGTGCATCATGTTGGAGTTGGAGCTAATAAATGTTGAACAAGGGTTACTTTTATTGAAATTACTGCAATGCAGAAAAGAGAGAAGACATCGGAGGAGATGGTGTGTACGACCATTGAATGGACTGAGGCAGAAGCAGGGTGAATTTTCTGTGCTTCTCTGGCCACTGAGAGACACATACGAGGAAATGCATTTCAAATATTTTTGGATGTCGGCAGGTAGATTTGACGATTTGGTTCATTGTTCAGAAGCAACCTGAAATGCGTAGGAGGAAATGCAATGCTATCAAGTGGACCATTCACAGTTGTTGCGGTCTGCATTGCCGCAATGCGTAGTTACACTTTTGGGAGGGGCGTGTCAGGTACGCAGATATGCCATACCTACGGCATAGATTCGACGCAGAAGTATAAATTGGCCTTAAAGCAGCACAGTACATTTGTTGCCCCACAGCTCCACTGATCCAGCTTCAAACCCAACCTCCTGTGAATGAATTAATTGATGAGAGGAAGGGAAAACAATTTGGGGTCTTGGTCTACTTTTCCAAAACATAAAATGACAGTCAGAACATTCTAGAAGGTATTGCATTTTGTTGGGAACCAAGGAAATGTCTTAAAGTGAATGTGACTCTACCAAATCTGTGGATTGATCTTTCACAATACACAAAAAACTCTAATGGAATAGGTTGTCAGTGAGTAATTTTTACAGATGTTAAGTTAGGAAACACCAGAAAAATCACTTGAAGTTGTAACCATACTTCCACTGCATTGTAAATATTAACATTAAAAACATATTGGACTGAGAAGAAAGAACAAATACCAGTAGTGTAGAGAGGAAACTAGTTCTGCTATTTGAAGGAATTCAAATATATTCATATGTTTGTTTTCTGAAATAAAGGATTTAGTTTGAATGTAGAGGAATCCATACACTGGGCATTTATAACATGAGGAGCAGCCTGTAATATAAATTGAAAACAAATCATGTGAAGATTACAAACCTGGCTTTACTTGGTTTGCCATCCATATAATGGGATATATTGCAAGCAAGGGCAAAACCTATTTAATTAATTTGACTGACAAGTAATAAAACCAAAGACATTTTATATAAAAGAAAAGAGGAGGAGATGAGAAGTAAGATGCAAATAGAGTGAAATATCATTGAGATACAACCATTGAAAGTGTTCAGGTCCTTACATGCCTGGATGATACATGTCTAAGGCCTATTAATACTACCTACTTAAATTTTGTTGAAGTATTGTGCTTCCTTTGATCCTTCTGTCAAAAGAGCCAGAAATGATATGATGAATAGAAAAATTAACATAGCAATTATTTCCTGACCTTGAACAGTGAGTCTGAAAAGGTGTGGAAACAGATTCAATGATAATTTTTAAAAGGGAATTAAATCAGTACTTGAAAAATAAAAGAAACCAATAAAGACCATGGGGAAGAGATGACAAGTGAGACTAATTGGATGGGGCTTTGAAAGACTTATCTATAAATCCCACTTTCCAGCTTTATCCCCCAGCAAAGATACATCAGCAACTTTGGATTATTTATCATTGCATCATCAAGATGTTGGTATGTTGGTTACACTGATATCCTACATACTGACAATATATTTTTGGATGTAAATACATGCAAGAATGTTAACAAATGTAGTATCTTGACAAACACAATTCATAATATTTAGATATTAATAGTATTAGGATTTTAAGACTAATTTAGGAATATCTTCCCTACTTCATTATGTTAAATGTTATTTAGTCAAAACAGAGTAGGCCCATTTTGCATTATTCAAAAATGACAGGCATGAGATTTCACCTGGGACATTAAAATTATCATGAAGTAATGCCACTCCAATGTACATATAACCCCAGATAACTGCAAATGTGTGGAAAGCTTCTGGTAATTAATAACTAAATTCAGCATTTTTGAGGTTATTAGATGAACCATTTCGGATAATATAGTGCATAATTTTCTCTGTTCCAATTCAATGTGATTTATCATGTAATATCATTGGAGTTTGTCTAGTTTCAGCAAAAAATGACACCACTGAAGCTGTCATAGCACAATATACTTTGAAGCAAAGTTTTGCTTCTTTTCTGAAATTATACAAAATTCTTAAAAGATTCAGAATAGTTATTTTTCAAATAGTCATTTCACTTCTTAAACAGTTCAAGTCCAAATAGTGTAGTTAACCCACATTCCTCTTTAAAAAGATGTTTCTGACAACTTTGTCATATTTATAAAAGATATTCACCAAAGGGATATGAAAATGAAACAAAGTGATTGGTAAAATTAATTCATACAGAGAATTGATGCTTCAAATTTTTATTACTAGGGCTTCTAGAGTTGGAGCTTCAGATAATGACATTTCTATTAGCTAGAGTGACAAATAGAGACTGAAACACAGTGATAATAATGAATAGATTAGCATTTCCAAGGTTGTAATGGGGCAAACTAAAAAAATGCTGCAGAGTTCATTGTGTATTCAAACTCCAGAGGTATTTGCTTAAATTTATATCAGAATAGAATAACAGATTATGATACTAAAATAATAAAAGCTATTAATTAAATTGTTCAGATGATGTCAAAAGTCCTACTGTTGAAGATAGTCCCACTATACTGTCAGATAAGGAATTCCAGGATTTTGCTCCATCAACAATGAAAGAATTAATTTTCTACTCAGGATACCGTGCAATGAGGAGGAGAACTTGTATGCAGTGGCTTTCCTTTGCATCTGTTGCTTTTGGTTTTTTTTCTTGGTGATGAAGGATACATATTTGGGAAATGTTATCAAAAAGGCCTTGGCAAGATGCCACATTTTATGCATGCACATATACATACTGCAGCCATAGAGTGCCCCTGATGATGGAATGGGTAAATGATTGGGATGGAATGGGCAGATGTAGGTTACTTTGTCTTGAATGTTTTAAGCTGCCCTCATCAAGTTGTGGCAAATATTTCATCATGTTTCTGCTGATGAAAAGATGGTGGAAAATCTCTAGGAGGTAGACAATGAGCACCTTTCACAAAATATTGAATCCCTGACTTGTTCTAGTAATTACAACATTCATCCGGTTGATACAATTTACTTTCTGCTTGATGAGGAGATTCTCAGCAGCAACAGTAAACAGCTTTGTTGGTTAGGCACTTGAATTTTGGCTCATAATTTTGTCCAGATCATAGCATGTTTTAATTCATTGTTTGTTTTTTTATTTTTGTTCACAATTGTCTCCACTCTTTTTCTCCTGAAGGCATTGATATTTTTACATTATATAAAACATTGCATGATCTACTGAAGAGACACTTCAGCTTGACAAAGAAAGCTTCGTGTCTTTCTTGTGAAAATTTAGGGCATGTTAGCTTGGAGCCAGGCAATAATTATTTTATAGAACTTTCAAGGAGATGATACATAGATTATAATTCATTAATGTTATGATCGATCACTCCTTTGAGAGTGGCATATAAAACAAATTGCAGAGAAAAATGATTTAATTTTTTTAATTATTAGTAAGCAAATCATAAGCAATGTTCCTAAAATTCCAGAGATCCCATTTAGTCATCAGAAGTGTAACATAATAGAATTCTGACTACTTCTGGGCAGCAATCCAAGGCCTTCGAATAAATCATGGAGCAGGGTTATTACCCTAATTGAGACAGTGATATGTTAAATGCCATCATAAAGAATAGTTAATGAATTTCATCCCAAGACCTATTTGAAAAATCATACTTGGGATTATTTACGAAGCCATGACGTAGCTTTTTGGTTTTCTGAGTCAACACATAGTAAGCCTTACAAGGAAGGAGGGAAACTGGAATTGATTTGGATTAACATAATGGAAAGGAATAGCATAATAATAGATTTAAAATACACAATGAATCATCAAAACAATCAAAAACTGATAGCATGACATCGGGATGAATTTTACTGAAAGGCTACTTGGAAAACAGTGGAAAAATAAATGTTTGAGTTAAATATTAGCACATCACAGATGTAAGACAATTAATTGTAGACTAATACAGTATAGACCAAAAACAATCTTCTTGAAGCTATTGATTATATGTTAATTTCTTTCAGAAGGATTCTTGCCAAATTCGGTCTCGATAAATTTCCCCAGTACTGCATGAACAAGGAACAAACAGCTTTGTTTTGCTCTTTACAGGGTACTTTAAAGTCTAAAGCAGGCCAGCAGGTGAAGAAGCAATTCACCCATACTTCTTCACTTATACACATTTGGTACTTATAATGTGCTCTCATCTACAATGCAGAAATCAAATGCAGATTGAGTAAAAATTCCCTGGTAATGCTCCCATCTCTGTATGCACTACATTAAATATTGTATTGGTGTTGCTTCATGCACCCATGCTGATTTTGTCAATTTCATCAACTTTGCCTCGGACTTCCACCCTGCGCTTAAATTCACTTTGTTAATTTCTGACACCACTCTTCCCTTTCTCCATCTCCATTTCTGGTGACAAACAGTCCAGCTGATATAAATCTGCTGAATCCCATGGCTATCATGACAGTACATTTTCCCACTACATCTTTCCACCATTTCCCTATAAAAATGCTATTCCCTTTCTTCAGTTCTTTCGTCTCAATCACACAGTTCCCAGGATGTGACTTTCATTTCAAGGACAACAGAAATGTTCCCCTTCTTCAAAGAATTCCTTCACCATTGACGCTGCCTGCACCCGCATCTCCTCCATTTCCCGGGCATCCACATTCACCCTATCTCCTCACCAGCAAAGCAAAGATTGAGATCTTCTTGTACTCACTTGCCAAAATCATGAGCATCTGCAATGTCCACAATCTTCAATGGGACCCTACCACCAAACACATCTTTATCT
This sequence comes from Hypanus sabinus, assembly GCF_030144855.1. NCBI lineage: Eukaryota > Metazoa > Chordata > Chondrichthyes > Myliobatiformes > Dasyatidae > Hypanus > Hypanus sabinus. Next base: position 57,347,519 of record NC_082719.1, on the reverse strand, counting down.
CATCCCAAACAAGAAATAATCTGCAGATGCTTGAAATCAAAGCAACACACACAAAATGTTGGAGGAACTCAGCAGGCCAGGCAGTATCTATGGAAAAGAGTACAGTCCACATTTCGTGCCAAAAGCTTTCAGCAGGACCTCATCCCACTCTCTGCATTCTGCAGGGCTCACTCATTTTGTGATTCCCTTGTCCATTCACCCCTCCACACTAATCTCCCTCCTGTCACTTATCCCTGCAAGCAGAAGTGCTACACCTTCCCAACTCACCTCCTCCCTCATCTACAATCAGTCCTTCCAAGTGACACAGCACTTCACCTGTGAGTTTTTTGGGGTTGCCTACTGCAACCAGTGCTCCCAAAGAGCACTCCTCTATATTTGTGAGACCCAACATAGAGTGAGGAGCTACTTTATCAAGTACCTTTGCTCCATCCACAATGAACAGGATTTCCTCGTGACTAACCATTTTAATACTAATTTCCATTCCTATGTCGATGTGTCAACTCTTGGCTTCCTTTTCTGCCACAATGGGACAACTCTCAGGTTGTAGGAGCAACACCTCATATTCTATTGAGGTCACGTCCAACCTCACTGCATGAACATCAATTTCTCCAAATTCAGTAATTTTTCACTCTCCCAGTTTCTTCAATTCCTGACTCTGGCCTCTTACCTATTCTCCTCACCTGCCGCTATACTCCTCCGCTTACCCCTCCTCCTTTCCTTTCTCCCATGGTCCACTGTCCTCTCTTATCAGGTTCCTTATTCTCCAGCCCTTTACCTTTTTCACCTATCACTTCCCAGCTTCTTATTTCATGCCCCCTTCCTCACCCACCTGACTTCACCTATTTTACATACCATTTTCTAGTTTGTACTCCTGCCCCTCCCACTCTCTTACTCCAGCATCTCGCCCCTCCCTTTCCAGTCCTGATGAAGCATCTAAACAAGCAACATTGACTATTTATTCTCATTGTTGCTACCTGACCTAAGTTCTTCTGATACTTCGTGTGTGGTGCTCTGGTATAAAAGCATCTGCAGACTGAGTGATCTCCTTTGCAGAACACCTTTGTTAAGTCCACGAGTGTGATTCTGAATAGAAAAATACTCTGGATCTCATCTTTATTTAACAGCCATTTATCAATGACATTAAAAAGAAATGTCTTACTTTTACTAACCATATAAATACCTACAGTTTTATTGAGATTAAAAGACTAATTCTCTCACAAAAGATCAATACAAACTTGATGCTTTTTGACTTGGCTTTGTGAAAGTCACTCAAAAGGGCCACATTATTAGCAAAACAGTGCAATATGGACTGTTGGCACCAAGGTGGAATTGGGACCCATTCCCAATTCAAATATGTTTGTGGTGCAGTGATTTCACTGCACCAATGAAATCTTTTGTATGTGCAAGGAATATCACCTCATCTTTTATCTAGGCACATGGCAAATCCAGGGATTATTTGTTGAATTCAGTAGTTTCAAACAATCATTATCTTCTGTCTGGGTCAGGATTGGCCTATTCTGATGTATAATATCTACCTTATCTCAGATTTTCTCTCTCTATAGATGATACTTAATCTGTTAAACATTTCCAGCGTTAACTTTATTTAAGATCTTGGGTAACTGTTGTATTCTCAACATCTGAGCATAGATTTTTTAAAATTCATGGATTTACTAGAAGACACTAAGAGCATGTGCCACCTGGACATCCATCATCTCTGCCTTATTGTTTACATTCCCTTTATTCTCTGCATTCTTCTCCCTCCGCAACTTAACACACACTAGGATTTTCACTTTGCTAGTTCTGACTATCCAAAACCAATCTCTCTCTCTCCCACAGAATGCTGTCCATCTCCAGCATTTCTTGATTTTATTCTAGATGTCAAGGATTCTGCTTTCAAGCTACTAACAATCTTATGGAAAGTCTTTGTCTAGACTTTGTGACTAACTGACAGGTTGGTTTGTGGCAGAAAAAAAGGCAGAGAGGTATCATCAAGTACCATAGAGGGGAACAATCTGCACAGCATTAGCAATTCTTTCTCAAACACTCTTGCATGAGGGGGGCGTCATGTGATGACGTAGGGTCGAGACGTTGGGAATCCAGCTCCCTCGTAAAAAGTAATGAAATAAGGTTTAAATGAAGAAGTGTTAACAAGTACCTACTAGAAACTATCTATAAGCAACTCAGGATTATCTTTTGATATGGCTCCTAAACTGAAACAGAAGAAAGCTACTACTTCGAAGACTGCGCAAATTGGCGGGGAAAAAGGCCTAACCGTCTCGGCAAAGCCTCGGACTCAAGTTGGATCTCCTCCCGGCGAAGTGCATGGCACTTCTGAAGATACGGGACAGGGAGTTGCAGCAATGTCGGCGGTCTCTAAGAAGAAACGGCAAGAACAACGCATGCGCGAAAGTATGCGTGAACAGATATTAACAAAACTACAAATCCCAACTACGAATGGCAGTGAATCAGAAGTAGAATCAGACTCTTTGGAAAATTCAGAGGAAGAAGAAGAGGAAAAGAAAGAGGAGATTAAAGGAGACATAAAAGATATCCTGATATATATGACGAATGAATTAAAAGCTATAAGAACAGATATAAGAAGGATGCAGAATACACTTGATAATGTGGTGGAAAAACAAAAGAAGATGGATAATAAAGTTAAAGAGATGGAAGTAAAAGTTGAAGAAAACACTGAAAGAATAGTTAAGATATAAGACAATAATCTTGCCTGGACAACAGAAAGAAAACGGATGTTGGAAAAAATAGATGCGCTTGAAAACTCTAGTAGACAAAATAATATCAAAATTGTTGGTCTTATTTAAGGTACAGAGGTAGAAAATCCAATAAAATTCTTTCAAGAATGGATTACAAAAATTTTGGAAATGAAAGAAGGAAGCCAAGTAATTGAAATTGAAAGAGCACACAGAGCTTTAAGACCAAGATCTCAACAAGATCAAAATCCAAGATCAATTTTGATAAAATGCTTAAGGTACCAAGATAAAGAAATGATCTTGAAGGCAGCTACTCAAGGTGCTAAAAAGAGAAATGGGCCATTGATAATAGAAGGGAAAAGAGTTTTTTTTTATCCAGACATAAGTTATGATCTTCTGAAGAGGTGGAAGGAATTTAATCCAGTGAAAAAATCTTTATGGGAAAAGGGTTATAAATTTTTATTGAGCTACCCAGCAAAATTGATCATTTTCCTGGATAACGAAGAAAGAAGATTTTTCGTTGATTATTGGAAAGTGGAGAAATTTGTACAAGAATTACCTTATGTCCACGAAGAGGAATAAAGAATTATAGAAATGAAGTGGACTAATGATGAAGACTGAAACAAGGTTGGACTTGACGGACATTTATAAGAAAAAATAGTTGAGGAGTATTAATTGGGAGTCGAGATATTAATTATTTTCTTTTTTTTTTCTTCACTAATATATTTTCTCTTTTTTTTTGCTTTTGCAGGGGAGCTGGAGGAGCTCCTGATCGATGGCTGCGAGTTTCGCGTGTACAGTCATGGCGATTGCCATGACCTGTAAAATGGGGGGCGAGGTAATGTTGGGTTCTTTTTGTTCGCAACTTTAGTGGGGGGTATTTTGGTTTTTTTTCTTGTATATTAGTTATCTTTCTATTTTTCTTCTTTTTTGCCTAGAGACTCATAGCAACATGGACAATTTTAAAGAGTTCCCAAGGTATTATGAATGATTAATTTACTTAATTTTTAAAGTTTTAATGTTGATGGAATTAATGGACCTGTGAGAAGAAAAAAGAGTTTTAACATATATTAAGAAAATATATAGCTTTTTTACAAGAAACACATTTAACAGAAACAGAACACAAGAAATTAAAGAGAGATTGGGTTGGAAATGTCATTGCAGCTTCATTTAATTCAAAATCGAAAGGAGTTGCAATTTTGGTTAATAAATCTTTACCAATTAAAATACAAAATGTAATAATTGATTCTGTGGGGAGATATGTGATTATACATTGTCAATTTTTTTCAGAATTATGAAGTTTTATGAACATTTATGCACCAAATGAAAATGATGCAAAATTCATACAAGAAGTTTTTTTGAACTTGGCTAATGCACATGATAAAATATTAATAGGTGGAGATTTTAATTTTTGTTTAGATCCAGTTTTGGATAGATCAACTAAAGTTGCTACAAAATCAAAAGTAATAAAACTAACTTTATCATTAATGAAAGATTTAAATCTGATTGATATATGGAGAAAAATTAATCCAAGAGAAAGAGATTATTCATTTTATTCAAATAGACATAAAACTTACTCGATTGATTTTTTTATTATCAAAAAATATTCAAGATAGAGTGAAAAGTGTGGAATATAAAGCAAGAATATTGTCAGATCATTCCCCCTTGATAATGACAATGATAATGATGGATAAGGAGTAATCGATCGATAGATGGAGATTTAATTCAATTTTATTAAAACGTCAAGATTTTTGTGATTTTATGAAAAAACAAATTCAATTTTTTTGGATACAAATTAACATTCAGTTGAGGATAAAATTGTATTATGGGAAGCCATGAAACCATATTTAAGGGGTCAGATTATAAGTTATACATCTAAAATTAAGAAGGAATACACAGCAGAAATAGATCAATTGGAAAAAGATATCATAAAGTTAGAAAAAGAATCTCAAAGTTATACGACAGAAGAAAAACAAAGACAACTTGTTAATAAAAAACTACAATATAATACACTCCAGACATATCGTACAGAAAAAGTAATTATGAGAACTAAACAGAAATATTACGAATTTGGTGAAAGATCACATAAAATTCTTGCTTGGCAGTTGAAAACAGAACAGGCTTCTAAAACAATAAATGCAATTAGAACAAGTGTAAATAAGGTTACTTATAAACCTTTAGAAATTAATGAAACTTTTAAAAAATTTTATACTGAACTATATCAATCAGAATCACAAAATAAGATTGCTGAGATAGATAAATTTCTATCACAAATAACCCTTCCAAAATTAAATTTGGAAGAACAGAAAGGATTAGATATGCCCTTTACATTAAGAAGCTTTAGAATCACTTCAGAGTAATAAATCCCCAGGAGAAGATGGTTTTCCTCCTGAATTTTATAAAAAATTTAAAGATTTATTAATTCCTCCTTTTATGGAATTAATATACCAAGTGGAAAGAATGCATAAACTCCCGCAATCTTTTTTAACAGCAATCATAACTGTATTGCCAAAAAAAGATAGAGACCTTTAAAACCAACATCATATAGGCCTATTTCTTTGTTGAATACAGATTATAAAATACTAGCAAAAATTTTATCTAATAGAATATCTAAATATTTACCAAAATTAATACATATGGATCAAACAGGTTTTATTAAAAACAATCAATGGATAATATAACCCGGTTACTTAGTATAATTCATTTGGCACAAAAAAGAGAAAATGAGTGTGGCAGTTGCTTTGGAAGCAGAAAAAGCATTTGATAGATTGGAATGGGATTTTTTATTTAAGGTATTAGAAAAATATGAGTTAGGAAAATCTTTTAAATAATGGATTAAAACTTTAAATACTAATCCTCAAGCTAAAGTAGCTAAAGATTTCAACACCATTTTGCTTAACGAGGTCAACTGGACAAGGCTGCCCATTATCACCTGCTTTATTTGTATTGGCAATAGAACCATTAGCTGAATTAATTAGAACAGATTCAGACATTGGGGGCTTTAGAGTTAATCTAGAAGAATATAAGATTAATTTATTTGCTGATGCTGTTTTGATTTATTTAACAAACCCATTGCAATCTTTGCAAAGATTAACTTTTAGATTGGAAGAATATGGGAAAGTATCAGGGCATAAAGTAAATTGGGATAAAAGTGAAATTTTACCCCTTACCAAAGGAAATTATAATCAATGTCAATTAGTAACTCAATTTCGATGGTCAATAAATGGGATAAAATATTTAGGTATTAGAGTTGATAATGATGTAAAAAATTTATATAAACAAAATTATTTGCCATTATTAAAAAAATAAAAGAGGCTCTTGATAAATGGATGATGTTACCAATAACATTAATAGGTAGAGTTAATGCTGTAAAAATGAATATATTTCCAAGATTGCAATATTTATTTCAAACTTTACCAATACAATTACCTCAGAAGTTTTTTCAAGAACTGAATAAATATGTAAGGAAATTTCTTTGGAAAGGAAAGATGTCAAGAATATCATTGGAAAAATTGACATGTAAATTTGATTTAGGAGGGTTACAACTTCCAAATTTTAAGAAATATTATAATGCAAATCAACTTAGATTTATTGCATCTTTTTTTGATGAAGAAACACCGGCATGGATTAGAATAGAATTAAATAAGATAGGAGAAAACATACCAGAAGATTTTATATATAAATGGGAATCCAAATGGATACGGGGAAAAAAAGAATCTCCTATATTAAGACACTTGATTGATTTATGGAATAAGGTAAATATGGACGATGTGATAAAGAAATCTTTATTAGCAAAAAGAACTTTAATTCAAAATAGGCTTATTCCTTTTACAATGGATAATAAACTTTTACATAACTGGTTCCAAAAGGGGATTAAATATATAGGTGATTGTTTTGAAGGAGGTATATTGATGTCGTTTGATCAATTAAAAAATAAATATAAAATGTCAAATAATACTCTTTTTTGTTATTTTCAATTAAAAAATTATTTACAAGAAAAACTGGGTCAAACAATGTTGATGCCAAAACCTAGTGAAATAGAAATATTAATTCAGAAAGGAAAAATTAAAAAAATTATATCTTGTATGTATAATTTGATTCTAAAACAGACAATTAAATTAGGAATTCATAAACCAAGACAAAAATGGGAATCTGATTTGAATGTTAAAATTGATGGAGAAAATTGGTCAAGATTATGTTCTGATAGTATGAGAAATACAATAAATGTTTGACTTAGATTAATACAATATAATTTTTTACATCAATTATATATAACACCACAGAAAATAAATAGATTAAATTTAAATATGTCTGACCAATGTTTTCAATGTAATCAAGAAATTGGTACTTTTTAACATTCTACTTGGTCTTGTTTTAAAATTCAACCATTTTAGATAAATCTAAGACTTTTATTGGAACAAATTACTGGAGTACAACTCCCACATAGTCCAGTATTATTTTTATTAGGAGACATTGAAGGGACAATACTGAAACTTAAATTGAATAAGTATCAGAAAAAAAATTATAAAAATTGCATTGGCGGTAGCCAAAAAAGTTATCGCAGTTACTTGGAAATCTGATTTATATTTAACTATGGATCGTTGGAATAATGAAATACATAGTTGTATTCCACTTGAAAAAAATTACATACAATCTAAGAAATGAATATGATATATTTTTGAAAAATTGGTTCCCATACTTACAAAAGATAGGATTAAATACATAGATCCTTTGAAGATAAAATTATAAAGTAATTGGGGAAAGAAAAAAATAAATATTAAAATTATTTTGAACTCCATGGAGCATGTGGGGATCCTCCGATATCCAGGCAATCTTTCTCTTCTTTCTTTTTTTTCTTTAGATAAGGGTTAAGGGGAGGTGGGAGGGTTAACATTATTTTTCTTACTATTTTATCATCACATTTATTCTTGTAATGTTCTAAAATTTAATAAATAAATAATTGAAAAGAAAAGAACACTCTTACATAAGGATTTTTGATAAAAACAGATGGGGATTTGAACTTGGATATTAAAATCTCCACGGTGTCTCGTACATCCAAGGTGTTCCAAGGATGTACTTCCAGCATACTAAAATCAATTGAGAAGACATTTCCAGGCAGACAGAGGAAGATATTCAAGAACATAATCAAAGCTGTTTAAAGAAATAACATTCCCACTGAGTCCTGGGAATTTCTGGTGCACAACCAGACAAAGTAGAGAAGGAATATTCAGCGTGGTATTGAGAAACTCGAGTCCATAATCTAGAACACATTAAAGGCCTGCAAATGCATCAGAACTATCCTAACACATTGCAAACTAGCCACCAAGCAATGACTGTCCTATCTGTGGAGGAAACTGTGATGCCTACACTGGCCTTATCAGCCACCTCAGAAACTTCAAAACAAAAATAGAAGAGGGTCACAAACAAGAGAAAATAGGCAGATACTGGAAACCCAAGCAACACAGACAGAATGCTGGAGGAACTCAGCAGGCCTGGCAGAATCTAAAGAGAAAAAGTACAGTCGACGTTTTGGGTCGGGACCCTTCAGACCTTTAAGCTTCCCAAGCCCCCTTTCCCAAGTAATAGCAACAGCATTGACTTCTGCCCCTGACATTCTTGAAATTTCAGCATACCACTAATGTCTTCCACAGTGAAAACTGATGCAAAATACTTATTCAATTTGTTTGTTATTCAGTTCATAAATGAATACTTACTCATTTCATGTCCTCAATTATGAACTTCACAGCATAATTTTTCAGTGGTGCAATATCTATGCTTGCCTCTCTTTCAATCTTTGTATATCTGAAAATAAACTTCTGGTATCCTCTTGGATATTATTGGCTGTCTTACCTTCATATTTCATCCCTCTTTATGTTTTTTTAATTTGCCTTGTGTTAGTTTTTATGAGCTCTGTTATAAGCCCTCGCTTTTGCTTTTATGTTGGCTTTCTCTTCACTTGTCAGCCATGGTTCTGTCATCCAGCCTTTAGAACACTTCTTCTTTGGGATATTTCTATCCTGTGCATTCCAAATTGCTCCCAGAATCTCTAGTCATTGATGTTCTGCTTTCATCCCTTTTGCATCAACATTCCAGCATTAACCTGATTTTCCCAACCTACCTGCATATTGAAATCCCGCGTCACCTGTTGTAATTTGTATCCCACAGTCTGGCTACTGTTTGAAGCCCTATATATAACTCCCCTCAGAGTCTTTTTACCCTTGCAGTTTATTAATGCTAGCTACAATTAATTCTACATCATCTGATCCTATGTCAACTTTTGCTAACAATTTCATTTCAGTTTTTTCCAATAAAGTCACCTCATCCCCCTGCCAAGCTGCCTCACATTTCAATACAATGTAAGCTCCCAGTAATGATCTTGTTTGTCACGACTCAGCGATGCCCACAATATTTTACTTACAAATCTCTAACTGCATTTCAAAATCATCTACAATATTCAGCATACCGAGTACATTCAAATATTGGCGTGTGGCCAAGTGTTAAGGCGTTCATTTAGTTATCTGAAGGTCGCTAGTTCGAGCCTTGGCTGAGGCTGCATGTGTGTCCTTGAGCAAGGCACTTAACCACACATTGCTCTGCAACAACACCGGTGCCAAGCTGTATGGGTCCAAAAGCCCTTCTCTTGGACAACACTTGTGGCATGGAGAGGAGAGACTTGCAGCATGGGCAACAGCTGGTCTTCCATTAAAAAAAACCTTGCCCAGGCTAAAACCTGGAAAGTTTCTAAGGTACAAATCCATGGTCTATCGAGACTAACGGAGGACTACACTACACTGTATTCAAATATAACAGCTCTTGTCCAGTATTCATTATCCTTTTCAATTTTGTTCCCATGTTACACTGCAACTCATCCCACTGTCTACAGTTTTGCCATACTACCTCCCTGCCTTTCCTGACAGTCTCTCTACAGAGTGCATCTACTTGTTTACGAACTATCCTATTCTCAGCCCTATTATTCTGGTTCCCATTCCCCTGTCAAATTAGTATAAACCCTCCCCAACTGCTCTAGCAAACCTACCCACGAGGATATTGGTCCACTTGGGTTCAGGTGTAACCCATCCCTTCTGTGCAGGTCATACAACAAGAGATCCCAATGATCCATAAATCTGAAGCCCTGTCCCATTGCACCAGTTCCTCCAGAAATTCATGCTCGTCTAACTCTCACAGGCACCCAAGTAGTCCAAAAATATTATTAATTTCAACAAATGGTCAAAATTCTCAAACGTGAGACTTGCACTCAAATGGTTAGGTTTTTACTTTTGTGTTACAATGGCCGGAATTGCAGATTGATAATTTTCAGTGAAGTTATCTCATTACATCCATATATCAATTTAATTAATTTGATTAAAGGATTATTAAATTAATGTTGAAAGGATTAAGAAAGAACAGTACATTTAAAATAATAGGGGGAAAGCATGGAAAGAAGCAATAATTCTGAAAGCCCCCAACAATAACTCAATTAATTCCAACAATAGGAAAGAGATGTCAGAATTCTAATAGACAATTTTCAGTACCCAGTGTGTCCATTGGCAATAACTAATTACATTTAACAAAGGATATTAAAAAAACTGTTTGCTATCTGTTATGCTATCCTTTCACATCAGTCAATGTACTTGACTAGTTAGGCAAAATTAGTGTAAAGTTGCAGTGCAATTCAACCTCAATGTTATTTAAATGAAAATTCTGTCCTATTAGGTCTGTAATACTAAAGGAAGGGGTGAAAGCAGCATAAATCTAGGTATTTGAGAATCAATTCCAGACCTATAGTTGCTGGAAACAAACAGAAAATGCTTAAAATACTTAGCAACTCAGGCTGTATTGTGTGAAGATAAACAGAGTTCACACTTTACAACAACGTTTATAAAAGGTTTTTGACCTGAAGTGTTAACACTGTTTCTCTTCCATAGATGCAGTTAACCTGCTGAGTATTTGCAACATTTTCTGCTTTTATTTTGAATCTTATGTATTGATCCAACCCTAGACACCCTACCTTCTCTGTTGTTGGCCTCATTAGTTCATTGAACTTTCACCTAAACTTGCAATGGGCTTTGCCAGAAGATGAATCATAGACCTGCAATCTATCTTCCAATCTTTATTGACACAGAACTTTACTTATAATGAAATAAAGTCATTCTGATGTACCCTTTAGTATATTTGAGAAAGAGAATTGTCAAATAACTTTCCAACGCTCTTTTGTTAGAACAAAAATAGCCAAATCAAATTCTTTTTAATAATAAAAAATCCATTATTCATAATATTAAGTGATTCTCTCAGGTCCTGAAATCATTTTTAAATGAATGAAGATAAACAATTTTCCAGTGATTGCTCTCCCAAATATCAATCCATTAAATGCAATCAGTGGCCACTTTATTAGGTACACCCATTCACCTGCTCATTAATGCAAATATTTAATGCAACTCAATGGATAAAAGCATGTAGACATGGTCAAGAGTTTCGGTTATTTAGACCAAACAACAGAACAGGGAAGAAATATGATCTAAGTAATCTGACCTTGGAATGATTGTTGGTGCCAGATGGGGTGGGTTTGAGTATCTCAAAAACTGCTGATCTCCTGGAATTTTCACACACAAATGTCTATAGTTTACAGAAATGGTGTGAAAAAACACTTAAAGAACATCCAGTGAGCACCTATTCTGCGGGTGGAATTGCCTTATTAATGAGAGAGGTCAGAGGAGAATGGCCAGACTGATTCAAGCTGACAGGAAGAGGACAGTAACTCAAATAAGCATGTGTTTCAACAGTGATGTGCAAAAGAGCGTCTCTGAATGCACAACGCATCATACCTTGAAATAAATGGGCCACAACAGAAGAGGACCACCAACATTTACTCAGTGGCCACTTTATTAGGTACAGGAGGTACTTAATAAGTGCCCAGTGAGTGGAAAAGAGTTCAAAAGTAAGTGATAAGAACAAAGCCAATATTTAAACTTTAGAGTAGATCATTTAGTAAAATATTTGGTTTCATATCATATTTAACACGGTGTTGTTTGAAGTATTTTCCATGAACTAAGGTATAAATTGAGGTCATAGCTTACTTCGTCTTTTTCCAACGTCTCCTTTAGATGTTGCAGCTTCATTTAGAAGAACCATTCCCATGGTGATGGCAGCATCTGCAATTGTCGTCAAGGAAACAACAGAATTTATAGAAATAAGGCACAGTAAAGACTATTTCATTAATACTGTATGTTGTTAAAATTGTTTGTATTGATAAAAACTCTTTATTGTTGTCCTGGATCAAATCAGGAACACGACTTAATACTTGAAACCATTTTTTACTGGGCATCCCTCGCTAACAGCCACTAGACTCTGCAGGGAGAAACCCACCCTTCTCAGGGTTCTTATGTCTAGGGAGTATACAACTTTGGTCCTGCCAAACCCATCAGGTTGGGATGTCTCACCCACCCAAACCCCGGTTTGTGTGATTTACTGCCCCTTGCAATCACCCGTCGGCAAGAAATAACAGACAATTATAAACACAGTATATTTAGGAATGTTATTTAAGCAAGCAGTTATTAAAGGAAAGAAAGAAGAAAAAGAACAAAAAGGGCCCATTATTCTTAAACAGTTAAAGGTGCACTTAAGTTGGAGCTTATCTTGAACTTGAATGTAACTCAAACACAGGACCCTTGGTCAGTGTGAAAGCACATGCCACCTTCCAAATGTCACTCAAAATCCATCTTGAATAAATGTGTCTACCATGGGAGTGTTGGTCCTTCTTCCTTGGAGCCATTCATCTGCACAAAGTACCTTCATCCTCAGCCATCCTCCCTTCTGTCATCTCCCAGCTTCCGCCAAAAAGACCTCAACCCATACCAGAGATTCTTAGAAAAACCTCTCCGCCCAGCATTCTCCAGAACCTTCTCTCAATTCCACCATCTTGATTGGTTGACAGCACATTCCTAAGCTGAACAACAAAGCCTCTTGTCTTAGCTCAAAACCAAACAGGTTGAAAGCAGAACAGACTTTTCTTACAGAACTGCTAGAATGAAATACCTACAGCAAAGCAGTAGAAATATTCACCAGGGCGTTATGTACGATTCCACATTCACTTATCATGTTTTGTATTTTGTCAAACAGATACATTCTAAAATACTTCATTTAATTTTGGTCAGTTCTGTAATCATTGCTAGGAACACATTGCTATGATAATAGTTAAATGAAGTTTAATCAGTACTCCCTTTATAATTAAATTAGTGGACCTACAAAGCAACTTAAATGCTAAAAAGGACAAGGAGGAAGGAAAGGGAAAATACAGAATTAAGAAACATTATTTAGGTCTTTTCTTGATTTCTTGAGCAATTTATTTGTACAAAAAATATGCCTTGCCAAGACAGTGAACAGGAGGATCTCATGTTTTTAATTAGTTGGGAGAAAATATTTTGATGAATTTATTATATGTCCATAAAGCCAATTGCTGGTGTAGTGGCACCTGTTCCAGACTTCAGGTGAGTGGTCATGGATTGAAACCCGACTGGCCCCTTCCCATGCTCAGTTTTGTTCTCATTAAAAAAAGGCAAAATACTAAAGAAACAGCAAGACTGCCACCAAGTCGTGGAAAGAAACAACAACAATATTTCCATAACTGATTTGCACCAATGCTGAACTGAAGAATTGCTCCACAGAGCTTTTTGCAACCATTTGCACTAATCTTATCTACTTATATATGATGTAAGCACTTATGGTGGCTCTGTTCTCCTGCTAAAGACTTTTTTTCTGCACTTACTCAAGTTCTTCATGAACATGGCTTACATTTTATTTATCAAAAGACTGAGTTACTATTTCAGGTGATTTTGTGTTTTATATTTTGCAATTTATTTTACAAACTATCCAGACTGACGTGCAATGCCATTATTCCTTTGAATGATTCTTAACATCATTAGATTTTAATGCTTAAAAAACATGAAAGTATTACTACACCTTTTAAAGCAAGTTGTTCTTAATGAAATGATAGTGTAATCATAGGACATTCACATCACAAAGTCAGGTCATTTAATTCATTGTCTTTGCAGTTGAATAAAGTGCTACCCAGTTTAATCTCTTCTTCTGGCCAAAGTGGAAATAGGCCTGTTACAGGGGAGAGGTGCTGGAGGAGAGAAGAGAGGTACAGCAGTCATGCTACCTACTGGGTTGGGGTGGGGGGGGGGGTTGATCCCTGCAAGCCTGCTCTCCCACCAGTGCTGCTCTCCAGCATTTGCTCCCTGGAAAATAAGCTTCATATATGGCTGACCCAGTGTGAGATGAGGTACTACTTTGTGTTTTTTGTTACGGAAACATGGCTCTAGGACAACATCCCATGCACCATCAATTTCAGTTCATGCGACTCAGAGACTTGTGTTAATATTATTTCATAACTGTTTGTGCTATGGAAACTATATGCACTGTGCTCTGTACCTTGACCCCAGAGGAATGATGTTTCTCTGTGAGGATGCCCTGTGAATACAGGGCAGTATATATCAGCCAGACGAGATGCATGATAGAAACCCACATCAAAGACGTCAGAAGCTGTATCCATTTGGATTACCTGGAGATATCAGGGGTAGCAGACCATTGCATTTGCAATGGCCATAGAACTGACTTTGATGGCACAAAACTACTGTGCCACACCAATGGCTTTTGGGACCACCTGGTGAAGTAAGCCATCAAAATAAAACTAGAGAAAAAAACTTTGAATTAAATGAAGGTTTTCCTCTAAGTAACAACGGGAATTTAATTGTAAACAAGGTGGCACAGCAGAAATATCATTGACTAAAGACTAACTAATCAGGGGGATAAATGATGGTGGTATATATGACACCGGACTAGATATTCATCTTCATCCTTGATGAAGATGGCAAAGTTTGCCATCAAAGCATCGGTTAAAATCGATACCTGTAACCATCTGGAAGCCCGAGAGGAGTATTCCATTCGTATTTCATTTAGCTGTATACACATATATGGTTGAGGGGCAATTAAACTTGAACTTGAACTTCATGTACAGTACTATGCAGAAGTCTTAGGCACCCTTGATTTTTTATTTAAATTTTGTATTAGATGGTTATTCTTTTATCTTCTACATTAGTGCATCAGTGGAAAAGAGTAAATTTTACACTTCCAAATGTTAATTTTCTGAAAAGTCAAAATGTCATGGAAAAATTTCTGTAATTCATTAAAGAAAGTAACATGTTAAGTAATAGAGCATTGTTAAAAATATTACTTTGTAGGTATATAGCCCAGTGTATAACTAAACAAAGATAATGAACAGGTGTTAATGATCAATGACATAACAAGATGAATGAACTAAACTGATACGGAAATGGGTGTAGAAGGGATGAAACTGGGTGAAGGACAACAAAACTAAAAGGTGAGTGTGTGACAGATGTAACAGTTCATTTTTAACCTCATCAATTATTATTCCATGTCAAAAGGGAGCATAGCAACAAGACACAAGGTGGTCATCTTGCATCAACAAGGTCCCCCCAAGCAGAAATTCTGCGACTGACAAGAGTTTCAAGATAAGCTGTCCAAGCTCTTCTAAAGAAACAGAAAGAAACACCAATGTTGAGGACCAGAAACAATGCTCAGTCACAGAAAATGAGTACAGCAGATGAGAGATACATCGAACAGATATCCCTTCTGAGTCAGAAGAAATGTAGCATGAGTATCAACTCTGAACTCACAGAAACCTCTGGGACCCAAGTACAACCCTCAACAATCCGGAGAAGTCTTATCGAAAGTGGTCTTCATAGAAGAGTTGCTGCCAAAAAGTCATTCCTCCAAAGCAGAAACAAAGCCAAGAGACTTACTTAATCACAAAAACACAAGGACTAGGGTGCTGAACAATGGCAGCAAATGCTTTAGACCGACAAATCAAAATTTGAAAATCTTGGCTCAAACAGGAAGCAGTTTGTCTGTAGAAGAGCAGGTGGTGCAACATAGATGAGTGCCTGTCGCCAACAGTGAAGCACAGCGAAGATTTGCTGAAGGTTTGGGGCTGCATTTCTGCAAATTAGGTGATCTAGTCAGAATTAGTAGAATCCTCAATGCAGAGAAGTACAAGCAGATTCTCATCCATTATGCAATATCATCAGGGAGACATCTGATCAGTCCCAACTTCATTCTACATCAAGACAATGATGCCAAACATATGGCCAAGGTCTACCTTCTGTGAAACGAAGAACTAGGAGTTTTGCAACAGATGGTATGACCTCCACAGAGTCCTGATCTCAACATTATCGAGGCTGCCTGGGATTACCTGAAGGGACAGAAGCAAGCGCAACAGCCAAGATCTGCAGAACTGTGTCAAGTTCTCTAAGATGCGTGAAGCAAACTATCAACTGATTTCCTTATAAAACTGCACGACAGTGGTCCTAAAAGAAATTATGCAGTTTTAAAGGCAAAGGGTGGTCACACAAAATATTGATATGATTTAGATTTTTTCTATTGTTTAATATTTTTGATATTTTGACCCTTCACATTTCATTATTTTTGAAAGCATCTTCACTTTACAGAATTTGTTTACATGTCTAATATCTGTAAAGTACTGTAAAAATTAGAAAACAAGTCAAAATACATGTTACTATCAGTTAATTTAGAGGATGCCACTATACAAAGGTTTCTAGTGGAAGTAAAACTCTTCTGCTTACATCAATATTGCAAGGAATAAGCTTAAGAGTTGTTATTGACAGAAATGTAAACAGCCAATTTCTTTTCAAGCTGAAGTGAGCCAAGTATTTGGATCAGACATTTTTATCTTGTTAGTCTGAATATACTCCTAGCTTCTGAGGTCTTCATTGTGTGCCATTATCCCTTCAAAGACAAAATGTTTCTAAAATATCAATAATCAAAATGAAAAAGAGCTACTTCTAACAGAAGCAGCCACATATAAAATAAAATGCACTGTGCAAATTTGCAGGGAAAACAAACCCCTCAGCTCAAGTAGCTAAATCTATAGCAGCAGTCCTTTATACTTCATTATGAACATAAGCCTTCAAGCCTTTTCACCATTTAAGATCCTGGCTCATCTAATTGTAACTTGGCATTCCTGTCTACCCCCAAGGATCATTCACCTCCTTCCTTAATATACTTATCTAACTGTACCTTAGAAATGCTCAGATTCTGCTGCCACCTAAATTGAAGAAAGAGTTTCAAAGGTTCAAACTCTCTGAGAAAAAGAAACATCTCCCCATCTTTGTCTTAAAATGAGTGATCCTTTTTTTTAATAAACTTTTTATTCAATTTTTTAAGATAATTACATGAAATAGAATAATGATATATATATATATATATATCAGTCCTCCCCCCCCTCCCCTTAACCGTCCCCCCCTTTACATCCCTGTCTAAAAGAAAAAAAAAGAAACAGGAAAGAAAGAAAGAAGAAAGAAAGATTGCCTGGATATCAGAAGATCCCCACATGCTCCATGGAATTCAAAATAAGTTTAATATATATATTTATTTTCCCCCAGATAACTAATAACTTTATCTTCAGAGCACCTATATATTTGATACTATCTTTTGTAAGGGCGCAAAATTTTCAGAAATATGTCATAGTTATTTCTTAAATTATAAGTAATTTTTTCAAGTGGAATGCAGCTAAAATTTCATTATTCCAACAGTCCATACTTAAGTATGAATCCGATTTCCAAGTAACTGCAATAGTCTTTTTGGCTACTGCCAAAGCAATTTTTATAAATTCTTTCTAATATTTGTTCAATTTGAGTTTCACTTTTATCTCTTCAATATCACCTAATAAAAATAATATTGGGTTATATGGAAGTTGTACTCCGATAATTGATCCTTTTTTTTAAACACATTCTTTCCACATTCATCCTATCAAAAACCCTCAAGGTCTTATGTTTTAATTAATAAGTGCGGATGAATTTGTAACTTCAGCCAGTAAGATACAAGTACCCGGTACATTCACACGCCTCAGCACACCAAATTAAAGAAAAAGGTTCACAGTTCTCAGTAAATTTATTATAAAAGTACATATATGTCATCATATACAATCCTGAGTTTTATTTTATTGCAAGCATTCAGAGTTAATACAAGAAACACATTAGAATTAATGAGAGACCACACTCAACAAGACGAAAAAAGAGCCAAAATGCATATGACAACAAATTGAGACAAATACAAAAAGAAAGAAAATAAACAACAACAACAACAATAATAATAATAATATTATTATTATTATTATTATTATAAGTAAATGAATATTGAGAACATGAGATGAAGAGTCCCTGAGAGTAAGTCCATAAGTTGTGGGAAATATTCAGTGATGTGACCGGTGAAGTTGAGTGAAATTATCCCCTTTGGTTCAAAAGTTTGATAGTTGAGGGATAATAATTGTTTCTTAACCTGGTCATATGGGTCCTGAGACTTCTGTATCTTCTTCCTGATGGCAGCAGCGAGAGGAGAGCATGTCCTGTATGGGGGTGGGGAGAGTCTTTAATGATGGATGCTGCTTTCCTGCAACAGTGCGCTGTATAGATGAACTCAACACAGGGGAAAGTTTCACCTGTGATGGACTGGGCTGTATCCACTATTTCCGTAGGCATTTTTGTTCAAGGGCTTTGGTGTTTCCATACAAGACCTTAATGGAACCAATGAATATACTCTCCACACATATCTATAGAAGTTTATTAAAGTTCTCAGATGCAGAGTCTTCAGAAACTTCTACGAAGGTAGAGGCACTGCTGTGTTTTATTCATAATGGCACTTATGTGCTGGACCCAGGACAGATCCTCTAAAATGAAAACAGTGAGGAATTTAAAGTTGTTGACCATATCCACCTCTGATCTCCCGATAAGAAATGGCTTATTGATCTCTGGTTTCCTCCTCCTGAAGTCAATAATCAGCGATTTGGTTTTGCTGACATTGAGTGAGAAGTTGTTCTTGTGGCAGCACTCTGTCAGATTTTCAATCTCCTTCCTATATGCTAATTCATCACCACCTTTGATTTGGCCAATGACAGTGGTGTTATCTGCAAACTCAAATATAATTTGGAACCATGCTTAGCCTCAGAGTTGTAAGTATAAAGTGAATACAGCAGAGGGCTAAGTACACAGCCTTGTGGTGCACCTGTGCTGATGGTGATTATGGAGGAGACGTTGTTGTCACAGGTACCTGTAACTGATTCTTATTCAGCACTTCTTGCTGGAATCATTTATTTATGCTTGTTGTAAAAGACAAGCTTCAGTGTGACTATGATTCCCTTAAAAACTGAACAATCCGCTGATTCTTACTACCATTATGAATAGCAGTTGGATAAAACAGCAAAGTTTTTTGAGCTCAGGAATAATCAATGTCTTTACAAATATATTCACTAACCTTTCTCCCCTCATATCTGAAAAGAGTTTTGTGTACATTGCACTTTGGAGACTGAAATGGTCAAAAGGCAAGGCGAAAATGAATGGATGATAGAGAGTGAAGTGGTGAGATGAAAGATAATTGAAAAGGAAGTTTTTCAGTTGGCTTTCAATAACATTGAGAGAGACAGTAAGACATTGTATTTGGACGAACAGCCTTTAATGTTACAGCTAAGGTAGTATGAAAGAAGAACAAGACAGTATAAGCAATGACTTGAAGCAATGTGGGGCTTCAATAGAATCTTGAAAATGACTATGATTTCAGTATAAATCAATAAAAGGTGAACATACTAAGAAATATTTATATGTGTTTGTAAACCAGTTTCACCTTAATACCATGGAATCATAGATTATTGGAATTCTACAGCATGAAACCAGGTCCTATAACCCAACTTGTCCATGCTGACTGTATTACCCAGTGAGCTGGTCCCAACTGATTGCATATGACCCATTGCCCTCTAAAAATTCCATCTAGGTACCTACCTAGAAGGCTATTAAATGTTGTTAACATGGCCAGGTCAACTACTATTTGCGGTAGCTCATTTCAAATACACACCACCCTTTGTATGAAGAAGTTGCCCCCATTATCACTTTTAAATCTCTCACTGGCAATCTAAAACTGAAGCCTTCTTGTTTTTAACACCCTTTTCTAGGTAAAAGATAACATTCATGCACCCATGATCTTATAGATCTCTATCACGTTATCCCACAATCACCAGCATTCCAGGTAATGATGCAACCTCTCCTTGTAACTCAGGCCCCCAAGACCAGGCAGTATCATTGTAAATCTTTATTGCATTCTGTCTAATTTAATAACGTTGTTCCCATAACAGGGAGAACAAAACTGTATATAATAGTCCAAGTGCAGCCTCACCAACAACTTATATAACTGCAACGTAACTTTAGAACTCCTGTACTCAATGTATTGACTGATAAAGGCCAACATGCCAGATTTCTTCACCACCCTATATACTTGAGAAACCTATCTCAGTGAACTGTGCACTTGCATTCCCAGGTGCTTCTGTTCCATTACACTCTCCAGGGCTCTGGCATTCACTGTACAACTCCTACCATATCTTCCAAAATGCAATACCTCACATTTACCTTGATTGAAAGCTACAGCTAATCAGGATCCTTCTGCATTTTTAATAAGCTTCTAGATTGTCTACAACACCAGCTAATTTAGTATAATGTGCAAACTAATTAACAATGCTATGTATATTTACACCCAAATTGTTGCTATAAATTACAAACAACGAAGTCGTAGCACGAGATACAACCACCTAGTCTGAAAAAGAACCCTCAGCTATCACCCTCTACTTCCTATCACTGAGCAAATTATGAATCCAATTTGCAATTTCCCCTGGATGCAATGTTTCCTCTAAAGTGTGTGTGTGTGTGTGGTCACATTTCTTTTTCCGGTTTCTGATGCAGATGGTGTTGGTAACATGGAGTTGATTGGTCTGATGAGTCTGCAGATTGTAGAACTAGCTTACTTATGCTATTTTTACTGAAGTAGTTATTGATTCACTATGTTAAATTCCACAGAAACAAAGAACATAGCATAAGAACATAAGAAATAGGAGCAGGAGTAGGCCATCTGGTCCGTAAAGCCTGCTCCGCCATTCAATAAGATCACGGCTGATCTGGCCATGGACTCATCTCCACCTACCTGCTTTTTCCTCATAACCCTTAATTCTCCTACTATGCTAAAATCTATCCAAATTTGCCTTAAATATATTACTGAGGTATCCCCCAGTGCTTCATTGGGCAGAGAATTCCAAAGATTCACCATCCTCTGGAAAAAGTAGTTCTTCCTTATCTGTGTCCTAAATCTACTCCCCTGAATCTTGGGGCTATGTACCCTAGTTCTAGTTTCACCTACCAGTGGATACAACTTTTCTGCTTCTACTTTATCTGTCCCTTTCATAATTTTATATGTTTCTGTAAGATGTCCTCTCATTCTTCTGAATTCCAGTGAGTGCAGCCCCAAGTGACTCAATCTCTCCTCATAGTCTAACTCACGCATCTCTGGAATCAACCTGGTGAACCTCCTCTGCACCACCTCCAAAGCCAGTGTATCCTTCCTCAAATAAGGAAACCAGAACTGCATGCAGGATTCCAGGTGTGGCCTCACCAGTACCCTGTACAGTTGCAGCATAAGCTCTCTGCACTTAAATTCAATTCCTCTTGCAATGAAGGCCAATATTCCATTTGCCTTCTTGATATCCTGCTGCACCTACAAACTATCCTTTTGTGATACTTGCATAAGTACTTCCAAGTCCCTCTGCACATGCCATGCTGCAATTTTTTACCATTTAAATAATAATCTGCTCTTCCAGAGTGGATGACCTTGCATTTACCAACATTGTACTCCATCTGCCAGACCCTTGCCCACTCACTTCCCCTATCTATATCTCTCTGCAGGCTTTCTGTATCTTCTGCACAGTTTGCTTTTCTACTCAGTTTAGTCTCATCAGCAAACTTAGATATATTACACTCAGTTCCCTCTTCCAGATCGATAACATATGTCATGAACAGTTATCAGCCCAGCACCAAACCCTGCGGCACACTGCTCACCACTGATTGCCAACAAGATTAACACCCATGTATCCCAACTCACTGCTTTCTATTAGTTAACCAGTCCTCTGGCCATGCTAATACATGACCCCCAGCTCTATGCATCCTTATCTTATGGATAAGTCTTTTATGTGGCACCTTATAGAACGCCTTCTGGAAGTCCAAGTAAATAACACCCTTCTGTTCCCCTCTATCCACTGCACTCATATCCTCAAAGAACTATAGTAAGTTTTTCAAACAGGACCTGCCTTTGTTGAATTCATGCTGCATCTGCCTGACGGATTCATTTATTTCCAGATACCTCGCTATTTCTTTTTTAGACATAAAGTGCAAAGGAACTTCTAGTTCATTTAACATAGAATGACTTAACGAAATAGTAGAAACTGCTACACCAGAAGCTTATGAGGTCAGGAGCATTCAGCTATGAGAAATATTTATGTACAATACAGAAACTGATGTTACCTGTGTGTACTGGAGTGATGCAAAAGCTGCTGGAGAATTTGCAAGTAAGAGGAAGTGGAGTGATAGGTGAGAACTTGACTTTTTAAAGAATTATTTTGCAA
This sequence comes from Hypanus sabinus, assembly GCF_030144855.1. Taxonomy (NCBI): domain Eukaryota; kingdom Metazoa; phylum Chordata; class Chondrichthyes; order Myliobatiformes; family Dasyatidae; genus Hypanus; species Hypanus sabinus. The sequence continues at coordinate 57,325,280 of NC_082719.1, read as the reverse complement.
GCACATCATAAGCTGTTAAAATGAATACCTCTATATATAAAGTCCAGTGTGCACATGTTGTTGTCTCTGGGCAAAGCTATTGCACAGCACAAGATCTTTACGCACACTGATCATTATGCATTAGAAGGAACATTGCCTGGGTGGATTATTTAGAGCTTTATTGCCATTGCTTAGAACAACAAGATTGCAGTGCTACTCCACTCAGTACAAATAGCAAACTGGCAATTCAATTATTAAAAACACAATAACGAAATTTAAAATAATGCGAGTTATTTAGAGTGACATCGAAGTTAAAACTGAATTAAAAACAAACAACTCTAAAATGGGGTGTGCTCTTTTGCATGTTTTTCAGTCTGGATATTCATATAGAGATATTTCTGTATCTCCTGCAGGATAATAGGAGATTGAACAAGTGGTTACTGGGCAGCCTTTGAGACGGAGATCACAGGATCACCAGACACTAAAGGGATACATATATATGTGGTTTTACTCGCTCTTTCAAAACATATATAAATGGTGTTGAGCTCTTGCAGAAGTGAAGCATCACAGCCATTCATGCTAGGCTCCACTTTATAGGAAATAATAACCTTTAAACCTTCCCAGAGCTGGCATGCACCTGCTTCCAATTCTAACCTCAATCAGAATTGTATCTTCGGTGTGTTGGCTCCTCCAGTTGCATAGGTGATATGTTGGTGGTAGTTTTTCAGAGACTTCTTCAAGTTGCTTGGTTGAAATCTCCTGCAATGATTGGTTTCTGTGACTACTGATTATGTTGCTCAGCTCCTCCAACATCTGCCTGATGTTGGCCAAAAGTAGAATGTACACTGCTACCAGAATAATGGTGGAAAACCCCCTCAGCAGATAAAACGGATGGCATTTGACCACTAGATATACACACTATTAATTATAAATTACACATTGCACATTTATACAGAGACATAACATAAAGATTTTTACTCCTCATGTATATGAAGGATGTAATAAAGTCAATTCAATTCAGATGTTCTAGCTCAGCTGCGCAGGACTGAGGCAGATCGTTATGTTTATGCACTGCGAATTAATCATAAAGCATGCTCTGCCTTTAAAAGACTGAGCTGTTCTGTATTCGTGGAGAATGGTGAAGTCATCGGGTTGCAGCCCTGCCTTTGAAATTGCCAGTGTGCACCATGTTTCCATAAAGCAGAGTACACAGCAGTCCTGTCCCTGATGTCCTTTTGTACAACATCCCTACTTTGAGGCCTTCAGTTCTAGATTTCAGAGACTGTACCTTCACCAGCAGGATAGCTGGGAGTGGAAGTCTAAGGCCTCTGTGTTTCAATCATAGCTGTAGGCCAGTGTGGCATCCCCGCTTCTCAAAGAACCGCACTCTTAACTCGAATCTGCTGTCCAAGGTTCATCGATATTGATATTGATAGATTCCATAAATGTTTTAAACTATACTGTTCACTGATGTACCCATGGCTGTGAATGTAGATTTCAGCTGCAGTAGTCATAAATGGAAATATTTGATGATACCCATTGAAGCTGCACCAGAAGGATGTCACACTCTGTCCTGGCATTGAAAGAACAGTGCATTGAAAACCAAACCTGCTGTTTTTCAGAACCTGGACAACAATGTGCTCCAGGTCATGTTGAATACCTTCGTTTTGTGCATTTGGATGACTTTCTTATCTATCCCCACAGTCAACAGGGACATGTTCAGTATGTCCAGATGACTCCTCGAGAACAACATTTACATCAAGCCAGAGAAGTGCAAGTTCGACAAAGAGCAGGCTTCATTCTCAAAATACATCCAAATCTTCCAGTGTTCAAATGGATCCATGTAAAATCAGGAGTTCACAGAGTGGCCCAACCCATGTAAGGTCAAACAGGTCAAGTGCTTCATGGGGTTTGCAAACTTTATCACCGCTTCATTGGCAACTTGAGTTCTATCGCATCTCCCGTAAATGCACTCACCAAGAAGCAATCTGTAGGATTCCAATGGTCAGGTGAAAAAGCCCAAATATTCTCTGAACTAAAGTGACTCCTCACCCCTGCACAGTGCTGAAATGCCCAGTCCCATCCCATCTATTCATCGTCGAAGTTTATGCCACTATTTGTGATATTAGAGTTGTACTCTATCAGTAGTCTTCTGTAGATAATCAGCTGCACTCCTGTGCTTTTCTTTCCCTTTGCTTCCTGGAGAATGTAAGTACAATGTCAGAGTCTGAGAACTTCAAGGAGGCACGGGGGGAGAGAACTGAACACTCCTTTCTGGTACAGACAGATCACTAAAACCTCCCCTATGTTCATGAGGCCAAGAGACTCAACTCTGGTCAAGCCCGTTGGCCTGTCTTCTTCACCTAGTTTAATTGCACCCTCTACTACTGTTCCGGCAGAAGAAATACCAAGGTCGATGCTCTCTCCCACAATTGAGGACAGCACTAATCTAGACCTCATCCCTCACCACACATACAGAACTGCTCCAGTGATTTGGGGAAAGGAAACAGAGGTGACAGCTGTCCACAGTCGGATCCATACTCCATGTGTGGGTACTTCCCAACCAATTGTTTGTCCCTGGCACTGTGCAGAGTGCCAAAGTGGGGTCCCTCTGCTCATCTTCTTGGCCAACTGTGAATTCAATGGACCTTGTTGTTACATTTTGTAACTCCAAAACATAAAACTAATTGAAAGCAAAAGCAAGTGAGCTGAGAGATGCATGTCTTAGTTTCATCTTTACTTTAAGCAAAGTGTACGCATATGATGTGTTTGCATGATAATGTAAGCCATTCACATACTTTTACATATAACCCATAATGAACTACTTAAACGAACAAGAATGTGTAATCAAACAATACATTTTCTATATTACTCTTTTCTGACAAGGAGCTTCACTCTGCTTGGCAGAAGAGACTTGTGACTGAGTAACAATCTCAAGTTCAGAGGCCTCCTCCATGGTACCACAGGAAGTGGTTCTGACAGCTCTGGGTACCTTTCTACTGGACATGTTGGCGTCCCAAACAGTGCATAGCAAGCTTCGCTGGATGATGTGAATCATAATGTGTGAGTACAGTGTCTGATATCACCAATTCCTTTACCTTTTTGGAAATCACCTCACACTGCTTTGTCATTGCAATTTCTTCCTGATCTGTAGTAATATAATAATAAATTCAAGGGGTGGAGCATGGTAGCCAGACTTGACAGGAACCAGTTACAGTAATTGACAAATCTTGAAAAGGACCATAACTGTGATGTGTCCTTTGGCCTTGGGGCATTCACCACTGCTTCAATTTTTTCAACACATGTGTAAATCTTGTGCATTGATGGTGTAATCGCAGTAAGAGCTTCTTGGCTTAAAGAATTCATACTTGTTGCAACATGCTGTGAGCCCATAATCTTCTAATGTTTTCAACAGTGTATTGAGATTTTGGAGATGTTCCTTGTCATCCTTCCAGGTAACGATGATAGGTAACACTGTGTGCCTGGACAGCCTTGCAGCACCTGTTCCATAGCTTTTTGCCGGAGGGCAGGTGCAGGTGCTACTCCAAATATAAGCCTATTATAGTGTTAAAGCATTTTGTCAGTGTTTATGGTGAGAAACACTTTGGACTCTTCTTCCATCTCCATCTGTAGGCAGACCTCACCTCAGTCCACTTTGTTTTCCTCCAGAAAGGTTTGCAAAGATATCCTAGGTAGAGGGTATTGATTTGCTTTCTGTATTGGGTTGACAGTGACCTAAAGGTCACCACGGATCCGGACAGACACATCCTTCTCGGCTACTGGAACCACTGGCGATCCTGTGGGCTCTGCTAAAGCACAGAAAGAATTCCTCAGCCTCCATGCAATCTAGCTCAGTGGCTCATTTATCACAGAGAGTATACGGACCCAGACGGGCTTTATAAAACTTTGGTGTGGTGTCTTCATTTAACATTATTTTACTCTTGATATGTCTGAGTTTTTGAATGTCATCCATGAACACTTTTGTGGTATCATCCAGTAATTTTTTTCAGTGGTCTCTATTGCAGGAGATGTGGGACGTAAATAGTGGATAGATTTCCAATCAAGTTGCATTTGTCTCATCACTCACAACCCCTCAATACTGGACCTCCTGTTTTTATCACATACAAGTTCTATGTAGCTTGATGGCTGTTGTATTTCACTGTTACAAATGTCATTCCCACAAGGGTTATCTTTTCTACATTCACCATCATGGCTATCCTTCGAGGTTGAGGATGATAGTCTTCATTCCATTGATCTATTTATGTGCTGTCCGGTGGCTTCTGAGTCCAATCTTGGCTTTGAAAGTTCTTCTGAAATCAGGAAAAGTAGTTCCAAATGGCAGATTGGGCTTCTAATTCTGCACATCTATTGACTTCACCAGAGCTTCCAGTCCTTGGCATTGGTTCTCAGTTGGTGATGGTTGGTTGATGACCTGACTAGGAGCTTCCAGCCATCGCATTGCCTGCTCCCATCTCCCTCCCCCGATCACCAAAAGACTTGAAGATGTGACCCACAGAACAAAAACGCCTGTGCGTGTACTTGATGTTGCACTCCAAGAAGCACACGATACTTCACAAATCAATCAACTGATTCCAATGGCATAGAAACCACAATGATTGGAACTGATGGACTTGTTGCAGCCTTCATCTGCCTTCACTGCCTTCACTTCGTCCACCATTGAGGTCTTAGTTGGACTGTTCTTTGTCAGGGACCTCATCCTAAACCATGGATGACCCTACCAGGAGCATAGCTCCAGATGGCATTGCTCTTGGGATCTCAGGACCACACAAGCTTCTCCACCACAACAAGGTGACAATCCACGGAGAAGTCTACAGTATAAGTTCCCAGTTGGAAATCTGCAGGTTTCAGTTCAGTACCTTTGAAATGTCAATCAAACTCATTTTTTGGAAGCACTGAAACAGCTGAGACAGTATCCAATTCCATATTAATTAATTTGCCATTCACTTCTGTATAAGACATATTGCTTGTCTATTGTTAAATTTCACAATGTAAAGCTCAAAGCTACCCAGTCCTGGGTTACTCTCATCAATATTAGATGTTTCATCAACAACATGCAGATGTGCTCTTATTGAAACTGCAAGTTGACTTTTTAATCTAATTACTTTTGTCTGCCTGATATGATCTTTGTATATGTCCTACTTTGTTGCATATTCTACAAGTTTTGCATTTAAACCTGCATCATTCTGGTGTATGTCAGCCCCTGCCACAGCAGTAACACATTTTGTTCAGCTAGGCAAGTTTCTGTTTAGAGAGTGCAATTGTCTTCACATCACTTTCATTTCTGTCTGCAACTCAATTGTGTCTCCATTGAAATAGCTATTTCAACTAAATATAAAATGAACTAAATTTTAAATGTAAGTTATGCTTCAGTTAGGAGCTGTTTTCGAATGCTACCTCTCAGTATATCATGAAGCCCATCACTAAACTGACAATACTCAGCCAACTTCTTCAATTCAGCCACGTACGATGAAATAGTTTTGATTCCAGTTCCTTTTGATTCCAGTTATGAATCATAGAGCATTCCGCAATTAACAACGGCTTTGGTTCTAAACGTTTATGCATTATTTTCAAAATATCAGCAAAGTTCATTTTGGCTGGTTTGTTTGGAGCAGTTAAAGCTCTAAGCAAACTGTATGCCTTTAACCCAATGTACTCAGCAAAACTGGCACTTGCTTCTCATTGGCTATTTCATTTGCTACACAACACCGCTCAATTTGCTCAGTTATTTCTGGTGCAATCAAATGTGAATATCGTTACAATGTTGCCAGCCATTGCTGGTTTTGCTAAATTTAGATTTATTTTCACTGAATATTTACTTTTTATGAACCCATGCGTCTTTTTAAACCCTTTTTTGCCTTTTTGTTTAACGCAAATGTCTCACTGTGCTTTCTTTAATAAATGGAATGACTCACTGTGCTTCAACAGGTAGGTAGTCATCTCAAGCTCATTTAAAACTTTTTGATCACCACTGTTATATTTTGAAACTTCAAAACACAATACTAATTGAAAGCAAAAACAAATAAATTGGGAGATACGTGTCTTTATTTCATTTTCACTTTAAGCGAGGTGTGTACTTATGACCTGGTGGCGTGATGATATATGTTATTCATGTACTTTAACATTTCATTAACATTAACATGGGGGGAGGGTGATTGAGGGTCAATGTCCTCATTGCATGTTTGTGTGGGGGAGGGGGTTCGGGGGGGGCTGATGTTCTTGTTAGATTTTTGTGCAGGGGAGGGGAATTTGGAGGGTTGATGATTGTATTGCTGTTCTTCTTGAGCAGGGGGGAGTTTGCTGTTTCTCTTTGAATTTACTTCCATGGTTCTCTCTGTTTCATGGCTATCTGGAGAAGAAAATCTCAGAGTTGTATATTGCAAACATACTTGGATAATAAATAGATCTTTGAACTTACTTGCTACCAACGGCAAGGTAGGAAAGGTGAGGGAGTCCTGAACAGATATTTTAGGGATGTAAACAGAAAGCTGAAAAGCAGGACATGCAGATAGTAACCTCTCGATCGTTGCCTATGCCATGTTTCAGTGAGGGTAAGAATAGGAGCACTTGGCAGACAATGTGTGTCTGAGGAACTGCTGTGGTGGAGGGGGGGGGCAGGGGTTCAGATTTATGGATCATTGAGGCAGGTACAGCCTGCACAACAGGGACAGGTTACACCTGAACCCAATGGGGACTTGCAGGCAGGTTTGCTAGAGCTGTTCAGGAGGGTTTAACTAATTTGGAAGGGGGATGGGAACTGGTGTGATAGGGCTAAGGATGGTGGTGATAGGTTTACAAACAGTGGGACTGTGTAGTGAGATTGCTATGAAGGAGAGGCTGATGATAGGGAAAACATGTAGTCAGTGGGATGATTTGCAATATAAAAGAGGGACAAAATAAAAAGGGTGATGAATACAGGACACATTATATTTGAATGCACGCAATATACGGAATTAGGTAGATGAACTTGTAGCACAGTTAGAGACTGACAGGTATGATGTTATGGAAATCAGTGAGTCATATCTGAGGGAAGAATATAGCTGTGAGCTTAACATCCAAGCATACACATTCTATCAAAAGGACCGGTGGGTAGGCAGAGGGAGTGGATGTCTCTGGTCGTAAAAAGTGGAATCAAATCCTTTGAAAGAGATAAGATAGGATTGGAAGGTGTAGAATCCTTGTACATAGTGCTAAAACATTGTAAGGGGAAAAAAGACACTGATGAGACTTTTAAACAGGCCTATGAACAGTAGCAAATATTAGTCTACAAATTACAAAAGGAAATAGAAAAGGCATGTCAAAAGGACAATGTTACAATAGTTATGGGGATTTTCAATATGCAGGTACAGTGCAAGAAAGTCTGTGAACCCTGTAGAATTTTTTCTATTTTTGCATAAATATGACCTAAAATATGATCAGATCTTCACATAAGGCCTAAAACTAGATAAGTAGTAGGCCTCTGTTAGTCTCGATAGACCATGGATTTCACCATGGAAAGTTTTCAGGGCGCAAGCCTGTGCAAGTTTTTATTTTATGGAAGGCTGGCAGTTGCCCAAGCTGCAAGTCTCCCCTCTTCATGCCACCAATGTTGTCCAAGGGAAGGGCATTAGGACCCATACAGCTTGGCACCAGTGCTGTTGCAGAGCAATGTGTGATTAAGTGCCTTGCTCAAGGACACACACGCAGCCTCAGCCAAGGCTCCAACTAGCGACCTTCAGATAACTAGATGAATGCCTCAACCACTTGGTCACGTGCCAACACACTAGATAAGTAGAACCCAATTAAATAAATAACACAAAACATTATACTTGTTCATTTATTTATTGGAAAAAATGGTCCAATATTACATATATTTGTTGAAAAGAGTATGTGTAGCTCTGAGGTACACATTCGTGTAGATGGAGCTTGTCATCCTGGGAAGGCAGTCCATCTAAGAAAGGGAAAACTCTGATTTCAAACCTCCACTGCCTTGCGGCCATACCCACTCATGGGAAAGGCTTCGGGAGTAAACCCTGAGGACAAATCCGGAGCTCAAGTCCCTAAGGTAGTCTGTCATTGCCTTCAATCTCTTTCTGGCAACTCCAGTGACGACACTGGTGCCAAGCTGTATCAGCCCTTGCCCTTCCCTTGGACAACATCAGTGGCATGGAGAGGGGAGACTAGCATCATGGGCAACTGCCGGTTTTCCATACAACCTTGCCCAGGCACTCCAAGACTTAGCAGGTGCAGATCCATGGTCTTGCGAGACTAATGGATGCCACACAGCTCTGGTGTAATGCCTTCTACAAAAGCTATTTGGAGACAGGTGTTCCAATCAATGAGATGAGATTGGAGGTGTGGGTTGTAGAGGTGCCCTGTCCTATAAAGAAACATGCACAAAGTCAGGTGACTGACAGAGCTTGCTCTTCTCAAAAAAGATCTGTTTATGTGCCATGCCTCAGATCCAAACAATTTTCAGAGGACCTTAAAAGAATTGTAGAGATGCATGAAGCTGGAAACGGCTACAAAAACATTTCTAAAGACCAGAGTGTTCATCAGTCCACAGCACGAGAAATTGTCTACAAATGGAGGAACTCAGTACTGTTGCTACACTACCTAGGAGTAGGCATCCTGCAAAGATCACACAAATCAAACTAAGAGGGAAGAGGTAAAAGAAGCTCGGAGAGAAGCTGTTTTTTTAACTGACCGGGGCAAAGAGGCTAGACTGTGCAGGCATGTGACGTAGCACGCCAAAGGTTTAAAAGAAAGACTACCATATACAGTGGCCATAGACGTAGCGGACTGAAGCAGAGTGGGATGGCTTTAGCTCAAACAGGCTTCAGCAAGAACAGGCAGAAGCGAGGTTGAACAGGGCACGACTGTGCAAGCGTGTGAAAGTCGGCCTCTGAGATCAGTGGGGGAACTTCAAAAGCAAGCAGAGGCTGAGTACGAGCTTCACTCCAGGTGAGGTAAGGCCGGATAAGATCCTTTAATTAATCTAATTATCTTAGGAGTAGGTAATGGAGGCAGCAGTTAGGGCAGTTGAGTGCTCCGTTTGCAGTATGTGGGAAGTCAGGGCGAGCACAGCTGTCCCTGATGACTACACCTGCAAAAGGTGCATCCAGCTGCAGCTCCTGACAAACCGTGTTAGGGAACTGGAACTGGAGCTGGAGCTGGATGAACTTCGGATCATTCGGGAGGCAGAGGCAGAAATAGACAGGAGTTTCAGGGAGATAGTCACCCCTAGGAGTCAGGAAACAGGTAGTTGGGTGACTGTCAGGATAGGGAAGGGGAATAGACAGGAAGAGCAGAGCACCCCTGTGGCTGTTCCCATCAACAATAAGCATACCATTTTGGATACTGTTGGTGGAGACGACCTACCAGGGACAAGTTGCAGTGGTTGCGTCTCTGGCACCGAGACTGGACTCTCAGCTCAGAAGGAGGGAAAAGAGGAGAGCAGTAGTGATAGGGGATTCGAAAGTTAGGGGGACAGATAGGAGGTTCTGTGGAAGAGATCGAGAATCCCGGATGGTCTGTTGCCTCCATGGTGCCAGGGTCCGCGATATCTCGGATCGAGTTCTCAGTATTCTCAAGAGGGAGGGTGAGCAGCCGGATGTCGTGGTCCATGTAGGGACCAATGACGTGGGCAGGAAGAGTGAGGAGGTCCTGAAAGGTGAGTTTAGGGAGCGAGGTGCCAAGGTAAAGGACAGGACCTCCAGGATAGCAATCTCAGGATTGCTACCAGTGCCACATGCAGGTGGGTTTAGAAATAGTAAGATAGTGCAGATCAAAACATGGTTGAAGACATGGTGCAGGAAGGAGGGCTTCAGATTTATAGATAATTGGGCAGTTTTCCAGGGAAGGTGGGACATGTTCTGGCAGGACGGTTTACATCTGAACTGGAGGGGGACAAATATTCTTGCAGGTAGGTTTGTTAGAGAGGCTCCAGTGGATTTAAACTAGATATGAGGGGGAAGGGGAACCAGAGTGTAGGAATAGATGTATCGGAGAAGGAAGAAAAAGAAGACAGTAGAGTTCTTTGTACTGTTAGAGATAAACAGAGAGGAAGAGGTGGAGAATTTCTTAAATGCATTTATTTTAATGCTAGGAGCATTGTAAAAAAGGTGGATGAGCTTAGAGCATGGATTGATACCTGGAAGTATGATGTTGTGGCTATTAGTGAGACATGGTTTCAGGAGGGGTGTGATTGGCAACTAAATATTCCTGGATTTCATTGCTTCAGGTGTGATAGAATCAGAGGGACAAGAGGGGGAGGTGTTGCGTTGCTTGACAGAGAAAATATTACAGCGGTGCTCTGGCATGATAGATTAGAGGGCTTGTCTAGGGAGACTATTTGGGTGGAATTGAGGAATGGCAAAGGAGTAGTAACACTTATAGGGGTGTATTATAGGCCTCCTAATGGGGAGCAAGAATTGGAGGAGCAAATTTGCAAGGAGATAGCAGATATTTGTAGAAAGCACAGGGTGGTGATTGTGGGAGATTTTAATTTTCCACACATAGACTGGGAAGCCCATACTGTAAAAGGGATGGATGGTTTGGTGTTTATAAAAGGTCTGCAGGATAGTTTTTTGCAGCAATACATAGAGGTACCGACTAGAGAAGGGGCAGTGTTGGATCTTCTGTTAGGAAATGAAATAGGTCAGGTGACGGAGGTATGTGTTGGGGAGCACTTTGGGTCCAGTGATCACTATACCATTAGTTTCAATATAATTCTGGGGAAGGATAGGACTGGACCCAGGGTTGAGATTTTTGATTGGAGAAAGGCTAACTTTGAGGAGATGCAAAAGGATTTAGAAGGAGTAGATTGGGACAATTTGTTTTATGGGAAGGATGTAATAGAGAAATGGAGGTCATTGAAAGATGCAATTTTGAGGGTACAGAATCTTTATGTTCCTGTTAGGTTGAAAGGAAAGTTTAAAAGTTTGAGAAAGCCATGATTTTCAAGGGATATTGGAAACTTGGTTAGGAAAAAGAGAGATATCTACAATAAATATAGGCAGCATGGAGTAAATGAGGTGCTCAAGGAATATAAAGAATGTAAGAAGAATCTTAAGAAAGAAATTAGAAAAGCTAAAAGAAGATACGAGGTTGCTTTGGCAAGTAAGGTGAAAATAAATCCATAGGGTTTCTGCTGTTATATTAATAGCAAAAGGATAGTCAGGGATAAAATTGGTCCCTTAGAGAAGCAGAGTAAACAGCTATGTGTGGAGCCAAAAGAGATGGGGGAGATTTTGAATGATTTCTTTTTTTCGGAATTCACAAGGAGAAGGATATTGAATTGTGTAAGGTAAGAAAAACAAGTAGGGAAGTTACGGAAACTATGACGATTAAAGAGGAGGAAGTACTGGTGCTTTTAAGGAATATAAAAGTGGATAAATCTCCGGGACTGACAGGATATTCCCTAGGACCTTGAGAGAAGTTAGTGTAGAAATAGCAGGGGCTCTGACAGAAATATTTCAAATGTCATTAGAAACTGGGATGGTGCTGGAGGATTAGCGTGTTGCTCATATGGTTCCATTGTTTAAATAGGGTTCTAAGAATAAACCTAGCAATTATAGGCCTGCTGTGTTCTACCAGCATTTTGTGTGTGTCGTTGTTTGAATTTCCAGCATCTGCAGATTTCCTCGTGTTTGCAATTATAGGCCTGTCAGTTTGACGTTAGTGGTTAATGGAAAGTATTCTTAGAGATTGTATATATAATTATCTGGATAGACAGGGTCTGATTAGGTACAGTCAGCTTCGATTTGTGTGTGGAAGGTCATGTTTGACAAATTTTATTGAATTTTTTGAAGAGGTTACGAGGAAAGTTGATGAGAGTAAAGCAGTAGATGTTGTCTATATGGACTTCAGAAAGGCCTTTAACAGAGTTCCACATGGAAGGTTAGTTAGGAAGACTCCATCGTTAGGTATTAATATTGAAGTAGTAAAATGGATTCAACAGTGGCTGGTTGGGAGATGCCAGAGAGTAGTGGTGGATAACTGTTTGTCAGGTTGGAGGCTGGTGACCAGTGGTGTGCCTCAGTGATCTATACTGGGTCCAATGTTGTTTGTCATATACATTAATGATCTGGATGATGGGGTGGTAAATTGGATTAGTAAGTATGCAGATGATACTAAGGTAGGTGGCATTGTGGATAATGAAGTAGCTTTTCAAAGCTTGCAGAGAGATTTAGGCCAGTTAAAAGAGTGGGCTGAATGATGGCAGATGGAGTTTAATGCTGATAAGTGTGAGGTGCTACATTTTGGTAGGAATAATCCAAATAGGACATACATGGTAAATGCAGTAGCACAGAGTGATCTAGGAATAATGGTGTATTGTTCCCTGAAGGCGGAATCTCATGTGGATAGGGTGGTGAAGAAAGCTTTTGGTATGTTGGCCTTTATAAATCAGAGCATTGAGTATAGGAGTTGGGATGTAATGTTAAAATTGTACAAGACATTGGTAAGACCGAATTTGGAGTATTGTGTACAGTTCTGGTCACTGAATTATAGGAAAGATGTCAACAAAATAGAGAGAGTACAGAGAAGATTTACTAAAATGTTACCTGTGTTTCAGCACTTAAGTTACAGGGAAAAGTTGAACAAGTTAGGTCTTTATTCTTTGGAGTGTAGAAGGTTGAAGGAGGACTTGATAGAGGTATTTAAAATTATGAGGGGATAGATGGAGTTGACATGGATAGGCTTTTCCATTGAGAGTAGGGGAGATTCAAACAAGGGACATGAGTTGAGAGTTAAGGGACAAAAGTTTAGTGGTAACACGAGGGGAACTTCTTTACTCAGAGAGTGGTAGCTGTGTGGAATGAGCTTCCAGTAGAAGTGGTAGAGGCAGATTCGGTATTGTCATTTAAAGTAAAATTGGATAGGTATTTGGACAGGAAAGGAATGGAGGGTTATGGGTCGAGTGTGGGTCCGTGGGACTAGGTAAGAGTAGGTGTTTGGTACGGACTAGAAGGGCTGAGATGGCCTGTTTCCATGCTGTAATTGTTGTATGGTTATATAAGAGCATAACATGCAATGCTGAAGGAGATGAAAAAGTACCCAAGGGTAACAGCAAAAGTCTTGCAAAGATCTTTAGAACCTGCTAAAGTATCTGTTCTTGTGTCCACTATGAGAAGATACTGAACAAGAATCATGTTCCTGGAAGGACACCACAGAGGAAACCACTACTCTCCAAAAAGAATATTGCTGCACATCTCAAGTTTGCAAAAGATCACCTGGATGTTCTACAATGCTTCTGGGACAATGTTCTGTAGACAGATAAGACAAAAGTTGAACATGTTGGCAGAAATGCACATTGCTATGTTTGGAGGGAAAAGGGCACAGCATACCAACACCAAAATCTCATCCCAACTGTGTAGCATGGTGGAAGGAGCATAATGGTTTGGGTCTGCTTTGCTGCTTCAGGGGCAAGCCAACTTGTAATCATTGAGGGAATAATGAGTTCAAAATTATATCAAAACATTTAACAGGAGAATGTCAGAGTAGCAGTCCATTGCTTGAAGCTTAATAAAAATTGGATAATGTAACAAGACAATGATCCAAAAGATAAGAGTACATCAACAACAGAATGGTTTAAAAAGAAGAAGAATCATGTTATGGAATTGCCGAGTCAAAGTTTTTACCTTAATCTTATTAAAATGTTATGGAAGGATGTGAAGCAAGCAGTTCATGCAAGGAAGCCTGCCAACATCCCAGAGTTGAAGCAGGTTTGTAAAGGGAAATGGCCTAAAATTCTTCCAAGCTGATATGCAGAACTGATCAACAGTTACTGGAAAAGTTTCATTGAAGTTCTTGCTGTATAAGGGGGTCACACCAGTTACTGAAAGCAAAGGTTTACATGCTTTTTCCAACAAATACATGTAATATTGGACCATAAATAGATGAACAAGTATAATGTTTTTGTGTTATTTATTTAATTAGATTCTCTTTATTTAGTCTTAGGATTTACGTGAATATATGATCACATTTGTGGTCATATTCATGCAGCAATAGAGAAAATTCTACATGGTTCACAACCTTTCTAGCACCACTGTAGACTGAGAAAATCAGGTTGGTGCTCGAGCCTAAGAGGGGGAATTTGTAGATGCCTACAAGAAGGCATTTTGTTTGTTGTTTAGTCCACTAGGGGATCAACTATTCTTGACTGGGTATTGTGCAAATGAACTAGAATTGATTGGAGAGTTCAAGGGACAGGAATCTCTATGGGACACAGAGATAATAATATAATAAAGTTCATTGTGCAATCTGAGAGGGAGAAGCTGAAGTCAGATGTATCAGCATTCCAGTGGAGTAAAGGCAATTACAGAAGGATGAGAGAGCAGCAATAGCTGGAATTTTTGGGAGCAATTTGGAAGGGCAGGATAGATACATCCCAAAGTAGAAGTATTCTAAAAGCAGTGGCAGAAGTGAGTGAAGTTGCCATTTCTAGGGAAGTGTTTGGGAAACTGAAAGGTTCCACTTGGTAGGCTTATTCAGAAAGTCAGAAGGCATGGGATCCAGGGATGTTTGGCCAGATGGATTCAGAACTGGCTTGCCTGCAGAAGGCAGAGTTGTGGTGGAGGGAGTACATTCAGATTGGAGGGTTGTGACTAGTGGTATCCCACAAGGATCTGTTCTGGGACCTCTAATTTTTGTGATTTTTATTAATGACCTGGATGTGGGGGTAGAAGGGTGGGTTGGCAAGTTTGCAGATGACACAAAGGTTGGTGGTGTTGTAGAAAGTGTAGAGGATTGTTGAAGATTGCAGAGAGGCATTGATAGGATGCAGAAGTGGGCTGAGAAGTGGCAGATGGAGTTCAACCCTGAGAAGTGTGAGGTGGTACACTTTGGAAGGACAAACTCCAAGACAGAGTACAAAGTAAATGGCAGGATACTTGGTAGTGTGGAGGAGCAGAGGGATCTGGGGGTACATGTCCACAGATCCCTGAAAATTGCCTCACAGGTAGATAGGGTGGTTAAGAAAGCTTATGGGGTGTTAGTTTTCATAAGTCGAGGGATAGGGTTTAAGAGACACGATGTAATGATGCAGCTCTATAAAACTCTAGTTAGGCCACACTTGGAGTACTGCGTCCAGTTCTGGTCGCCTCACTATAGGAAAGATGTGGAAGCATTGGAAAAGGTACAGAGGAGATTTACCAGGATGCTGCCTGGTTTAGAGAGTATGGATTATGATCAGAGATTAAGGGAGCTAGGGCTTTACTCTTTGGAGAGAAGGAAGATGAGAGGAGACATGATAGAGGTGTACAAGATATTAAGAGGAATAGACAGAGTGGACAGCCAGCAGCTCTTCCCCAGGGCACCCCTGCTTAGTACAAGAGGACATGGCTTTAAGGCAAGGGGAGGGAAGTTCAAGGGGGATATTAGAGGAAGGTTTTTCACTCAGAGAGTGGTTGGTGCATGGAATGCACTGCCTGAGTCAGTGGTGGAGGCAGATACACTAGTGAAGTTTAAGAGACTACTAGACAGGTATATGGAGGAATTTAAGGTGGGGTTATTTGGGAGGTAGGGTTTGAGGGCCTGTAACGTGCTGTACTATTCTATGTTCTATCTGAAGGTAGATAAATCATCTGGACCAGATGGTCTACACCGCAGGATTCTGAAAAAAGGTGGCTGAAGAGACTGTGGATATCAATAGGAATGATCTTTCAAGAATCAATAGATTCTGACATAGTTCCGGAGGAATGGAAAATTGCAAATGTCACTACACTATTCATGAAGAGAGAGAGAGAGGCAGAAGAAAGTAAATTAAAAAGCCAATTAGTCTGACATCATCGGTCTGAAAGATGTTGGGAGTTGATTGTTGAGGATGTGGTTTCAGGGTGCTTGGAGGCTCATGATAAAATAGACTGAAGTCAGCATGGCTTCCTTAAGGGAAAATCTTTCTTCACAAATCTGATGGAATTCTTTGAAGAAATAAAAAGGATAGACAAAGGATAATTGGCAAGGTTGTGTTCTTGGATTTTCAAAAGGCCTTTGCTACACATGAGGCTGCTTAACAAGTTAAGAATCCAAGGTATTACAGAAAAGGTACTACAATGGATAGAGCATTGGCTAATTGGCAGGAGGCAAAGAGTGGGAATAAAGGAAACCTTTTTGGGTTGGCTGCTGGTGACTAATGGTGTTCTTTTGGGATCTGTGTTGGGATTGCTTCTTTTTACATTATATGTCACTGACTTGAATGACATAATTGATGGCTTTGTGGCCAGGTTTGCAGACAATATGAAGATAGGTAGAGGGGCAAGAAATGTTAAGGCTGTAGGGAGGCTACAGAAGGTAGGTTAAGAGAATAGGCAAAGAGGTGGTAGATGGAATAGTGTTGGGAAGTGTATGGTCATCCACTTTAGCAGAAGAAATAAAAATGTAATCTATTTTCTAGGTGCAGAGAAAATCCAAAAATCCAATATGCAAATGGACTTGGGAGTCCTCGTGTAGACTTCCCTAAAGGTTAATTTGAGTATGTGGTGAGGAAGGCAAATGCAATGTTAGCTTTTATTTCAAGAGGACTAGAATATAAAAGCAAGGATGCAATGATGAGGCATTTGTGAGCCTCACTTGGAGTACTGTGAGCAGTTTTGGGCCCCTTATCTAAGAAAAGAAGTGCTGACATCAGAGAGGGTTCAGAAGAGGCTCAGTAGAATGAATCTTGGAATAGAATGTGAGGTCAATTGATATTTCTGGGATTGTATTCTATGGAATTCAGAAGAATGAGGGAGGATCTCATTGAATCCTATCAATTGCTGAAACACCTCGATGGAGTTGATGTGGGGAGAATGTTTCTTATGGTGGCTGAGCCTAGGACCTGAGGCCATAACATCCATTTAGAATGGAATGGAATGAGAACTAATTTCTTTTAGCCAAAGAGTGGCAAATTTGTGGAATTGATTCTTACAGGCAGCTGTAGAGGCAAAGTCATTGGGTACATTTAAGGTACAGGTTGACACATTTTTGAATAGTCAGGGCATGAAGGGTTATGAGGAGAAGGCGGGTGATTAGGGCTGAGCAGAAAGTAGTACAGCCATGATGAAATAGTGCAGCAGACTTAATGAACCAAATGGCCTAATTCTGATCTTTTATCTTATGGTCTTATGCCATTCAGGCTGCATGGCATCTCTCTGGACATAGTATCTGATATGAAGACCACTGTTCACATCCTGTTTTTTGAAAGCTTTCTGTTCTCCTTTGAGAGCCACAGCCAGCCTTTCATCAGGTTTCAACTCCTGATCTAATGGCTACACTAAAAGAGTGAATTAGGATTTGGAGACACTATGCTGCTTGGTGTCTTGCAAACCTACAACCTGGAACTCCCAGAGAATGCCCACAATATCCTCTGAATGCTAAAAGGGATTTTGGCCACCACTCTTCCCTGACTAATAGATTGATGTGGGAGTCCCTGCTGCTGAACAGTTGGTCCAATACTACTTTGCACGTGTAGAGATGGGTGAGGCCAGGGCTTCTCCGCTGCACATCCAGAAACAATACAGTATGCCTGTGTGTTAATCAGCTCTGCTGACAGGTGAAGCATTTCAAACCAAGTGAAAAAGTCTGGTTGCTGTCTAGAGATTTGCCACTGAAAGTAGAGAGCTGCAAGTTGGCTTCACGCTATGTGGGATCATTTGCAGTGGAGAAGGCTATTATCAACAGAGCCTACAATAGGCTGCACTCACCATCATCATCCATGAAGAATTACCCAGTGTTCTATGATTACCAGCTCAAGCTAGTGACTTCTGCCCCCTTGTTCCAGTCACCAGTCCTACCACTGGCTCCTCTTCGCTTTTTTGATGAGTCCCTAGTGATTCTGTGCAGCACATCCTGGTATCTTACAGGGTGTGGGACAGTGTCCAGTACCTTGTAGATTGGGAGAATAATGACACAGAAAAATGCTCTTTGCTGCCAGCTCCACACAAACTGGACATGCCTTTCATCCGGGACTTCTTGCAGGCACAGGTCTCTGGTGACTCGTGAGATACACATTGGGAGTGGGGGGCCCATTCACAACCACAGACACTGCCGCAGGGCCTGGGTGCTCTAATAGATGGGCACCTGAAGGAAGACAGCAATCACACATGTGAGAATGCACACATTCCAGCCTTTGTAAGTATATTTAACTCTCTTTCTACTGCTTCAGTCTCATCAAGTTTTGATCAAAGCACAGCAATGACAATGCTACCTGCTTACCTCAGTCTACCTTCCAGGAAGGGAGATTGGTGACTTAGATAGACACTGTTCAACGCAACTAATTTTTGGCTTGTGTTATTGGCACACATATTTCCACAACCCCACTCAATTCTACTCGATAATGCAGTCCAGATCAAAGCCATAAGTGGTGTAAAAGATATTTTTGCTTCACTTTTGACAATCACCTTCTTTCTGTATTCTTTGGCTATTAACTCTTCCACCAATGGGAACAACTTCACCCTATCCAAACTCTCTGCATCCTTCATTTTAAAGACCTTTATTAGATCTCCCTCACTCTTTGCTGTTTCATATAGAACAAACCCAGCTTCTACAATTTTGTAATTGTACCACTGATTCAGAACACTCAGGAGCCAGATGAAAATCAACAGAATTTTACAACATGGAAGAGCAAAAGATATCTAATTAGCATGAATCTTCAGTTATAATAAAAGGGGTCACTCATCAGCAAAAATTGAATTATTGCAATACTGTAGCTCCAATTAGCATTAAAACAATTAATTGCACATTTTATGGACATTTTAATGTTTCTATCATATTTAATGATAGAAGCTTAGTATCTTCACTAAGTTATGACATGGCAGTACTATAAATATATGGTACAATAAAATATGGTACTTTAGCTTATAATAATAAAATACTAAAAAGAACAGTAGTATCACATATAAAACATCAAAAATTATCAAATATCTTTCAGTAATTTTCATCATCTAGCTGTTTCAGTGTTTCCTTCCACAAAAGGCTCATGAGATACAGACATGAAAAAAATGGAATATCTTACTTTAATTAGAAAAAGTATTTTTTAGCTAATTTAAGTTCTGCTCTGGTAACACAACCAGTGCATTTATACACTGCCACAAAGTAGAACTGGTTTATTGATATCTATATACCAACTTACAATGAAGATAAATGAAAACAATTTCCTTGCTTATTTTTGAGTTAAGTTTTTGGAAACCAGCACTCTAAGAATTCCACTGATTGAAATATTATCAAGGAGTAGCCTTGGTATTCATTCAACAATGTTTTTGAAACATTGCTAGCTATAAAGATCACCTTGAAAAGATTGCTGTTAAATTGGTTGAGTTTTTGAAAACTCAGTAGTGAATCTGACCTGACAAAAGAGGCTGTAGCTAGTTGTGCTCACTTACTTTTCTAGGAAATGGAATTCACTTCCTGTTTTGGGGTATCATTAGTATACCACTGTCCAAACACAAGTCCAAACATTCTATTTGATTCTCTTCCTTTTGTTTCCATCACAGCAGAAGTAGAATGGACAATTGCTCATGCTTAAAACTCACTTTGGAGCAAAATATTTTACACAGCTCATTTAATAAGCAAGAAAAGATTAGTTGACTGTACCTTACAAATGTGGAAGGTATTTGCAATGCTTACAATCCCTCTGCAGACTGTAGTATTTCTATCCCCATCCCACTTACACTAATTTTCATTACTCTTTCACTGACTCTTTAATCCCTCCTATAAATGATTTCCCTTTGCCTTAGGTGTTTCAGCTTTTCACTATCTTTTCTGGATAACAGCTGTTTTTTTTTATATTATACTCAATTTCAATTAAAACATAAAACTGACTTCATTTATTATCTTTCCATCTGGGATGTAGAAACTGCACTATCAGATATGATTGTCATTTACATACTTGTTTACATGTTATCTACAACTATACCAAGTAATTGCGCAATGAATGAGATATTTAAGTAAATCATTACTTCATTTTATAATAGCATAAACAAAAATAAAACTGGTTTTAGTCACCAGATAATTAAAGAGTAGGATTTTTATTGCATAAAATCTTATTTGAAACCTGGTGTTTACTTTTAAATATAATGTAGATTGTGGAAATTAAGCTCTATCAATTGCATTATCCAATCTGTATGTTATGTGACTTAATTGTGGACAAAATAAAGTGGGCCATTTATCTTCACCGGACTGCTTCACCATTAATTAAATTATGGCTGACATACAATGCAATTACATTTACCTGGCTTGGTTCCATATCCTTTAATGCCTTTGTCAAACAAACACCTATCAATTTGATGTTTAACATTTTCAGTAGACCTAGTTTCAGATCTCTACCCCTTTGGGTGAAAATTTTCTTCCTCAAATCCTCTCCTTTAACTTTCCTTAAAATTATGTCCTCTGGTTATAGATTCTTATATTATGAGGAAAAGTATCTAATTATCTATTTGTGCCAATGATAATTGTGTATGACTCAGTCTATCACTACTAAGCCTTTTGCCCTCCAAGAAAAACAAACCTAGCCGATTGTCAAAGATGATTTGCTCTACTCCAGACAACATCTAGGTGAATCTCCTTTGCATCTTCTGGAGGACACAGTAGAATGAAATCAAGTTGGTATACTATGAATGATATTTCATCCACTCAGACACAACATTGCAGAGGCATCCATTACAAGAGAGCATAGACTTAAAATAAGAAAAAAGAGTTTAGATGACATTTGAGGAAGAAAATTTTCTCCAGAGTGTATTTGAAATCTGGAATCATTGTCAAAGGAATTGTGAAGACAGGTTCTTGAGATATTTCAGGTAAATGTGGATAAGGACTTGATAGTGTATCAGTCTATGGCTCAAAAGTGCCTTGGCAGAAATTTACCACCATCCATATATGAACAAATGCTCCTGAACGTTCACTCTGAATGGTCAAATCCAATGGTAAAATTATGTCCTCTTGCTCTTGAAAAAAAAAAATGTAGGAATGCCTATGAGATCGTTTTTAGAGTGGCTTGTGGTTGAGCCCACCAGGGAAAAGGCAATTCTGGAATTGGCTTGAGTAATGAACCAGATTTGAATAGGTAGCGTAAGATAAAGGAACTCTTGGGAAGTTTTGATCATAATATGATAAACCAATAGAAGGAAAGTCCTCTGGAAGATTTCCTGTCATGTAACTATTGTTTAATATGTTTAAGACCATTTCGCTGAACACCTACGCTCTGTCCGCCAGAGAAAGCAGAATCTCTCAGTGGCCACACATTTTAATTCCACATCCCATTCCCATTCTGATATGTCTATCCATGGCCTCTTGTACTGTCAAGATGAAGCCACACTCAGGTTGGAGGAACACCACCTTATATTCCATCTGGTTAGCCTCCAACCTGATGGCATGAACATTGATATTTCTAACTTCCATTAATGCCCCTTCTCCCCTTCTTACCTCATCCCTTATCTATCTATCTATCTATCTATCTATCTATCTATCTATCTATTTATTTATTTATTTATTTATTTATTTATTTTCCCCTCCTTTTTTTTCTCTCTCTGCCACTCTCACAATCACTCCTTGCCTGTTCTCCATCTCCCTCTGGTGCTCCCCTCCCCCTTTCTTTCTCCCTAGGCCTCCCGTCCCATGATTCTTTCCCTTCTCCAGCACTGTAACCCTTTTGCCAATCAACTTTCCAGCTCTTAGCTTCACCCCTCCCCCTCCTGTCTTCTCCTATCATTTCGGATTTCCCCCTCCCCTTCCTACTTTCAAATCTCTTACTATCTTTTCTTTCAGTTAGTCCTGACGAAGGGTCTCAGCCCGAAACGTCGACTGTACTTCTTCCTATAGATGCTGCCTGGCCTGCTGTGTTCCACCAGCATTTTGTGTGTGTTGCTTGAACTTCCAGCATCTGCAGATTTCCTTTTGTTTGAATATTTTAAGGCCTAGATAGAATGGAAGTGGACAGGAAGTTACCAATAGCAGGAGTCAAGGACCGGATGGCACTGCCTCAGAATAGAAGGCTGCCCCTTTGAAAAAGAGATGAAGTGGAATACCTTTAGCCAGAGGGTGTTGAATCTGTGGAACTGATTGCCACAGATGGCAGTGGAGACCAAGTCATTAGCAGCAAAGACCAAGTCATTTGATGTTTTTAAAGAAGAGGTTTATAGGTTCTTCACTAGTAAGGACGTCAAAGGTGACTAGAATACAGAAGAATGGGTTTGAGAGGGAAAATAAATCAACCATGAATAAATGGCAGAGCAGACTCAATAAGCTGAATAACCGAGTTCTTCTCTTATGTCTTATGGTGTTATGGTATCTAGAGTCATGTTCAGAGATAGTTCTATTAAGTTGTTTGACCTAAATAATTGAATCAGGTAACCATCAGGGATCAGGGATCTTTTACACAAAGGGACTATAAGTCAACAGAAATATTATTGCTTAAGAATCTATTGTCATTAGTGCTTGCCTTTCCATACAGTCTTTGTTTGCCCTTCCTGAGCAGAGTACATTGTGCTATCGTTACCATATAGGGTTTTAGCATCAGTGACTAAAGATCATTTAGAAGCAGAATCAGAATCAGGTTGAATATGACTGGCATATGTTGTGAAATTTGATGCTTTGCAGCAGCAGTACATTGCAATACATAGTAAAAAAAATGTAAATTACAATAAGAAAAAAATATATCAATTAATTTAAATTAGTAGTGCAAAAAAGAGCAAATAAAATAGTAAGGAGGTGCACATGGGTTCATTGTCCATTCAGTAATCTGAAGGCAAAGGGGAAGAACTTGTTCCTGAGATAATGAATGTGTGCCTTCAGGCTCCTATACTTTCTGCTCAATGGTAGGAAAGATAGAGGGTATATTCTGAGTGATGCAAGTCCTTAGTAATGTATGCCACATTGAGGAAGCACTGCCTTTTGAAAATGTCTTCAATGCTGGCAAGGCCCATGATGGAGCTAACAGAGTTTACAACTTTTTGTACCTTTTCCCAAATCTGTACAATGGCCTCTCCATACCAGTCGGTATTGCAACCAGTTAGAATCCTATCCATGGTATATCTACATAAATTTGTCAAAATCTTTGGTTACATACCAAGACTCCACAAACTCCTAATGAAAGATAGCCACTGTTGTGCCTTCTTTGTAATTACATCCACATGTTGCACCCAGGATAAATCTTCAGGGATGTTGACACCGCAGAATTTGAAATTGTTCACCCTTTCCAAGGTTGAGCCCTTGACGAGAACTGGTGTGTGTTCACTTGACTTCCCTTCCTGAAGTACACATTAGTTTGCTGGTCTTAATGATGCTGAGAGCAAGGTTGGTGTTGTGAAATCAATCAGCTAATCTATCTCACTCCTATATCTGTCTGCCTCCAAATGACCATCTGAAATTCTGCCAACAATAGATGTGTCATCGGCAAATTTATAGATGGCATTTGAGGATGTGCCTAGTTACACAGTCGTGGATGTAGAGACAGTAGAGCAATGGGCTAAGCATGCACCCTTGAGGTGCACCAGAACCCAGTAGATATTATTTCTGATCTGCACTGACTGGTTTATAGATGATGATCTCAAGGATCCAGTTGCAGAGGATGGTACAGAGGCCCAGGTTTTGGAGCTTTTTAACTAGTATTGAGGATATGATTGTATTGAACACTGAGCTGTAATCAATAAACAGCAGCCTGGTATAAGTCTTGCCATTATCCAGGTGTTCCAAGGCCAACTGGAGAGCCAATGAGATTGCAGCAGCTCTAGATGTTTTGTGGTGATTAGGCAGAAGCTGATTATGGCTATGACCAAACTCTCAAAGCACTTTGTTACAGTAGATGTGAGTGTAACTGGGTGATAGTCATTGAGTCAGCTCACCCTGCTCTTCTTGGGCACTGGTATTATTGTTGTCTTTTTGAAGTAGTTGTAAACCTCTGACCCCAGCAGTGAATGAATGAAGATGTCCTTAAACATTCCCGTTGGCTCATGTTTTCAGTGCCCAACCAGTTGACACTTTGCGAGGGATCACGCTCAGGAAATATGTTCTGATGTTGGCCTCCGAGATAGAAATCATAGGGTCACCAGATGGTACAGGAATTTGCAAAGGTGTGGTTTTATTCTCTGTTTCAAAGCATGCATTAAAGGTGTTGAGCTCATCTTGGAGTGAAGCATCATCTGTTAGGTTTCATCTTGTAGAAAGTTCTGGCCTGTAAACCCTGCCAGAGCTGACATGCATCCAATTCCATCTCCAACTTCAAGTGGAATGGTTTTCTTGCTCTTAAAATAGCTTTTCTTGGGTTATACCTGGACCTCTGTATAAATGCCACAGATCAAGCCCTCAGCAGTCTATGAACAGTCCTGGTTCATTCACAGCTTTTGTTTGGGTATGTCAGGTATGTTCCTGAAGACACACAATCATCCACACATGTCTTGATGAAGTCGGTGACAACTGTGGTGTACTCATTCAGATTCGATAATAAATCTCTGAATACTTTGCCTCCCCTGACAATACCTTCTTGGTCCTCACCACTGTCGCTGCAGTCTTTAGTCTCTGCCTATACACCAGAAGTAGGAGTACAGCCAGGTAACTGCACTTTCCAGAGTGTGGGTGTGGAATGGCATGGTGTGTGTCCTTGACGGTAGTATAACAGTGGCCAAATATGTTGGCTCCCCTGGTTCCACAACAAGATTAAGTAACTGAGTAAGATTACCAATGGTGACCTTAAATGAAAATACTGATTTTCAAATGGGTTCAAACCTATAAGCAATATTTTTAATGAGTTTCAGCTGAGTGATTTTAATTTGCCCTGCTAATCATTCTTAACATGCCTCAACACAAAGGCAATGAAATGTTACTAAATCTGTATGACACATTTGGACCCATAATTTACCACCTCAATGTAAATTATTCTGAAAAAATAATATATGTGATGAAAAATTAAAACACTGATTTTGTGTAATATAATTATGATAACAGACCTGACAAAAATGATTGAAGCTTGTACATTTACACCAAGTGGTATTGAAGTTCCTGCAGGGATCGCACACATGCACAAGGAAAATGATTTGCATCCTCAAGACAACTTTTGAACTCAGTTCCCTACTGAAAGCTGCTAACAGGAAATACTAGCTGAGAAGAATTAATTTATAGACTAAAGCAAAGTTCTGGAAACCAAGCACAATAAAGCGCAATAGACCCTGAAGAATGATGAGCACAAGTGGAGGCAGTAATGGTGAATGAAGGGAAAATGAGACTGAGATTATACTAAGCAGAAAATGCACATGATATATAAATGCAAAAACACATAATGTAAAATCTCCAAAAATAATACTTCAATGTAAAAAAAAATAAAATAATTCCAAGTGTAAGGGAGGACCTGGTGAAAGTAGGTTGGGAGTAGATTCTACAAGTGAAACAATATCAGGCAAGTGGAGTCTTTTCGAGAATTAGCAAAAGTTCAGGGCCAGAACCTTCTGTAAAAGTGAAAGGCAAATTTAGGGAACCTTTGTTAATAAAGTATATTAATGGCTTGACTAAGGCAAAAAGGAAGCATATAATAGGCATATGCAATTCAACCGAGTGAATCTCTTGAAGAATACTGAGGGTGTCATTAGTTAAGATGATGGAGAATCTCAAGACTTTCTGTAAAGATTTTGGAACTAAGTGGAACCCAGGAAAATAGTGAATCCCGTTTGAGATAATCTATGTGTGAACCCTTGTCAGGTACTTGAAAAGCTCCTACATGGTAGGCAGGTTCAGAAGGCTAAAGCACAGCTAAACTGGATCATAAATTGACATGGTGAATGGAAGCAGGTGATTGATGTGGAAGGATGCTTTCCTGATTAGCAGTTTGTAACCAGTAGTGTAACATGGCATTGGTACTGGGTGCTTTATTATTTTTTCCGGCAGCCCAAACGAATCAGGAATGAGAAAGGAGGCTACTCACAGGTCCGCGTGTGAGATTTTAAAAAGGAGTGTTTGTGGGCTTCTGGCATTTTTTCCAACAGCCCAATCAAATGGTGATTTATTAGCAAGGGCAAATAAAAATAAGGCAAGGACAAGTGTAGCGGCCATTGTTGGAGGAGCCACTGTGTGAGTGGACCAGTGTTGGACTGGTGCTTTGTCTCATCAGGGTCAGGCAGGGTAAGTATCTGGGAAGTTTCTTCTTCTTCATTCTTACACTATTAATACATAGATAGTACAGTGTGGATGGCTCCAGGAGCTGTAATGCGTTCTTTGTGTAAGAAGTGGGAATTCTGGCAGACCTACAGCCTCCTGGAAAATCACATCTGCATGAGGTGCACTGAGTTTCACCTCCTCAGTAAACATGTTAAGGAAATAGAGTTGCAGCTCGATGACCTTCGGCACATACAGGAAACTGAGGACATGACAGAAAGGAATTACAGGGAGGTAGTCACCTTTTAATTGCAGGAGGTAGGTACCTGGGTGACTGTCAGGAGAGGGAAAGGAACTGGGCAGTTAGAGTACTGCTGTGGCCTTTCCCCTCGGTAATAAGTAGACCATATTGGAGACTGCGGGAGTGTTGAAATTCCAGGGGAAAGCTGTAGTGATAGGGTCTCTAATTAGTCTGTTGCTGTGGCTCAGAAGGGAAGTGGTGGGGGGGGGGGGGGAAGAAGAAGACAGCAGTAGTGATAGGGGATTCAATATTTAGAGGAGTAAGATTTCCTGGATACAATAGAGGTACCCGGATAGTATTTTGCTTCCCAGGTGCCCAAGTCAGGGATATCTGGGATCGGCACCCAAGCATTCAAAAGGGGAAGGGTGAGCAACCAGAAGTCTCGCTACATATTGGCACTGAAAACATAGGTAGGAAAGGAGGTTCCGAAAATCAGATTTAGGGAACTATGTAGAGAGCTGGAAGGCAAGGCTTCCAAGGTAATCTCTGGATTGCTGCCCAAGTCACGTGACAGTGTAAGTAAGAATAGGATGATTTGTCAGCTAAATGTAAGGCTGAAGAACTGGTGCAGGGCTTCAGATTTCTGGATCCTTGGGATTTCATCTGGGGAATGTATGACCTGTACAAATAGGACACCAGTTGTTACACCTGAACCCGAGGGGGACCAATATCCTTGAGGGCAGCTTGCTAGAATTGTTGGAGAGGGTTTAAATTGATTTGGCAGGGATGAAATACTGAATGACAGAGCTTAGGATGGATCAGTTGGTATACAAATTGAGGCAGTGTGTAGTGGAACTCTCAGGAATGAGAGACAGATGATAGGGCAAACTTGCAGTCAGTGGTCTAGGTGGAAGTGTAACCAGGGGACAAAGGTGACAAATACAAGATGGAAGGTGTTATATTCGAATGCACACACTATACAGAATAAGGTAGATGATCTTGCTGCACAGTTGGTGATCGGCAGGTATGACATTCTGGGCATCACTGAGTCATGGCTGACATATTTTAGTTGGGAGCTTAACATCCAAGGATACACATTATATCGAAAGGTTAACTTGCAGGTTGAGTCAGTGATGAGGAAGGTAAATGCAACGATAGCATTCATTTTGAGAGAACTAGAATATAAAACAAGAAGGTTAAAAGGAATTGGTGAGGCCTCACTTGGAGTATTGTGAGCAGTTTTGGGCCCCTCATGGAAGAAAGAATAAGCTGAGACTGGAAAGGTTTCAAAGGAGGTTCACGAAAATGTTTCCAGGATTGAAGGGCTTATCATATGATGATGGCTCTGGGTCTGTACTCACAGAAAATCAGAATAATGAAGCATGGGGGTTGGGGGAATGTCACTGAAAACTATTGAAAGTTGAAAGACTTAGATAGAGTGGATGTGGAAAGAATGTTTCCTATACTGATGAAGTCTAAAACCAGAGGGCACAATCTCAGAATAGGGGACGTTCATTTAGAATGGAGATGAGGAAAAATTTATTCCGCCAGAGCGTGGTGAACCGGTGAACTTCATTGTGACAGGCGACTGTGCAGGCCAAGTCATTAAGTGTATGTAAAGTGGAGGTTAATAGACTTCTGATAAACCAGGGCATAAAAGGTTACAGGGACAAGGTAAGAGAATGGGGTTGAGATGATCAGCATGATCTAATGGTGGAGCAGGCTTGATAGGCTGAATGGCCTAATTTTGCTCCAATGTCTTACAGTCTTATAATTTATAATACTTGTCAATTTGTAAAATTGCTTCATTCAACATCATGGTAAAACTCCACTCAAAATTGAATACATTTTCATTTAAGTTCACCATCCAATGGATTCTGAATCTGCACAAAGCTAAGTAAATGGAAAGGTAAAGGTACATTTTGTAAATGTACTTCTGCATTGGGAGGAAAAAAGTTGAAGAGTATGCATTAAGTGAGAATTGAGCTTTCCTCCGGAAAATTTGCCATTCCTGAATATTGTACCATATGCAATGCATAAACTAAGCAAATTCAAAATGCAGTGCTATTGATAATATAACAACATAAATTGCTGACAACAGTGCACTACTGATTACTTTTAAATTCTGCAATTATTTTTAACAGAAAAAGTTCATGCAAATCCATTTATCAACTGCAAATTTTCAGACACATAGTGTGGATTTGCTATTTTACTGCTTTAATTATGTGGAGTCCAGTTCCAGGGGATATTGCTTCTACAAAGAGCAAAAGCTATTGTTTTGTGTACATGCATTTTGGTTTGGCTAGTGCACAGAGTCCAATTTCATGCAGTAATGCTTCACAGAATATGAAAATCAGGAACTTGGTGACTGGAGAAATTTGTTGAAGTTGGGGTAAGAGATTCTGTTCCAGTACTTTAGAGAAAACCATAGGTGCCGAGAGACTAGTAGGAAACAATGATAAGCACAGTGACAACTGACTGTGGAAAGGATGTGGAGATAAAAATAATCCAAATTAGGGCTATGAAGAGAAATGCAGAATAATCATCATGAAGGATTTCAATATCTAGATATTAATTGGAAAAAGACGTAGGCAAAAGTGATTACAGTCAGACAGTGGTGTTGTGGCATCCATACCGGACTTCAACTCGAGTGGTCAAGTGTTCGAATCCAGCTGGCTCCTGGCTCACTTTCCATCTGTGCTTGGTTGAATGTCGAGCTAGCAACTTGGCCTCATAAAAAACATACAAAGAAAGCTAAAGAAATCACAAAGTTGCCACCCGATGAGCCACAAGGCATGGAAAGGAACAACAACAACAGAGGGGATTAGGGAATGTAGTTTCAGCAACATAACCAAATCCTTTCTAACCCAATCTACAAAATGCTTTGTACAGGTAGTTTTGTTATTAGGTCTAGTTACGAGGAATGGACAGGGCAGAGAAGAGAAATAAAAGCATAGTTCAATGAAATTTGGATAAAAATTCAGATTGGATATACAATCCCATCCGCAGGTCCAACCACTTATTAAATTTGCAGATAATACTATATTGTTTGGCCTTATCTCAAATAATAATGAGACAGACTACAGGGAAGTCATCACCTTGACACATAGGCATCAAGAAAACAACCTCTCCCTCAATGTTGCAAAAACAAAGGAGCTGGTTGTGGACTACAGGAGGAATGAAGACAGGCTAGCCCCTATTGACATCAATGGAGCTGGGCTTGAGAGGGTGAGCAACTTCAAGTTCCTCAGTATACACATCACTGAGGACCTCACTTAGTCTGCACATACTGGTTGTATGGTGAAAAAAGCACAACAGTGCCTCTTTCGCTTTAGATGGTTGAAGAAGTTCGGCATGAGTCCTCAAATCCTAAGTACTTTCTACAGGGGCACAATTGAGAGCATCCTGACTGTCTGCATCACTGCCTGGTTTGGGGTCTGTACTTCCCTCGATCGCAGAATGGTGTGGACAGCCCAGCGTATCTATAGATGTGAACTTCCCACTATTCAGGACATTTACAGCAACAGGTGCGTAAAAGGGCCCCGAAGGATATTTGAGGACCTGAGTCACTCCAACCACAAACTGTTCCAGCTGCTACCATCCAGGAAATGGTACCACAGCATTAAAGCCGAGACCAACAGGCTCTGGGACAGCTGTTTCCACCAGGCCATCAGATTGATTAATTCACACCGACACAATTATATTTCTACGCTATATTGACTGTTTTTTTTGCATATCTTATTGTACATATTATTTATTACAAATTACTATAATTTGCACATTGCACATTCAGAGATGTAATGTAAAGATTTTTACATTATGAAGGATGAACGTGAAGGATGTAAGAAATAAAGTCAATTCAACTCAATTCAAACAAGAATGGTAAAGCTCTGCCAATGGATTGTAGAAAAGCTGAGAAGAGAAGAGATGATGAAAGTGAACATTAATATTGGCATTCATCAATGAAAAATATTCAAAATGTCATTTAACAGATTGCAGCAAAAGGGAATATTAATTTCAAATGAAAGCACAAATTCGAAGTCCATGATATGCATTGATTAATAACAACAATAATAATAATATCCTCAGAAAGCCACAATACTAAACACAAGTAGAACAGCTGGCAAGTTCCTAGCAATTGAGAAACAAGCGTGCATGGTTATGCCCATACCTCAGGTTTTACCAGCTTGAGCTGAGAAAAAATAAATAATAATTTTAGATTGCAGATATACCAATCATTAAAGCTGCTCCACAAGTTAGCATGACCAATATTCTTTACCCATGATTATGAACCTGCCACTACAAAGAGCAAATGAAGTGAGTATTTGAGATACATTTGAGTGGAACTTGACAGGCAAATAAAAGTATTAAATGGTTGGATTTAGAAGAGGAAAGATAGAACGCGACTCGGGGATTCCATGCAAGACAGTTTCTCAGTTTAATGTCCTATGTGATACTTCAATTAATATTTGGAAAGACAATTCAAAATCTTAACTTTTATTTTTCCACAATGTGCAAATGTAAACTTGGACTTTTCACTTGCTTCATTCAAGATTATCATGCAACATCATATCAGACATTTCAAAGGATACTTAGGAGAAGAATGATGTGTGACTCTGCAACAAACTGAGCTTGGCTACTCCCATGGATGTAGCTCTGTGGAAATAATACATACAAAAATATAAAATGAGACAGATCAAATACTCTAGAACATAACAAGCAACAATCAATAAACAATATATTCGGAATACTTTTACATGCATATTACATATGTTTCTATGATTCTAACATAAAGTTTACCTAATGGAATTAGAACTGTCACCAATGACTACATTTTCATAAGACCAGTACTTTTATTCATAAGAATAAAATCATTTGATAATTTCCTGGGAACTTTTCACACTTTTCACTGCAATAAATTTGACGTTTGAGATTCTAAGCAAATAATTTTCAAAAAGAGATGGAGGAATTCAAACGCAGGTCTGACTGCTTCCAAGCCTTCCATATCTAGATTGATAATTTCAGAGGTTTCTAAATGGGCTGTTAGATCGGTGGCCAACAAATGAAATGTATTCTTCATTCTGAAATTCATGTTCTTCTGAATGTAACAAAGAAATGTTAATGGCAACAGCTTGCAAGTCAATGCTGCAAAATGAGTTAATCTTTAGTTGAAGTAGGAAAGTCCAGTCCATGTATAACTTTAGACACATACCTGGGATACCATCACTCATAAGGCTACATGTTCATTGAATTACTTCTTTTAATAGCATTCAAACTAGATCTATAGACAGATTTCGAGCAACATTTTCAGGCATCCAGTACACTTGTAATAGAAGGATCCAATAAAACCCATTCATAACATTGTTATTCAAGCCAAGGCTTTCAAAATATTGAAGATGCTGGATAGCACAAATGTTGCTTGCAGTCATAACACTGTCAAAGTAATTCCAACTATTGTAGGAATAACGCCTGAATCACCTTCATATACATCAAGGTTGTAACAATGTCAATAGCAACCTGTCAGATAGCTGCATAGTTTAAGTGCAGAGATTGTGTGATGTGCTTTTAGGATGACAATATGTGGGAGTTCGCTGGAAAAAGCTATAAAACTGATCAGTATATAGGATTTAAAGTAGCTGCATACTTACAGTTTTCTGCATCATTCTCCCACATGCATTAATATTCCTCCCTTTTTACATCTTTCTGTGGGGATTTAGTCCAGGGACCTAATCCTCATCTTATGACTAGACTCTACAACATTTATCCCAAAAACAATATAACAGGGGCAGATTATTAATCCTTATTGTTATTGATTTGTGTGCTATTTGATAATCATGTATTCCACCTCACCTTCCTTGCAGAAGTCACTACTTCTAAAAATCATTGTAGAAAGAAAGGCACATTAGGATGTAATTAGGCAGTGAAGGACTATAATTGTAAATCCTATTTTTTTACATATTTACAGCTGTTCAGTGATAACACATAATGCTTTTAAAAACTTTCAAAGTTCAAAATAAATGTATTATCAAAGCACATAAGTGTTGCTATATACTATCTTGAGATTCATTATCTTGCAGGCATTTATAGGAAAATTAAAGACAATAGAATCTAAGAAAATCCATACACAAAGACTGACAAACAAACAATGTAGAAAAGAAGACAAATATACGAAAAAAAATAGTACTGAGTTGTCAGAGTCTTTGAGTGTGAGGCTGTAAGATGTAGAATCATTTCATATCATGTTTCCTTAAGATTGTGATAGCCGGGAATGGTAATGGGGACAAACTCTCATTACCTATTAAATGCTCCCAATGGCGTGCATCTCAAATAGCCTCTGACAACCAAGTCCAGCTCCTGGTCTTCACCTGCAGCTTAGCTACTGACCCCGGAGGAACTGTTTCTACTGACAGGAGAAGGGACAAATGTGGGTTTCTGACACCTTAAAACCAGCAGCTTTGGGCAGCTGGGATTTGTCAGCCATGGTTGGTAGCTCATCTAGGAAAAGGAAAACTCTGATCTCAAACCTCCACTGCATTACGGCTATACCTACTGATGGGGAAGGCTTTTGGAGTAAACACCGAGGGAAAAGTCCAGAGCTGGAGTCCCTAAGGTAGTCAACACTGAGTTCAATGCTGACTGGCAACATCTGCGATGCTGCCGTTCTTTGGGTTCTTCAAATGTGTGAGAAAGGGAACTTACTATATGGACAACAGCCTATGCTCCATGTCAGATTGCCCAGGCTTGCATAACTAGACAGCTAGGACGCAACTTCCATGGTCAACCCTAACCAATTGCAGCCTCACTCATGGTCAGTGATCAGGAGCTTAGGGCAATAACTGTTCCTGAAGTGTGCGACCTAAGCGCTTCTATACCACATGCCAGGTGCACCTGTGCATCAATAGAAGTTTATCAAAGTTTTTGGTAACATGTCAAATCTGCTCCATCTTCTGAGAGAGTAGAGGCATGGTCACACCTTCTTTGTGATGATATTTACCTGCTGGTCCCAACATAGATCATCTGATATATTAACACCAAAGAATTGAAAGCTACTGACCCTCTCCACTTCTGATACCCTAATGATGACTGGCTAGTGGTCTTCTAGATTCTTCCTCCTATTGTTGGTAATCAGATATCTGTTTGCTGACATCGAGTGAGAAGTTCTCGTTGTGGCACCACTCAATCAGTTTTTAAATCTCCCTCCTATATGCTAATTTGTCACCATCTTTGTATTGGGCAACAACAATGGTGACATCAGCAAACTTAAATACTGCTTTGGAGCTGTACTTAGGTATAAAGTGAGAAAAGCAGGACTAAGCACATCGCTTGTGGTGAACGGTGCCAATGGTATGTGTGGAGGAGATGTAGTTCCCAATCCATACTAATTGAGGTCTATCAATGAGGAAACTGAGGATCCAGTGCACAAGGAGATATAGACACCCAGGTCTTGGAGCTTAGAGATGAGATTCAAGGAGATGATAGTATTGATGGCTGAGCTGTGGCCAATGAAGAGCATTTTGGCGTATGCATCTTCATCGTCCAGGGTGTTCCAGAGCTAAGTGAAGATCCAACAAAATGGCATCTGCTGTAGACCTGTTGTGAGAGTAGTCACGAATGGAGCAGATCTAGGTCACTGCTCAGGCAGTGAATTTGTTTCATGACCAAGCTCTTGAACCACTTAATCACATTGGATGCAATTGCTACTCAATAATATTTATTTTAGTCACCGAGGAAGGTAACCATATTGTTCTTGGGCACCAGAATGATTAAAACAGAAGACAAACTCAGACTGAGAAGTTGAAGATGTCCAGTTAACTAGCACAGGTCTTCAATTCTCGGACAGATCCACTATCTGAACAAGATGCTTTCTGTAGAGTCACTCTCCTAAAGGATACTCTTATGTCGGTCTCAGAAATTGGAGCTGTCAGGAGTTAATGAAGGTGCCTACATGTTTTGCCAGTCAAAGCAAGCATAAATACATTGACCACATATGGGAGTGAAACTTTGGCTTAATCATGGGCATGGTGAAATAACTGTCCTGCTCTTAGTAATGATAAAAGAGTAGGTCAGTTACTTCACCATTTCCATGAAGGACCTCATTGTTTCTAAGTTTTTGACTGCACTTATCAGCAATGGCCTGGTGTCCCAGGAATTTAATCTCTCAGGATCTTTGAAGAAACTGCATAATACAAATATGATTGATGACCAGAAAATGTAGAGCAATCTATAACATCTTATTTGTGTGGTCTGAAATCACTGGATTTTTTTAACTGAGATTTACCTATTTTGTTCAGCTCTGAATTAGGAGTAAGCGTTAAGTGCCCAACAATATATTGAAACTAGTTATAGGTTTATGCACATTTGGAAACATTGCAGGACTAAAGTCTTCTTCTTTAGCTGGTCCCTCATTTTTACAAGCAAACTATTGTCCTATTTACTTGGCATACCTTGTGCCATATATTTGTTTTCTTGTAGTTACGGTCACCACACTTTGGGAAAACTGTGATTGCATTGGAGAAAATGCAGAGGAGATTCATCAGGAAGTTGCCTGGACTGGAGGACATTAATTATGGGAAGAGGTTCGTCTTGTTCATTTCACCCTGTTATGGATCTCCTGAGTGCAGACATCCATGAATAATTCTATGGAAGTGCTCAGAATTAAGACTAGGATTTGCACAAGCATATACTATATAGAAATAGATACACAAGAGAAAATGAAGCCTGGTGGGACTTCAAAGCAAATTGAAGAGGAGGTAGAGGAAGGAAATTGCAGAGTGATTCTGATCTATTATAATACTCATTTGCATCCATAAGGAATAAAGTGTAATTTTAATTATTCCAAAAATGGCAGCTATAAAGGCAACTCTGAAAAAAAAAGAATACTTTAGAATCGGAATCAGAATCAGGTTTATTATCACTGGCATGTAATGTGAAACTTGTTAACTTAGCAGCGGAAGTTCAATGCAATACATAACGTAGAAGAAAAATAAACAAAATAAAATAATAATAATGCTAAATAAGAAAACTAAATCAATTACAGTATATATATATTGAATAAATTAAAATCTGTGCAAAAAACATAAATACTATATATTAAAAAAGTGAGGTAGTGTTCAAGAATTCAATGTCCATTTAAGAATCAGATGGCAGAGAGGAAGAAGCTGTTCCTGAATTGCTGAGTGTGTGCCTTTAAGCCTCTGTACATCCTACCCGATGGCAACAGCGAGAAACGGACATGCCCTGGGTGTTGGAGGTCCTTAATAATGGATGCTGCCTTTCTGAGACACCGCTCCTTGAAGATGACCTGGGTACTTTGTAGGCTAGTATCCAAAATGCAGTTGACTAAATTTACGATCCTCTGCAGCTTCTTTCAGTCCTGTGCAGTAGACCCCCCCCAGACCAGACAGTGATGCAGCCTGTTAGGATGCTCTCCATAGTACATCTATAGAGTTTTAGAGTGTATTTGTTGACATACCAAATCTCTTCAAACTCCTGATGAAGTATAGCCGCTGTCTTGTCTTCTTTATAACTGTATCAATATGTTGGAACCAGGTTGGATCCTCAGCGATCTTGACACCCAGGAACTTGAAGCTGTTCACTCTCTCCACTTCTGATCCATCTATGAGGATTGGTATGAGGTCCTTTGTCTAAACCATTCCGGAACTTCACAATCATCTCCTCCATCTTACTGATGTTGAGTACAAGGTTTTTGCTGCGACACCACTCCACCAATTGGCATATCTGAGTGGTGAGTGTGTGGAATGAGCTGCCAGCAGCAGTGGTGGAGGCAGATACGACAGGGTCTTTTAAGAGACTTTTGGATAGGTACATGAAATTTAGAAAAATAGGTAAGCCTAGTAATTTCTAAGGTAGGGACATGTTCAGCACAACTTTGTAGGCCAAAGGGCCTGTATTGTGCTGCAGGTTTTCTATGTTTCTATCTCACTCTTGTACACCCTCGTCATCACCTGAGATTCTACCAACAATGACTGTATCATCAGCAAATTTATAGATAGTTTGAGCTATGCCTGGCCACACAATCATGTGTACTGTATATAGAGAGTAGAGCAGTGGGCTAAGCATACACCCCTGAGGTGCACTGGTGTTGATTGTCAGCGAGAAGGATATGTTATCACCAATCCGCACAGATTGTGGTCTTCCAGTTAGGAAGTTGACCCAATTAGAGAGGGAGGTACGGAGGCCCAGATTCTGCAACTTCTCAATCAGGATTGTGGGAATGTTGGTGTTAAATACTGAGCTATAGTCAATGAACAGCATCCTGACATAGGTGTTTGTGTTATCCAGGTGGTCTAAAGCCGTGTGAAGAGCCATTAAGATTGTATCTGCCATTGGCCTATTGTGGCGATAGGCAAATTGCAATAGGGTTCAGATCCTTGCTGAGGCAGGAGCTCATTTTAGTCATGACCAACTTCTCAAAGCATTTCATCACTGTAGATATGAGTGCTATCAGGTGATAGTCATTAAGGCCATTCACATTATTCTTCTTAGGCACTGGTATAATTGTTGCCTTTTTGAAGCAAGTGGGAACTTCCACCCATAGCAGTGAGAGGTTGAAAATGTATTTGAATACTCCCGCCAGTTGGTTGGCACAGGTCTTCAGAGCCTTACCAGGTACTCCATCGGGACCTTCCACCTTGTGATAGCTCACTCTCTTTAAAGACAGTCTAACCTCGACCTCTGAGACAGGCATCGCAGGGTCATCAGGTGCAGCAGGGATCTTCATAGCTGTAGTTGTATTCTCCCTTTCAAAGCGGGCATAGAAGGCATTGAGTTCATCTGGTAGTGAAGAATCGCTGCCATTCATGCTATTAAGTTTCGCTATGTAGGAAGTAATGTTTTGCAAACTCTGCCAGAGTAGACATGCATCCGATGTTGCCTCCAACCTCATTTGAAATTGTCTCTTCACCCTTGAAATAGCCCTCCACAAATCATACCTGGTTTTCTTGTACAGGCTTGCATCGCCAGACTTGAATGCCACAGATCTAGCCTTCAGCACACAACATACCTCCTGGTTCATCCATGGCTTTTGGTTTGGGAATGTACAGTAAGTCTTTGTAGGAACACACTCATCCACACAGGTTTTAATGAAGTTGCTAACAGCTGCAGCATACTCATCCAGGTTCAAAGATGGATCCCTGAATACAGTCCAGTCCACTGATTCAAAGCAGTGCTGTAGGCACTCCTGTGCTTCCCTTGTCAATACTTTCTTGGTCATCATTACTAGTGCTGCAGTCTTCAGTCTCTGCCTACACGCAGGGAGTAGAGGTACAGCTAGGAGTGAGGGTGAGGAATAGCATGGTAGGCAGTCTTGATGGTGGCGTAGCAATGGTCCAGTGTGTTGTTTCCTCTGATATTGCAAGTGATCTGTTGATGGTAATTGCTCAGTGATTTTCCAGACTGGCCTGGTTAAAATCTCCCAAAACAATGGTGAAGGCGTTAGAAGGCACTGTTTCGTGCATGTCGACCCCATTGTGCAGAACATCTAAACCCTGATTGACATTGGCCTGAGGTATATATGCAACCAAGCATGCAGGTTAGGAAAGAAAGTAGTTGATTTTCACAAGTTTTAATTAAATCCATAGGCAAAATAGAAAACCTACAGCACAATATAGGCCCTTCAGCCCACAAAGCTGTGCCGAATGTGTCCTTACATGAGAAATTACCTAGGGTTATCCATAGCCCTCTATTTTTCTGAACTGCATATACCTTTCCAGGAGTGTCTTAAAAGACCCTATCGTATCTGCCTCCACCACCGTCGCTGGCAGCCCATTCCACGCACTCAACATTCTCTGCATAAAAAAGTTACCCCTGGCATCTCCTCTGTACCTACTTTCAAACACCTTAAAACAGTACCCACAAGTGCTAGCCATTTCAGCCCTGGGGAAAAAAGCCTCAAACTATCCACACGATCAATGCCTCTCATCACCTTATACACCTCTATCAGGTCACTTCTCATCCTCCATTGCTCCAAGGAGAAAAGGCCGAGTTCACTCAACCTATTCTCATAAGGTATGCTCCGTAATCCAGGCAACATCCTTGTAAATGTCTTCCGCACCCTTTCTATGGTTTCCACATCCTTCCTGTAGTGAGGTGACCAGTACTGAGCACAGTACTCCAAGTGGGATCTGACCAGGGTCCTATATATCTGCAACATTACCTCTTGGCACCTAAACTCAATCCCATGATTGATGAAAGCCAATTCACCGTATGCTTTCTTAAACACAGAAATCCAGTGCTGATTGTGTAGGTGATGGTGTTCCCATGCAATAGTTGCTTGGTCCTTCTTGGAGGAGTGGTGAAAGAGAGGAGGTGTTGAAGGGGTAGAAGCGAGTTTACAGATTTGGATGGTGATGTTGGAGTAGCCTTGCTGGGTGACTGTACTGAATTTTGTAGATCATACAAGGTGCAGCCACATGCACTGGTGATACAAGAAGAAAATATTTAGAAACCAAAAGCAGACTATTGCAAAAGCCACTAACCTGAAATAAAAAAATGAAGAATGCTAATTATACTCAGGCAATCAGGCAACATCAATTAAAAAGATATATAGTTAAAATCCAAAGAATTTTTATCAGAATTGAGGAAACCTCAAAATGAAATGATTAGACGGCAGAAAATGAGAGGCAAGATCAAACGATAAGGTCTGGATAGCATGGCATTGAAATGGCATGAATGGCAGTCGAACTGACTTGGGGTAGGGAAGGTTAGTACATAACAAAAGATCTATCTGGAGGTGGTGTAAAGGGGTGAGGGAAATATAATCTGAAATTACCAGGAGGAGATAGAACAAAGAACTGAATGCAGTAAATGACGGATACATGTCTGAAATGGCTGATTATCTGAAGCTGTCTGCATAATGCACCATCAATAACTCTCGGAGACAGGAAGTGAACAATAGGCTTTTATTAGCTGCAAGAGACCATGATTAGCAGCAAGAGACCACCACACAACATCCTGGAGATTGAGGGAGGAGCAGTGCCTCCAATTGCCTTTATACAGGGGTCTGTGGGAGGAGCCACAGGAGCAGTCAGCAGAGGGGCGTGTCCAGACAGGTATATGTAGTTCACCATACTGCACTAATCCAGTATCCCTGTCATTTCTATGTTCATCATTTTCAATACATTATCGATTGGCTTCAACTTCCTTGTTGACATTAATTCACAATTTTATTTGTACAACTTTAACTATAGAAAGTACCTGGCTCAAATAGTGGATTCAGTTAAACAGAAACTCATTTAATTTTTTTTTGCATTTATATCACAGTAGTCAATCTGAATATAATACAACAGCAGATTTATATCCCTCTTCCAAAGTAGCAAAACTCCACATTACTTAATGGAACAATTATCAAATGAAATTTGACATCCAAGAACATAAAATACATTTGATGAGTAGACTGATGGGACTGAGGGCTGACAAATCCCCAGGTCCAGATGGTCTGTATCCTAGGGTACTAAAGGAGGTGGCCCTGGAAATTGCAGATGCATTGGTAATCATTTTCCAATGTTCCTTAGATTCAGGATCAGTTCCTGAGGATTGGAGAATGGCTAATGTTATCCCACTTTTTAAGAACGGAGGGAGGGAGAAAACAGAGAACTAATGTCCTGTCAGCCTGAGATCAGTAGTGGGGAAGATGCTAGAGTCCATTATTAAAGATGAAATAGTGGCATATCTAGATAGCAGTGATAGGATTGGGTCGAGCCAGCATGGATTTACCAAGGGCAAATCATGCTTGACTAATCTATTGGAGTTTTTTGAGGATGTAACCAGGAAGTTAGACAAGGGAGATCCAGTGGATGTAGTGTACCTTGATTTTCAGAAGGCATTTGATAAGGTCCCACATAGGAGATTGGTGGGTAAAATCAAAGCTCATGGCATTGAGGGGAAGATATTGACATGGATAGAAAACTGGTTGGCAGATAGAAAGCAAAGGGTAATGGTGAATGGGTGTTTCTCAGAATGGCAGGTGGTGACTAGTGGGGTGCCACAGGGCTTGGTATTGGGACCACAGCTGTTTACGATTTACATAAACGATTTAGATGAAGGCATTGAGAATAACATCAGCAAGTTTTCTGATGATACTAAGCTGGGTGACAGTGTGACATGTGATGAGGATGTTAGGAGAATTCAGGGTGACTTGGATAGGCTGGGTGAGTGGGCAGATACTTGGCAGATGGTGTTTAATGTGAATAAGTGTGAGGTTATCCAGTTTGGGAGTAAAAACAGGAAGGCAGATTATTATCTGAACAGTGTAGAGTTAGGTAAGGGAGAAATACAAAGAGATCTAGGAGTACTTGTTCATGAGTCACAGAAGGTGAATGAGCAAGTGCAGCAGGCAGTGAAGAAGGCAAATGGAATGTTGGCCTTTATTACAAAGGGAATTGAGTAGAAGAGCAAGGAAATCCTTTTGCATTTGTACAGGGCCCTGGTGAGACCAC
This sequence comes from Hypanus sabinus, assembly GCF_030144855.1. Classification (NCBI taxonomy): domain Eukaryota; kingdom Metazoa; phylum Chordata; class Chondrichthyes; order Myliobatiformes; family Dasyatidae; genus Hypanus; species Hypanus sabinus. The sequence goes on along the minus strand of NC_082719.1, from coordinate 57,284,552 downwards.
ACTTGGAGTATTGTGTACAGTTTTGGTCTCCAGGGTAAAGGAAGGACATCCTGGCTGTAGAGGAAGTGCAGTGTAGATTCACAAGGTTAATTCCTGGGATATCCAGACTGTCTTACGCAGAGAGGTTAGAGAGACTGGGCTTGTACACGTTGGAATTAAGGAGATTGAGAGGGGATCTGATTGTAACATATAAGATTATTAAGGGATTGGACAAGATAGAGGCAGGAAATATGCTCCAGATGCTGGGAGAGTCCAGTACCAGAGGGCATGGTTTGAGAATAAGGGGTAGGTCATTTAGGACAGAGTTAAGGAAAAACTTCTCCCAGAGAGTTGTGGGGGTCTGGAATGCACTGCCTAGGAAGGCAGTGGAGGCCAATTCTCTGGATGCTTTTAAAAAGGAGCTAGATAGGTATCTTATGGATAGGGGAATCAAGGGATATGGGGACAAGGCAGGAACCAGGTATTGATAGTAGATGATCAGCCATGATCTCAGAATGGCGGTGCAGGCTCGAGGGGCCGAATGGTCTACTTCTGCACCTATTGTCTATTGTCTATTTGGATATTTGGAAGTGAAGTCTTTGGCAGAAGTCTGTTTTCAGTTCAAACGGATTGTAGACTATGAGTAGAGTAATTCAGCCTGAAATTGTGATCAAGGAAAGTAATGGCTCAATAACAAGGGTGTGGTTATGGGTGGGGACAGATATAACTTTCTGATTACGAAGGACAGAATGTTAGAAAACATTGTGTGAAATCACAGATAGTGCAAGGTTGTAGAAGGATGAAGAAGTAAAACAGGGTGATGAATCTATACGGAATTTGATATATTTTTGAATGACTCCATGCAACATCTGCAGATAAGAGGAAGAGAATGCTCAAGGATTAATCAATGACATTTTCTTTCTTGTACTGAGCTTTTAAATACCGACATTAACATTTTGTCAGCTTCTGAGCATTCACTTTAGTCATCTTTATATATTTTCTCTTTTTGTTATTCCATAACTTAATGGTATAGTAATGAGGAAAGATATTGTTTTAGTGAATCAGATTCATCACACATCTAAGAGCAGATTTCAGTTTTGTGAAATGCAAAAGACAAGATATATCAATTGTATATAGCCTTAAGGTAATAAAATGTGAATGTTGGAGCAATATGTTTCAGGACAAAATTCTCTACTTGCAATCTTAGCGCACATTCATTTTGTTAAAAAAGCAAATGATTTGATTCTAATTTTGAATTTGGAAATTATTAAAATAATGGTCTACAACAATTTTATGGAGGCTTATACAGCATATGGCTATCCCCTAATTTCAGGATAAATTAATAGAATATAAATAAAAGAGTGCCATGAGCACAACATGCATGGGGCCACAAGCTAATTAATATACATAATTTATACAATACATAATACACAATTTATAAAAGTGCAGTTTCATAATTTATAAAAACTTTTTTTTACAACTAACATCATAGGCATTATAAGTATGAAAGATAACTTGTACTTTATGAACTTATTTCACTCAAGATAAATATTATTATAAATGAGTTTTTCTAGACAAAATAAATCCTGAATTTTACAATCCTCCAACAAACAAATTTGCTCCATCTTGAAGTCTTCATTGAAAATTACAATTAAACACCTTACAGGTGTATGTCTTAATGGTAATTAAAATGTCAAAGTATGCTCTGATTGCTGACCACAGTCTTGTTACTTATTTTCACTTGTGCTCTAAATCTTTATCTATAGGGAGATTGCCTAAGGCTTCCAAATGGATTTTTCCTTAATGCTCCTATTAGCCATCAAAAATTGTTCAGCTCTTACCTCTGACATTGCTGTAAGTTACATAAACAGTAAATATATCTGCTTTATTGAAGAGTCACATTATTGCTTTCAGCTAGCAAGCTGAGCACAACAATGTATAAATAGTCTCAAAAATATTTAACAGAATAAATTTCTGCAGGGGTTCCTTTCAGAATTGCTGTGAAATGGCACAATAAAAATATAAAGAGCACATCTGCATTTTCCAGTGCTTTTGATTACTCTCTTACTGTAGCTATAGTGTATAAGCAGGAGGTTCAGGCATTAAATTTCACAGCAAATGCTAGTTTATATTTCACAGCAAATGCTAGCTTTCTCCACCTCTAGGAATTCCAATTCAACAACTGCATTAAATGACAGAAAACTAGTTGAACATGATTAGTACTAGTGCTTGTGAAAAAATGTAAATACCAATGTGGATTGGACCAAATGGCCCACTTACATGAAATTTCCTTGGAGTTTGATGAAGTACCAAAGGAAACTTCAGAACAGCATTAACAAATTATTGCACAAGAATTAGTCTTTAAGGACACACAGTATGAAACAGAAGATAAACCTCCAAAATGAATCCGAGATCAGCATAGTTGAAGGAATCAACACCATTTATTGCAATCTACTAAAACATAAGAATGGACAAACAAAAAGTTGCAGGATCTTCTGATTTGTGATATAAATTAACTGGATGTTATTTAATACATACAAATACAAAGCAAAGACCATAAGACCATTAGACACTGGAGCAGAATTAGGCCATTTCACCCGTCGAGTCTGTCTGCCATTCAATGATGGCTGATCCCTATCTCCCCTCCTCAGCTCCACCTGCTAGTCTTCTACCCATAATCTTTGATGCATGTCGTATCAAGAACCTATCAAGCACTACGTTAAATACACCAAATGACCTGGCCTCCGCAGCTACCTGTGGTAATAAATTCCACAAATTCACTACTCTATGGATAAAGAAATTTCTCCACCACCCTGTTTAGACACCAGTCTACCTGAGGCTGTGGCCTCTTGTCCTAGACTCCACAACCAGGGGAAACATCCTTTCCACATCTATGCCTTTCAACATTCAAAAGATTTCAATGAGATCTTCCCTCATTCTTCTAAATTCCAGCGAGTTCAGACCCAGAGCAATCAAATGTTCCTCGCATATGATAGCCTTTTCATTCCAGGAATCATTCTTGTGAACCTCCTCTGAACTCTCTCCAATCCCAGCACATCTGTTCATAGGTGAGTAGTCCCAAACTGTTCACAATACTCAAGCTAAGGCCTCACCAGTGCCTTATAAAGCCTCAGCATCTCATTACTGCTGTTGTATTTTAGACCTGTTGAAATGAATGCTCACATTGCATTTGCCTACCTCACCACCAACTCTACCTGCAAGTTAACATTTAGGGTATTCTGCACAAGGACTCCAAATTTCCTTTGCATCTCAGATTTTTGGATTTTTTTTTCCTATTTAGAAAATAGTCTGCACATTTATTTCTATTACCAAAGTGCATGACTATGCATTTTCCAATATTGTACTTCATTTGCCACTTTTTTATGCAATCTCCTAATTTGTCTAAATCCTTCTGCAGCCTATCTGTTTCCTCACTACTACCTGCCCCCCACCAATCTTTGTATCATCTGCAACCATGGCAACAAAGCCATCTATACCATCAGCTAAATCATTGATATACAGCAGAAAAAGAAGTGGTCCCAACAACGACCCCTGAGGAACACCAGTATTCACTGGCAGTTAACCAGAAAAAGATCCTTTTATTCCCACTTTCTGCCTCCTACCGATCAGCCAATGCTATAACCATGCTAGTGACCTTCCTATAATACCATGGGCTCTTAACTTGGTAAGCAGCCTCATGTATGGCACTTTGTCAAAGACCTTCTGGAAGTCCAAATATACAACATCCAATGCACCCCCTTTATCCGTCCTACACGTAAGCTCCTCAAAGAATTCCAAGAGGTTTGCAAGGCAAGATTTTTCCTTAAGGAAACCATGGAGATTTGATCTTATCTTGTCCTGTGTCATCAAGTACTCCATAGCCTCATCCTTAACAATTGACTCCAACATCTTCCCAAATATTGAGGTCAAGCTAACTAGTCTATAATTTCCTTTCTACTGCCTTCCTCCTTTCTTGAAGAATGGAGTGACATTTGCAATTTTCCAGTCCTCTGGCACCATGCCAGAGTCCAATGATTTTTGAAGGATCATTACTAATGCCTCCAGAATCACTACTGTTAACTCTTTCAGAACCTTAGAGTGCAGTTCACCTGGTCCGGGTGACATGTCCCTTTAGGGCATTCAGCATTTTGAGCACCTTCTTCCTTGTAATTATAATTGCACTCCCTTCTCTTCCCTCAGAGCCTTCAACATGTGGCACATAGCTAAGGTCTTCCACACTGAAGACTGATGCAAAATACTCATTTAGTTCATCTACCATCACCTCAGGCCCTGTTATTATTTCTCCAACCTCATTTTCTAGTGCTTCTATATCCATTTCCACCTCTCTTTTTTTTTACATACTTTAAAAAGCTTTTACTATCCATTTTGATATTGTTTGATAGCTTGCTTTCATTTTTCATCTTTCTATCCTAATGACTCTTTTAGTTACTCTCTGTAGGATTTTAAAAGCTTCCCAAAACTCTGACTCCTCACTAATTTTTGCTTTGTTGTATGCCCTCTCTTTTGCTTTTACATTAGCTTTGACTTCCCTTGTCAGCCACGGTTGTACTGTTTCGTCATTTGAATATTTCTTTGTTTTTGGAATACATCTATCCTGCACCTTCCTTATTTTTATATAACCATATAACAATTACAGCACAGAAACAGGCCATCTCAGCCCTTCTAGTCCATGCTGAACGCTTACTCTCACCTAGTCCTGCACTCAGCCCATAACCCTCCATTCCTTGCCTGTCCATATACCTATCAATTTTTTTTAAATGACAATATAGAGCCTGCCTCTACCACTTCTACTGGAAGCTTGTTCCACACAGCTACCACTCTCTGAGTAAAGAAGTTCCCCTCGTGTTACCCCTAAACTTTTGTCCCTTAACTCTCAACTCATGTCCCTTGTTTGAATCTCCCCTACTCTCAATGGAAAAAGCCTATCCATGTCAACTCCATCTATCCCCTTATAATTTTAAATACCTCTATCAAGTCCTCCTTCAACCTTCTACACTCCAAAGAATAAAGACCTAACTTGTTCAACCTTTCTCTGTAACTTAGGTGCTGAAACCCATGTAACGTTCTAGTAAATCTCCTCTGTACTCTCTCTATTTTGTTGACATCTTTCCTATAATTCGGTGACCAGAACTGTACACAATAAATTTTTTCCCAGAAACTCAAGCTATTGTTGCCCTGCTGTCAGCATCTTCTTGAAATTTTACTTTGGCCAACTCCTCTCTCATACCACTGTAATTTGCCTTACTCCACTGAAAGTTGGAAGTAGGTACAGAGGAGATGTCAGGGGTAAGTTTTTTTATGCAGAGAGTGGTGAATGCATGGAATGGGCTTCCGGTAACAGCAGTGGAGGCAGATATGATAAGATCTTTTAAGACACTCCTGGATAGATACATGGAGCTCAGAAAACTAGATGGCTATGGGTAATCCTAGGTAATTTTTAAAGTAAGTACATGTTTGGCACAGCATTGTAGGCTGAAGGGCCTGTATTGTGCTGTAGGTTTTCTATGTTTCCATGTTTCTATGAAAGACCGCTACGTCAGACTTTATTCTCTCCCCATCAAGTTTAAATTTGAACTCAATCATATTGTGATCATTATCTCCTGTGTTATTTTAACTTAAGCTCCCTAATCACCTCCGATTCATTACATAACACCCAGTCCAGTATAACTGATCCCCTAGTAGGCTCAATGACAAACTGATCTAAAAGGCCACCTCATAGGCCTTCATCAAACTCACTCTCCATTTCCATTTCCAGCCTTATTTTCCCAATTGACCTGCATGCTGAAATTTCCCATAACTAGCATAATATTGCTCTTTTGACATGCCCTTTTTACTTCCTATTGCAATCTGGGGTCCACATCCCAACTATTGTTGGAAGTCCTGTATATAACTGTCATCAAGGTCCTTTTCTCCTTCCAGTTTCTTAACTCAACCCACAAGGATTCAACATCTTCTGATCCTATGTCACATCTTTCTACTTATTTGATGTGATTCTTTACCAGCAGAACATGTCACCCCTTCTGCCTACCTTCCTATCCCTGTAATACAATGTGAAACCTTGGACATTCAGCTCCTAACTACAACCATACTTCAGCTACGATTCAGTGATGTCCACAACATCATACCTGACAATCTGTAATAGTGCAACAAGATTATCCACCTTATTTCTTATATTCCCTGCATTGAGGTATGATATTTTGAGTACTATATTTGCTACCTTTTTTGATTCTGCAATCCTAATGCACTGATACTCACCCTGCTGGCTGCAATTTTGTCCTATCATCTGCTTGCCCTTCCGGACAACCTGACTGCATGCTATATTTGCATTTTTACTATCTGTCCTATCCTGAGCCCCTTTACTCTGGTTCCCACATCCCTGCAAAATTAGTTTTAACCCTCCCCAACAGCTCTGACCAACCTGCCCAAAAGAATATTGGTTCCCCTGAGTTCAGGTGCAACCCATCACTTTTGTGCAGTTCATATCTCTCCCAACGGAGATTCCAATGATCCAAGATTCTGAAGCCCTGCCTCCCATACCAACTCCTTGGCCACACGTTAACTTGTCATATTGTCCTGTTCCTACTTTCACTGGCACTGGGCATAGGCAGCAATCCAGAGATTACTACCTGGGCGGTCCTGCTGTTCTGCTTTCTACCTAGTTCTCTAAATTCTCTTTTCAGTACATCTTTGCTTTTCCTTCCTATGTCATTGGTACCAATATGTACGAAGACATGTGGCTATCCGCCCTCTCTCCCTCCCTCTCCAAAATGTTGTGGACACAATCTGAGACGTTCCTGACCCTGGCACCTGGAAAGCAACGTACCATTCACGTGACACAGTCACAGCTACAGAACCTCCTGTCTGTTCATCTGACTATTGAGTCCCCTATCATGACACTCCCCTCTTCTCCCTCTTTCCCTTCCGCACCATGGACACATGCTCAGTGCTAGTAACCTGGTCTCCATGGCATTCCTCTGAGAGGTCATCACTTACTACAGTATCCAAAACGGTACACTTATTATTGAGGGAAATGGCCAAGGGGTGCTTTGTGCTAACTGCTCATTCATATTTCCATGTCTCCTGACAGTCACCCAGCTACTTGCCTCCTGCATCTTCGGGGTGACTATTTCCCTGTAACTCTGATCAATTATCTCTTCACCCTCCTGTACTATCCAGCTGCTGCTCCAGATCCTTAACATGATCTTCAAGAAACTGCAGCCAGATGCACTTCACACATAAGTAGTTTTCTGGGAGACTCTGGGATGAAGAACACACAACAGCCATTTACTACACTAGGTACAGTAAGAGAAAAAAAAGGTACCTTCTAACAAAAGCTTACTCAGAGCCAACACCTCTTTTGACCCGAAGCCTCCTTTGAGCCAAATCCTAACACTCCTACTCTCCAAAATGTTGCAGGAGAAAAAGCTATGCATATAATAAACAGATCAACAATCTTCAGCAACACAAACAAAATGCTAGAAGTACTCAGCAAGTTAGGCAGCATGTATTCCTTCTCTTAAGCCTATCACTCCTACTGGGGCATAGGCCACCAACAGCAGGGGTAAATGGCTGAAGAAGAAGGAAGCTAATAGGAAAGAACAATGGACAATGGAAGAAAGGTTAGGTCCATGAAAGAAAGAAGCTTGTACTCTTTTCCCTTTCCAACTGTCTTATTCAGGCTTCTGAAACACTTCTTTTCAGTCCTGATGAAGGGACTCAGCCCAAAATGTCAACTGTTTATCCCATTCATAGATGCTACCTGACTTGCGGAGTTCCTCCAGCACTTTATTAGCGTGGTTTAAAATCTCCAGCATCTGCATAATCTCTTTAATAAAAATATTCAAACCACTTGCAGTAAGAAGATAATGAGAACTTCTGTCATTAATGCCTATACAACACAGCACAACAATGGACCATGAGAGCCCTTTACGATTCTGGTTAGTAAAGGAATCTTGACTTTGAAAGCATACAAATCAAAAGCCTGAAATGATTACGAATCCCGCATTATGCACTGGAAATATGTAGCAGCGTTCACACTACATTAAAGATGTCTCTTGTAAGCCTCATCTCAGTTTTTAGGATTCTTTGGGCTCTACATTTATGTTTCAGTTCACAGAATGAAGCTCCAAAAATAAGAGTGAATGAAACAACTCATGGATTAAAGTGCTGGGAACGTTTTGTCTTGGCAAAGGGATGTTTTAAGAAGAGTAGCCTAGACGGTACAATATTCACTTCTGAGATGTTGAATAGGATGGTTAGAAACAATTTTCCGCATTATTCAGAAATGTCCCAAACCAATTTTTACTTTCCTCACTTCAATAGTCAGAATGTTTCATTCATTGTAGAAAAAATACACAAGGGTTCAGAAATGATGAGGGTAAAATAATGATTACCATTACACTATCTGTGATACTGATTAAGGCTATTTCAATGCTATACTTCAGGCAAAAGTCCCATATTCAACCACAGAAAAGTGGCAACTGTCACAATAGTGCAAGCATCCAGAATCCTGCCGCGCTCACTCTCTGGAGTATGGCTAGCTGGCAGGGCCCCGTTAAGGATTCAGAACAGTAACACTAATTAGCTGCCATGTGTTGGTGCCAGGATTTCAGTACTTAAGGAGCACCTAAATGAAGATTCAATGCTCAATTGGAAGCTCAACTTGGGTTATCATCTAACATCTTGTTTAGTGCTTTATTCCCGTTTCAGTCTCGTACATTGTCTCGATCCTAGCCTCAAATACTCCAGCACTTGAGTCCTCAACACTCTCATCAAGGTCTGTCATCACAGTATGATTGAGCAAACATAGACCCAGTGGGGTACCAGCAACAGCGAGACGATTTCAAGACAGAGTCTGGAGATACGTGACCTCCAGGTCAGTGTGTGTAACTTTTGTAAGGAGGAAGCCAGAGTCGCTTAGGTGATGCTATTGGTGTCTCTGCAGAGCCGGTACAGTTTCCAACCCTGGAAAGGCCCGGGTTCTTGCTGAGGCTTCCTCCCTCAAGGCTCATTGTTATTCGAACTCCAGCTGTCCCAGTTCCCTTCTGTACATAGAAATGCGGCTTTCATTATCTCTCTCCTGACTGGGAGAAGTCTGGCCTGGGCTATCGTGCATTGGAAAAGGTCAGAGATTTGCTCGACTTTGCCAGTGCTATCATGTTTGCTGTTGTGTGCTGGGGCAGCAGGCTGAGGGTAGCATACATCAACAGAATCAACAAACTCATTTGTAAGGCCAGTGATGTTGTGGGGGTGGAACTGGACTCTCTGACGGTGGTGTCTGAAAAGAGGATGCTGTCCAATTTGCATGCCATCTTGGACAATGTCTCCCATCCACTCCATAATGTACTGGTTAGGCACAGGAGTACATTCAGCCAGAGACTCATTCCACCGAGGTGCAACACTGAGCGTCATAGGAAATCATTCCTGCCTGTGGCCATCAAACTTTACAACTCCTCCCTCGGAGTGTTCGACACCCTGAGCCAATAGGCTGGTCCTGGACTAATTTCCATGGCATTATTTACTTATTGTTATTTAATTATTTATGGTTTTATATTGCTATATTTCTACACTATTCTTGGTTGGTGCGACTGTAACAAAACCCAATTTCCCTTGGGATCAATAAAGTATGTCTGTCTGTCTGAATTCAGAGGAATTTGTGGCCTTTTTGAGGAGGGTTTTCCTTGATCCCACCAGAGCAATCCAAGTCTCAGATTGTCTGATGAAGGTGCAACAAGGCAGATGGTCAGTGGCCAACTATGTTATCAAGTTTTAGACTTAAGCCCAAGAATATGGCTGGAACAGGGAGGTCTTAGCAATTCTATACTGCCACAGACTCCAAGACGAACTAAAGAATGCCCTCACTGCCAGCAGGCAGCAGAGGACTTAAAGGTCCTGAGCAACCAGTCCATCCATCTCGATAATTGTCTGGCGGAAGTGGGACCACTTCAAGAGGTCGGAGAGGACTAGGCCAAGCCCGGCCTCAATGCATAACGTTCCATTTCCCAACCTTGGCTGAAGATCAGCCTGCCTTCTGCTCAGCCCATACAAATCAGCTACACGATACCCTCTGCTGATGAGAGTTCCTGGTGTTGGAGTCGAGGTTGCCATTTTTACTGTGAGAAAGTAGGCCACCTGTGGGCCGAAAATCTGAATCTGTAGCTGTCGGGAGAACTGCTAAGACCGTCCTGTGTTGGAAAGACTGTGATGGTAGCAGCCAATACTCCCAATCTCATGGATTCTCGTCTCACGCTTAAGTCTGATATTTCCTGGGGTAAGAACCAAGGAGAGCTGAATACTTTTGTGGACTTTTAGCAGGTGGTAATTTCCTGGACTTAAGGATCTCCTGTCAGCTCAACATACTGCAGTAGGAGTTGTGCTAGTCCATGCCCTCAACTGTCCTGGGTAGTTGTCTGCTAGGGTTCAGGCAAATCCATCAGCAGACATAGGGTTTGCGGGTGACGATTGAGGATCATGTGAATGACAATAGTTTCCGTATCATCGACTCACCTCTCATACCCCTGATCCTCTGGCATCCTTGACTTTCTCAGCATAAACTTTCCGTAAGCTGGAAGGAAGGGAGGATCATTGTTTGGTCCAGTCATTGCAAGAGGGAATGTTTTCGGCTTGGTGTTCCAAACCCCAGATACTCATGAGACCAAGGACTGACTGGGGCAGACTTCAGATTGGGGTAATCTGAAACCTTCTGGAGACCCAATCCCGCCCTCAAGGACAGACAATCCGGCTCCAGCCATTAGGACTGTGCGAGTCCCGACTTGTGATGTCATGCTGGAACTAAAGAGAGGGGATCTCTCGTTCAGGAGCAACCAACGAGTTGCCCAAGCAGTCTGGAAATCTAACATTGAAGCCTAAGGGATCCAGCCACCTTTCCCGACTAAAGGAAAGACCTTGGCGCCTAGTCCTGGCACCACTTGTAATGCTTCATTACTGTTGTCTGAGGATATGGACAAGGATTTGGACTCTGATTTGGCCACTGTTTCAACAACAGTGTCTACTGAAACCTGTGGAAGAGATTCTGAGGTTTGTCAAATCACCCCTGCCATCTAAGGAGTGTCAGGAGTCACCCATGAAGAAAAGTTCAGATGTAACTACAACACCAAGACTGGACAAAATCCCTTCCAGCTACAAGGATTTGGAATGGAAGAGGCCTTCAGCAAGGTAAAGACCTTGACTATTCCACCACATTGACCCTAAAACCATGTTATAGATCTACTGCCTGTCCTCCATGGGGTTGATTGCACGCACTCTCAGGCCTAGAGAGAAATGCTATGGAAGAGTATGTAAAAGAGGCTTTTGCAATGGGAGTCATTCAGCTCTGCACTTCACCAGCCATGGTGGGCTTCTTTTTTGTACAGAAAGATTATAGGAGAAAGGGCCATGTATTGATTACAAAGGATTGAATCCCACAATGGCCAAGAATCGTTATCACCTTCTGCTCACAAACACCACCTTCGAGATTCTCCAAGGGGTAAGAATATTCTCTGAGTTAATGCAGAGAAGTCCAAATTTCACATGACCACAGTTTCATTTTTGGGTTTCATCATCACCAATGGCAATCTCTAGACAGACCCTACTATGATCCAAGCATTCAACGATTGGTCACCACCATCCAATGTGAAAAAAGTCCAATTCCTGGAATTTGCCAACTTTTACTGAAGGTTCATCAGGAACATCAATTCAGTGGCAGCTCTGCTGACAGCTCTTAGAAATCCACAGGCCCTTTCATTTTGACTACTGAAGCAGAGGCTTCTTTTGCTGAACTCAAACAGCAGTTCATGATAGCTCCCATATTGGTTTCACCTAACCTGGACCTTCTTTTCATTGTGGAGGTGGCTGCCTCCGATATTGGAGTGGGTGCAGTGTTGTCTCAATGGACTTTTTCAGATAGTAAACTGCACCCACATGCATTCTTCTCCAGGCACTATCCCAATAGAGGTGAACTATGACATTGGGAAGAGAGCTACTCACGGTCAAGGTGGCTTTGGAAGAATAATGTTACTGGCTTGAAGGACCAAGAATCCTTTTACCATTTGGAAAGACCACAAGAACCTGGCTTATATTTAGTTGGCCAAGAGACTGAATCCCAGACAGGCCAAGTGGCCTCTTTTCTTTAACTACTTTAAATTCATTCTGACCTATTGACTGGGGTCATAAAACCAGAAACCAGCTGACTTGCCCCGTCAGTTTGTCCCAAGCTATGGTGGCAGTGCTAATTCGCCAGGCAACCTATTCTTTTGTTCACAAGGCCCAAGTGCAAGGGGAGATTTCTAAAAACACTCCTTTAGGACGGCTGTTTGACCTGAGTTCCATCTGGTCTCAGGTACTTCAATGGGGACATACATGGATTGAGAATGACCGCTGACCTGGGGATTCCAGAACCCTCAAGTTCATCAACAGAAGGTATTTGTGGTCCAGAATGGCAAAAGAGGTTTGACAATACGTGTAGGTCTGCAAGGTGTGCACCTGGAACAAGAAGCCTCATACCCAACAACAATGGCTCTTCCACCCTCTACCTGTTCTAAACAGACCACAGGTACACATCTCCATGAACTCTGTTACAGATCTTTTGCCATCCAAAGGGAAGACAGTCATCATGGTAATTGTCAAACAGTTTTCGAAGGTCCACAAATTCATCTGCGGTGGAGATGGCAGAAATAGTCCTGGACCAGGTCTTCAGGATACATGGCTTCCTGGTGGACATTGTCACAGACTGGTCACACAATTTGCAACATGTTTTTGGACACTGTTCTATAAGCTGATTGAGGCAACAGTGAGCCTGTCCTCTGGGTTTCACCTGCAGTCCAGCAGTCAGATGGAGTGGGTTAACCAAGATGCCTGGAACAAACCCTATGATGCCTGGCCTCAGAAAGACCTTAAGAGTGGTGCAACTATTTGATGTGGGTAGAAGTTGGCCACAGCACCTTACAGCATACAGCGCATGAGATGTCATCATTCAAGTGCCAGTTTGGATATTCTCCACCACTCTTCCCGAAGCAGGAGGCAGAGGTTGGGGTGCCTGATGCCAAAGATCTTATCCAATGCTGCAAGCAGAAATGGACTAGGACAAGAGAGATTTTGATACCTTTATCAAGAAGGCAGAAACCAAGGCTAACTGAAGGGAAAGATGGGGACATGTTTTGCAGCCTGGGCAACAGGTCTGGTTGTCCACTCAGGATTTGCCTCTCTGTGGAGTCTAAAAGTTGATGTCCAAATTTATTGGACCCTTCATAGTCCTCAAGAAATCAAACTCTGTGGCTTACACCCTGCAGCTCCCCAAGACCCTGAAGATCAATCCTACTTTCCACACCTCTAAATTTAAACCTGTTAGCACCTGCCCCTGAGCCCAAACACCATCAACTCTGCTGCCACCCAGGTTTATCAATGGGGAACAAGTCTTCTCAGTAAGAAGAATTTTGGACTTACAAACTGTTTGGGGTGTTCAACAGTACCTTGTGGTCTGGGAAAAATTTGGTCGAGGAAAGGTGCTGGGTGGCTGAAAAGGACATCTTGGATCCATCCAGGACTGCCATCACTCTCCAAGCAACCAGGGCTGTCAGGAACCATTCATAAAGGATGGGATCCTGTTATGATATATGCCCAATTGTGCCAGCTTCCAGAATTCCAATGCTCTAACTCTCCGACATATGAATAGCTGATGCAGCCCCTTTAAGGATTCAGGACTGTCCCATAATTGGTATCACTATTTTAGTATTTAAGGAGCAGCTGAACAGAGATTCAATGCTCAATCATAATCTCAACTTGGGTTATTGTCCAGTGTCTTTTTTCATGCTCAGTTCTTGTTTTAGTCTCATACGATATCTCGATCCTAGTTTCAGATACTCCAACACTTGGGTCCTAACCATCCTTCTCAAGGTCTTTTATCACAGGCAACAGTCAAGACAAACCAATCAGGAGCAATTGTGAATTTTATATTTTTCACTAATGTATGGAATTTAAGCATCTATTATGCAACTCTAGATATGATGATGTTCAAAACGATGCTAACATATCAACATAGGTTGCTTGTAAAAACTATTTACATAGATGATTCAAAATCCCTAACTGAAAAAATATAAGTATTACTTGACAATTGAATAATCGTTTATCATACATGGGAAGATCACAAAATGTCAGATATGTTACAACAAACAATTGGTTAATAAATATGAGGTATCATTACAAATGATATTGTTAAGTGTCACCCACTGTTGAAGAAAATAGGTAGAAAGCTAAAAAGTAGGACCTCCAGGGTTGAAATCTCAGGATTACTCAATGTGACACATGCTCATTAGGCCAGAAATAGGAAAACAGTGCTGTTGAACATGTGCCTAAAGAGCTGGTGTAGGAAGGAGGGCTTCAGAATCCTGGGTCATTCAGATCTCATCCAGGGCAAGTGAGGCCTGTAGCAGGGTGGATTGCACCTAAACTGGAAAGGCAGCACTATCTTTACAAAGGTTTAATCTAAAGTGGCATGGGATGGGAACTGGAACAGTAAGTCTGCAGGTGGAATTACTGAGAAGGGTGAGGTTAAGTCAAGTAATTTTAATAGCAAAAAAGTGTTGAGAATATCAATAGAAAGAGGAAATTATGATTTAAGCTGGGACTAAGACATTAAAGAGAATTGAAGTGATATACCTTATAACAGATCCGTAGCTCCAGAAATGTCATTAAACTTGGGGAAGAAGATCTTATGTCATCAAACAATATTTCAATGTGCCTGCTCCTAATGAGTCATTAAAATAGAGATTTTAAAATACAACAGCCAACAATCCTTTCAGAAAATTAACTTCTCTCTTGCTCAACTGGATTGAGATATAAAGCTTTGGCTTTATTCTTGGGGTCATTGTCTTACTGGAAAACAAATCTTGGGAGTCACAGAATCTCTTGCATACTGCTGCAGGTTTTCCTCCAGGATTTCTCCATATTTTGCTGCATTCATTTTACCCTCTACCTTCACAAGCCTGCCAGGGCCTACTGCAATGAAGCATCCCCACAGCATGATGTAGCCATCAACATGCTTCATGGTAGGAATGGTGTGTTTTTGATGATGGCCAAAAAAATCAATTTTGGTTTCATCAGTCCAGAGAGCCGCCTTCTAGCTGACTTCAGTCTCCCACATGCCTTGTAGCAAACTCTAGCCAAGATAACTTGTGAGGTTTTTTTTTCAACAATGGCTTTCTCTTTTCACTCTCCAGTAAAGCTGTGACTGTGGAACCCAGGCAGCAGTTGCTGGATGCCTAGTCTCTCCCATCTCAGCCACTGAAGCTTGTAACTCTTCCAGAGTTGGCATGGGTCTCTTGGTGGCTTCCCTCACTAGTTTCCTTCTCGCACACTCACTCAGGTTTTGAGGACGGCTTACTGTAGGCAGATTTACAGCTGTGCCACATTATTTCCATTTCTTGATGATTGACTTAACTATACTCCAAGGGATATTCAGTAACTTGGAAATTTTCTTGTACGCATCTCCTGACTTGTGCTTTTCAATAACATTTTCACAGAGTTACCTGGCTTATTCTTTTGTCTTCATTTTTTTATTTATACATTTATAGGATGTGGATGTCGTCAGCTAAGCCAGCATTTATTGTCATCTCAAGTTGCCCTAGAAGGTGGAGATAAGTGGCCTTCTTGAACCGCTGCAGTCCCTGAGGTGTAAGTACACCCACAGTGCTGTAGTTTTTGCTTCATGGTGTAGTTTTTGTCAGGATACCAACTCAACCAGCAGTTGGAGATACACCTTCCAGATACAGGTGTATTTTTCCTGCAATCAATTGAAACACCTTGACTGCACACGGGTCTCCAAAAACAAATCTCCATTTAACTAATCATTCAACTTCTAAAACCAACTGGCTGCACCAGTGATGATTTGGTGTGTCATATTAAAGGGGGATGAATACTTATGCAATCAATTAGTGTGTGTTTTATATTTGTAATTAATTTAGATGACTTTGTAGAGAACTGTTTTCACTTTAACACTATATATATCCCTCATCATTTTCTACATTACTATCTGAACTCTCAGTTTTGTTTTTACAAAGAAACGTATCTTTACATCTGCAGTACCTCATCCCATGAACCCATGAAGCAACCAAGTAAGCCTTTCCTGGCCTTACCCAATATCCTTCCTATAATAAGGCAACCATAACTGAGCACAATACTTCATCTGCGGCTGGACCATTATTTTATTAAGGTTCAGTATGCCTTCCATGTTTTTATACTCTATGTCTTTATCAAGAGTTCAGAATTGTGTAAGCTTTATAAATCATTTTCATAACCTGTCCTGTGATGTTCAATAACTTGTGCACTCATATCTTCAGGCGCTATGCTCTTTCACCCCTTTTAAAACTGTATCATTTATCGTATTATCTCTTTTCATTCTTTCTACCAAACTGAATCACCTCATGATTCTCTGCATTAAATTTTATCTGCCATATGTCTGCCTAGTCCATCTTCTTATTTATATTTTCCTGAAATACATCGCAATTCATAATGCTGTAAACCAGGTGAAACTGAAGTACCCTTGCCACAAACATAAACTTTCAGCTCTGATCTTTGGACACTACATTTCTGTTGAAACCATGAAATATCCCAAACAACTTCTGTGTTATCTCAGTAATCCCTGATCTGCCCTCCCTAATGCCACATTCTGAGCTAGACACTCCAAAAATAGTCCTAAAATGTATTATGGTAGAAGTTGCCCCTTAAATACAAATCTGTGATTACATTGAAAAATACAAAAATATAGTCTTGTCAAATGCTTTACAATAGCATTAGTTGTAAAAACTATCATTTCATCTTGATCCAAATTCACACCATCAGCTTCAGAAGAACTTACACTACATACACCCCTCTTTACATTGGTGGCACAGCAGTGGAAACTGAGCAGTTTCAAACTCCCTGGAGTGCACATCTCACACAACCTCTTATGGTCCCAGAACACATTCTACAAAATCAAAGTTCAAAATACATATATGTCACCCATATACAACCCTGAGATTCATTTTCTTATGGGCAATCACAGTAAGCACAAGAAACACAATAGAATCAATTGAAGACTGCACTCAACAGGACAAACAACCAATGTGCAACAGACAACAAACTGCAAATACAAAATTAAAGAAAAAAATATATTACTACTACTAATAATAAATAAGCAATAAATATTAAGAACATGAGATGAAGATTAATTGAAAACAAGTCCATAAGTTATGAGAATGGTTCAGTGATGGGGCGAGTGATGTTGAATGAAGTTATACCTACTGATTCAAAAGCCTGATGGTTGAGGGGTAATAACTGTTCCTTCAATGTGGTGGTAAGGGTCGTTAGCCTCCTGTATCTCTTTCCTGATGGCAGCAGCGAGAAGAGAGCATGACCTTGATGATGGATGCTGCTTTCCTGTGACAGCTCTTCATATAGATGTGCCCAATGGTGAGGAGGGCGTGACCTGTGAAATATCCATTTCTTTCTGTAGGCTTTTGGCATTAATCATTGGCATTTCCATACCAGGTTGCGATGCAACCACTCAGTGTATTCTCCACCACACATCTATAGAAGTTCATCAAAGATTTAGATGACATGCTGAATCTTTGGAAATTGCTTAAAGTAGAGCCACTGCTGTGCTTTCTTCATAATTGGACTACATGCTGGATATCCAGGACAGATGCTCTGAAATGTTAACACCGAGGAATTAAAAGTTGCTGACTCTCTCCAACTCAGATCCCCTGATGAGGACTGGCTCATGCACCTCTGGTTTCCTCCTCCTTTAATCAATAAGCACCTCCTTGGTTTTGCTGACATTGTTGTTGTGGCACCGCTTAGCCAGATTTTAAATCTCCCTTCTATATACTGATTTGTCACCACCATTGAGTCAGCAAAGATAGTGGTGTCATCAGCAATCTTAAATATGACATTGGAGCTGTACTTAGTCTTAAGTATAAAGCGAGCAGAGCAAATGGCTAAAACACACAACCTTTGGTGATAATGGTGACAGGGAATCCTTTTGTGTTAATGGTGATTGGGGAAGAGATATTTTTGCCAATCAGAACTGGCTGGGGCAAGTGAGGAAATTGAGGATACAGTTGCACCAGGAGGTATTGAGGCCCAGGTCGTGAAGCTTTTTTATAAAACTAGTTTTGAGGGGATCATAGTATTGAATGCCAAACTGTCATAAATGAAGACCACTCTGATGTGTGCAAACCAGAGCAGACCCATGTCACTTCTCAGTCAGTAGCTGATATGTTACATCACCAACCTCTCAAAGCACTTCATCACAGCGGACATAAGTTTTACAGGACAATAACCATTGAGGCACGTTACCATGTACTTCTTAGGCACTGGTATTATTGAAGTTTGCTTGAAGCAGGTGGCTACCTCAAACTGCTGAAGTGAGAGGTTAAAGATCTCAGTAAATGCTCTAGCCAGTTAATCAGCATAGGTCTTTAGTATTCAGCCAGGTACCCCACCTGGGCTGGATGCTTTCCATGGATTCACCCTCATAAAGGATGTGCTCACATCGGTCGCAGAGACTAAAATCACAGGGGCATCAGGACCTGTGGAGTTCGTGAAGGTGCCCCCATGTTTTGATTGTCAAAGCAAGCATAAAAGACATTGAGCTCATCCAATAGCAAAACTTTGTTGTCACCTAGATCACTTGGTTTGACTTCGTAGGATGTAATAGCATTCAAGCCCTGCCACAGCTGTCAAGCATCCTTCTGGAATTACCACTTTGTATGTGGGATGGCTTTCTGGAGATTGTTCCTGGTCTTCTTGCAATTGAATTGAATTGACTTTATTTCTTACATCCTTCACAGACATGAGGAGTAAAAATCTTTACATTACATTTCTGTCTAAATGTGCAATGTACAATCAGAGTAATTTATAATAAATAGAACAGTTAATGTAATTTACAGTACACTCAAATCAGCATGAGTTCATCAGTCTGATGACCTGGTGGAAGAAGCTGTCCCAGAGCCTTTTGGTCCTGGTCTTTATGCTGCGGTACCATTTCCTGGATGGTAGAAGCTGAAATAGTGACTCTGGTCCCCAATAATCCTATATGCCCTTTTTGCACACCTTTCCTTGTAAATGGCCTGAATCATGGGAAGTTCACGACTACAGATGCACTGGACTGTCCGCACCACTCTCTGCAGAGTCCTGCAATTAAGGGAGGTACAGTTCCCATACCAGGCAGTGATGCAGCCAATTAGGGTGCTCTCAATTGTGGCCTTGTAGAAAGTTCTCAGGATTTGGAGGTCCATACCAAACTTCCTCAACCATCTGAAGCGAAAGAGGCACTGGTGTGTACATACCACATGAGGTCCTCCGTGATGTGAATGCTGTTTACTCTCTCAACCCCAGATCCATTGATGTCAGTTAGCCCGTGCCCATCATCACTCGTCCTATAATCCACAACCAGCTCCTTTGTTTTTGCGACATTGAGGGAGAGGTTGTTTTCTTGACACCACTGTGTCAGAGAGATGACGTCTTGCCTGTAGGTCACAGTGTTATTGTTTGACATAAGGCTATCAATGTAGTGTCATCGTCAAATTTAATTAGCAGATTAGATCTGTGGGTGGCGACACAGTCATGGATATACAGGGAGTAAAGGAGGGGACTCAGTACACAGCCCTGAGGGGCTGCTGCTTTAAGAATCAGAGGGGTGGACATGAGAGAGCCCACTCTTACCATCTGTTGGCAATCTGACAGGAAATCCAGGATCCAGCTGCACAAGCCAGGGTCATAGCCAAGGTCTCTAAGCTTCTTGTCGAGCCTGGATGGAACTATGGTGTTGAATGCTGAACTGTAGTCCAAGAACAGCATTCTCACATAAGCATCCTTCTTCTCCCAATAGGTAAGGACGGTATGTAGAGCAGTAGCTATTGCATCGTCTGTCAGTCGTTTGTGTCGTTAGGTGACTTGTAGGAGGTCCAGTTTGGGTGCTAGCAAGCTGCAGATGTAATCTTTGACCAGCCTCTCAGAGCAATTGCTTATTATTGAGGTAAGTACGACAGGATGCCAGTCGTTTCGGCATGTTAACTTGGTTGCCAGACTTGAATACCACTCAGCAGATAGACCTCAGTAGATTGCAGCTATTACGGTTCATTCAAAGCTTCTGGTTGGGGAAGACCCTGATTGATTTTGAGCAGACACAGTCATCTACGATTATTTTTATAAAGTCTGTGACAACTATGGTGCATTTTCTCAGATCCTCTGGTGAGTCCCTGAACATGGTCCAGTCCACGACTCAAGGCAAACAGTAGCTGCTCTTCTGCCTCTCAAGGCCACCTCTTTGTTGTCCTTATCCCTGGAGACTTGCTCTTTAGCCTCTGTCAGGTTGTAGAAGGACAGCCAAGTAACCCAATTTCCTGAAATATGGTCTAGACATGGAACAGTAGGCATTCCTAATAGTAGTATAGCAATAGTCAAGTGTTAGATCCCCTGGTGCTGCCAGTGATACGTTGATGATAATTGGGCAAGAAATTTCTTCAAATAAGTTGACTGAAGTCCCTAACAATGATTTGAAAGGCATCGGGGTAGATTGTTTTTTGTTTGCTGATGGTGGCTATCAATACCTCAAGTACCTTCTTAACATTGGGTTTTAGTGGTTAGGATCATGGAGGAGAACTCTCTTGGTAAGTAGAATGGTTGAGACTTTACCAGGTTGGCAGAACTATACTGTAACAAGAACACAACATCCGAGCACCACAGTGAGTTCATCATGAAACACAGACCCCTACCTTTTGCTTTCTCTGAATCAGCAGTCTGGTTTATTCAATGTATCAAGAAGCCCTCGGGTCTTATCAACATATCCGGCGTGTCGTGAGAGAATTAAGGCTCCATGAAACACAGAATGCAGTTATTTCCTCATTTCCCTCTGATACAGCAAGAATGCTCACTAATGCCTCTACTTTCTGAGGAGGCTGAACAGAGCTCGACTATGCACATCAATACTTAAGACTTCATTTAGATGCACAGCAGAGAGCATCCTTACATGTTATATCATGGTATAATACAGAAACCGCACTGCAGTGAACAGGAAGGCTTTACAACTGGTAATCAAAACTGCCCAATGCATCACTGGCACCAGTCTATCTGTCTTCAAAGATATATGCATAAAGAGAAAGATGCTGCAAAAAGGCCAGCAAGATCCCACCCTCTGCTAATTAATTATTTGTCCCACTCCCATCAGGGAGGAGGCTACGTTACGTCCACATGAGAACCACCAGACTCAAAAATGGCTACTTTCACCAACCAGTAACGCTGATCAACACCACACACTAACCCACGTACCACCACTACTTTGTAATTTCCTATCAATGTTACCTTATGTACAGACATTCCTGAACCTGGTGTCATATTATGTAGATATAATCAATCAATGTATATAAACTATCTTATGTGTTTATACTTATTATATATTTTATTATTATTGTGTTCTTTATCTTAGTTCCTTTTCATATGCTGCATTGGATCTGGAGTAATAATTATTTCATTTTCTTTTACTGGAAATGACATAAACAATCTTGAATGAAAAAAAGCTCTCAAACTGTTATTATAAGCTTTAAGATCTGAAGGTCATTACAAATTTTTAAGAACATGAAGCATAATGAAAATATAATAAAATGTTCACAGCCTTATGATTTGGAAAAAGTACTTTCTTTCATGGATTCATGCTCTCTAAACATTCAGAATTAATAACAATGCAGATTTATTCTGATGCTTTCTGAATGATCTTAAACAAAAATATCCAACATTTCATAAATTGTAACTTTTATTTATTTTTGTATGGGAACATGAGGGTATGCTGAGTTATTTGCAAAGAAACAAAGTTCATTACTTCTAGGAGGTATTACTGCTCAGTCAGCATCAAACATCAAATGATGTCTCCAAGAAAAATCATCAAGCCATTCATTTACCAGTCGATTGTGCCGAGAGAGATAAAATAGACTGTTTAGTGGTTTATTACAATCAGCTCCTAAGAGAATGCAGTGTTTGCAATGTGTATTCCTCAGAGAGGTTTTTCCTTTTTGATCTTGACAATAGCTGGCAGGTCTTGTTCTCACTAGAAATGTCGTCTGGCAGTTTTCATTGCACAATCTTATACATTTAGGGGCACAGATTTGACACCTGAGATCTTTTAATATGAGTTAAATGCTGTCAAAAAGAATCCACAAAAAGGCTGCATTTATGATATTTAATATTTTTGGCTGAACTATGCAAAAATTGTTTTGACCATTTGCCATAACCTTAGATGTTTTTCCACATAGCTGTACAAATGATTATCAAGTTCAAGGAGCACAATATGTATAATATTTTTATCAACATATCTAAAAATATCTTTTATTTCATTGTATGAAATATGCTTGTCCACTGACCACACAAATCTCAATGGAAAGAGACTGCAATGTGAACTAGAATATACTGGAATAATTTAAAGGAAATGCAGAAATTCCAAATATGCCTCATGTTGTTGGGAGTCAGCACATCAATTTGGATAGTTCAGGACATCTCAGAAAGAAAGATTTATGATTAGTAATCTATCAAGTAAAAATACGAAGACTGGTGGCATTTTGATGGTAACAATTCCACCAAAGAGCCTTATGAAGGATTTTGAAAATCTGGAAGGACAGATGCATCAGCGAACAGGAAAAGGTCAATATGAAAAGCATCACCACCACAATAAAGCAACACCAACTCTGATGGATAGGTCATGTCATTGGGATGTGTAACTCAAGTTATCACAAACATATCCTTTACGACCGTTTAAAGGAAAGTCAGCAAACCCCTGGTGAGCAAAGGAAACACTTCAAGACAACATCATAATCAGCTGAAGAAATTCAACATTACATCTAAAAACTGGGAAGACATTGCACTCAATAAATACACCTGAAGGAAATCTGGTCAAGAGGAAGCTGTGCAACCGTTGTGGCATAGAGAACAAGCAGCAGCTACGATAGCGATGAAAGAACAACCATAAGACCCAACCACTAGCCATAGCCATCACTTACAGTGTACTCTGTGCACACTGTACCATAATACGTGGATCCCAGATCAGCCTCTACAGCCACTTAAGGACCCACCAGTGTGCAAGCCCTTAGTGAATATCATACTTGACTCAAGTGATCACACTATTACCAAGTCTGAAATCCACATCCCAGAATATCAATTCAATTACCATTGAATCAACAAACTCATAAAGTTTTGGAATGTTTCACATCTGCTCTTACTGAATTTGAAGGTTGCAAAAGTAGTAGAAATGTCCAAAACTTTAACTGCTTCTCTCTTTACACCTGCTACCTGACTTTCTGAGGAACTCCAGTATATTCCGCTTTGATTATTGAAGTAAGCTATTGAATGGCAGAACATTTAACATGCTATCTGTTGAATGGAAATTAAAATGTATATGAAATCTATACCGCCGAGTCAGTTAGGAATAAATGAGTGCTTGATTAAGTTTTTCCAGATAGACAGCAACTGGCCTGTTCTTCTAACGTTAATATTCTCCAGCTGAGAGTGCAGTGAAAATCAGTCTATTTTTCTTACGGTTGCTAATTTCTAATCCTGAACTAGCTATAATAAATTGAGTTAAAGATAAATTTCTAGCTGTCCATTCTGGATTGTTTATTGTCTTCTCTCTCTCTGAAATCTGAGAGGTTTATTTGTGAAACTGCTGTACAGTTACTTCTGCAAGTAAATCTTTCTTCAGTTTGACCATTCATTATTCTCCTATTACTAGATTTGTGTGCAAAATATTTACTCCAATTTTAATATTTAAGCAACTGTGGAACAATAGGCAAAGATTCCATTATGACCATATTAATCTATAATTATACCTAATAAGTGTCTGAGTCTTATACCGTGCTGGAAACATTATCCTGGCTTTGGAGTGCCAATTTATGTTCTCTCTCAGCACAATGTGAGGCAAGAGACAAACTATTAGCTCAGAACATGAAGACTGTAATTAGAGTGTAATTGCAACCCACTTAGTGTCCAGCTGAATTTATGGAATGATGCAAAATAATCTAGAAATAGCTGATGAATACCTCATTTCATCTGGGAAAAAAGAACAAATTTTGATCATGGTGCACTGAAACTAAGTGTTTTTTTTAAATTTCCAGTGCATTCTAGAATTAATGTAGAATTATTAATTGCATTCTAATATTTTACTGCATTATTCATTAGCAGAAAATCAACATTTATTTTTACATAACTGAAAATCTTATGAATGTCACTTTGCAAAGTAATTGTTTAATGAGTGTCTTAGATTCTTTTTGTCTTTGTACTCTGGAGTATTACATAATTCACTTAGAGTAGCAGCTAATTTACAATTGAAGTACGGTACATACTGTACAATGCTGTGACGGTTAACTATGAAAGTTTCTTATGGTAAAGGATCTCTGATAAACTGCCCTTAATAGCTGATATATATGGGCCATAATCCAATGTCAGGAAGCATTTATGGACAGAGAAACAGAGTTACACTTCAGTCATGCAAAAATGTTTATTCAATACATATTCATATATCACACCTTGAAAGTAACAATGAATATAAAACAATTAGATTGGTAGAACATTAGGTAGAAAATTTGCAAAAGCCAGAGTGAGAAAAATAGACAGAGACAGCAGTCATTTGTGGTTTGCAGGATCAAAAAGAAAGTGTTCAAAATTAATGTCATTTCCAATTACTTCCTCATCTGTTGAAATTAAAGGAGATTATTTCAATGACGTTTATTTGGTAGCACCTCTTTGGAAGAATGATCAAGGTTTTCCATCCATTTCATTTCCTTTACACCACCTTTTTCTTTCAAATGTGGAGCCAATGACCTACATTTTGGTGGTGTGTTAATGGGCCGATTGAGCAATCTGGTACTTTGCTGCTCATGAGGGTGCTCCATGAGGCTTCAAGCAAAGTGTCCAATCTCGAAGCCAAGAAGCCAGGAGACAGGGCATTAGCCCATGATTGACTCCTGTTTCTCACTGATTAAAGCATTGAGAAAAATTAAAATCATCAAGATGTGAGCGGGTGTCCAGCGCCATCTACGAGTCTCTTGCTCTTTGCTACTGGAAGAAGGTGTCTGCATGTGATAGACTCTCTCTTTCCCTCGCGCTCACTACTCCTGGAGGAACGTCCCTACATTCGAATAGTCTGTCTCCCTCGATGTTGTCAGAGGATGGTGCCAGAGGACGAAGTCTTAGGCAAGGTTTAATTGATGCTGTTTGAGGATTGGACTCTGCAGTTTATGTTCCATTATGTTTCTGTTTTCTGGTCCTTTTATATTTGCCATTTTGGGTGTCTTTGAATCAGGGTGGAATGCAGATAATAAACACCAAGCTGAACTGAATATGCCTCTGAACTCTTCAGCTTTTGTGTCTTATATTCTATGTTTTTCACTCTTTTTTTTCTGCTGTTTGCATGATTTTTTTAATGTGGTAGGAGGGTGGTTTTTGTTTTTCTATGAATGGGTTCTATGGTTCTCTTTGTTTTGCGCCTGTCCTTGATAATAAAGGCACTTTTTAAGTTCTGATAAGTATTTTATAAAGTTGGAGCATTACTGACTTAGTCAACAGTGTCTTTTTGAGAAATTCCACACTGAAAATAAGCCCAAAGGCTACAAAATATTAGTGAGGAAATGCTCTGTTGTTTTGCATGCTATTTCTTGACTGGAACATCGAATTAAGATTCTGCTTGCATGTTCAGGTGGGCATTAAAGATCCCTTGGAATAAAATTCTTAAATGGGGTAATAAATCATCTTTCCGTGCCCGTCATTCTCTTCTACAATTTAAAGTGGTTCATAGAGCTTACATTTCTAAACAGAAGCTGTCCAGTTTTTATCCAAACGTTTCTTCACTTTGTAATAAATGCAACTCTGCTGATGCCTCTTAAATTCATATGTTTTGGTTTTGCCCTAAAATGGAAAAGTTTTGGCGGGAAGTTTTCCATACCTTCTCACACCTTTTTAGGGCCCAATTTGACCCAAATCCCCTTTCTGCCTTGTTTGGTATTATTGCAAATGAAGATATAATTTTAAATACAGCTAACCTACAGGTTTTAGCTTTTACCTCTCTTTTAGCAAGAACAGCAATCTTGCTTAAATGGAAGGGGTCTACCCCTCCTACACGTCTTCAATGGCTACGTGATATTATGTCGTATTTAAATTTAGAAAAGATCTGCTGCTCAGTCTTAAATTCGAAACAATCTTTTTATGATATCTGGGGACCTTTCCTAAATTACTTTTCCAATTTATAAAGTTTAATAGTGCACAGACTTTTATGTATATTTCTACCTTCTCTTCTTAAGCAAATATGTTTTTTTTTTCTAATTATCCATTATCATCCATCAGCTTTTTTCTTTGGTAGTTGGTAGGGGGTTGACTTTTTTTCATATAAAAAATATCTTTTATGATGTATGACCTATCTTTAAATTTTTGATTACAGAGTGGTATACCTTTATGCTATAACATGCTATTATATGTATAACAAAATGCTATAATGTTTTGATCAATTTTATTACAATATATGAATGTACACAATTTATGTTGGGATGTATCTATGTGTTGCACTCTGTAAATCTTGTTTTTTCTCTGAATAAAAATATGGTAAAAAGAAAAAGAAAAGATCCCAAACCAGTATTTTGAAAATGAGCAGGGGAAATTATCTCCCAGCCCCATTACTAATCTTGTTAGAGGTCTCTCAGCTCAGTATGGCAGTGCGCAGACAAACCGTACTCAGTCTCAGTTTTTGATGCAGGATAGGTAGGCCATTGATAATGGGCGAGTGCTGTACTGCATGGTGGGGAAGACGGTAGGGTTATGAGGAGTGTGAAGTGCATTTTCCTAGTATTGAATGGACTCGCACAACTTGGGCTGTGATGTCAGCCTCTGCCTCCCAATGACATTTACTAGCCTGTCCCTGGACAAGTTCTAGATTTCTGTGAAAGAAGATTATCCTGTAATTCATAGGAAAGCAATGAACATTTTGCTGCAGTTTTCAACTTCTTGCATGTGTGAGCAAGTTTTTTGTTGTTTAACAAGCATCAAGAGCAAGGATAGGAATCGTGGCATTTCAAAAAACAAGCACAGGCTTCACATGCTAGGCTTATACTTGAGCCTGATTATATCACTTAGTAAGAAAATGCTTTTTCAAAGTCTTGTATAAGATTATGTCTTAGGCTATAATTTATTCGTATTGCTTTGGCTTATGGTTTTTAGTAACTTTAATAACCAAACTTGTCAATAAATGTCATGCTGTAATAACATTAATTAAAATCAATTTACAAACTTTAATTAAATTAAATCTACCAAGTGTACATTTAGAAAAAATAAATCCCATGAGGATGTTGCCTGGATTAGAGAGTGTTATGAGATTGAACAATTTTGGATTGTTTTGTCTGGAGTACAGGAGTCTAAGGAGTGACCTAATAGATGAATATACAATTATGTATATTATCTGCTTAATTTTAATATACACTGGAAAAGTTAAAGACATTTTTATTGAATGGACTTTACAGAAAGCCATCAGAGGCAGAGAATTTTAAAAGGCAGATCAGGTACAACTTTGCTGCATGTTTATATGCTACAGAAGAATATATAGAGAGAAAAAAACCATCAGGAATTGTGAAAAAACTGTAGACTCATCACTTAATTATTAATAACCTTGTGTGAAACAATGAGGAACTTTGTGCCTACCATACATGTAGAACTGCATAAAGGCTTAAGTGAATGTAATATATGCCTGACTGAATTCAATTTGACGGCCATCAATTTCACAATTCTTCCCAGTAAGAAATTCGTAGAAGTTCTCTATTTCCACAATCTCAAGTCTTAAGATAGACGGTACTGATTACTGCAAGGCTGTCCTTGCTGCAACTCTTTCTTCAATCCTTGCAACAATGTTGCATTTGCCTCCAGCAGACTTCCCTTGAGAATAGAACTAATTTACAGAAGCAATGATTTTTTAAGCCATTCAACCTATGGAAAACACATTCCAGAACCAAGGTTACACAAATCTCAGCAGCAACTACTAATAGTATCTATTAGTTGCAGACAATGCTGTAGTTTTCACATACACAAAGGCTGAGCTCCATGATATCATTGGTGCTTCATTAAAGAATTTGAGAAAATGGGTCTTCATACTTTACGTCATCAAAACAATGACTCCTCTTCTGTACAACATTGCCCACCATGAATAAGAGGCTTACAACAGAGAACTGGAAAATGTGGATCACTTTCTATATCTCTGGAACAAGACACAGGTGATGAAATTCACCATCATATTCAATACCTGAGCACAGCCACTGGTTCGTTTAAGGAAAAATGTGTCTGAAGATCCATTCTGCTTTTAACATCATGCCCAAGATTAAAAGAATACTTCAAAGAATTTTTGAAGAACAACCGTGCTGGCACAAAGCTTATCATGTGCTGGACATTTTTGATTCCTGTCTCTATGGCATGCACAAGGTAGCTTTCAGCTACCATTCAGCATCCACAAAATCCTCTAAATCCACTGGAAGGAAAGGCAAGCCAACATCAGTATCCTCTTCCAACTCAGCATAGTGGCCCTACTTGCAGTCAGCCACTTGGATAGGTCATGTCATTTGTAAGCCTATCACTTGACTCTGAAATGGAGACTCAATTCTGCACATTGATTTGACAGGAGAGTATTGGTAGAGAAGAAACGGGTCATAGGCATGCTCAAGAACTTTTTGCCAAAATGCATAGAAGATGGATGGAAAAGGTGGAAACAGGAGGAGGAGGAACAGGAGGAACAGGCCGAGGAAGAGGAAGAAGAACACATGCCAAAACAAACCATGGATACCAGGCATCCAAAGTATGTTGTGCTCACCAGATTTAGCACATTTTTAAACAGTAGATATTTAATAGTTAAGGTTAATAATGAACACTGATATATATTTTATGTGCCTCATAAATAAAAGAACTGTGTGTCTGACTCAAGTTCCGCCATGTTCACTACTTATCAGGATCTAGCACTGTGCACCAACTACAAAATGCACTGCACTTACTTTCAAGATTTTCAAGACTACTTTCACAACATCTCTCAGATACTCAACCTTTATCAGCCAGCAGAAGGAAACAAATAAGAACACCACTCAGATCCTCCAAACCTCACACCATCATTCTTCAACATTGCTAGATTTGCTTCTTAGAAATCCTGACTCAATGCAGAGAGAGAATGTTCATTGGAAGGACTAGAGCAGTTCAAGAAGGCATCTCACCACTAATTTCCCAAAGGCAATGAGAGATAGACAATAAATATTGGCCTTTGTTATAGTGACCACCACCTGTAGATGAATCAGCTGTAAAAATGAAACAGACAGAAGAGTGCACCAACAGAATGCCCACTTTTAAAGTTACAGTGATATGATGCATTCTGATTAACTCGGCAGAAAAATAACTGATTTGACTCAATATCTCACAAAGTAACTCTATCTTCAACAATACCAAAGGCCATTTATTAACCATTGAGCAAACAACTATACAACTTTAGAATCAAAATCAGACATACAATATGTTATGAAACTGTTCTCTTGTGGCAGCATTACAGTGCAAGACATAATGATTATTTTAAGTTAGAAACTAAATAAATAATTTAAGTGAGGTAGTGGTTCATGGACTCATGGATCATTCAGAAATCTAACTGTAGAGGAAAAGACGTTGTTCCTAAAACATTGTGCATGGATGTTCAGGCTCCTGTACCTCCTCCCCAACTGCAGTAGTGAGAAGAGGGCATGTGTCAGATGATGAGGGTCCTTATTGATGGGTGCTGCCTTCTTTTTAATTTGTCCTTGATGGTGGAAAGAGCTATGCCTACGATGGACTTGAGTGAGTCGACAATCACTGCAACCTTTTTCAATCCTGCATATTAGAGCCCATACCAGGCAGTGAAGGAACCAATCAGAATTCTCTGCACTGTAATCTGTAGAAGTTTGCTAGAATCTTTGGTGACATAGCTAATCATGTCAGATTCTTAATGAAGTATAGCCACTGGCATGCCTTTGTGTTTGTATCAATGTACTGGGCCCAGAGGATAGATCCTTTGAACTGATGACACGCAATAACTTTTAACTGCTAACCTTTACGCCACAGACCCCTCAATGAGGACTGACATCTCTTTTCCGGAAGTCAACAATCAACTCTTTGACTTTACTGATGTGAGTGTAAGGTTGTTGTTGCAACACCATTCAACTAACTGTTTTATCTCATTCCCCTATGCCTCCTCAGCACCAGATGGCATTCCGCCAACAACAGTGTTATCATCAATGAATATATAGATGGCATTGAGTGTAGAGAGAAGAGAGCAGTGGGCTAGAGGTACATCCTTGAGGTGCTCTTCTATTGACTGTTAGCGAGGAGGAGATGTTTCTACCAATCCGCATTGATGGTATACTCCCTCTAAGGAAGTCAAACATCCAGTTTCAGAGGATAGTACACAGCCCCAGGTTTTGAAGCTTATTTACTAGTAGTCAGGGGATGGTGGTATTAAACGCAGATAAACAACAGCTTGACCCATTGCTCCAGCTGGCCCAAAGCTAAGAGGAGAGCAGTGAGAACGCAGATCTATTGTGGAATTAAGCAAAATGCAGCAGGTCTAAGTCCTTGCTCTGAAAGTATTAATTCTAGCCATGATAAACTTCTCAAAGCACTTCATCACAGAAGATGTGAGTATTACTGGGTGTCTTAGAAGCAGATCACCGTGCTCTTCTTGGGCTCTGTTATGATTGATATCCTCTTTAAGCTGGAGGGAACCTCTGACAGCAGCTGTAAGAGACTGAAGATATTCTTGAACAGTTCAGCTATTTGGTCAGTACATCTATTTAGTACCCTGCTATGTACACCATTGGGGCCTGAAGCTTTGTGAGGGTTCACCCTCTGAAAGGATGTTCTGACATCAATCTCTGAGACAGTTTTAACAGATGCTGTGGGGATTCATACATGCACGGTGTTCTTCTCCCTTTCAAATCATGCATAAAAGATGCTGAGCTCATCAAGGGGTGAAGCATTACTGCTATTTATGCTGTGAAGAAATAATAGTATGCAAACCCTACCATAGCTGTTGTGCATCTGGTTGTGTCTCTAACTTCACATAGAGGTTCCTTCTCGGACTCATGGTGGTCTTCCACAGGTCGAAACTGGTCCCCCAGTAGGATTTTAGATCACTGGTCTTAAACACCACAGAATCAGCTCTCAGCAGACTGTGAATCTCCTGGGTCATCTAAGCCTCTAGTTTGGTTATGTTCTTAAGGCACACACCCTTCCACATAGGTTTGTAATGAAGCTGATGACGACCGTGGCATATTCATTCAAGTCCCACCCATGGCACACTCTACAAATTTTCTCCATTTATTTGATGAATATACACCTTACTGATGAGATCAGGATTCACTGTCCTTCTCAAACAGCTCTAGATCTAAGAAGGTAACACAATATGATGCTATTTTCAAATGCAGCAATATAAAAAAACTCTCAAATGAGAAGTTTTGTTAGATGTCAACTCCACAGAAAAGTTGAATGAAATCACAATTTATAACTTAGGTTTTACTTTGAAACTGTCAATTATTCTTGATTTCTAATGATGTAAGTGTAAACGCTTTGCAGAGTTGTTTTGATACTGTAATTTGCAGCATATTAACTAAGAATAAGTTCATGACTTTCCCCCCAAAGTTCCAGTTGCAAATGTACTGAGATTTGTGCATTGGTATTGTACCTAAATACTGGCATACACAATACAAGAAAGAACACTTCAACACAGAAAGTAGAACCTTCTTAAATCTGAAATATTTTAATATAAACAACAAACAAATTCTGGAAATTCAGTTATGTTGCATATATATTTAAGGTCCAATAGATTGATATTTGTAGTAAAATCTGTACAAATTTTAATAGTTACATTAGCAAATTAGCAATTTATATATTATTGGTTGATATATCACATTTATATCAACAGGTTTTAGATTTAAACTTAAGTGAGAAAAAATGTCAATAATTGGAAAGATGGGTTCTTTTTCTGATTTGCTAATATGGTAGGGTGCGTTGTGCACAATTGTCCTTCATGATTCATAGTTATATGGGGTATAATCAATCAATAAAATACTTATAATTAGAGCTGGTTTCCATGCCATTCTGACCTTCTCTGTCATTTAACATGGTGATATCATTATTTAAGCTTTGTATGTCAGTAACAAATAGCTGGCTGCTCAGAAGGCAATGACATTAATGTCAGGAGTCTGAATTTACTGGTTACATCAAGTAAAATTCCTCATTATAAAGCTGTCATTCTGGGCAATGCCATGTCATGTAATCATGAGTATCAAAACAGGCTCATGCAGAGGAACTGCAGAATGAATTTCCATTTTGTAAGATATAGAATCCAGTTGCATGAATCTGCTATGTACTTATTAAAATATTATGAAATGACCTATAAAACAACTTTGTTTATAGGTTTATTTTTAATTAAGCAATTAAGTCTTAAAAATAAAGCAATAAGTTTACTTTTCATAAATGTACGCATTTTTGATTTTTCAATTTTATTAAACAAGCCATTCCTAATAATTGTGGAGGTGTGAATATTACAGAAATTATTGGATTGTTGTATTAGGAATTCAGAAAATTTGTATTTTTGGTATTTTTGGGAAAAGACTGAATTCCAACATTTTGGCACTTTCAGTAAAGATAACTGTTTATTCAAGACTTCATTTCAAAAGGAAATGATGGTGAATGGTTCTGCACATTGCTGACAGTGAGTCAGAAAATATAGACATGCATGTAATTGCGAACCAAAAGTGAAGTTACACAAATTCATTGCAGATTTACTGAAATCTAATTATCTCCAAGTCCAGTCTTACAATTAGGCACTAGTGAAACTTCTGTGATAGGTAAAGACAAAATGTTAGAAGTGGAGAGTGGAAGACTCCTCTAGAATGGATGGTTTTTACTTTACCTGTTTTTATTTATTTATTTAGAGATACAGCGCAGAACACGCCCTTCCAGCCCAATAAGCTGCACCACCCAGGAACCCACCTATTTAACACCAGCTTAATGACAGGACAATTGTAATGACCAATTAACCTACTAGCCAGTATGTCATTGGACAGTGGGAGAAAACTGGAGCATCTGGAGGAAACCCACATGGTTCACAGGGAAAACATACAAACTTCTTACATACTGCACCAGAATTGAACTCTGAAATCCACACAACCCGAACTGTATAGCGTTGCGCTAACCACTAAGTTACCGTGGTGCCCCGATTTGTTCTGTTGGAAATAGCGTCACTATATTGGTTTAATTTAGACATACAGTTTGAGACAGCCAAAGAGACAGCAGCTTTACACCATTGAGCTAGTATGTACAGAAGTTACAATATGCCTTAGATAAGTAGTGTCACTGTAACTGTTCAAGAAGGGATAGCATGATCACTATCTGGTAGCATTATTGAATTGGCATTATTTTCTACTTTTTTGTGTCTCCCTATTGTCATCCTAAATGGCTCTGTAAAGCAAACAGAGAAATAAATATCTTTGGCTAGGGTACAGAACTGGGGGTAGTGGACAGCTGTAGGTCATACAGACCCACATAACATTTACACCAGATTATTGGATACTTAAAATATAATGTTTTCCCTTTATGAACCTTGCAGCCTAAATCTCCCACAACAATGTTATAAGAATATTGCTGAATAATTTCAATACATTCCTAAATGCTTGTTAAACACTTGGTCTGCGGTAAACTATTAAATGCATCATTTGAGATCTCATGACTGGAAAATTAACTATTGCAAGAAGCCCAAGATATAGGTGGCTGCACAGTCAAAACCCTGTCTCTGCATCCAGTTTTCTCCCACAGTCCACAGACACACTGGCTAGTAGGTTAATTGGTGATTGTAGATTTCAGTGACCAGAAGAGGATTTGGGTGCAATGGATCAGTAGATTCATCATTGTGAGGGGTGACTACCAGAGATCCTGGGAAGATATCAGTAACTGGGGTCTGCAATCAGTCATCTAAGATGTGAAGCCAGCAGTAGAAAAGATTGCAAGCCTGGATTTTGACGAGGCAACATCATTAGGATACACTATGTCCAGGAAAGGAGTGTAGACCTGAAACTTCACAGAAGCTACTCATCCTGCTGAGTTACTTCAGTAGTCATTGGATCTACTATTCATAACATAGTGCACTTCCACTGTTAGTTACTATCAGCATCAACAAATTAAATTGTGACAAAACTGATTTTTATCAGATGTAGCTGAAGAAAAGACTCCATCTGAAAGTCAAATTGACTGGTAGATAAGGTTTTTTTTAAAGAAATAATTATACTAAAGTTAACATTCTAGAATTGAAATATTGTTGATGCACGTTATTGACTTCTTCATTTCATGACAGGCACTTGGCAGTAGAAAGCCTGAATCATTGGCAAGGAAGTCCAAGGCAAGTGGAAATTGAGTTTCTACTGCATTATTAGCAGTCAGATGAAAGTAAGGTGCTCTTCAAAGAATATAACCAAGCATGCACTATACAGGTTCACACACAGATATCCTTGACTACTGTTTTCTCCACATTTTCCCCCACTCTCATATTCTCATTCACTTTCCTCTCACCACTGACACTCACTATCTTACCATTAATATTATTAACATTATTCTTAGTTCTCATAGTCCTAATTGGCATTCATTCAGTGTTCTCCAGCTTCCTCCTAGGCTCCCTCAGATTCCCATCCTCTAGTTCTTTCATCCATCTCCCTTTCTCTTGCACTTTGCCACTTGACTCTTTCTTTCTTCCTTGCAACAGGCGTCCTTCCCACTGTCTTTCCTTTGGCCCGCAACATTCACCCAATCTTCACCTTCCCTCCCACTACTTCACCAAACTCTAACTTTGCAAGCTCTTAGTTTTCCCAAGTTGAATGAAATCAAATACGTTTCAGTGCAATTTGATGGGCATGAGATGGCCAGCTCAAAGTACATATAAGGAGTTGTACCTACTTCATATATGCAAACTGAAAGAAGAAGACCAAAACTGAAGAAAAGCACCATAATTCTTGGAATGGAATTTACTGTTAAGAATAAGCTAGTATGGTGCCTCACTGGCCCCTCTTGCAGGATAAGTGAATGCCTCATGACCCTTCAGATTGTATGTGGAATCAATAACCGTCAGTCGTCAGTGTCTGATTAGAAGCTCTTTGTAGATTTCTAAAGAAGTCCAACCTTGAAAATATCACATAGGAGACAAACTCCTAGTTGATTAAAGTGCTAGTGTCAGCAAAGAAACAATATTTTAGTCACACGTGACTAGCAAGAAGAGAACATGAAGATGCTGGGTAAAGTGCTTTTTTACTATTCAGTACCTACCTTATCAAAACTCACGGCTACATCCACAATCCACACACTAGCACCTGTTAGATTATATCACCATCTGTGAGAGACTACAAGAATATCCATAAATGCAGCACCCTTACAGAGATCAATGACTGTTGTGCTGACAAGCTCCTAATTTGGTCTTCCCCCAAACAATGTTAATAACAAGAATATTGTCACAAGAGAAAAAAAAACACTCAAGATCTTAAAAGACTCTGCAAAGCCAATTTTTCTTCAGATAGCACCTCACAAAACAATCCAATGACTCCCAGTCAACATCAGCTGCAATGTGTACACATCATCTGGATTGCTTAAGATTCATCATAATTAGCACCTCTGACAATATCTTGGCTTCTTTACTAGAAAGTGCTTGCACTTATGTGAAGAAAATGGCTTGGACATTCCGTAGCTAATTTGCTGAAAACATAAGATGTCCTTGGGTTAGAAAATTCACCATGACTCAAGGGAAATAAAATAGATCTATGGAACTTCTCCTAGGGCGGGGAAAAAAAGATCTTGGATACTACTGATGAAGTCTTAACACTTAGTAGAGAGGAACTTTAGTTACAAACTCAAAACCACATCTCCTACATCTAGGAAGAGGAAATCATGCCAAGGTATCACAGAGGTACTAGTGACTATCTTCATGAAAAACATAAGTCAAATGTGATTGCATTGGTTCACCATCTGGGACATGTCCTCTTCTCATTACTATTATTAGGAAAGAGGTCCAGGACCTTCTGTGCCTGGGCAATTCCAGTGCTCATCTCAAAACCAAGATATGCTGTGAGAGTATCACATCAATGCATTAGAACTCTTTTGATCATTATCACTAGAAAACAAGCTAAGTATTTCAATGAATTTTCAAAACTAGTACCCCATATGACCAGTTTAATGTACTTATCCCATAAATAGTAATGTTCAAAGTTCAAAGTAAACTTACTTTGAAATATTAGAGAACTGTTCCATAATTCCAAAATGATAACCATAAATTAGAAAGAATATTTTTCAAATGTAAAGCACTTACCACTTGTCCATTTTGTGGGTTTTTATGAGCATATGGAGGACCACGAATGTGATTCCACATTTGTCCAGAAGTCATAGCAAATACCACACACTATGGAAAGATCAGAAGGCATTATGACTTCCCATGTTTTAGACCTTATAATTGACACATTCATTTCACAAAATTATATCCTACTTTCTAATCACAATGAAAGTGGCAAAGTCTTAAGCTTCACAAACAAGACAAAACCTGTATATGTTAGAGATCCAAAGCAATACACACAAAGTGCTGGTGGAACTCAGCAGGCCAGGCAGCACATATGGAAATGAATAAACAGTCAGCGTTTCTAACTGAGACCCTTCTTCAGAACAGGAAATGAAGGGGAGAGGTCAGTGTAAGAAGGTGGGAGGGAAGGACAAAGTGGGAGGTGATTGGTGAAACTGGGAGGGGGAAGGGCTGAAGTAAAGAGCTGGAAAGTTGATAATGGATTGGAGAAGGGGGAATTTGGCAAGAGATGATAGAAGTCCATAGAAGAAAGGGAGGAGTACCAGAAGGAGGTGATGGTCAGGTAAAGATATAAGGTGAGAGAAGGAAATAGGAATGGAGAATGGTGAGGGGGAGGGGGGAGCAATTACTGGAAGTTCAATAAATTGATGCTCATGCCATCAGGTTGGAGGCTATCCAGACGGAATATAAGGTGCTGCTCCTCCAACCTGAGTGTAGCCTCATTACGGCAGTAGAGGAAGACATGCATTGACATGTCAGAATGGGAATGGAAAGTGAAAATGAAATAAGTGGTTACAGGCAGATCCCACTTTTTCTTGCAGGTGGAGCGTAGGTAATCAACGAAGCAGTCTCCCAATCTACGTCGAGTCTCACCAATATACAGGAGCACCAGATAAAGTAGATAACCCCAAAAAGACTACCAGGTGAAGTGTTGCCTCATCTGGAAGAACCGTTTGGGGCCCTGAATGGTAGTTAGAGAGGAAGTGTAGGAGCAAGTGTGGCACTTGTTCCACTTGCAAGGATAAATACCAGGAGGAGATCAGTGGAGAGGGACAAGTGGGCAAGGAAATTGCATAAGAAGCGATTCCTGTGGAAAGCAAAAGGTGGCGGGGGGGGGGGGTTTCCTGTTGCAGATGACAGAAGTTACAGAGAAGTATGTGCTGGATGCAGAGGCTAATGAGGTAGTAGGTGAGAACAAGAGAAACCCTACCCCTAGTGGGGTAGCGAGAGGATAGGATCAGGGCAGATGTGTGTAAAATGGAAAAGATGCAGATGAGAGAAGCATTGATGGCAGAGGAAGGGACATTTCATTAGCCCTGGGATACAAAGCCTCATCCTGAGAGCAGGTGCAGCAGAGACGAAGGAACTGAGAGAAGGGGATGGCACTTTTACAAGTGACAGGGTGGGAAAGGGTTTAGTCTAGGTAGCTGTGAAAATCAGAGGGCTTATAAAAGATAGCAGTAGATAGACCATCTCCAGAGATAGAAGCAGAGAGATTGAGAAAAGGGAGGGGGCTGTCGTAAATGGACCAAGTAAATTTGAGGACAGGGTAGAAGTTGGAGGCAAAGTTGATGAAGTTGATGAGCTCAACATAGGTGCAGGAAGCAGCACCTATGCAGTCATCGATGTAGCGTTGGGGAGTGATACCAGTATAGGCTTGGAACATGGACAGTTCCACGTAACTGACAAAAAGGCAGGCATATGTGGGACCCGTGCGAGTGCCTATGGTTACACCTTTTGTTTGGAGAAAGTGGAAGGAGCTAAAGGAGAAATTATTGAGAGTGAGGACCAGTTCTGCCAGATGGAGGAGAGCAGTGGTGGAGAGAAACTAGCTGTCCTGAAAGAAGTGGAGAGCTTTAAGGCCTTCCTGATAGGGGATAGAGGTGTATAGAGACTGGACATTCATAGGGAAAATGAGGTGAGTGGGGCCTGGATGCTTGAAGTCATTGAAAAGATCAAGACCGTGAGAAGTAATATAGATGTAGGTAGGAAGAGACTGAACCAGCGGCAATAAAAGAGTCAAGGTATGCAGATATAAGTTCAGTGGGGCAGGAACAAGCAGAAAAATGGGTCTACCTGGACAGGCAGTGCTCTTTAGTGGGGTCCTGTTCAAGGGGTAAGTAAGAAGAGGTTCTGGGAGCTGTTGGCTGATCTCAGCAAGGTGGAGGTCGGTCCAGCAGACTACTACTGTACCTCCCATATCAGGGAGTTTGACGGCGAAGTTAGGATTGATGCTGAGAGAGTGGAGAGCAAGCGTTCAGAAGGAGTGGGGATAGAATTGGAGAGAGGAATGTTAAAATCAAGACAGTTGATGTTAGCAGTTAGCAATAAGAAGATGCAGAACAGACAGAAGACAAAAGCGAGGTGTCCAGGAAGGAGGAGGGCTGAAGAGAAGGGGTCATTGGTGTGGGTGAGAGAGTCCTTGCTATAGAAATAGACACAGAGACAGAGGTGGTGGAAAAAGAGCTCAGTGTCATGGCAGGTGCAGAACTCTCTGAGGTGCAGGCGCAAGGGGACAAAGATGAGGCCCTTACTGAGGACTGAATGTTCTGCCTCAGAGAGGGGAAAGTCAATGGGAATTGGGAAGACCCAGCACAGATGAGAGCTGGTATCAGAGGGGGGAAGATGGCTGGTAGTGTCTTAAGCTTAATTCAGCCTCAGGAAACAAGTCAAATTCGTTATAGTCATAGAAAAGGACAGCACAGAAATAGACTCTTTGACCCATCTAGTCCATGCCAAAACTATTGAAACTGCCTACCGCCCTTGACCTGCACCAGGACCATAACCCTCCATTCCCCTATCAACCATGTACCTATCCAAACTTCTCTTAAACATTGAAATTGAGCTTGCATGTACCAGTTGCGGTGGCAGCTTGTTCCACATGTTCACAACCCTTTGTGTGCAGAAGTTTCCCCTCATGTTCCCCTTAAACTTTTCACTTTTTGCCCTTAACCCATGACCTTGAGTTGTAGTCCCAACCAACCTCAGTGGAAAAAGACTGCTTGCATTTACCCTATCTATAACTCCCCTCATAATTTTTGTATACCTCTATCAAATCTTCTCTCAATCTTTCTATATTCTAAAGAATACAATTGTAACCTATTCAATCTTTCCTTAAAACTCAGGTCCTCCAGTACCAACAAAATCTTTGTAAATTTTCTCTGTGCTCTTTCAACCTTATTTACATCTTGCCTGCAGGTAGGTGACCAAAACCGCACACAATACTCTAATTGGACCTCACCAATATTTTATACAAGTTCTACATAACATTCCGTCTCCTGTACTGAATACTTCGATCTATGAAAGGCCAGTGTGCCAAAAGGTTTCTTTACAACCCTATCTAACTGTGATACCAGTTTCAATGAATTATAGACCTGTATTCCCAGATCCCTTTCTTCTACAGCATTCCTCAGTGCCCTACCATTCACTGTGTAAGACCTACCCTGGTTGGTCCTACTGAAGTGCAACCTGTCTGCATTATATTCCATCTGCCATTGTTCCAGGTGGTCCAGATGCCGCTGCAGGGTGTGATAGCTTTCCTCACTGTTCACTATACTCCCAATCTTGGTGTCAATGGCAAATTTGCTGATCCAGTTTACCATATTATCATCCAGATTGTTGATATAGAAGACAATCAACAAAGGACTTAGCATTGACCCATGCAGCACTCTACTAGTCACAGGCCTCCAGTCAGAGAGGCAGCCATCTACTATCACTCTCTGGCCTCTCCCACAAAGCCAATATCTAATCCAATATACAAATTGATTAAAAAAAAGTGTTCATAGTCTTCTAAACTCCAAGGAATACAGGCTCCAAATAGCTAGTCTTTCTTGATAGGACAACACCGTTATCTCAGGAGTTAGTCTGCTTAATTATTTTATTTTCCAATGTTGCAATACTATTTTTGAGATAATGGGATCAAAACCATATCCTGTTTTCCAGGTGAAACTTCACCAACATCCTATAACTCCAAACCCTTTGCAATGATGGCCTAATGTTGTTTGCCTTCTTAACTACTTGTAGGACCTGCCTGGCATCTTTTTGCGATTCATGCATCAGAACACTGAGATCCCACTGTACTTCTGTCCTCCTCCATTTAGATAATAATCTTTCTTTTAATTTCGCTTAATGAAGTGCATGACCTAACATAATTGGGAGAAATGCACATTGTTCACAACCACTGACATACTGATACTGAGTTGGAGCTTCATTTTAAGAGGCTGGTTTGATGTGATGACATTATTACATAAAGATTTTTAAAGCGCTTTTGTGGTTAAGTTTTGAAGTTCAATAAAATGTGTTATAGGTTTCATTAAACAAAAAATGCCTCACTTACTTTTATTTATTTTATTTTATTTAAACAAAGTGACCCTGATGCTCTAGAATGACTCCAGAACTATTGAACATGTTGGCCAACACATTCACATTGAAACTGCCAGAGGCTTGGGAGCAAAATGCCATTGCTTGGTTTGTACAAGCCGAAGCCCAATTTGCAGCACATTAGGATATCAGAGATTTGTGAACACCATGGGTTCCAGCTGCCAGCGATGACTACTATTCATTATGGAAACCTTTCAGGGTTGACGCTTCCTGTGTAACATGGGTGCTCAAGTGAGTGTGCTGCCAGCATCGCCTATTGATGAGAAGGCAAAAAGCCTCACTGGAGGCCACCCATGCCAGCGGGATCCAGACTTGCGGGACATGACAGGTGACTCTCTGCTTCAGTGGGCATGTTATACACGGGACTTCGTACTGGCTAAAGGGTCTAGACCTCTACTCGGCGCAAATTTTCAGTCTGGTCAGAAACCATTTGTGGATGTTAAGAATGGCTGGCTTGTGGATGTCCAGGACTTTGGGTTGTTACCATGTCCCCCCAGTAAGATCCCCACAATGACTCTGTCAAGCACATACACCACCATATGTGAGTTTATTCAACTGCTGGGTGAGTTCCCAAACCTCACCAAGCCCACATTCTCCACTACAGTAACAAAACATGGGGTTGAGTACCACATTCCCACAACTGGCCTGTCAGTCCATCCCAGCACATGTAGACTGGACCTTGAAAATCTGGCAACTACGAAGGTTGAGTTTGCCAACATAGAATGCCTCAGCATTATATGCTGGTTGAATAGCCCCTGGGCCGGGCTTCACCCCTCTATATGGTCCCTAAGTGCGTTGATGATTACTGACACGTTAATGAGTCCACCACCCCCAATCATTACCTGGTCACATCCAGGATTTTTCAATGTGTTTAGCCAGAAAGTTAATATTTTTTTTTCCAAATTCAATCTAGTTAGGGGCTATCATCAGATGCCTGTGTGCTCGGAGGACATACCCAAAACAGCTATGATAACCCCGTTCCACTTTTTTGAGTTTCTGCATATGCCGTTTGAAATGAAAAATGCAGCACAGACTTTCCAGCAGCTGATGGACTCTGTGTTAAAAGACTTAAAATTTTCTTTTAGCTTACCTAGATGGCATACATGTTGCAAGTGCATCCAAATCTGAACACATATCTCATCTCCTCACACTTTTTGAGCACTTAAGCCAACAGGGTTGATCATCAACCCTGCTAAGTGCCAGCTTGCATTGTCAAACATTTACTTTCTCAGCTATCGCATCTCCACAGGAAGTGTGAAACCCCTCCCATCAAAAGTAGGCACTATTATGGATTTCCCACTACCCTGCACTACAAAAACTCCACAAGAGTTTTTTGGTATGGTAAATTTCAATCACTACTTCATTCCACAGGTTGGTGAACTTATGCTACCCTTGTATAGTGTGCTTAAAGGTCAAGTGCTTGAGAGGACATGACCAGGGCATTTGATAAGCTCTTTCTAAGTCGACCCTACTGACGTACCTGCTCCCAACACACTCATAGCCATTACTACTGACACCTCAGACTATGCTGTGCATGCTGTGCACTAACAGTTAGCTGAAGGTGAGTGACAGACACTCGCCTTCTTCAACCAGGAGATCCGCACCATCCCCACTCCCCCGAGAGGAAGTACAGCCCACGTGACCATGAGCTTTTTGGTCTCTATCTAGCTGTCTGACGTTTTTGTTTTCTTCTAGTTGGTTGCCATTTCACAGTGTTCCTTAACCACAAACCCCTCATGCACGCGATGGCCTAAATAGACCCTTAGTCTGCATGGCAGCAACACCACTTGGCCTACATATCCAAGTTCACAACTGACATACAACATATCAAGGAGGAAAATATGGTTGATTGCCTCTCAAGGCCAGCCATTGAAGCCACACACATAGGAGTTGACTATTCCAGAATGGCTGCCGACCAAGTTTCTGACCAAGAGGTCCAGGTTTACTGAACAGCAGATTTGGGCCTGCGTTTGGCTGATATTAAGCTCAGGGAATCTGTGATTTATCTCAACAGCTCACCTTCGCCCCATAGTGTCCGCAAACTGGAACCTGACTGCTTTCGACTCCATATCTGGGCTCTTGAATCTGGGCCAGAAGGCCTCATAGAAATTGGCTGCACTAACATTTGTATGAGATGGCTGCAGAAAAAAAAACATGCATGATTGGAGTGCAGCCTGTGTGGAGTACCAGTGGGCACAAATTAACTGTCATGTTCAGGTGCCATTGCCACCTCTTGAGGTCCCTAGGTAACGGTTTGACCATGTCAATGTGGACATTTTTGGTCCTCTTCCCCACCCTCAACATCATTTCATCCACCTCCTTACCATGGTGGACTGTCCCACCAGGTAGCCAGAAGTCACCCCTCTAGCATCAACAAAAGCTGCAGACCTGGCTCAGACATTCATCAGCACTTGGGTCGATATTTCCTCTGACTGCGGTCCCCAATTCATTTCAGACCACTGGGCTTCAATGGCCCGGAACCTGGGTGTTAGGCTACATCACAACACAGCGTATCACTCGCAGTCCAATGACCTATGTGAACAGTTTCACTGCTCCTTAAAGGTTGCTCTCTGGGTTTCTGTGACTGATGAATGTTGGCATGATCATCTCCCATGGGCCATGCTGTGGTTCAGGACTACTCCAAACAAGGGCCTGCAGTCGTCTGCGGCTGAGTTGGTATACAGACAACCTTTACAAATGCCAGGTGATTTCATTCCTGACAACACAACCTCCTGGTCAGCCTCTCAGCAGCATTCCACCCTCCTCAGTAAATTCAATTCCTTTTCACCTATTCCTACCTCCCATTGTGGCATACAGCACTCTTGGATTCCTACTGACCTAATTCTTCCTCATTTGTTTTCATCCACAGCACATCAACAGCCCCATATGCCCTCTTATATTGCCCAATTCTGCATTTTGGAAAGGGGAGAAGAGACTTTTATCCTAGAGAAGAGGGGGTAAACCTGAACATATTTTGATAGATCGCCTTAAACTGGCCCACCAAGATTTGGAGTATTCTGCTGCCATAGCCCCTGGCACCACAACATGATTACGAGTGTGTCAATGCACTTCTGGATGAGCCAGAAGCATCTGCAGTTTGTTCACCCATGGAATATAGGACCCGAGCTGGGCAACTCATCTGAGCTTCAGCCAGGTTCACATCACAATGCTGGTTATAGTGAATTCTGAAATTCTTAGCCGGGGGGGGGGGGGGGGGTGGTGGCGGTGTGGTGGTAGTGCCTGTGTAGGGGATGTAATTGGGAGGAATGTACATAATTCACAACCACTGAAATGGAGTTGGGGTTTTACTTTAAGAGACTGGTCTGATGTGATGATGTTATTATGTAAAGATTTCTAGTGCACTTTTGTGTTTAGGTTTTGGAGTTCAATAAAATGCGTTATAGGCTTTATTAAACATAAAATACCTCACTTCATTTTATTTGCATAAACCTACAACCTCACACTTCTGAATATTAATCCTCATTTGTTGTTCCTTGACCTATTCACTTAGTCTATCTACATCTTGTAGAATCACTGTATCCTTATTACAACATGCCCTTCCAACTATTCTTTCATCAATTATTAAAATAGTTCCAGGGATGAAGACACTTAAACTGGAGAAGCTGTTGTTGCAAGAGATCTTGATAAAAGTAAATTCATTAAGGGTTCAGACAGAGAAGAGAGGGTCTGTTCCTATTGACTAAAGGGAGGAGAGCCAATAGACATAAGAATGAATACAAACGGTAAAGGAAAGAACAACTACAGGAAGAAATCATTTATGTAACTCATGACTGAGGTCTGGAATGCACTGCATGAGATCATGATGAAAACATTCATGCAGCATTCTCAAAGGAGCTGGTGTGATATCTGAAAGGAATGAATGAATGAATGTAATT
Source organism: Hypanus sabinus (assembly GCF_030144855.1). Taxonomy (NCBI): domain Eukaryota; kingdom Metazoa; phylum Chordata; class Chondrichthyes; order Myliobatiformes; family Dasyatidae; genus Hypanus; species Hypanus sabinus. The sequence goes on along the minus strand of NC_082719.1, from coordinate 57,239,891 downwards.
TTATTTTTCAGTCAGTACACTTTTATGCAGCACCATAAAAGTGGAGTAGAAAATTGTTCTAACACAAAACTAACTTCATGATATTACAATCATCAGTCAAAATACGTGATTCTTTGACTGATGTTTGAATTTTAAATAATAAGCACATGTGGCTAACTAGGCTTTGAGTTTTATTACAAATGTTATCAACGTGAAACACTAACTTTGCTCTTTGCTCTCATCAGAGATATTGCCTGATCTGCTGATTATCTCTTGTATTTATTGTTTTTATTCATCTCAAAAAGCACTTTAAATGCTAGTTTTGATATGCTCAGTCAGATTTCAATCAAAAACATGTTGTAGAAAAACACCTCTCAAATTACAGGCTCCACAATTAACTAAAAATAACATCCTTGTTAAAGAAGATGCTCATAATATAAAATACTTTAACTGCCCTGTGGTATCAATTTGGAAAAAAATATGGCGTAAATTGGAATCTGAGAGATGGTATTGAGGAGTCATAAAAGACCTTAAGTGAAAAGGACAACAACCATTCTTGAGAATTTAAAGTATGCTTGCCTCAATTCAGTCAATTATATTAGTTCTGTTTCTTTGACAGTTTCAAATGTTCTTAAACTTAACTTTCACATGTCTCATTCTCTGAATTTTCATCCCTTTAAACTTAAAAGAACTAACTCCTAACTTCATTTCATTGTGAGAGTAGAGCCAAAGGTACTGCACTCTTGTACCAGTGTGATACTTTCTGATTACCTTGCACCTTTGAATGAAGTCTTATGCAGCCAAGTTAAGATAATCTTTGTGTCCAACCTCACAAATATTATCATTAAGGTTTATACTGTCCTTTGTATGATTGGTTCTAACTTTGCCATCAATTACAAGCAACTGTGTATCATCTTTATTGACATCTTGCTATTTCCTCATACTAAAATTTTAGCTCATACTTATTAAAAGCATCATATATAATCTCTTGAAACTGGACATGCAAACTGGGTCCAGAAAAATAGGATGAAGGAAGAAAAGGGCCTAAGGAAGTAAATTAATTAAAAAAAAAGAACTTTTGTTGACTGATAGCTGGCAGTTTGATGGGGGCTGTCAGCAATCAGCCATTTGTGCCTCAGGAAATCTCTGTCAAGCACAGCCTACCAAAACAGTCCACTGAATCCAGCAGTGCAGCAGTGACTCCCTGAGGATTGTTAACTTTATACAAGGGTGCACTTAAATTGGAATGTCTGTCCCATTAAATAATATATTGTACATACAAATATTTATTTAAACTTTAAAATATTTTACATTTTTAAAATGATTTAAATCTTCTTCAATAATTTTTAAAGATCTCTTAGACATTTAAGATTACATTAAAAAGCCTTTGAGGCCTATAAATTTTCCATACTGAGTCTGCTGGTGCGGACTCAGATTGTTTAGCCCTCTGAATGGGAATGTTTAAGTGCAGTCAGCTGATTACAGCAGTTGGCAATTCAGGTCTGGTATGATTTGGTTAACATCTCATCTAGGGGGCAAGGATGAATATTGGTCCTCCTCCAGGCCTCAACAGAAAAGCTTTGACTTCGCCTGCCCTCTCGCAACAACAACCCTTCTCCATAAATGACAGACTTCTAGTACCTAGAATTTTTGCACCTTCCATGCAGAATCAATTTACTAGCCAACTATCACTTTCCAAATGGACAGCTCAACTTGGGCATGATGATGAGGTGCATAAATTAATGAAAAAATGTCATCTCTAAGGCAGGTCATTTTAATTCCCATATTTCTCATATTTTCTTATGGCAAAGATTAAGCCGATTTGGGCTATTTTGCTTGTGTCAGGTCTAAGAACAACTTGCCAATCAACGTAAACCAGTCAAATGTTGGAGAGCACACTTTCAGAGGTCAAATTCTGTTACAACATATCTTAAGAGCATTGATATACAGAGGGATCTTGGGATACGTCCATAACTGCATGAAAATGGAACAGATGATGAGGGAAGTGAAAATTGTGCTTGATATGCTTGTCTTCATAGGCCAATATATTGAGTATAAGAACTGAAATTCCATGTTGCAGTGTGGTACAAACAATTAGTTAGATCACAATGACAGTACTGTGTATATTTCTGGTCACCACACTATACGAAAGGTGTTTGCAATTGAGAACATATAAAAGAGATTCATTAGATACTCTGGAATGGGGAGCTATAATAATGAGAGATTGGATAACCTCAAAGTTCAAAGTAAAATGATCAAGCTATACATGTTACCATACACTATCTTGATATTCATTTTCTTGCAGGCATTTACAAGAAAATAAATAAAGACTGATAAATAACTTGTGTGCAAAAGAAGACAAAATGTGCAAATAAGTTGTAAAAAGTCTTTGAAAGCAAGTCTGTATGTCATAGAATCAGTTCAGATGATGATGATTGAAGTTAGCTACTATTTCAGGAGCCTGATGGTGGTAGGGTAATAACTGTACCTGATTCTTTCTTTGGTCTTTTCTGTTCCTGGGCATTGGTGTTTACTTGCTAGGCCATAATGTCAACATTTGCATCTATAGAAGATTGTTCAGGTTTTTGCTGACATTCCAAACCTATTCAAACTTCCAAGAAAATAGTAATGCTTTATTTACGTGATAGTCCCAGGACAAATCCTGACAAATGCTGACAAAAAATTATAGCCACTGACTCTTCACATCTGTTCCTTCAATGACTCTGGATTTGTTTTCACTGAAATGTTGAAAGATGAGGGTCACAGATAGGATAGATAGACCTTTTTTACCAGAGCAGAAGAGGGCTACAACCAGAGGATACAGGTTTAAAATAAGAAGGGCGGTTTAAAAAAGATCTGAGGCTACGTTTTTACCACATAGCGTGGTAAATATCTGCAACAAGCTGCCAGAGTGCATAGTGGAAGCAGATATAATTACAAAATTTGAAAAGTGTTTGAACAGTTCATTGGATAGAAAAGGCATAGAGGGCTACAGGCTGAGGTTGAGAAAATGGGAATGACATAGATAGACAAAAGTGATGGCATGAATGAGGTGTAACCTATCCTCTCTCACTTGATCCTTAATTTCCCCAATTCTCCTACAGCCTACCTAAATAAGAATTTTTTTTTTAATTGCCTGTTTCTCATCTCAAGATCAGAATCAGACATGTAAACAAAATCAGAAGCAAAGATGTATAAGATGATGAGAAACATTGATCGTGTGGATAGTCAGAGGCTTTTTCCCAGGGCTGAAATGGCTAACACATGAGTACAGAGTTTTAAGGAGCTTAGAACTAGGTACAGAGGAGATGTCAAGGGTAAGTCTTTTACGTAGACAGTGATGAGTGCATGGAATGGGCTGCCGGCAACGGTGATGGAAGCGGATACAATAGGGTCTTTTAAGAAACTCCTGGATAGGTACATGGAGCTAAGAAAACTAGAGGGCTATGGGTAACCCTAGGTAATTTCTAAAATAAGTACATGTTCAGCACAGCATTGTGGGTCGGACCTGTATTGTGCTGTAGGTTTTCTATGTTTCTTTCTACTCTAATAGCAATGAAAAATCTAACCAAATTATTATGACATATTTAATACCAAATAAAACTCACTTCATCCAAATGTGAATATATTATGTTAAATTCAGTGAATTTTTGCTCATGGTCAATTTCTAAAACAGACATTTGCTACAATGAGTATCAATCAAGGCATAAACCTGCTCAGACTCTGACTGATATGCAACCCTGTGTGAAGGGTGACTGTTGCAATAGCAATATCAGGGTAAAAAATAAGTAAATGTTTTGTATTTGTGAGAGGATGTGATTTTCAGAGACAAATTCAAAAATAACCCAGTGGAACCCTTTCCACACATCTCCTCTGTTTCCCAGACTGCTGTTTTCTCCTCCATCACTTCAAAAAAGAAGAGAGTTCCAGTGGTCCTCACTTTTGTAGAATACAACCTTTCCTACCACTATCCAGAGACATAAATAGTCCTTCCAGGTGAGGCAAAGATTCACATGCAGTTCCTCCACCAACTTTATCTATTGCATTTGGTGCTATTATACACCAGGGAGATGAAGAGCAGATGAAACAAGCAGTTTGTCAAGCACCTGCTCTCTGCAACTATCCCAAGCTCCCACTCGCATGCCATTTCAACACCTCTTCTCATTCAAACACCCATCTCTTATTGGTCTTTTCCATAGCCAGGTTGAGGCACAATGCAAACTTAAATAACAGCACATCATATTCCTTCAGGTCATTTTCAGCTAACCCAGAGTTTTTCTCTTTCTTTCTCCTTCTGATCTATTCCTGATTCTCCCATTTCTACTCTCTCTCACATACCCCAACTTAATACCTCAACATTCATTCTTGTCCTCTATACCTTCTGATTCCACCCACTACCTACAGATTTAGCCCATAGGACTTGCCTCCCCATCTGGTTGTGTATGTTCTTCATTTCACCCTTAATGAAGTACATTAATTATCAAGTACATTTAATATCGAAGAATATATAAATTATACAAGCTAGAGATTTGCTTGCTCACAGGTAGCCACAAAGCAAGAAACCTGAAAGAACCCAATTTAAAGACAACAAGGAATAAAAATTAAAATAAAACACCAACATTTGATGTGCAAGAGAAAAAAATACAAATCATGCAAACAATTGAAGTGAACAACATTCTGAATGGAGAATGAGTCCTCAGGTCCAAACCCTGGAGCAGCTTGGAGTAGGCCCAAACCCTCGCTTATAAGATCAAATTAGTGGGCACAGAACACAGCAGCCAGGGCATCTTCATAGCCTCAGCAACATAGAGAAGACCATTGCAGAGAATGAGTAAAATTGGCACTCATCCCAACTGACATCCTGTCTTTTCCGTTTATCTGAGCTGGCCTTTAACTTGACCCAATGACAGAAGAGCTTCCATACCTTGGAGAGAGGAGTGATCATCACAAAGAACAGGCAAAATTGACTCTCGTCTCCAATATGCGCCAGTGTTTAAATTGTCTAAACAGCATATTGTATCTCACACTAGGGCCCATGTCCCGCTGCTACAAAAGGCCCTGGGCCTGGACAACGCAGCCCTGTGACTCACTCCAGGCCCAGATTCCAATGCCCAGCTCAAAACCACTCTCAAACTCTTCAGATCAACTGGGCACCCAGAGCAATCCAACCTTGCATCTGGGCCAGTTGTACAAGCATCAAGATCGAATCTCCTCTGCCCGGTCCTTGACTTCTCCTTGCAGTGCCCAGAGCGATTCAATCTTGCTCCTGGGCCAGCTGTATGAGGATTGGATCTCCAGCTGTATCAATTTATCTCCCAAACTCAACTCGCCATTGCTTGCCTCTTCACTGTTTGTGGCAATAATTTAGTGCAATATACCTCAGAAAAAGTATTTTTAGTTGGATTTCTTAGCTTTTTGACTACCAGGAAGCTGTTGCACATGTTCTGCTGCAGCATCTTAACTGTAATCAATGCCTATTTTCACTTTCTTTAACTCATCAAATTCTAACCAGTAGTCATTGCGTCCCTGCTTATCAGTTCCCAGCCTCTTTCTACATCTTCACCCTCCTCTTTATTCGCTGTCTATTTGCATCTAACACAGACCCACCTCTGTACCCCATCTCTACTGCTCTTTCTCCTCCCCCTAGCTTTTTACCATCATTGTTGCTCACCTATCAGCTAGCAGCTGCTGATTCAGTGTCAGCCATCTGTTTCCCCTCTCCTCTTTATACAAGTCATCGTGCCACTCTACTCTCAGTCCTGATATAGGGCATCCACCTGAAACATCAGCAATTCCTCTCTCCCCATGGATGCTGCCCACTGAGTCCCTCCAGCAGCTTCTTTTTCCCACAAAAATAATCAATGAGATCCTAAAAAATGAAGCACTGTCACCATTAACAAAACTTTCATAAACAGTTGTAATAATTAAACAATATTAAGGTAATTTGAATACATACCAGAGCAGCCATGGCCCAACCGGTTTTGTTATAGATAAATTCCAGATTATTTCTCCGCAAATACAACAGTCCTCCTACGAGTGAAACAAGGAGAGCCAAGGCAATGGTGCCTGAATAGTTAGGAGGTCTAAACACACGAATCTGTAAAACAAATAAATATATCCCCAAATCAAACTGTCATTTATCTTGCTGTTTATGTTAAATGCAATTGATATAACTAGAGGGTGACACAGTGGTGCAGCTAGTAGAGCTACTGTTTCAAAGCTGTAGTGATCCAGATTTACTGTAAAACTATTTGTCCAGAGTCTGTACATTCTTTCTATGACTATGTGGGTTCCCTCTGGGTTCTTCATCTTCTGCACAGAAGTGTGCAGACTGGTAAGTTAAAATTGGCTATTGTTGGTAGATTGCTTCTAGTTTGTAAGTGAATTGTAGCATTTGGTACAGAATGTGGGATAAACAGAATGATGTCAGGGTAGGATTAGAGGAAACATAGTTCGCCAAAGGCTAGCACAAACTCAGTGGCACAAAAGGCCTGTTTCTGTGCTTCTCTGTGGTGCTATGATTCTATGGAAGTACAACTTAGAATGCAGGTTCCTGAAAAGATCACGAATGTAGTTTGTATATTGCGATATCAACAAGGTACACCAGCTGTTCCAATTCCAATTTTATTTTGAAGTTTTGAAATCTATGGAAGCTCTTTTGACAATTGGTATCTGACTTAGGAACATCCAAAGTATATTGTGCACCTTTAAAAAAAGAAAAATAACTGCAGGTATTAGACACTTAAAATAATAGAAAATGATGGAAACACATAGTAGGTCAGGGAGTATCTGCTGAATGACATTTGATGAAGCCTCTTCAACATGAAAATTAACTCTGCAATTCTTCCCAAGAATGCTGCCTGACCTAATAAAATGTTTCCAGTACTTTCTGCTTATTTTCTGAAAAGGAACTTGTTTCTGGTGTATTTTCCCCATGGGATCAAATTAATCTGACCATATTACTTCCAATATTCTACTGCAAACTTTTTATGTCAGAATACTGGCAAGATTTGAAGACAGAAATTAATCTTAGTCCCTTGTGTCAGAGAATTGTAGCTATGAATGAATGTTGTTTACTAATGTGAGAAAAAAATTGACTTCACAATAGAGCTGTATATATATATCTAGCACTTCAAAGAACAAGAATGACTTTTCACCCATTCTGTTTAAAACCCAACTTTACACTTACACATGTTAGTATACAAATGATTCCATATTCAAATAACGCTGCATTAGGTCAACAGAGAAATAAAAATTATTGAACCTACCAAATATTGTCATGTTAAGATGATAAGCAAGAAAACAAGCATTGTAAAAAAATCAGCAGATGTAGAAGTTCACATAAATTAACAACATTGAAAGTGAAGCAAGAATACTGTTAGAATAAATCCAATGTAACTGTTAATATTTCCAAGAACTTACATGGACATCAGTTCGGTCAGCAATCCACTTTGCAAGCTGTTCAGCTGCAAATCCAATTCGCTGGAGATCAAAGGTGTCAGCTCTCTTGGGTTTGCCTTTTGGTGGAAAATGCATGAATGTGGGAGCAGAGTTCATATTTAACTGCAAAACCAAGCAAATATTGCCTGAAGATGTTAATTCAATTTCCATAATATTGTGCATAAAACATTTATTTAATTTTAAGCTTATACTTTTTATTTATTTTATAAAATATGAGTATTGGTTACAACACTAGTAGTTATTGTCTAGTTGTTCTAAATAAGTTATTCCTCTAAATCCACTTTTATTTTCCTGTTTTATTCTTGGCACAGTATTGAACTCAAAGTGAACAGAGCAATGTCCAACCTGCTCTCTCTTCTGGCTGGTATTAATAAGCTCCAGATCAATAGTGACTTAAGGAGATAATGGAGAATTGGACACCCCTCTAAAATCTGAGTGCATAACTGAATTCAATTTTTCTTCTATAGCCAAATTAGTGTCCCTTTATTTTGTCGTAGAATTATAGAAAAGTACAGCACAGAAAAAGGACCTTTGGCCCACCTAGTCCATGCCAAACCATTTACCTAGTCCTATCGATCTGCACCTCGACCATAGTCATCCATACCCTTACTAATCATGTTCCTATCCAAACTTCTCTTAAACATTAAAATCAAGCTCACATGCACCACTTGCACTGGTAGCTCGTTCCACACTCTCACAACCATCTGAGAGAAGAAATTTCCCTTAAACCTTTCATCTTTCACCCTCAATCTATGACTCTAGTTGTAGTACTAAGTTTCATTGGAAAAAACCTGCTTGCATTTACCCTATCTATCCTGCTACTTATTTGAGATGAGGTGCATTTTCTTTAGCCAGAGAACAGTGGATTTATGGAATTCTTTTCCACAGGCAGCTGTGGAGGCCAAGGCTTTATGTATATTTAGGGCAGAGGTTGATAGATTCTTGATTGGTCAGGGCATGAAGGATTATGGGGAGAAGACAGGAGATTGGAGTTGAGAAGAAAATTGGATCAGCTATCATGAAATGGCAGAACAGACTTGATTGGCCAAATGGCCTAATTTTACTCCTATATCTTATGTTTTTATGATCTTAACTCAGTTTTAGTCCTAACCCTTGGTGTTGTTTGTATGAAGTTTGCACATTCTTTCTGTGATTGTCTGGGTTTCCTTCTGGTGTTCTGGTTTCCTCTCAAACCCAAAGATATGTGGGTTACTATGTTAATTAGCCACAGTAAATAAATAAGTGTACAGTACTATGTAAATGTCTTAGGCACATATATATAGCTGGAAAGCCTAAGATTGTAGTAATTTTATGTATTGCATTGTACTGCTGACAGAAAAAAATCAAATTTCAGGACATCTGTGAGTGATGATAAACCTGATTCTGATATGGTTTCTACTGTGGACTGAATGTGGGCGGGGACAGAGAGAGGGGAGGTATGGTTTGGAAAAGGGAAAGAAGGAGGAGAGGGAGTGGAAGCTCCAGAGGGACATTCTGTAATGATCAATAAACCAATTGTTGTAATCAAAGACTTTTCCTGGTGTCACAGGTTGGGTTTGTCTGCACCTGTGCAGACCCTGCCCTGACACTCTTTTTCTGCCACCTATCCCACAATCCTCCAGCAGCATCCGACCATTACCATTCCAACAGCCTCTGCTTCCGCCAGATTTACAAACTCACTCTCTGCTCCACATTGACAAATACAGTACTGTGCAAAAGTCTTAGGCACCAGAACCATATATATATATGTGTCTAGGACTTTTCCGCAGTACTAATTGTGTTAGCTAGAAATTATGGGTATGTACAGAAATAGGTTGTAAGTATAACCGGTAGGAAATATGATTGCTCTATTAGCCAGTGTGATGACACAAAGGTTGGGGGTGATGTGGATAGTGTGGAGGGCTGTCAGAGGTTACAGCGGGACATCGATAGGATACAAAACTGGGCTGAGAAGTGGCAGATGAATTTCAACCTAGAAAAGATTGAGGTGCAAACACGAGAAAATCTGCAGATGCTGGAAATTCAAACAACACACACAAAATGCTAGTGGAACACAGCAGGCCAGGCAGCTTCTATAAGGAGAAGCACTGTCAATGTTTTGGGCTGAGACCCTTCGTCAGAACTGAGGTGGGTCAATTTGGTAGGTCAAGTATGACGGCAGAATATGCGAGGGGTGATTGATATGTTCGTGGCCTAAGGTAGAAGGAGTCAATTTTATAAAACATAGCACATTTATTTTTCAACATAGTCCCTTCCTACATTTACACACTTAGTCCAGCGGTCATGGAGCATACGGATCTTGGACCTCCAGGAAGTGTCCACAGCAGGGGTGATTGATAACTTTGTGGCCTAAGGTAGAAGGAGAAGAGTTATACAGCTCTCTTTATATGCACATGTAGGTCAACTCTTTGAGTGATTATGCAGAAAGTTTGGTTAATAACTCATCAGTTAATAACTCAGCGGGGTGATTGATGTTTGTGGCCTAAGGTAAAAGGAGATGAGTAATTAACTTCAAACTTTCTGCATAATCACTCAAAGAGTTGACCTGCATGTGCATGTAACGAGAACTGTATAACTTACCTCCTACCTTAGGCCACAAACATATCAATCACCCCTCGTAGTATTAATGGGAAGACTCTTGGCAGTGTGGAGGATCAGAGGGATCTTGAGGTCCGAGTCCATAAGGACACTCAAAGTTGCTGCGTAGGTAGATTGTGTGGTTAAGAAGACAGACGGTGTATTGGCCTTCATCAATCGTGTGATTTAGTTCAAGCCACGAGAGTTAATGTTACAGCAATATAGCACCCTACTCAGACTCCATTTGGAGTAATGTCACCTCACTGGTCAGAGTACCTGGTCACCTCACTGCAGAAAGGATATGGAAACTATAGAAGAGTGCAGAGGAGATTTACGAGGATGTTGCCTGCATTGGGGAGCATGCCTTATGAGAATAGGTGGAGTGAACTTGACCTTTTCTCCTTGGAGTGGCAGAGGATGAGAGGTGACCTAATAGAGGTGTATAAGATGATGAGAGGCATTGATCGTGTGGATAGTCAGAGGATTCTTCCCAGGGCTGAAATACCTAACAGAGGGCACAGTTTTAAGGTGCTTGGAAGCAGGTACAGAAGAGATGTCAGGGGTAAGTAATTTACACACCACCTAAAAATAAATCAGATGAATTTAGATGGGTATCATATGGCCAAATTTTCATTATATTTTGCACATGCACAGTCTTCAATACAAAATGGCCAGCATGAATATCACCCGTTTGTTTTCAACTATTAATTTAATGTTTCTTAACAATACCTTTGCAGCATCAAACACACCTGCCAAGGGATTTGAAATTTAATCATTTTGTTACCAATAAAAATGATGAGAACTTCAGAGCATAACAAAAACTGCACCTGTTGAAATACATCTGCTCCTTCATCATAATCCACCACAGTGAAGAAAAGCTTATTAGAAAATGCAGAGGAATACCGCCATGAATTTGCCAGCACCTGGTATTCTTCATTTGCTTGTCTGTGGTATAAAGAAAAAAGGCCAAATATAAAAATCGATCTCAAATGTGAAAAGTGCACTTAATAATTCACAAAATCTTAATGTACCAAAGGAGGCTTTCTTGACCCATCTTGTGCATGCAACCAAAGATAGACTTAAGGTCTTGTGTGTTGCTGTAGATTTCCAACATCTGCAGAATCTCTTGCATTTAAGACATAAGGTTAATCCCACTTCCCTGCTCCGGGTTGATAACGCTGCAGGTTATCCAAGGAACCAATCGTGTGCTGCATTAGTGTAAGTCTCTGCCACTAGCATCATTTCAGACTCAATTCCAGATATTTAATACTTTTTGAGTGAAGTACGTTCTCCTCCTACTTCCTCTCAGCTCTAGCATTTAACTTGCATCTAATTCTGAGCAGTTTGTGAGCAGTTTTGGGCTTTGTTTCCAGGAAAGGATGTGCTAGCATTAGAGAATGTCCAGAGGAGATGTACAAGAATTATCCTGGGAATAAAAGGAGATTTTGAAGGCTCTCGGCCTATACTTACTGGTGTTTACAAGAACGATGAAAGGATAAAGGGGGATCTCATTGAAACCTACCAAATATTGAAAGCTGAGATAGAGTGGATGTGAACAGGATGTTTCCAAGTGGGAAAGCCTATGGCCAGAGGGCACTGGAAAAGAATAATGTCACTAAAGAACATGAATTTTTTTAGCCAGAGGTTGGTGAATCTGTGGAATTCATTGTCTGAAATGGCTGTGAAGGCCAAGTCATTGGGTATATTCAAAGCAGAGATGGATAGGTTCTTGATTATGCCTGACAGTGCCAACAATCACCGATAGGGTTCAAATCCTGCTGCTGCTTATCAGGAGTTTGCATGTTCTGCCCATCACTACATAGATTTCTTCTAGGTGCTTTAGCTACCTTTCACATTCCAAAGATGTATGTTTAGGGTTAGTGAGTTGTGAGCATGCTATGTTGGCCCCCAAAGCATGGCAGCACCTGCAGGCTGTCCAACACAATCCTTACTGAAATGATTTGATGTAAACAATGTATTTCACTGTATGTTTCAATATACAGGTGACAAATCAAGCTACTCTTTAATCCTTATCTTTAGATTGGTAAATACATCAAAGGTTATGGGGATAAACAGAAGAACAGGGGTGGAGAGGGAAAATAAATCAGCCTCGATTGAATGGCAGAGTGGACCTGATGGGCCAAAAGGCCTAATTGTTTTTCTGTGACATACAGTCTGTCTGTACTAATCTCTCTGCCAACACCTTTTATTTATATTGGCAATGATTATTATAATATTATAAACCTCAGTTAGATGCCGCCTCAGTCTTATTTATTCCATTAAAACCAATTCTAAACAAGATAGCTTCTCCTCATAACTATAACCTCGCAACCCTAATGACCCTACAGATAGGAGCAGATTTAGCTTTGCCATTCTTCATGGTTGATTTATTATCTCCCTCCACCCCATTCTTCTGCCTTCTCCCCATAACTTTTGATTCCCTGATTAATCAAGAACTGACTCAACCTGCAAGTTAATCTTAATGGAATCCAGCACAAGGGCCATTGCACCTCTGGTTTTGGAATTTTCTCCCCATTTAAAAAAATATCTACTCTTTATTCCTTCCACCAAAGTGCATGACATACACTTCCCTACACTATATTCCATGTGCCAATTCTTTTTTTTTTACCATTCAGTCTATCTGTCTAAGTCTTTCTCCAACCCCCTTGGTTCCTCAACACTACCTGTCCTTCCATCTATCTTCGTCTCATCTGCAAACATGACTAGAAACCTATGAATTCTATCATCCAAATCAATGACATACAACATGAAAAGAAGTAATCCCAATACCAATCCCTGCGGAAAACCACTAGTCACTGGCAGCCAACCAGAATAGACCCCTTTATTCCCACACTTTGCCTCCTGTCAGTCAGGCAATCTTCTATCCATGCTTGTATCTTGGGTTCTAATCCTGTTAAGCAACCTCATGCATGACACCTTGTCAAAGGCCTTCTGAAAATCCAAAGAAACAAAATCCACTGGTTCTCCGTTGTCTATCCTGACTATTATTTCCTCAAAGAATTTCAACAGATTTGTCAGGCAAGATTTCCCCTCAAGGAAACCATGCTGACTTTGGCCTATTTTATCATGTGCCTCGAAATACCCCAAAACCTCATCCTTATAATCAACTCCAATATCTTCCCAACCACTGAAGTCAGGCTGACTTGTCTTTGACTTCCTTTCTTCTGCCTCCCTCGCTTTGTGAAGATTAAAGTGATATTTACAAAATTCCAGTCCTCCAGAACCATTCTAAAATCTAGGGATTTTTGAAAAAAATAATTACTCCTGCCTCCACAATCTCTTCAGCTACCTCTTTAAGAACCTTAGGGTGTCGTCCATCTGGTTCAGGTGACTTATCTATCTTTAGACCGCTCAGCTTCCTAAGCACTTTCTCCGTAATAATAGCAACTATACTCATTTCGTCCCCCTGACAACCTCAAATTTCTGGTGTACTGCTAGTGTCACCCTCAGGGAAGACTGATGCAAAATACTTGTTTAGTTTGTCCGCCATTTCTTTGTCCCCCATTCCTACTTCTCCAGCATTATATTCTAGTGGTATAATATCTACTCACCCCTATTTTACTCTTTTTAAACCAAGGGAAAAACATTTTTGGTATCTTCTTTTACATTATTGGCTAGCTTACCTTGAGATTTCATCTTTTCTCTCCTTATGTTTTTTTTAGGTGCCTTCCACTAGCTTTTAAAAGCTTCCCAATCCTCTAAGTTCCCAATAATTTTTGCTATAAGGCTCCTCTTTTTCTTGTATATTGTATTTGACTTGCTTTCTCAATCACAGTTGCCTCATCCTCCCATTAGAATACTTTTTCATCTTTGTGATGTATCTATCCCAGGTCCCCTGAATTGCCCCCAGAAACTCCAGCCGTTACTGCATTGCCAAAATCCATGATAGTGTTCCCTTCCAATCAACTCCTTTCAGTCCTTTGTAATTCCCTTTACTCCACTAAAATACTGATATATCTGACTTTACCTTTTCCCTCTCAAACTGCAGGCTGAATTCCACCATATTAGGATCACTGTCTCTTAAGGGTTCCTATACCTTAAGCTCCCTAATTAAATGTGGTTCATTACACAACACCCAATCCAGACTTACTCTTCCCCTAGTGGGCTCAACCACAAGCTGTTCTAAAAAGCCATTTCATAGGGATTCTACAAATTCTCTCTCTTGGGATCCAGCACCAAGCTGATTTTTCCAATCAAGCTGCATATTGAAATGCCACATGACTATCATAACACTGCCCTTATTCCTTATCTTTTCTATTTCCCGTTGTAACTTATATCCCACATCCTGGCTACTGTTTGGGGGCCTTGTAAATCTCCACTGTACCCTTTCCATTGCTGTCATATCCCTCTTGTTATATAATAATCAAAATTGAATCTCTATCTGAAGCATAATTAATATTTTATTCAGTTGCAGAATTGTTTCTTTGTTCTTGTTTTGTGTGCTGTAACTAATAATGTTCCACTTTCACTAATACACAATTCTTTTGTGTGAAGGTAACAATAAGTTAATCAGAAAACCTTTTCTTAAAAAGTCCTTTCCAACTGCCCTTAATTAATCTGTACATGACTAAACATTGATTTGATCAATTCGTCTGAAATTTTTTCAACAAATTGCCAACTCCCATGTAAGACTGATTTGCTTGTCATAACTTGATCTATTACTTTCATCTTTTTAAACAACAGTGTCACATCAGTAACTTTCCAATGCTTTGTCAGCAAAGGGAATTAGAAAATGTAAATTCGAGGTGATTCTATTTCCTCTCTTGCTTCTGGACTTATTTGGACTTGGCAACTCAATCTATTTTTAAAGATACTATATCCCTGAATTCTTCATTTATCATTTCCAAACATCACTCTTCTTCCCTAATATTGATGCCCGTATTACCTCTCCCTTTTATGAGAGCAGACACAAAGCATTCATTCAGAACTTTACATGTCTTCAGCCTTCACAGTACTGCTGCCATTTTGTTGCCTGAATTGGCCTTCCTTCCTTTTTCTGATCCTTTTTTCCCTTTGTATACATATAAAACATCATTAGGGTTTTCTTGATTTAATCAGTATCTATTCTTCACACACTCACTTTGCATTCTTAATCTCCTCTTTAATTTTGTCCTAGTACACTAATATTTACAATTCATATTCTTTCTAAAAGAATAATTACTATAGATGATGGAAATGCATTGAAGCAGAAAATGCTTCAGGACTCAACAGGTCAGCTGAACCTCTGGAAGAAAAACAATTGACGTTTCAGGTCTATGAGGTCTCATCAGAACAATTCCGATATTTCCCTCAGTTGCAAAGGAACTCTTTCAGCATTTTTTTTCCTTTCTTCTGGCATTTGTGATAAATGAGCTGTAAGATAGTTATGACATATATCCTGCCATAAAGAACTATACTTACAGAGAATGCTCCTCCCCTAAGTTTAATAACATTGTTCATTTTAGAAATCCGCATTCTATTCTACATTCAATTTATTCTATTGCCTTCATGTTAAAAGTAGTAAATTCTGGAACAGCAGGACTCTTCATCAATTCAAATCCCAGAGTGCAACTGTGCAAGTTCTGTTGTTACTTTATAGATTTTATATTAAAAATTGCTCTAAATATCTACTCTAATATATCACTGACAGTATAAATTTACAAGACAAATATAATGCTTGAATCAGTATTATTTTGAGCTTAGCACACCTTTGACTTAGTAATAAATACAATGTTGCAAGAAGCAATATCAAACAAAGTTTAACACAGTCACATCAGATCATAAGAACATAAGAGATATGAGCAAAATTAGGCCATTTGGCTGATTGAATATGCTCCATTTCATCATAGTAGATCCATTTTCTCTCTCTGCCACAATCTCCTGTTTTCCCCCTGTATTCCTTCATGTCCTGACCAATCAAAAATGTGATAAATTCTATCTTAAATATATCACATATATACTGACTTGACCACCACAGTTGCCTGTGGCAACAAATTCCTCACATTCACCATTCTTTGGCTGAAGAAATTCCTCCTCATCTCCATACTAAAAGGCACCCCTCTATTCTGAGGCTGTGTCCTCTGGTCTTACACTCTCCCACCATAGGAAACATCCTCTCCACGTCCAATCTACCAAGGCCTTTCACCATTCGATAGCTGCGATGCAACAGCCGCTTCTCTACACAACCTCCTTACACATCTGGAGAAGCAGGATGCTTATGTGAAAATGATTAAAATCAGGATTTTTCATGAGGTCAGAACTGGAGGAGCAAATGCACCTCAAGGATTATGTGAAATTACAGAAATTGGGAGGTCCATCATTCAGTCTCTTTTGGTTTCCACCCTATTACAGACATTCCCATTAATCTCTCTATCATCCCAATTTTTACCAATGGGTTTTTTTTTAATATTTTGAATCCTCCTAAAAGGTAACTGAGCTGAAATGTTAATTCTGCTGAAGACTTTTGGCCCGAAATATGAACTGTTTATTTCCCTCCATAGATCTTGCCTGCCTGCTGAGTTCCTCCATTATATTATGTGTGTTCCTTAAAATTTCCAGTATATACAGAACCTCGTGTTTATGAAATGTTAATGTTTTTTTCTGCACATATGTTTCCTGATTGAGGGAACTTTTCCAGCTATTTCTGCATTAATTCCATCCAAAATTGCTTTGCTGCTGTTAGCTTAACAAAAATAGTTACAATGCAATAGCTTTCAAAAATAGTGGCATTTCTAGTCAAAACTCATAAGCCATAGACTATCTTGTAAATTTACTTCAGCACATGGAAAACATGCATTGAAATGAGAACAGTTTTTCGAAAAAAAAATCTACATAATACAATGAAATTTTCAAACCAATTAGCAACTAACAAAAACAAAAGAAATCACATGAAATAAATTTTTTGACATATTCTCCTGCCCTATTTCGCTGCTGAGTACATCTGCAGCTCATTTTGCTAGAGGTAGAGAGCTTCAAAATTCAAAGTAAATTGACAAATGAGCAGTCTGACCAAAGTTTCACACATAAAATTTAATATACACCGTATGATGAAATAATTTTAGTTTATCAGATCTTTACAGACCTAAACTTTCAAGACGTTTATTAATTAGTGGTAATTTTGGATTTTTCTCAAGTTTATTTATTCCGTGTGATCTATCTGATAGCACTTGATGAAGCAGCTAAATTAATTTGCAGTGATTCATTGGTAGTGCACTAAATCAATGTCTATTTCTTCATGCAGCAAATACCCTGTATCAGCAAAGGTCAAGTCCTTGCTCTGGATCAACCCCTACTAATTTTTTCTTGGAGCTGGAGCAATAGAATTTTGTGTGTACATTTAGCTTGAATAGATACATTTCAAAAGTTGATGAAAGAATATTCCAGATTCTGGAGTCCTAAAGTTGAACAGAAACATCCCAGAAGTTTCAACACATTAGGCAGCATCCAATAGCTCACCAATGGCCTTGACAAAAGCTACCCACAAAGATCTAAAAATCTCAGTTCTGTGGAATTGACCTTTTGTCACGTTTGTTACTGTCAGACGTTTGTCGCGGGGCATCTTTTGGAACAGAAAATAGTGATATCAAAAGGCAGACTGAGCAGGAATTCACACAAATATTACACCAAGATTTAAAGTGCTTTTTTTTTAAAGGTAATTAAATATTTGACACACAAATAAGGTAAAGGTTAAAACAAATTCACAGTGTACAAGACATCAGTGAGGCTGTTTTTTTGAGTACTGTACAAAGTTCTTTGCATCCTTCTATAGGAAAATGTCATTAAACTGCAAAAGGTGCAAAAAGATTTATAATTATACTATATGACTGAGATATTTTTAGAAATATCTGAGAAATTAAAAATGTTCTATATTGGCATATTTAAGGTGAATTATATCTGGTTTAAAAAAACTATTAAATCTCACTCAATAAACCAAAACATTTCAGGGCTTTTACAATGAAGACAGTTCAAGATAGTTGATCTTTCCAAAATTCACAGCATTTTGCTCATGAAGCTGGAAAAAATGATTCTGATAAAGATGAAATGTGGCCTCAGTGGAGCTGAACTGAACAATGTTACCGAGATACAACCAACATGGCATGATTTAGTGAGCAAATGCACTGGATGAATGGATTTGCTAGGTAGTGACTAGACAGTGCTTGACAATGATTAAAGGAATAAATAGAAATACTATCATTCACCCTCTTCCGCAACTTATGATGGCATAATTGTCTGAAATAAGTAAAGCAGTACCCAAATGGACTGGTTTCATAGATGTGACTGTGCTGTAACATCAGATAAATAATTAAATAAAAGTTGCATAGGTTGGATAGAGTGGAAGAGGTTACTTTTGGCATTTCTAAACCCAAACATTAAGAAAAAGCTACAGTCTGGTGTCACTGGTGAGATAAGTACTTACTTAAAAGCAGAATTCATGAGAATTGGGGTAGGGTGTGGTGGCAGAGGAGAGTGTGGTGCCGCAGAAGCCCTAACAAAGTACTGGCAAGAAGCAAGGGATCAACCAGAGACCTATTTGAATAGGCTATGGATGTATTATCATGTGACATATAACTCAAGACAATGGAATCATCTGATAGGAGATGATCTAATGATGACTAAGAATGCAATCACAATTCAATATGAGTTTACAAATGAAAAGTGATAGCAATCTTGCTTTTTAAACTATCCAAGCAAGAGATGATTGAGTAATACAGAAAAAATGCTGGAGGAACTCAGCAGGCTTGGCAGCTTCTATGGAAAAGAGTAAACAGTCAGGGTTTCAGGCCAAGACCCTTCATCAGGACTGCAGAAAAGAAATGAGACGTAGAGTAAGAAGGTGGGGGGATGGGAGGGAGAATAGCATGGCAGTAGGTGATTGGTGAAACCATGAGCGGGGAGGGGAGAAGGAGAGAGCTGGAAAGTCGATTAGTGAAAGAGATTAATGGCTGGAACAGGGAGAATCCAATAGGAGAGGACAGAAGACCATGGAAGGCCACACTGGGAGCCTCCAGTAGATGATCCCCACAAACTCACTGGTGGTGCTGCCTCACCTGGAAGGTCTTTTTGGGGCCCTGAAGTGAGAGAGAAGGTGTAGGGGCAAGTGTGGCATTTGTTTCACTTGCAAGAATAAATACCTGGTGGGAGATCAGTGGGGAGGGACAAATGGATAAGAGAGTTGCATAAGGAATAATTTCTGAGGAAAGCAAAAGGTAGGGAGGAGGGAAAGGTGTGCTTGGTAATACAGCACAGAGAAAAGGCATAGTAACAGGCCCTTCCAACCCAACAAACCTACATTGCCCCATTACATCCGTGTAGCCAATTAACCTGCTTACCTACATTGGAGAAAAACGAAACACCTGGAGGAAATTCACTCAGTGTAAATTCACTCTCTGTAAGGAGAATGTATAAACTCCTTACAGACCAGAGCAGAACTGAACCCTGGTCACTGGTGTTATAGTGGTGTTATGCTAACTGCTATGCTGCTGTTCCACTCCAATTTGAAGTTTGGTAAAAGAAGACCTCAATAAAGCAAAGGGTTAAGACAGGGGTGGGCAAACTTTTTGACTTGTGGGCCACAAAGGGTTCTAAAATTTGACAGGAGGGCCGGACCAGGAGCAGATGGACGGAGTATTTTGGTAATACACCTCATAAGAGAAAATAAAATATCATGGGATATGTAGAAAACATGTGCTTTAATTTCAATTGAAAATGAACAAATGCATTACAACAAACTATCTGTCTTTGAAGTCCCATGGTATTTAGCTATTTATTGAAATGACTTTTAAAACACTGAAAATTAAATGAATAAAATACAGCTTTTTTTAATAGTAACAGTTATTATTTTAAAGCACTGAAAATTCTGTTATCCTTCAAAATATTATCATCATCACTCTCCTCCTGACTGTCTTTATTTCAAAAACGGTAGGAGATGCAGGTCTACTTGTCCTGCTCCTTCTTATTCAATTGTCCCCTGTGCCAAAACTCAACAACGACCAGCACAAGGAAAGAACAGTGACAGCGCGCCAGTATGCGGAGCGCGTTATTTGATCTGGAGCGCATTTTTTATTTTGAGAACGTACGTGCACCTGCGCACTACTCATGTCCATCACTTAACAGAAATGACATGTAACATGTAAGGCTTATTGAAAAAAAATATTTTCAAATGCATTTTTTACATAACACAACGAAGAAACTTATTTTTAATTTCAGTGGGAACAGTGTTGTTGGTCTCTCTTTTTAGCCAGCGCATCAAAGTCTGGATTTAGTTTTGTTGTGGCAATTCTCAGGATGGATCTGAGGTGTTGGTCAGTTAACTTGGATCTGTGGCTGGCTTTGTTGATGTTCGTGACGCTGAACGCCTGTTCACACAAGTAGGTCGAGCTGAACAAAGAGTAAAGCGCAAATGTGGAGTAATACGCTGCACCTCAACAAAGGTCAATGTATATAGAGTGAGTCATCTATTGGGAAAACGCCAGAATTGCGGGGAAAAAACGTTAACAAGGTTTATTAATATAATTTCATCAAGTTCTGCAGGCCGGATTAAAAAGCTTAACGGGCCGCATATGGCCCCCGGGCCGTAGTTTGCCCATGCCTGGGTTAAGATGTCAGTGATAGCTTGAAAAAATGACAGGACAAAATACTAATTGAAAAATATGAATTGACTAAGAAGAGAAAATCCTGGGTATGTCCAGAAGTATTCACCCAAGCAGTGAATGAGTTAAAGGTAGCATTTTAAGGTATGCAGCCATGGAAGTTGTTAAGTTTTGAGACAACTGGCACTTTAGAAGCTACATCAGTGTTCAGTTGCAAGAAAAAACGTGAAGCTGAGACAAGTATGCCTCAAGGGTACTGAGAGAAGTGGATGAAGTTTATATGGCATGTGAAAGACACCTATGAGTAGTCTTTCAGCTGCATAGCATTTCACCTACATTGAAGAACTGAAATCCATCCCGATTCCAACTATCCACAAACTTTCAGCTTTGCTATTAGAAGGCAGACTTAAAGATATGGATGTCAGTCAAAATAACATTTCAAAATGGATGTTGTTGTTATTATTATCAAGAAGAGATACAAGTGTAAGAAGGGAATTAGGACACAACTTTTTGCTTATGGGTTCTCTAGTGTTCCAGAAGAAGGACAGGATGCGGAGTAGTGATAGTCAAGGGAAGGAGAATAGTAAAGGAAGTTACATTTGGTTCTATTTGGTCAGCTTGCATGGTAGAATTTAAGTAGCACTTACACAGACATGGGAGCAGGTAGTGAATGGAAGCATATAGAGCATGTGCAAGCAGTTGTGCAGTTTAAATTGGGATGACTTTGGTACAGACCTATTGACCTGGAAGCAGATTACAGAGCAAAAAGAGAACTTAAATGAGTTCTAACAAAACTTGATGTGGAAACACAAGAGATTCTGTTGCCGGTGACCAGTGTTGTTCTGCAGGGGTCGGTATTGGGTTCATTATTTTTTCTGTTATATATTATATATCTGAATGATGGAATTGATGCACATGATACAAAGATAGTCGGAGGGACTGGCAGTGCTGAGGAAGCAGGCAGTCTGCAGAAAGTCTTGGTCAAATTAGGAGAATGCTCAAAGAGGTGGCAGATAGAATACAGTATAGGGAAGTATATAATAATGCTTTTTAGTAAAGGAATAAAGACATAGACAAAATTTGGAGGTGTAAAGAGGCATTAAAATCTTAGGGCAGGATTCCCTAAAGGTTAATTTACAGGTTGAGCCGGTAGTAAGAAAGGCAAATATTTTGTAAGCATTCATCTCAAGAGGACTAGAATGTGAGTGCTGAGGCTTTTAACAGGCATTGGTCAGACCACGTATAAAGTATTGTTAACAGTTTTGGCTACTATAGCTAAGAAAGGATGTGCAGGCATTGGAAAAGGTCAAGAAGACATTTACGAGAATGATTCTGAATATTAAAGGGTTAATGTCTGAGGAGCGTTTGATGGTTCTTGGCCTGTTTATGCTGAAATTTAGAAGAATGGGGAAGGGGAAAGATCTCACTGAAACCTAGTGAATATTAAAAGACCTAGATATAGTGGACATGTAGAGGATGTTACCAATAGTAGGAGAGTCTAGGACCAGAGAACACAGCCTCAGAATAGAAGGATGTTCCTTTGCAACAGAGATGAGGAGGAACTTCTTTAGCCAGAGGGTGGTAAATCTGTGGAATTCATTGCCTCAGAGGTGTGTGCAGGCCAAGTTATTGGGTATATTCAGAGTAAGTTGATAGGTTCTTACTAGTAAGGGTGTTCAAGATCACCGGAAGAAGTCAGGAGAATAGAATTGAATAGGAAAAAAATCAGCTATGACTGAATGGTGGAGCAGACTTGATGGGGCAAATGGCATAATCCTGTTCCTATGTCTGATGGTCTTATGATGAATTACCTGGTATGCAGAGATCTAGGACAAATTTATAAACTGATTTTGTTGGGGCTCTCCTTCTGACTCAAATGGGGAACAAGTATGTTTTGTTGGTAGTTGGCTGTTTCACTAAACGGACAGAAGCCTTCCTTACAACATCTAACAGAGCAGCCAAATCAGCAAAGATATAAATGCAGCATGTATTCACTCAGTGGATTTTACCGAGGTTAGAGTCATTAACTAAGGTAAGGTTTGCATTTTATAAGCTGGTTGATACAGCATACTATGTAGTTATACAGAATCTATCAAAATTTCCTCCCTGCATATTGTCAAGAATGGATGAACCAAACTTTAAAAGGAATGTTGAAAAAAGTGCTTCAGACACAGAACTGAACTAGAGATATAGGCCCACCATTACTATTGATGAAAATCAGGAAAACTGAATTGACATTGAAGGACATATTACACACGAACTAATGACAAGATGGGTTATGCAAGGAGTGGAACCCTTCTTGGGTTAGATTTGTCTGAAGCAGAAGTGCAAGCCATCACAAGAGAGTACTATACCCTACAGATAGGCGAACACTTAGCTGGTATTTTCATGAATACAGCACAGGAATTCATATAGGAAAGGAGACAATGCAACAGTCTTGCAATCAATCTTATAGTTTACAGAATCCATGGAGCGGGTAAACATCAGGAAATGCTGGATAAAGAACAGAAATGGCTGTTTTAAGATGTCCAGCAATGGGACATACTGTATATGTTACCAGCTGAACACTGAATATCATTTTTTATTATTAAAGTGCACTTACGTATTCACCTTGGTAATGCTAAAATAGCCGCCTGTGCCTTTAAAACTGTGATGTAATTTTGCATGGGTGGAACCGAAAAAAGAGATGCCATGTTCTAGAAAGGATGATATTTGAATGCTTTCCCAGGTTTGGTGAGGAAAGGTGAATAATATTAATAGTATTTGATACTATCCATGTAAATTCATTTATACTTGTTTGTAAGTCTAGAATATCAGTAATTTGACATGTTTCAGATGTGGATGCTTTAGATTTTCGCAAGTAAAATTGATTGACACTGGAATAGCATGGCTGCAAAGTTCCCTAATCAGACTACTAGGTTAGTCTTTTAGCAATTCAACTATGAGGAGTGATTGATAAGTTTGTGGCCTAAGATAGAAGGAGTCAATTTCAGAAAACCTAGCACATTTACTTTTCAACATAGTCTCCTCCTACATTTACACACTTAGTCCAGAGGTCGTGGAGCATATGGATCTTGGACCTCCAGGAAGTGTTCTCCGATGGGTGATTGATAAGTTTGTGGCCTAAGATAGAAGGAGCTGAGTTATACAGCTCTCGTTACATGCATATGCAGGTCAACTCTTTGAGTGATTATGCAGAAAGTTTGAAGTTTATAACTCATCCCCTTCTACTGTAGACCACAAACATATCAATCACCCCTGATAAGTTATTAACTTCAAACTTTCTGCTGTTGACATCCTTCAGACTGTCATAATACTATTTTCCTAGGCACTTGATGGGGTTTCCTATGATAGGCGGTATTTCTTCATCCTGGATCTTCAAGGTGAACTTCTGGTTAAGTTGGCCTTTCTTTATCACCAAACACCTTGATTTGGCAGGTTTAAATTTCATTCGCACCCATGTGGCTATCTCGTCTATTGCCTGGAGAACTTATCTGGCTTGAATATGTGTTGTGGTTGTAATTGTAAGGCCATCCATAAATCCTCTGCTTGGTGGCTGTCTGATATTGGTGCTTGTCTTTGGCCCTCTGGTCTCTCTTTTCCCAGCTTCATAAGTAGACTCATGGCCATGACGAAGAGGACTACGGATATAGTACAGCCAGTCACAATGCCCTTCTCTACTTACATAGTCCTGCACACTGAACCTTAAGTGAATCCACTTGAAACAGCTTGCCGGGATCTTGGTGACCTTCTCTGGGATATGGTAGTGTTTCAGTGCTGTCTCGATGAGCTTGTGCGGCACTGTACCTTATTATTACTGCATTAGCTAAATCCAACCACACAACCATCAGGTTCCCTTTGGTTGCCTTGGCCTCCTTTAACAACTAGGGTATAACACTTGTGTGTTCCACACATCCTGGGAATCCAGGAATCTCTCCCTTTTGCATTGCCGTATCTATGTATTGGTTTTCTACCATGTATCATGTCATCCTTCTTGCAAGAATAGCGGCGAAGATTTTTCCTTCGACAGCTGAACTAAGTGTGTAAATGTAGGAGGGGACAATGTTGAAACATAAATGTGCTAGGTTTTCTAAAATTGACTCCTTCTACCTTAGGCCACAAACTTATCAATTACCCCTTGTGCAAGTCAATATATTGTAAAATTTCTTGTAAAAGTTTATTTGTCTTTATTTTTTCATGACTGAATGTGAATATAACAGAGTAATGTGAATGTGTTAATCTCTGATCACATAGCGTGAGAGGAGAACTCGTTTCGAAGACTAGCCTGTATGTCCTTGGAAGTTAAGCATGTATGTGCCAAATGTGAGATGTAGTTATTCATATTTTCGATGTTGTATATAAGGTATAGGGTTGGTGGGATTTAAACATTGCTGGAATTGTTTTTTTTAGAATTGGCACTACCGTATTGGTTTTGTATATTTTGTTTTAGTTATTTTCATACTGCATATATAACAAGGGTTAAATTAAACTGAAATTGTAATAGCGAGAACTGTTTTTTTAAATTCATTTCTTCTTATTTGTTTCGATACCCTCTTTCAGTGTTATAACATCTAAAGCAGATAAAGGAATTAAAGACCCAAAAATGTATTTGTTGTCCAACATACGTATTTTCCCCAACTACAAAATTTGGTACCAGGAGTGGGGTAATTCCAAGCCATTTTAGAGGCTTTTTGATTTTTGTTTGCAGTATAATATACAAAACTTTATACAGTAGTGGTGAAGAACAAGCAGCTGTGCCCGTGGGATGGAAGGACAGCCTGTTATCACACAGAGTCTGTGGTAGAGCCTAGAGACCGGGCTGGGGCATTGGGATTGATGTCAGGACACAGAACTGTGATGGGCATCCTAGGCAACTGTGGCCATTAAGTCATCGTGTTTTCCCCAAGAGACATCAGCAACCCCTTTTCCAGGCTTGTTATAGAGACTTTAAAGACTTGTTTTCAAAATGTTGCACTCACAGAATGAGCAAACTGAACCTGATTTGAATGAATAAATTAGGGAGTTGCGTAGTAGGCATGAGGAATTCATGGCAAAAGGTGCTACGTATATGTTCCAAGGGAAAGACACATTGCTCCATTTACAGGGGATGTTGAGAAAGATGGGAAGGCTGTTGATGACTTTATTGAAGAAGTAAACTAGAATTGTTGGGGGGTGGGAATTAAACCGAAGAGACTGCAGAAGAGGCAAATGGCTCACAAATAGAGAAAGCTTGGAGACAGTGTGTGAGAGAGGATAGGCAGGTTATGGAGAAGGGACGCGCTCAGACCAACGGTTTGAGTGTGTCTATTCTAACACAAGGAGTATTGTGAACAAAGCAGATGAGCTTAGAGCGTGGATCAGTACTTGGAGATATGATGTTGCGGCCATTACAGAGACTTGGATGGCTCAGGGACAGGAATGGTTACTTCAAGTGTCAGGCTTTAGATGTTTCAGAAAGGACAGAGAGGGAGGCAAAACAGGTGGGGATGTGGCACTGTTGTTAAGAGATAATGTCACGGCTACAGAATAGGGGAACGTCATGGAGGGATTGTCTACGGGGACTCTGTGGGTGAAGTTTAGGAACAGGAAGGAGTCAATAACTCTACTGGGTGCTTTTTATTGGCCACCCAATTGTAACAGGGATATTGAGGAGCAGATAGGGAAACAGATCCTGGAAAGGTGTAATAATAACAGAGTTGTCGTGGTGGGAGATTTTAATTTCCCAAATATCAACAGGCATCTCCCTAGAGTAAGGGGTTTAGATGGGGTGGAGTTTGTTAGGCGTGTTCAGGAAGGCATCTTAACCCAGTATGTAGACAAGCCTACAAGAGGAGAGATTGTAATTGATTTGGTATTAGGAAATGAACCTGGTCAGGTGTCAGATCTCTCAGTGGGAGAGCATTTTGGTGATAGTGATCATAATTCTATCTCCTTTACAATAGCATTGGACAGAGATAGAAACAGACAAGTGAGAAAAGCGTTTAATTGGAGTAAGGGGAATTATGAGGCTATCAGGCAGGAACTTGGAAGATTAACTTGGGAACAGTTGTTCTCAGGGAAAGGTATGGAAGAAATGTGGCAAATGTTCACAGGATATTTGTGTAGAGTTCTGCATAGGTATGTTCCAATGAAACAATGAAGTTATGGTAGGGTACAAGGACAGTGGTGTACAAAAGCTGTAGTAAATCTAGTCAAGAAAAAAAAGCTTACAAAAGGTTCAGAGAGCTAGGTAATGTTAAAGATCTAGAAGATCACAAGGCTAACAGGAAGGAGCTTAAGAGGCAAATTAAGAGAGCCAGAAAGGGCCATGAGGCCTTGGTGGGCAGGATTAAGGAAAACTCCAAGGCATTCTACAAGTATGTGAAGAGCAAGAGGATAAGAAGTGAAAGAATAGGACCTATCAAGTGTGACAGTGGGAAAGTCTGTATGGAACTGGTGGAAATAGCAGACATAAATAATGAATACTTTACTTCAGTATTCACTGTGGAAAAGGATCTTGGTGATTGTAGTGATGACTTGCAGCAGACTGAAAAGCTTGAGCATGTAGATATTAATAAAGAGGATGTGCTGGAGCTTATGGAAAGCATCAAGTTGGATAAGTCGCCAGGATCGGATGAGATGTATCCCAGGCTACTGTGGGAGGCGAGAGAAGGGATTGCTGAGCCTCTGAAAATGATCTGTGCATCATCAATGGGGACAGGAGAGGTTCCAGAGGAATGGTGGATAGTGGATGTTGTTCCCTTATTCAAGAAAGGGAGTAGAGATAGCCCAGGAAATTATAGGCCAGTGAGGACTTCAGTGGTTGATAAGTTGATGGAGAAGATCCTGAGAGGCAGGACTTATGAACATTTGGAGAGGTATAATATGATTACGAATAGTCAGCATGGCTTTGTCAAGGGCAGGTCATGCCTTACGAGCCTGATTGAATTTTTTGATGATGTGACTAAACACATTGATGAAGAAAGAGCAGTAGATGTAGTGTATATGGATTTCAGCAAGGCATTTGATAAAGTACCCCATGCAAGACTTAATGAGAAAGTACGGAAGCACGGAATCCGAAGGGACATTGCTTCGTGGATCCAGAACTGGCTTGCCCACAGAAGGCAAAGGATGGTTGTAGATGGGTCATATTTTACATGGATGTCAGTGACCAGTGGTGTGCCTTAGGGATCTGTTGTGGGACCCCTACTCTCTGATTTTTACAAATGACCTGGATAAGGAAGTGGAGAGATAGGTTAGTAAGTTTGCTGATGACACTGAGGATGAGGGTGTTGTGGATAGTGTGGAGAGCTGTCAAAAGTTACAGTGGGATATTGATAGGATGCAAAGCTGGGCTGAGAAGAGGGAGATGGAGTTCAAGCCAGATAAGTGTGAAGTGGTTCATTTTGGTAGGTCAAATATGATGGAAGATATAGTATTAATGGTAAGACTCTTGGCAGTGTGGAGGATCAGAGGGATCTTGGGGTCTGAGTCCATAGGTTGCTTAAAGCAGCTGTGCAGGTTGACTCTGTGGTTAAGAAGGCATATGGTGCATTGGCCTTCATCAATCATAGGATTGAATTTAGGAGTAGTGAAGTAATGTGCAGCTATATAGGATACTGGTCAGACCCCACTTGGAGTACTGTGCTCAGTTCTGGTCGCCTCACTACAGGAAGGACATGGAAACGACAGGAAGTGTGCAGAGGATATTTACAAGGATGTTGCCCAGATTGGGGAGCATGCCTTATGAAAACAGGTTGAGTGAACTTGGCCTTTTCTCCCTGGAGTGACAGAGGATGAGAGGTGACCTGATAGAGGTGTATAAGATGAAGACAGGCATTGATCGTGTGGATAGTCAGAGGCTTTTTCCCAGTGCTGAAATGGGTGCCACAAGAGGGTACAGGTTTAAGGGGCTTGGAAGTAGGTGCAGAGATGTCAGGGGTAAGTTTTTTACTCAGAGAGTGGTGAATGTGTGGAATGGGCTGCTGGCAACAGTGGTCGCAACGGATATTATAGGGTCTTTTAAGAGACTTTTGGATAGGTACATGGCGCTTAGAAAAAGAGGGTTATGGGTAACCCTAGTAATTTCTAAGGTAGGAACATGTTTGGCACAACTTTGTTGGCCAAAGGGCTTGTATTGTGCTGTAGGTTTTCTATGTTTCTAAGTTGAACAGGTGTTTCTTCCTACAAATCGGTCTGACCAGTATCAGTACAATTTTGTTATGTCACTGCTCAGGGGTGCAGCTCTAGAAGAATGCACAGTATTGCTGAGGAATATCAGGCTGATGACTCGTTCAACTATCTCAGGGAAGCTTTTTGAGACAATCATAGTACACCCCAGCTATTGCACAACTTTTATAATCACAAACAGCATGCGGGAGAAGACATAAGAGAGTTTTCACATGCCCTAGCTCAAGCACTGAGTTTGCTACTGAAGCGTTCCCCTGATGCTGTGGCCAATAAGAGGGTGGCACTCAGAGATCAATTGATAGAGGGCATCAGAGATCTTTCCCTTAGAAGGGAGCACCATCAATTCGTGCGGAATAATCCCGAGTCCTCAATGATAGAAGTACAAGAGAAGGCTCATCTGTGGCTTAAAGAAGAGTCCGCAGGAAATGCAAAGACTGTAAAGTCAAAGTGTAACAGTAGCCCAGCACAGTGCTCAATTCTCAAAGCTCAGGAATCTAAATCTGTCACTCTAGACAATGTCCTTAAAGCAGTCACAAAGCAGGGCAAAGCTATTAGTGAGTTAACTCAAACTGTAAACCCTGCCCTCAAATTTATCTTGTCCATTTATGACACCTCTCTCCCCTTTCTTGATCTTTCTGTCTCCATCTCTGGAGACGGCTTATCTACTGATATCTACTATAAGCCTACAGACTCTCACAGCTACCTGGACTATTCCTCTTCCTACCCTGTCTCTTGCAAAAATGCTATCCCCTTCTTGTAATTCCTCCATCTCTGCCGCATCTGCTCTCAGGATGAGGCTTTTCATTCCAGGACGAAGGAGATGTCTTCCTTTTTTAAACAAAGGGGCTTCCCTTCTTCCACCATCAACTCTGCTCTCAGACGCATCTCTCCCATTTCCCACACATCTGCCCTCACCCCACTCGGGATATGGTTCCCCTTGTCCTCACCTACCACCCCACCAGCTTCTGGGTCCAATGTATAATTCTCCGTAACTTACGCCACCTCTAACGGGATCCCACTACCAAGCACAGCTTTCCCTCCCCCCCTTTCTGCTTTCCGCAGGGATCACTTCCTATGCGACTCCCTTGTCCAGTCGTCCCCCTCATCCCTTCCCACCAACCTCCCTCCTGGCACTTATCCTTGTAAGCGGAACAAGCCCTTACACTACCTCCCTCACCACCATTCAGGGCCCCAGACAGTCCTTCCAGGTGAGGTGACACTTCACCTGTGAGTCGGCTGACGTGATATACTGCGTCCGGTGCTCCCGTTGCAGTCTTTTATATATTGGTGAGACCCAACGCAGACTGGGAGACCGATTCGCTGAACACCTACGCTCTGTCCACCAGAGAAAGCAGGATCTCCCAGTTGCCACACATTTTAATTCCACGTCCCATTCCCATTCTGATATGTCTATCCATGGCCTCCTTTACTGTCAAGATGAAGTCACACTCAGGTTCGAGGAACAAAACCTTATATACCGGCTGGGTAGCCTCCAACCTGATGGCATGAACATTGACCACTCTAACTTCCATTAATGCTCCTCCTCCCCTTCTTACCCCATCCCTGATATACTTAGATTTCTCCCTCCCCTTTATTATCTCTCTCTCTGCCCATCACCCTGCCTGTTCTCCATCTCCCTCTGGTGCTCCCCTTCCCCTTTCTTTCTCCCTAGGCCTCCCGTCCCATGATCCTTTCCCTTCTCCACCTCTGTATCCCTTTTGCCAATCACCTTTCCACCTCTTAGCTTCACCCCACCCCCTCCGGTCTTCTCCTATCATTTTGCATTTCCCTCTCCCCCTCCTACTTTCAAATCTTACGATCTTTCCTTTCAGTTAGTCCTGACGAAGGTTCTCAGCCTGAAACGTTGACAGTGCTTCTTCCTATAGATGTTGCCTGGCCTGTTGTGTTCCACTGGCATTTTGTGTGTGTTGGTGAAAGATCTTGCTGCACAGAAAGGTGTTGCACATGCTACTAGCAGTAGACCCAAGTTACACCCTAGGTTCACAAAGGATGGGTATCCAATATGTTTCAAGTGTCAGGTGGGAGGGCATGGAGCAAAGAATTGCCTAGAGGAGCAAAGTGCAAGGGATATAAAGCCTGAATCCTCCAGCCCTCAGGTTGTTGTGAGTCAGACAATTTGGTGAAACCTCAAAGACTCAGATAATGTACAGTCATCCTGTGACCAGGTGCTGCAACGTGCCATAGGAATATGTCTTGTTGTTGAGCTTAAGATACCAGGTGTTTCTGTCCATTGTCTGTTAGACACAGGTAGTCAAGTGAGCACCATGACTGAGCAGTTCTTTCGAAAACACTTGAATGGAGAGGATGAGGATATGTTGTCCACTGCTGACTGGCTTAGGCTAACAGCTGCTAATGGCCTTGATATTCATTATCTTGGCCATCTAGAGCTAGAGGTTGAATCAATGGGCATGACGATTCCCAATTGTGTTTTTCCAGTAGTCAGAGATCCTGTTAGTATGAACAACCTGCCCTGTGCATTATAAGCCAATGTTGAAAATTTGTCTACATTGAATTTGACATGACCTTAGGAGGAAAGTTGGATTCTGATTGGAGAGATGTTTTCCAGAAAGTACAGTTGCACAGTACTGAAAAGAAAGCCATAGTCCGAGTATCGGGAAAAGATACTGAGCACATACCTGCAGAATCGGTAGTTACCATTGTGGCTAGGAAGGCCACTGGAGATGCTAGGACTGACCATAAGATGTTACTTGAGCCACTTAACACCCCTTTATGGGGTGGTCTTGTAGTTATTCCCATGTTCGTTAACTCTTGTTGTCATACAGTACCAGTAGATTTTAAACCTCTCTCGAGAGGACGCATGGCTCTCACTGAGGACCTGGCTGGGTAAACGATCAAAGGTAGAATGGGTAGATAGCGAGCAGGAATGTGCTGTAGGATTTCAGCTGGCATTGAACAAGTGATTGTTAGTGTAAAGGAGGAGGGTAGTAACCCTAAGTTAAAGACAATTCCAGACAAACTCAACATTGCAGGTAGTGAAGAACAGCAAGCTCAGCTGAGAGCTTTACTGGCTAAGTATCTGTTGAAGATGAAGACCTTGGGTACAATGACAAGCTCAAGCATGAAATTCATTTAATTGATGATGAGCTGTTTCACATCTACATGCTCGCCTTCCACCAAATCAGTACAGTTAAGTGAAAGAGCACATCTCAAAGTTGTTGAAGAAGGGTGTGATTCAAGAGAGCAATAGTGCATGTGCCTCACCTGTAATGTTGGTACAGAAGGCCGATGCTAGCATAACACTGTGTGTAGATTATCTGTGACTGAATATTAAGACTAAAAAGGACGTGTTCCTGCTCCCATGTATTGATGACAGTTTTGATGCTCTGCGGGGAGCGCAGTTTTTCTCAATGATAGACCTTGCAAGTGGTTATCACTAAGTGGCGGTCGAGGAGCGTGATAGGCATAAGACTACTGTTTCGACCCATTTGATTTATATGAATATCTTCGCTTGTCAGTTGGGGTCTGCAATGGGTCAGCAATTTTTCAAAGACTCAAGAGTGATTTAGTCTTCCAAACTATACCGCTGTATCTGGATGATAGTTTGGTGTATTCGCCGGCTTTCCAGGAACACTTGGAGAGGCTTGACACTGTGCTTCAGTGTCTCAAGGAGACTGGTCTGAAGGTGAAATTGGAAATATGTCATTTTCTGCAGTAAGAGGTAAAGTTCTTAGGGCACCAGGTATCAGCCAAGGGGTTAGGCACAGATCCTAAGAAGGTCTCAGCTGTTCAGCAATGGCCAGTACCATCTACAGTCAAAGACTTAAGATAAAAACACAAAATGCTGGCAGAAATCAGCAGGCCAGACAGCATCTATGGGAGGATGTAGTGACGACGTTTCAGATCAAAACCCTTCATCAGGAGGAACTAGCTCCTCCCATAGATGCTGTCTGGCCTGCTGAGTTCTGCCAGCATTTTGTGTTTTTATTTATTTCCAGCATCTGCAGAATCACTCATGCGCCAAAGACTTAAGATCAATTCTTGGCTTTTGTAGTAATTATAGACAGTTCATTCGGGGATTCTCAAAGATTGCAGGTCCACTGCATGAAGTAGTGAATTTGTGTCTTGGTGCAGGGAATCCTTGTAAAACAACCAGCTGTTAAAACAGACTTGGATGGAAGAATATCAAACTGCCTTTGACTTCCTGAAAGAGAAACTGACCAGTTCACCTATCCTTGGCTTTGCCGATTTCACACACCCTTTCATAGTAGGGACCGATGCAAGCAGTCATGGACTAGGAGCTGTTTTATACCAGCAAAAGGGAGAGGCAAAGTGGGTTATTGTATATGCAAGCCAACGATTGAGAAATGCTGAAAAGAATGATAGGAATTATAGCAGCATGAAATTAGACCTGCCTGCACTTAAGTAGACTATAGTAAAGAAGTTTTGTGGTTACTTATTGGGTTCAAAGTTCACCACAACAACTGACAAAAATTTGTTATCCCCCTTGAAAAATGTCAGGTTGGGAGCAATTGAGCAGAGATGGATCTCACAGTGTCAATGTTTGACTCTGATATTCAGTATCATCCAGGCTGGAGCAATACTGTGGCTGATGCTCTCTCTGGGTAACCAGTTGCAGGGGAGCCTGAGCCTATCTCAGAGGATGCTGAGTTTGATAGTAATTGGTCTGATCAATCGTGGCACTGCCCTTGACCTGGCACTAGTTACTGCAGGTCTTAACAGCCATAAGCTTAAGCAAATTCGAGCTCTTGAAGCTAGTATTAGTGATGTAAGTGGTCTGATACAAGGGAACACCCAGCCCTCCCAGGTTACTCTAATGAAGACTTGCACACTTTTCAACAGCAAGATCCTGTGCTTTGTCTCTTCAGAAACCTATGGGACAAATAAAGAAGGCTGAATGGCAAAGAAGGTAAAGCTCGGCCTAAACCTGTTTTCTCTCTGTTAAAGCACTGGGACAGTATCAGGGAGTGTAAGGGGTTACTGTATCGGGTAGTTGAGGATGAGAAGTACGGGGAGTATTATCGGCTTCTGCTACCTACCAGCTTGAGGAGTAAAGTGTTAGGGTATGTACATGACTTTGTGGGCCATCAAGGTAAACAGCGTACTCTGCACTTGTTGAGAAGCAGATGTTTCTGGGTGGGCATACTGTGGTGAACTACATATACCTGTCTGGACACGCCCCCCCCCCCCCGCTGACTGCTCCTGTGGCTCCTCCCACAGACCCCTGTATAAAGGCGATTGAGGCCTGAGCCCGGCCCTCAGTCTCCAGGATGTAGTATGGTGGTCAACTACTGCTTGTTCTTTCTTCCAGTCAATAAAAGCTGATATCTCGCCTTCACATCTCAGAGAGAGTTATTGATGGTGCATCACATACACAAGAAGGTGGATCGAAAATTGTCTGCGTTATGTGTTAACTAAAATGCCACACCCTAAGATCCATCCCCCCCCTCCACACATGAAATCACTTCTTGCTTTTCAGCTGCTCGAAGTTGTCGCTATAGATTTCACTGTGCCTGAGCCGGCAGCTGATGGGAGTGAGTAGTAGTCACAGATGTTTTTACAAAGTTCACCCACGCATTCCCAACTCAGATACCACAGCAAAGGTACTCTTGAGGGAATGGTTTATGAAGTACGGTGTTCCTGAGACCAGGGCTGTAACTTTGAAAGTGAAGTCATAACTGAGCTTTGCAAACTGTACGGGATAAAGGAAAGTCATACTACGCCCCATCATCCTACTGGCAACACTCAATGTGAGCGTTTCAACAGGACGATGTGTGATTTGTTGCATATGTTGCCTCCAGAAAAGAAACACAGGTGGGCAGAGCATTTACCCATGTTAACGTATGTGTATAATTTGACGCCCCACGCAACCACCAGATATTCCCCTTATTACCTACTGTCTGGTGTTGATCCCCACTCTGCTGGG
This sequence comes from Hypanus sabinus, assembly GCF_030144855.1. Lineage (NCBI taxonomy): Eukaryota > Metazoa > Chordata > Chondrichthyes > Myliobatiformes > Dasyatidae > Hypanus > Hypanus sabinus. Next base: position 57,205,190 of record NC_082719.1, on the reverse strand, counting down.
GCAGGAACAGTCTGTAGACAGGAAATATGACTGGTTAGCCATAAACCATAAACAACTGAGTGATGCTCATGCCAGAGCAAAAGAATACTCTGAACAGAATGTATTGCCTTACAGGAGGATAAAATTCATTGTCCAAAGATTGACGTAAATGCGCTAGTTTACCTCAGGAACAGGACATTAGGTCATAATAAGATCCAGGATGCTTGGAAATCAACTGTCTACAGGGTGGTAGAAGTGCTAGACAACAAATACACTGTGGAACCTTTGGAGGGAGAGCCTATCAAGAGGGTAAACAGGGTAGACATCAGGCCCTGTAAGAACTTTCCCACCCAGTTCGTCAAAGGAGACTGCACACTCCTGTAATTCAGGCTAGCTCTCCACTGGGACATGAGTCGGATTCTGAGGATTCAGAGAATGGTGATATTGGGAGAAGATGTGTCAAAACAGGATATACATAATCCCGACCCTAGCCTTGACAGTAAAATGTATGGGACTGAGCCTACAGTGCCTGTGACAGCTGATACAGGGTCTGATGTTGGTAGTCCTCCTGCTGCAGCACCCCGCAGGAGTAAAAGAGTAAATGCTGGACCGCACTCTGATCCACATCACGAGCAAAGGTCAGTTCAAATGTGACCTTCATAAATCCTGCAGCAACGTCACAAATACTGGCTACGCTAAGTTCAGTTTTATTCAGAGAAGCAGTTAAAGGGATACTTTTAAAGTGAGCAAGTAATCAAGGATGCTTACTGATATGCAGGGGAGAATGTAACCAGGTGACTGCTGAATATCATTTTTCTTATTGTTAAAGTGCACTTATGTATTCACCTTGGTAATGCTAAAATAGCTGTCCATGCCTTTAAGAGAAAATACTGAAGTTATTTTGCATGCGTGGAGTAGAACGAAGAGTCATGTTCTATCTAGAAAGAATGACATTCGAATGCTTTTCCCAGGTTTGGTGAGGAAAGGTGAACAATATTTAATAATATTCATGTAAATTCATTTATACTTCTTTGTAAGTCTAGAATATCAATAATTTAATATGTTTTACATGGAGATGCTTTAGATTTCCATGCGTAAAATTGATCAACGCTGGAATAGCATGGTTGCGAGTTCCTTAATCAGCCTACTAGGTTAGCCTTTTTAGTAATTTAACTACAAGGCAATATATTGTCAAACTTCTTGTAAAAGTTTATTTGTCTTTCTTTATTGTTTCATGACCGAATGTGAATAGAGTAAAGTGAATGTGTTAATCTCTGTTCAAGTAGCGTTAGTGAGGAGAACTCATTTCAAGGTCTAATCTATATGTGTTTGGAAGGTAAGTAAGTGTTAAAATATGTAAAACAGATAAAGGAATTAAAGACCCAAAAAGTGTGTGTGTGTGTGCGCGTACTTCCCCCAGGCTACATATAGTTAAATTTGGCCATGTCCAAATATGGAGTTACAAGCCTTTGTATTATGGAAACCCTATAGAGGAAAGGGAAATGAAAAGGTAAAGCAGGATGGTTCTGTAGTCATTGAGCATTACTGAAGACTGCGCAAGGCTCTATGCGGCTGTCTATGATATCTGGAAATAGAATGAAGTGTACAGTGTACTAGCATCACTGTACAGTTAAGTATTGAGAAAGTTGGATGACTGTGCTCCCAAATGCTGCCTAATCCAAACTCCTGTACAAATCACACTTCAGGGTATGTGAATGCGGCAAAGAATTTTTAGGAACTAAACGATGATATTCTACAATCAAAAATAACGTGCATGTTAGTCATCTCTGTAAGTTGTTCACTGGGAAGATGGATATTTTACCAAACCACAATACAAATATATTAGTATGTCTCAACAGACTTATCCAACGTCATGAACAAAGTGGAACTTTTATCTTTATCACCAGAGTTCTTGGAGGTAAAAAGGAAGTAGTTATAAGAATTTTTGAAAAGTTAACCAAAAAATTAAATTATATTACCAAGGATCTGCAAAGGGAGGATGTTAAAATGTCTTAAGTTTGGGAAGAATTACCCCAAATGCCTATGGTAGAGATAGACCTTAAAGTCCTCAGCTGGTGGGATATTTTCAAGGGTTGATGCAGTAATATCTATATTTTATTGAAACTAGACATTCAGTAATTGTATTGTTTGTTTTGATGTTAGTTTTGGTGACTTTATATGTTACATATGTATACATTTTATGTGATAGAAAAATAAGATTCACTATGCTGTTAGAGTGATCCCTCAACGTTAAATATTTTGGGATTAAAGGGGGAAATTGTAATAAGAAAACTATGAGGATAACCCTGGATTTACTCATTACAATTTTCTGTGTTTCACTATCAATGCAATCTGCATATTAAAAACAAGGCTTCATTCCATTCCTGTGGACTTAAATGTTGTACGAAACAACGATACAACAAGCAAAGAGCCCAAGCTCTGGAATTCCCTCAATGCTTTTACAAACTTAAATTGGGATCTGTAACACAGCCATAGGAACTTTGGAAGCAGTTTATTTTTTGGAAGGAGTAATGGAATATTCTGATTGTGGTGAGAACATGTAGCACTCGGCAGTCAACTTTCTCCCTTTGATGGCACTGAAGAATTATTTCTGGCAGTAATTGCTATCTTCTCCATTTCCATTTGTATTTGTCCCAATACAGCCAGCATAACTAATACAATAAACTAATCTCACACATTCATCTTCAGTGTGTTCTAACTTCCCACCTATACCTCAATGTTTCCCATCTACATAGTGTCTACAATATTTTTTTAAAAATAGGCTTAATCTTCATATTGTACCATTCATGGAAACAAAAATGTATCAATAATAATCATCTCAACATCTATATGCAGAAGAGAATTCTATATTCTCACCAACTTCTAAATACTGAAGTTTCTGATTGGATTTATTCCCAACTGTCTTTCTTATATATTCTTCTTTTGGATTCGAATAGAAGGAATTTTCTTATATTTACCTTATCAATATCTTCATAATTATAAGGAAGAAATCAGTTGAGGAGAACCATTTTGAGCAGAAAAAACAGGAAGAATTCCAATTAACTATCTCCTTTCTTGAGATGGTCATGAGCAAGACATTTCTAAGATCAATAATATGTTCTACTCTTCTCAGGTGCAAAATAATTTTGCACTAAGAGTACTCCTCCACAACATATGTTCCTGTATGTCATTGACAATAAACCCAATACTGAATCTGAAATCAAGATCCATGGTAAGATTAATTTTCTGTAATGTGAGGAATCATTGAATAAAAGCAAACATTCATCATCAGTATTCCAACTCAGGTTTCATCCAGTTGAGAAGGATTCTCAAAAACAAATTTATTAAATCTGGCACCAAGCTCATCGTTTACTGAGCAGCAGTGAATAGAGCTCTCCCATAGATTTCAATCTTAGTAAAGCTTCAGTGGTCACTTCAAAACACTAGATAATACTACCAACACCATGTCCACATAAAAAAAAACTACCATATTAACTAACACCATCATCTCTCAGGCCAATTCTCCCATCATCAACACTCTGGTCATGCTTAACCAGAACTGGTCAATATATCATGTCATTAGTAACAGACTTTTGGAGCAAGCCTCTGCACTGTAAGAGGAATCAATAAGATGTATAATATTATTGGTGACTCAGTCATATTATTTAAAATGAAGAGGAATCACATGGGAAGGCACTGAGCTACTATAATCTCTATGAATTGAACACAAGGATCAATGGATAAACTAAAAATAGAATATACAACATCCCAATTCACCTGCTTCATTAATCACAACCTGTCCCATTTAGACCATAAGACAAACGAGCAGAAGTCGGCCATTCGGCCCATTGAGTCTGCTCCGCCATTTTATCATGAGCTGATCCATTCTCCCATTTAGTCCCACTCCCCCACCTTCTCACCATAAGCTTTGATGCCCTGGCTACTCAGATACCTATCAATCTCTGCCTTAAATACACCCAATGACTTGGCCTCCACTGCCACCCGTGGCAACAAATTCCACAGATTCACCACCCTCTGATGAGGGACTTTGTGGATTCTGTGTAGGAATTTTCAGTTACTCCAGAACCTATAGCACTCAAGTTGAAGCAATTCACCTTTGACCCTGAAGGATTACACGAGAGCAAAAATTAAATAAGATTTCAAAAATAAAATGCAGCAGGTGTCACAAATCTGAACTAAAATACACAGGTCAACTGCATCTCTTCAGTCGGTTAACCATGAATTTTGCTATGGCTGCTACAGTCTTCAGATATCAAAAGAAGTTGCAAGGTTAATAGCAAATATCCAGCAGAACTTCTACCTTATTTAATTTCATTACTGCTTGGAGAAAGTAGAGAATGCAGATGCTGGATTTGCAACAACAAATAACTTATTGGGGGAGCTCAGGAGGTTGAGTAGAATTTGTTGAAGGTGGCAGTGAGAGGGAAGGAACTGTCCTCATTTTGAGTTAAAACTTCTCTCTTTGGTGAAAGTTTTGCATATTCTAATTTTGCATCTATCTCATGTTCAATGATTGCTTTTGTACCATTTTCTTCTTCGGCTGTCCATCGATTTCGATGTTGACTGTGCTGAGAGTTTAGACTCTGCAGACACGTTTATGGGCATTGGATCAGGACTGTCTCCCACATCGGTTGCATTTGTGATTTGACTGGTCTAGCACCGAATGTTTGTGTTCATGACCTGCTTCATATTTCTTCTGCCTTTTCTCCTCAATAGCTGGGATTGACTTCTTGACAATGCAGCGCCAAGTTCTTCTGTCCAAAACATCTTTCTCCCAGGTGTTGACATTTATGTCAGTGTTCTTCATATGGCATTTCAGCACGTCTATGTAACGCAGCTTCTGACCACCATGCTCTTTCCTTCATGTAGCTCGCCATATTAAACAGCTTTGAGTAAACAATCATCGCTCATTCTTGTGACATGATGCTGATGAGTGAGTCTGAGCTGACTGTACCAGCATGTTTGAGCACCTCCACATCTGGTACCCTCTCTTGCCACTTGATGTGTAACATTTGGTGAAAATGCCTGAGTTGTCTCTTGGTCAATTTCTTGATGTACTTCTGATACAATGTCATCATTTCAGCTGAATACAGCAGAGATGGTAAAATAGCTGTGTTATCCACTTTCACTTTAGTTGCCATTTTAATGTCGTGGTGAGACCAAAGTCGCTTCTGCAAAGCACCAAAGACTTTTGTAGCTGATTGAATTCTCCTCCCAACTTCCAGTCTGATAAGTTGACGTTGGTCACAGCACTTCCTAAGTATGTGAATTTCACATACTTTTGTACCATAAGAACTTCCTAACCCCTCAAGTGAAATATGACATTGTATGTCGAAAACCTGCTGTGGTTGATAACAATATAAAAATGCTTTCTTGATTTACTGTATGTAAGAAATGTTAGAATGTAACATTTATTATTATTATATGCTAATTTCCTGATACAAATAAGTGTAACCTCTCTTCTTTAATCATACTGAAGTCAAAGTCAAAACTGAGTTTTGTGTCATATGCACAAGCACATGTATGCACAGGAGCAATGAAAAACTTGAAACAGCATCACAGGCTCGTACCATCATATAAACATAATTCAAAAGAAAACATAAATTATACAGAATTTTTCCTAGAAAACACAATTGGAACATAAAAAGTCAAGAACTCCTAGAATATTGCTGCAACATGGTATAAAAATCTTTTGTTAAATTAATTTTCTTCAAATGATGAAGTATTTAACCAGCCACTAGGAAGTGAAGTGTTTCACAAACAAGAGAAAATCTGCAGATGCTGGAAATCCAAGTAACCACACAAAATGCTGGAAGAACTCAGCAGGCCAGGCAGGAAAAGAAACATAGTCAACATTTCAGGCTGAGACCCTTCATCAAGGCAGGAGGAAAAAAAGACGAGGAGTCAGAATTAGAAGGTGGGAGTAGGGGAGAGAAAAAATGAGGGGGGTGGGGAAGGGTGAAGTAAAGAGCTGGGGATTTAATTGGTGAAAGAGATACAGAGCTGGAGAAGTCAGTACCTGATAGGAGAGGTCAGAAGGTAATTAAAGAAAGAAAAGGGGGAGGAACACAGAGAGAAAAAAGGGAATGGGGAATGCTGCCTGGAGTACTGAGTTCCTCCAGCATTTTGTGTCTGTTGAAGTGGTTTTAAATCGTATTTTGCCAACAGCAAATTTTGCAATTTAACTTGTTAACTTAAGCAGAACAAATAAGGACCGATTTCATCAAGACTTATCTAAGTTAAATTAATATTTAAGTAGCCTTCTATCAAAATGTTCCATGTTTTCCAATTATCTACAGAGCTCTAATATTTTAATATTTATTTACCCTGTGGCTGGTCCCAAGATTGTTGCTACTATTTTATGAGCTGCTTTTCACATTTAACAAGCTTTGAATTAGTGTTCAATCCAGTCCCATTATCTGCCTCCAACTTCTATTGCTATATATACCTCAGCCAAGATGAGCAGGGCTACTCATCATATATTTTATTGCAGCATGATTAAAGTTATTATCAGTTGTACTTGCCAGTTAGAGAGAATATGCATTAATGTTTGGTTTAACGAAGGCTTTGCTATATAAGGAAGAATTATTCTCATTGTCTAAAGTTTCTAAACTAATTCAAGGAATAGAATTTCTGCTTAGATTAACCTATTCTATTTAATTACAAACATCAATAGGTTTGATTTACCCTTGAATATTTCGGTGGTATCTGCTTTTCAGTGATTATCTGATCATGTACATGTAACAATTAACAACAGATCAGCTTTTTCTTGTGATAGGTGAATGTAAATATTGCTAGCCAGAGAAAATTTGGGAAAATCACAGAGAGAAGCAAAATATAAATGAGAATTGAGCAGAGAGAAGTCTAAGCAAAATAATGTAGAGTAAGATAAAGATTACGGTGCTCAGATAGGATTAGAAAAGTTCACAGAGTAGTTAAGATAGGAAAAAAGTAAGCTCTTGGAGTGATTGTTGATTGAAAAAATTGAATTCAGTGTGCAGGGACACAAGGAAACAATGTACAGCAGGTTTGTTTAAAGAGCAAACATGGGGACGTCACGTGATGATGTAGGATCAAGACGTGGAAATCCAGCTCTCCCGTAAAAAACTAATAAATTTATGTTTAAGTGAAGAAAAGTTAGTAAATATTTTCTAAAATCTATGTCTAAACTACTCAGGATTTTCCTTAGGTATGCCTCCTAAACAGACGCAGAAGAAAATGACTACTTTGAAGACAGTACAAACTGGGCCAGCCACCATGAAGGAGCCTGGGACTCAAGTGCATCTTAGCTCCGGCGATACAGAACAGGAATTGGCGGCAACATTAACAGTCTCCAAGAAGGAACAACAGGAACTGCACATGCGCGAAGGAAGGGGCATATGCAAACATGAGCAATTTGAACTACAAATCCCAGCTACGATTGGAAGTGAAAGTGAAAATGAATCCGAGGTGGATTCAGATTCTCTGAACACACAGAAGAAGATAAGGAGGCAAAAGAAGAACAACAGGAAGAGGTTGGAGGTGGAAGATCTTCTGGAGACATAAGAAAAGCTTTGGTGCAAATAATGCATGAATTAAAAGAATTAAAAACATTAAAAATAATAAAAGAAGATATTAAAAATATGAAGACTATGTTTGATAAAATGGTGAAAAAACAGAAGAAAATGGACAAGAAAGTTAAAAAGTTGGAAGAAATAACGGGAGACACTATTGTAAGAGTGAATAAAATGGAAGATAATATTCTTGCCTGGACATCAGAAAGAAAACGACTGTTGGAAAAAATAGACGAGCTTGAAAATTTTAGTAGACAAAATAATATTAAAATTGTTGGTCTTAAAGAAGGGATAGAGAGAGAGGATCCAATAATTTTTTTTCAAAAATGGATCCCAGAAAATTTGGAAATGGAGGAGGGAACCCAGTTGATTGAAACCGAAAGGGCCCACAGAGCCTTATGACCAAAACCTCAACCTGATCAAAACCAACGATCAATCTTGATAAAATGCTTAAGATATCAAGGTAAAGAAAAGATCCTGAAGGCGGCTGCCCAATGTGCCAGAAAGAGAAATGAGCCATTGATGATAGAAGGGAAAGCAGTTCTTTTCTATCCTGATACAAGTTATGACCTTTTGAAGAGAAAGAAGGAATTTAATCCAGCGAAAAAAGTTTTATGGGAAAAGGGGTATAAATTTATATTGCACCATCTGGCAACACTGATAATTTTTTTGGATGACGGAAAAAGAAGATTTTTTTCGGATCATCGGGATGCAGAGGAGTTTGCACAAGAACTCCCAAATATTCGCTAGACACAGCAAAGATTTAAAAGTGAAACAGATTAAAGATGAAGACGGGGACAGTGAAGTGAGTTGATGGACATTAAGGACAGAAGAATATTTAAATATACTTTTAATTATATGATACAGGGGGAGAAATTTGAGAAATATTAATTGAGAGTAGTGATATTATTTTTTCTTCTTTTACATATACTTTTTTCATGCTACACGGGAGCTGGGGGAACTTTGGATCGATCGCTACAGGATTCACATGTGTAATCATGGCATTTGCCATGACCCGCACAACGGAGGGGGGTAATGTGTTTTTTTCCATTCACAATATTAGCAGGGGTTTTTTTGTTGTTTTTTTTTCTTTATAATCTATTTTTCTTTTATCTTTCTTTCTTTGCCTGGATGATCAGAGGGGAGACACATAGCAACATGGAGAATTTTAAAATAATTCCCAAGGCACTATGAGAGTTGAAATATTATGTATTATTATAGATTGGAGTAACCCCATTAAAAATAATGACTAATTTAATTAATTTTTAAAGTTTTAATGTTAATGGGCTTAATGAACCAGTGAAAAGAAAAAGAATTTTAACATACATTAAGAAAATGAAAATAGATATAGCTTTTATACAAGAAACACATTTAACAGAGATAGAACATCAGCAATTAAAGAGAGATTGGGTCGGAAATGTTATTGCAGCTTCATTTAATTCAAAAGTGAGGGGAGTTGCAATTTTGATTAACAAAACTTTACCAATTAAAATACAAAATGCATTAATTGATTCTGCGGGAAGATATGTAATTATACATTGTCAAATCTTTTCAGAACTATGGACTCTTATGAATATTTATGCACCAGATGAAAACAATGTAAAATTTATACGAGGCTTTTTTGAATTTGGCTGACGCACATGATAAAATATTAATAGGTGGAGACTTTAACTTTTGTCTAGACCCAGGTTTAGATTGGTCAACAAAGGTTGTTACAAAACCAAAAGTAGCAAAATTAACTTTATCATTGATGAAAGATTTAAATTTGATTGATATATGGAGAAGAATTAACCCAAGAGAAAGAGATTATTCATTTTATTCAAATAGACATAAGACTTATTCAAGGATAGGTTTTTTCCTACTATCAGCGAATATTCAAGACAAAGTGAAAAATATGGAATATAAAGCAAGAATATTATCAGACCATTCCCCCTTGACAATGACAATGATAATGATGGATAAGGAGGAATCGATTTACAGATGGGATTTAATTCAATATTATTAAAATGTCAAGATTTTTGTGATTTTATGAAAAAACATTCAATTTTTTTAGATACAAACTCACATTCAGTTGATGATGAATTTATATTATGGGAAGCGATGAAGGCATATTTGAGAGGCCAGATAATAAGTTATACTTCTAAAATTAAGAAGGAATATATGGTAGAAATAGATCAATTGGAAAAAGAGATTATAAAATTAGAAAAAGAATCTCAAAGATATATGACAGAAGAAAAACAAAGACAACTTGTTAATAAGAAGCTACAAATATAACACACTTCAGACATATCAAACAAAAAATGCAATTATGAGAACTAAACAGAGATATTATGAACTAGGTGAAAGAGCACTCAAGATTCTTGCTTGGCAGTTAAAAACAGACCAGGCTTTCAAAACGATAAATGCAATTAGAACAAGTGTAAATAAAACTACTTATAAACCTTTAGAAATCAATGAAACTTAATTTTTTTTTATTCTGAACTGTATCAATCAGAATCACAAAATGATATTGTTGAGGTAGAAAGGTTTTTATCACAAATAATGCTCCCAAAATTGTATTCGGAAGAACAGAAGGGATTAGATGTGTCTTTTACATTAAAAGAGGTCGAAGAAGCCCTAGGATCACTTCAAAGTAATAAATTCCCAGGAGAAGATGGTTTTCCGCCCAAATTTTACAAAAAATTTAAAGATTTATTAATTCCTCCTTTTATCCCATTGGGATCCCGTTGGATTATACGTATAATTCTCCGTAACTTCTGCCACCTCCAACGGGATCCCACTACCAAGCACATCTTTCCCTCCCCCACCTTTCTGCTTTCCGCAGGGATCGCTCCCTACGTGACTCCCTTGTCCACTCGTCCCCTCCATCCCTTCCCACCGATCTCCCTCCTGGCACTTATTCTTGTAAGCGGAACAAGTGCTACACCTGCCCTTACACTTCCTCCCTCACCACCATTCAGGGCCCCAGACAGTCCTTCCAGGTGAGGCAACACTTCAACTGTGAGTTGGCTGGTGTGGTATACTGCATCCGGTGCTCCCGGTGTGGCCTTTTATATATTGGTGAGACCTGACACAGACTGGGAAACCACTTTGCTGAACACCTACGCTCGGTCCGCCAGAGAAAGCAGGATCTCCCAGTGGCCACACATTTTAATTCCACGTCCCATTCCCATTCTGATATGTCTATCCACGGCCTCCTCTACTGTCAAAATGAATCCAAACTCAGGTTGGAGGAACAAAACCTTATATATGGGCTGGGTAGCCTCCAACCTGATGGCGTGAACATTGACTTCTCTAACTTCCGTTAATGCCCCTCTTCCCCTTCTTACGCCATCCCTGACATACTTAGTTGTTTGTTTTTTTTCTCTCTCTGCCCATCACTCTGCCTGTTCTCCATCTCCCTCTGGTGCCTTCCCTCCCTCCCCCTTTCTTTCTCCCGAGGCCTCCCGTCCCATGATCCTTTCCCTTCTCCAGCTCTGTATCACTTTCGCCAATCACCTTTCCATCTCTTAGCTTCATTCCACCCCCTCCGGTCTTCACCTATCATTTCCCATTTCCCCCTCCCCCACTCCTTTCAAATCTCTTACTATCTTTCCTTTCGGTTAGTCCTGACGAAGGGTCTCGGCCTGAAACGTTGACAGCATTTCTCCCTATAGATGCTGCCTGGCCTGCTGTGTTCCACCAGCATTTTGTGTGTACAGCAGGTTTGTGAAGTCTGGGGTTTAACAGACAATAGACAATAGACAATAGGTGCAGAAGTAGACCATTTGGCCCTTCAAGCCTGCACTGCCGTTCTGAGATCATGGCTGATCATCTACTATCAATACCCGGTTCCTGCCTTGTCCCCATATCCCTTGATTCCCCTATCCTTATGATTCTTATCTAGCTCCATCTTGAAAACATCCAGAGAATTGGCCTCCACTGCCTTCTGAGGCAGTGCATTCCAGACCCCCACAGCTCTCTGGGAGAAGAAGTTTTTCCTTAACTCTGTCCTAACTGACCTACCCCTTATTCTCAAACCATGCCCTCTGGTACTGGACTCTCCCAGCATCTGGAACATATTTCCTGCCTCTATCTTGTCCAATCCCTTAATAATCTTATATGTTGCAATCAGATCCCCTCTCAGTCTCCTTAATTCCAGCATGTACAAGCCCAGTCTCTCTAACCTCTCTGCGTAAGACAGTCTGGACATCCCAGGAATTAACCTTGTGAATCTACAGTGCACTTCCTCTATATGACAGTTAAAATCTGAGTATTAAAATTTTGAGTCACTTTGGGATAATGTTCAGGTATAGTATGAGGTGAACTGCTCAGGTTTAGCTTTGAGGAGTGCAAGGAATGGGTTTCATCTAAGTTTGTGGATAAAAAGTGAAAGTGACTCTATTCTGAACATATTTCCTGCAATGCTGCAAATGGACCTTGCAGGAAATGATGTGATCTTATAAAAGAAGATAAGTAGGCAGAGTATTCTGACTCAGCCTGCCATTTATGAAGATCATGTCTGGTCTTTTACTAGAGCACCACTTTCCTGCAAAATTCCAACATCCCTTGTTTCCCTTCATATTCAGAAATCTATCTTCAAGGTTATAAGGATATTTCATAACTGAAAATGCCCGGTCAAATATTCAAAGTGATTTGAAACAAAATAAAAATTGTCAATATTGTGTTTTACGCAAGAAAAAGAAACTATTTTATAATGATGAAGAAGTGCATAAGCAATTGAATTTAAGGCATATACTTTTACTTCAATAAGCCTAGCTTTATTAAGCAAGGTAACAGTAATATAAAACTGTATTTTAATTCAAACCTTACATGAGGCCATGAATAAAAGTATGTAATATCCTAAATACAGAAAGCAGCTAAATTTTAAATAAAACTTTATACAGATAATAGATAGAAATTCCTGAAAAGATGACACATGTTATGATTAGTGTTAAATGAAATCAATTTATAATGAAATAAATCATAAGATCCTATTCATCACCAAGACCAAACAAAAATAATGGCTGGTTTGCCAACAATCTTTCCATGATTTATCATGAAATTCCTAGGTTTGCCTGCTGCTACAAATGAATCTCAGTGCAGCCATTTTGGCTGGTAACTCATGTTATATGGATTATGTTATTTACATAATTTATGGCTTTGAAATGCTAATCAACTTCCTTAGTCTAGAAAAGGATCAATAAAATTGTGGATTATCACATTCACAGATTATACGTGAGACAAGGAGTTATGTTTTATCATTTTTCTTATTTTTCTGTTGGCGTTTAACTCATTCTTTTTTACTCTCTCTGCGCCTAATGTTTAGATTCTGAAAGGTGCCAACTTCATCCCATGTCTACCTTCATTGTTAGCACATTTCTATCTCCTTCCTTAAACAGTGTGAATAGTAAGTGTCAATGGACTCAAATACTCAGTTGATGTTATTGCATTCTTTTTCCAAAAGATTCAAGTTCTCCAAACTGACTCAATAAAATCCTCATACTAGCCACATCATTCTCTACTTTCCACCCTTCTACAGTCAATGTTTGTGGTTTCTTTCCTAACAACTTCTCTGGCATGATATTAATTTTCCTTGTGAAATCCCCAGACAACAATCTCTGTTAAAGGCACAAGGCAAATACAACCAGAATCCTAAAGTTGCATAAGATCTATAAAGTGCCAACGTTTTGTGTGTAGCTCTCAATAGCTCTCAATCATCAAATATTCCCATTCAGACAAATCTACAGCCACAAACAATGCAGCAAGCAACACTGTTTCAAATTGTTAAAATAAACTTTCTATCTTTAAAATTGCCAGACACTGGACTGCAGACCACCAAGGGATTGAGGGAGAACCCCTGGAAACTTAAATTGTGGTTGGGCTGGGCTGCAGATAAATCTGAAATGGAGGGCTCAAAGACCCTTGTGTGAAGTTTGAAACACAATTGTATGCATAACAAACGTAAAATAAAGCAAAACCTAACACCATAAACAGTGTACTGCTTCACTCCCAATAACCTCAACCTCTTTTACACATTCTTTTAAAGGGAGAATAATACTTCACCTGTGCAAATCCCCACAGCATCTGTGAACTCTGTTTTGGAGGCCAATGAATTGAACTGAATTGACTTTATTTCTTACATCCTTCACATACGTGAGGAGTAAAAATCTTTACGTTCTGACTCCGTCTAAATGTGCAATGTGAAATCATAGTAATAATAGCAATCATATAATAATATGTAATAAATAGAACAGTTATGCAACATAGAGTAAACTCAAATCAGTGCAAGTTAATCAAAGGGTGAGCTTTCATAAGGCATCAGACCCTGGCAACGTCCCTGGGAAAATACTATAAATCTGTGCCAACTCACTGTCTAGATGTTAAAGGACATCATAAATTTTATTATCAAAGTACGTACTGTATATGTCACTATATATATAAAATGAATCTCAGGGTTCTATATGAAGACACATATGTATTTCGATGATAACATTTTCTTGGTACTTTTGAATCCTTCACTGGTACATTTGGGAGGTTTCTACTTGCTTCAAAAGGGCATCAATCACACCAGTGTCCAAGAACAGGGTGAGTATTCTTAGTAACTATCACCTGGTAACACCTATATCTACTGTGATTAAGTGCTTTGCAAGATTGTCATAGCTAGAATTAACTCCTGCCAGAGCAAGTACCTGAATCCATTGCAATTTGCCTTCCCCCCACAACAGGTCTTTAGTAGATGCAATCTCAGTGGCTCTCAACTTGGCATTGGACCATCTGGACAACAGTCATACCAATGTCTGATGGCTGTTTTTTATTGTAACAGCATTCAACACCATCATTCTCTTAATACCAACCAACAAGTTTCAAAACATGGGCCTCTGTACCTCCTTCTGCAACTAGGTCCTTGACTTCCTCAGTAGAAGACTACAGTCAGTGCAGATCAGTAATAACATCCCCGTCTTGCTGACAATCAACTCAGTAACATTTCAAGAATGCATTCCTAACCCAGTGCTCCATTTTCTACACTCATGACTGTGTGGTTAGGCACAGTGCAAATGCTATTTATAAATTCTCAGATGACACCACTGTTGCTGGCAGAGTCATTTATGACGATGAGGAAGCATACAAGAGTGAGATGGATCAGCTGGTTGACTGGTGTTTCGAAAGCAACCTTTCACTCAGCATTGACAAAACTAAGCAATTGTTTATCGACTTCAGGGAAAGGAAGTCATGAGAGTGCCTAGTCCTCCTTCAGGGGTCAGTGGTGGAAAGGGTGAGCAGCTTCAAGGTTCTGGGCATCACGATCTTGGAGGATCAATTTTGGGCCCAACACATCCACGTACTCACAAAGAACACTTGCCAGAGGCTCAACTTCATTAGGAGCCAGAGGAGATGTGGTACGTCACCAAAGCCTGCTGCAATTTTTACAGATCCTTCTACTTGGTTGCATCAAGGCTTGATATGGAGGCTCGGAGGCTCAAATGCTCAAAAGGGGTTGCAGAGGACTGTGAACTCAGCCAGCTTCATCACAGGCACAAGCATACCTTTCATTGAGGACGTCTTCGAAAGATGGTGACTTACATACCTTCTTCTCATTACTACCATCAGGGAGGAGGTACGAGAGACTGAAGATGCACACATATGTTCTTCTCCTCCACCATCAAATTTCTAAAAAGTGTATGAACCCATGAATACTACCTCATTATTTCTCATTTACACAATTTATTTATATTTTAACTTACAGTAATTTCTTTTGGTTTACATGATACGGCTGCTGCAAAACAGGTTCCAGAGACAGCAATCACAACTCACTAACTTTTAAGATAACTTAAGATAGGGATAAGAGTAAATGGTATGGGAAGCTATTTAATTAGGGAAGGCAAATTATGATGCTATTAGGCAGGAACTTGGGAGTACAAGTAAAAAATAGATAATCTCATGGAAAGGTACAACAGCTATGTGGAGGTTGTTTAGAGAGCACTTGTATGGAGTTCTGGAAAGGTTTGTCCCATTGAAGCAAGGGAAGGATGGTAGGGTGAAGGAATCATTGCTGATAAGAGAAGTAGAACATTTAGACAAGAGGAAGAAGGAAGCATACTTAAAGCTTAGGAAGCAAGGATTGGACAGAGCTCAAGAGAGTTATAAGTTCCAGTTTAATTATCGTTCAACAATACACATGGATACAACCAAATGACATAGCATTTCTCTGGATCCAAGGTGCAAAATACAGAAGTAACAGTCACACACAGCACATAGCACATACAGCACATATAATCATAATAGTAGAAAAACACACATTAAATTAAACAAATAATAATATGACCCAAGTCCCTGAGCATTACAGTGATTGATGGTGCATGGACGTTATCCTGAAGTCACCTTCCTGCAAGAACAGATCACAGCAGTTCCTCATTGTGCAGTGCAGCTGTAGACGAAGGCAATCCATCTTGTCCCCCACTGAGCAAGCACTGGAGATCAGCACCAATGAGAAAAGCCAGCCCCCCAACCCAGCAAGGAGTTCAGTGACACCCAGGAAGCTCTGGCACCTCCTTCCTTGGCCGCCACAACTAGCACCTTCGAGGCATGAACAAGAGCCTGGTCAATGACACAACCGAGACCACACAGCTACCCTGATGCCAGTCTCACCAATGAACCAGTGAATAGGACTCACAGTATTCTATATTGCGACCACAACAAAAATATCCTGCACCATCCACTGGAGTGCACACCGCCTCTGCGCACTGCTACTGACGTCTTCTTATCTGAAACACTCTGCGCAACAATCCAGCTCCATCGCTATCCAGTAACTAGCTAGTGGGGTAGAATTGCAATACTTGGTGGTCTTAATATCCAGCAGTGTCTTGCAATTGTCAAAAAGATGTAAAAGACAAACAAATGCACCTTTGTTTGGACCCAGAGAGGCTGCTGTGTATGAACACGCCACCATCTTAGCAGAACCTATAAGGTAGTCAGGAAGGAGCTAATGAAGGTAAGGGGTTCAACAAGATTCCCCACAATGTAGATTCATTCAGAAAATCTGGAGGCATGGGATCAAGGGAAACTTGGTTGCATCGATTTACATTTGGCTTGCCCACAGAAGGCAGAAGGTGATGGTAGATGGAACATATTCTGCCTGGAGGTCTGTGATTGGTGATGTTCCACAAGAATCCGTTCTGGGACTCCTGCTATTTGTAATTTTTATAAGAGACTTGAACGAAGAAGTGAAAGAAAGGATGAGTCAGTGTGCAGGTGACAAATAGAAAATAGAATTGAATTGACTTTATTTCTTACATCCTTCACATATGTAAGGAGTAAATTTTTTTATGTTACGTCTCCATCTAAATGTGCAATGAGCAATCAGAGTAATTTATAATAAATAGAACAGTCAATGTAATATAGAGTACACTCAAACCAGTGCAAGCTCATCAGTCTGATGGCCTGGTGGAAGAAGCTGTCCCGGAGCCTGCTGGTCCTGGCTTTTATGCTGCGGTACCATTTCCTGGATGGTAGCAGCTGTAACAGTCTGTGGTTGGGTGACTCGGGTCCCCAATGATCCTGTCCTTTTACACACCTGTCCTTGTAAATGTCCTGAATCACGGAAAGTTCGCAACTACAGATATGCTGGACTCTCCACACCACTCTCTGCAGTCCTGAAATTAAGGGAGGTACAAAACTTAGTACTGCACACTATAGGCCCTTCGGCCAATGATGTTGTGTCAACCCTGTCATAGAAAGGTTGTCGTAGGTTACAACATGACATTGACAGGATGCAGAGCTGGGCTGAGAAGTGGCAGAGTTCACTCCAGGAAAGTGTGAAGTGATGCAGACTGCAAGGTCAAATTTGATGGCAGAATACAAATAAAATGGTAGTTTTCTTAGCAGTGTGGAGGAACAGAGAGATCTTGGGGTCCAAGTCCATAGATCCCTCAAAGTTGGCACGCAAATTTTAGGGTGGTTAGGAAGACAATATGGTGTGTTAACTTTTATTAATCGGCAGAATGACTTCAAGGGTTGTGAGGTAATATTGCAGTTCTGTAAATCTCTGGTTAGACCTCACTTGGAGTTTTGTGTTCAGTTCTGGTTGCCTCGTTAAAGGAAGAATGTGGAAGCTTCAAAGAAGGTGCAGAGATTTACCAGGATGTTGCCAAAAAGGCACATGGATGAAAGTACAATGGAAGGCTATATGAGTGGGAAGTATTAGACTGAACGTGGAGTAGTTTCAAAAGTCAGCACTACATTGATGGGCTGAAGGGCCTATACTGTCCTGTACAATGTTCTATTTTCTATACGTCAGTGATAATAAATCTGATTAAACTGAAAAAGGAAGCATTGGAAAAAAAAACTGAGCTAGTCAAGTAGCAAATAGTTTTTAATCTGTAAATAAAACAGGCACTACATTTCTCACAACAATGACCAGATTTGATGAAGGGTACAAATCTGAATCATTAACATGTCAATTCACTTTTTCAAATGCACTGCTCAATAGTTGAAATTCATCAGATTCAATTAAAATAATTATTTCCATTATTAACGCTTAAAAGCACTTAAACAGTTGGGCAGTAAGCAGATATGAAAGATATCTAATTGTATTACTATCAGTTTTAATGGAGATTAACTAATCATTTTACTACATATTATCAGTTCATTTTATAGAAATTCTAACTGAAAAATGCTGCAGTTCTCAAACATCCTGCTGTATAAAGAAAACTAATCTAAGAACATTGGCAGAGTTTCTATTTCTGTATAATGGACTCACTAAAAACATAAACCGGTAGGGTGTGATGGATTCGTAAGCCAGATTGTTACTCTAGATAAATATGATTGACAGTGAATGATGAGCATTGTGAAATTAATTTAAAAGAAGATATCAATAAGGGAAATTGACTGATAAAAAAATGAATAAAAGAGATCATGGCTAGTTGTAGACCATAGTTTGTTATATTTTTGAGTGAAGTGAAACCCTTTTTGAACAAATCGATGCATTTGTACAACTAGTCCATTAGCAGAAAATTAACTTAGATTCGGTACTTAAAATCAAGTTTGTATTGATATGAATAGTGAATGAGTTTTGTTTTCTTAATTTTACTTCACGGCTGAAAATGTTCAGAGTTCAAAGTTAAACTTTATCAATATTATATACAAAATACAACCCTGAGAGTCACCTTCTTGCAGGCAGATATCCACAAAATAAATAAACAAAATAGAATTCATGAAAAAACATACACAACAAAGAATGACAAATATACAATGTGCAAAAGATTCAAGATTCATTTATTATCAAAGAATGTATAAATTGAACAACCTTGAGATTTGCTTGCTCACAGGAACCCACAAAGCAAGAAACCCGAAAGAACCCAATTAAAGAAGCAAAAGATAAAAATAAAATACTAATACTTAATGCTCAAGAGAAAGAAAAAAGTTAAAATACAAATCTTGCAAACAATTGAAGTGAACAACAGCATTCTGAACCAAAATAGAGTCCTCAGATCCAAACTCCGAAGCAGCCCAGAGTAGACCCAAAGCCTCGCTTATCAGTTCATCATGTTAGTGGGCAAAGCGCACAGCAGCCGGGGCAGTCTTCATAACCTCGGCACCATGGAGATGACCATTGCAGAGAGTGAGTGAAATCCGCTCTGGTCCTGACCAACACCCTGTCTTTTCAGTCTATCTGGGCTGGATAGAATAGGATAAATTGCCCCGCAGAAATCCAATGGCTTCAGGGAAATGAAAGACCCCAAATTGGATAGTATGGGACCCAAGACAGTTGCTCCACCCACCCGAACGTAGCAGTGAGGAGGGAGACAGGTCAAACACAGGCAGGTGACAGTGAACATTTAATGTTTTCCACTCTCAAGCCTCGACACTTTACTTTGGCTCAATACATTCATCGGCAGAGTAATGAGGTTTAACACCAGTTCATTTTCCACTCTTGGGCCTCAATACTTTAATCTACCTCAAATTCCACCCCATGACAGTCAACCTTCATCTTTAAGGTGCTATACCTGCATTCCCAAGACTCAAGTTTGCAAAATCTTTCAGGGTTTTGTAAAATCACCAGTTTGTTTAGATGGTTCAGAAGTACATTGCTTCAAAAGAAATTACACACTACAGATTGCAGTGATTGTAGTTCAGATATATATCAAGTAGAATATTTAGTTGTTTTGTGAGCTGCTGCAAAACATTGCCATCTTTCCCCAGATGTTTATACAGTAAGAAAACGTGAGTTTTGATGAGAAATATACTGAGGTAATTGAAATCAAAGAGTCTACACCACATCTAAAGGCAATTGTAATTACATCCAAATGTACACTAGAACACAACATTTCATTTTATTGGTTAACAGTTACATATGGCAGACCCAAATAATGCATTTTAATTTCCATATTTTCAGTATTATATATCCTTCAAGTGTTATCCTGTTTATAAAATGAAGGTAGAAGCAGAATATTAATTGATACTTATAAGTTTCTATTTCACCAATATTTTATATTCTGGCTGTTTTTATTGTAGGTGATGCAACAAAGTTTCTTTTTCTTACCTGCAGACAGAACATTGTCTTTGGGGCTGAAGAGCAGTGAACATCACAATCACAGAATAATTACGAGGAGGGGCCTTAACAAACCTTCGAAATTTGTCACCATTCATTCGAATAATTGAACGTCTGGAGCTCCATTCCATTAGCTGTTCCACTTTTTCTGCCTGGAGGTTCTGACATTAAATAAGGAATAATGAGAAAACTGCAATAAAGACACCTGCATCAAATAATTGCCTAGCTGTGGAAATTATTAAAGTCAAAACAATGGAAGTATTTAGTTCTCTCTCTGAAATTTAACCATTTTATAACACAAAGCCAAGGAGGAATATCTATCGTCTTAAATAATGAAAGAGATTGTTAAATGCAAGATGCGCATTAATTGCAAACAGCCAACTCATTTCAGTTATCCAAATGAGAGTCCATATTTTTTCATCTGTGAAGCATGATAACAATTATTTTGTACAGTATTATATAATTCTGCTAAGCACTTCCTATCATGAGTAGGGAGTGCTCAGCAGAATTATGAAATGATCTTGATGGAATTTCCACAAGAAGAATGCATTGGATGGCATCATTCTTAAGTCATGCTTCTTTGGATAGCTTTATCCTGAGGTGAGCCTGTGCTTGGGCACTCCTAGGAACACGTAAGTTGGACTCCCATAGAGCTGACTAATAGGTCTGCAAGGTAAATAGAATATTTACCTAGATCCTTGGATCGTCCCAACCTCACCTACACTTAAATAATAAAACTAAATTTCATTTGTCTCTAAATAGATCTGAATGCCTGAGTCATACGCCTCTCCATGTGAACTTTCTGCTTTGCCAGTTGTGCTTTCTTTAAAATACATCCTTATTTTCTTTTTAGTTAACCTATCACTTATAGTTTATTTCACCTAAAATCAGCCAAACGAATGAAATGATTGAGGAACTCCAAGTGTGAATTATCAAGATCAACATAAATCAAGATTTTGCAATATTTTGCACAAGTTTGCTTCAGAAGTCAGCTTGGGTTGTCATTCAAGAATGGTTAGCTGCATTGTACTTCCAATAATTTAGATCATTTACTCTGTGATTATTTGAGAAGGGTGTCAAAATTATTCCGTTGATTATGTCTTCAGTCCAAAGGTATGTTTTAAAAACATCTTTAAATTGCAAACAAAAGGATAACCATAAACTAATACAGCGAATGTACAGTTATTAAACTAAGGAAGACTGAGGGTTACTAAAACCAGATTGACTAGCAAGTTGGTAGCTGGGATTTGCTGAGAAATGGCAAGAATTTGGCAAGCACTATAGGTATAAAGAAATTCAAGACTCCTGTGCACATCACCAAAATTTCCTTATAATGCCCTGATTTTGAACTCCAGATGGATCCCAGCAAGAGTAAAACCTTCTTGCAATTCTCCTCCAATTATGCTGGCAATCCAGCAGCTAAATATGGGAACAAAATTAAGAAATTTCTTAAGTACAAAGCAGGTCAGACAGCAAATTGAGGACAAAAAGAGGCAACATTTCAGATGAATGCTCCACCCCAGCATCCCTTAAAATAGAAACAAATATAAAACGTTTTTTTTAGGTTGCAGAGAGTTGATGTTGGAAAAAACAGATGGAATGTACATAATATGATGCAGACCAAGGACCTCAAGGTAACAATTACTTTAAGATACCAGCAGTTTGAGGCATAAAATAACAAAAGAACAAACTGAACCCAAAATATCTAGTAATAAAAGAAAGACTGGTTACCTGAAATTGCTGAATTTAATATCAAGTCATATATACAAGAGATATTACATATGCTGGAAAGCCAAAGCAACACACACAAAATGCTGGAGGAACTCTACAGGTCAAACAGCATCCATGCAAATGAATAAACAGTCAGCGTTTCTGAGACCCTTCATCAAGACTGGAAAGGAAGGGGGAAGGTGCCAGAAAACGAATGTGGGGAAAGAGGAAGAAGGACCAGCTAGAAAGTGATAGGTAAAGCCAAGTGGATGGTGCTATGTTACTTCTATTTAAACATTCTGTGGGTTAATAATAAAGAACCATATTCTGGAAGAATTAAAGAACTTTTATTAACAGAAATGAACAAATACATCTTAACCCCGCCACATGCTGATATACTCTGGCAAAACGCACACATGCTCAGTGCTGTCCAATCAGGAAATGGCCCGTCATTGCATGTGAGATCACCACATCTTTCCTTCCTTAAAAAGAAAAAGTAAAGAGCAACATTAATCAAAACAAATACATAATTCAACAAGTCTCTATATTATTTACATGTTTTGTCTCATCTGTATCCTTTAACTGATTCTCTGAAGAATCACATCTTCCTTTCCTTAAAAAGAAAAACAAATAATAATATTAACCAATAAACAAATCTACATCAGCTAACTGAAACTCTGAGTTGGCTCTTCACTATCTGTGCCATGATTCTTCTTGTGCTTCTTCTTTTTCTTCTTCTTTTCTGCTTTAAGCTTTTCTTCATGTATCTCAACTAAACTTTTTGGTATACTCTCACATGACTCCTGGTTAGAACCTGGAATTTCAGGTAAGCAGTTCACGCTATCCTCCTCAGAAATCTGCTTCCCTGTTTGGACTGTATCTTTCCTAATTCCTTCCACTTCCATTTGTAATGAAATGCGAATTTTCTTTTCTTCATCTAATTCATTAACTGTGTAATCTCTTTTTTATGCTGAGAGTTCATCATTTCAATAAAACTTCTCAATTTCATTACTTGTGCTTTCACTTCTTGCTTATACCGTGCCCATTGTGATCGTTTTTGCTCTAGTCGGTAATTAGACTGAATCACATATTTTCTCAGTGTCACTTTCATTATCACTTGCATTGAAGCAACCTCTTTCTGCCACTGCTTTCTCACATCATCAATTGCATCCTCTTTGGTCATCTCAGACACTGCAGCAACTGCTTTTATATTGTCCATGTCAGCATTTTCATTAAGCGCATCTATATAAAATTCTTCATGTTCATCTTCAATCACTGCATTTACTTGTTTCATTTAATTTTCCTTCTTTCTACTTCTACAATAGCATGAAAAATTATTATTCTTACCACAGTTATAGCAAATATTGCCATATGCTAAACACTGATAAGGACTGTGTTCCCGTGCACAGCGAACACATGACTTATTTTTTCAAATGCCGTCTTGCTGTCTGTCAGTTTTGTCGATGCATTATTATATTTCTTGATATATTCACACTTTTTTACAGCATTTACATTGTAATTTTCAACTTGGGTACATGGAGCTTAGAAAAATAGAGGGCTATAGGTAAGCCTAGCAATTTCTGAGGTAGGGCCATGTTTGGCACAACTTTGTGGGCCAAAGGGCCTGTATTGTTCTGTAGGTTTTCTACGTTTCTAAAAAACTCTTCAGCCTGCAACATTATGGTCTCAGAAGCTCTGCAGAGTGCGAAAGCTTTTTCAAAATGTAAATCTTGCTCACGCAAAAGCTCTTCCCTCACAGCATCATCTTGAATGCCACAAACCAGTCTATCTTTAATAAGGGAGTCAATGAGCAATCCAAACTCACATGTTCTACTATGCTTTCTTAACTCTGTAACATACTGATCAATTGTTTCAGCGGCTTTCTGCACACAGATGAAGAATTTGTATCACTCATACTTTAAATTATGCTTAAGTACTTCAAATCTGTACATTATCAACTTTATATTGAAATTATCTCCATCTTCAAAGACAAAATTATTGTATACCTCGACAGTGTCACTTCCAATTACATGGAGCAAGATTGCAGCTTTGGTTTGGTCTGTTTTTCCATCAGCTCCGATGGCCAATAAATATATCTGAAACTGTTGCTTGAATATCCTCTAATTCTCAGCTACACTCCCAGTCAGCTGAAGTTTTTGTGGGGGTTGTAAACCTTCCATATTACCGATTACCGTTTAAACTTTTTTCTTCTTTCTTTTTGAAATTAACTTCGAATCTTGATTCTCTTGTATTATTTTTCCAAAAGCACTTCTGAAACCATGTTATGTTACTCCTATTTAAACATTCTGTGGGTTAACCATAAAGAATCATATTCTGGAAGAATTGAAGAACTTTTATTAACAGAAATAAACAAACACATCTTAACCCCGCCACATGCTGATACACTCTGGCAAACCCCGTGCATGTTCAGTGCTGTCCAGTCAGGAAATGGCATGTCATTGCACGTGATATCACCACAGGTGGGGGATAATAATAAGAAAAGGCAAAGAGCTAGCGGAGAAAAGGAAGGAGGAGGGGCCCCAAGGGGAGGTGATAGGGTCTCCAGGATGCACTGTGGCCAAATGAAAGAAAATATGCTGTTTCTTAAACTTAAGTTGTGTATTAGAGACCAAAGGCAGAGGAATCAGAGCTTAATTGTCAGGGAATTAAAATAACTCGGAACTAGAAGCCTAGGATCACACATTCAACATCAAAAAGGTTCTCTTCAAAATGATCAACTAATCTATGCTTGGTTTATCTATATAATGAGCATTAATGTAAGCACTGATATTCACACAAGTATGCAGTAAATGTCAACTATTTCTCTTCCCAGCATTTTTTTATGCAGCTACAAGAAGATAACACCTGTCCTTTTACCTTGTCCCTTCCTAATATCCAGGAGACTAAACAATCCCTCCAATTGAAGCAACAATTCTCCTGCACTTCTTGCAGCTTAATATACTGTATTTGGCTCTCCAAATGCGATCTCCTCTTCAGTGGAAAAATCAAATACAGATTGGGTAATGTAGTCAGACAGGGTAACCATGAGCTTCTGGGACTTGTCACTTTATTTGTCCATTCCACTCTCACTCTGATCATTCTGTCGTAGACATTCCAAATTGTCCCAATGATGTATCCAATATAAAATTGAGCAACACCTCATTTGAACCCAACATATCAGCCCTGAGGACTTAGTACTGGATTTAGCAATTTCAGTTACCTATTTTTTCCCTGGAAAATTACAAATTGTGTGAAATACTGTTATCTAAATCCACATGAATCCACAAAAAAGTCAGAGGAGCGACACCTCATATTCTGTCTGGCTAACCTCCAACCTGATGGAATAAACATCGATTTCTTTAACTTGCAGTAATTTTTTTTCCCTCCCTCTTCTGTCTTTTTCATTCCCCTTTCTACAGTCGGCCCTCCTTATCCACGCGGGATTGGTTCCAGGACCTCCCGGAGATACCAAAAAATGCAGATGCTCAAGTCCCTTATATAAAATGGTGTAGTATTTGCATTGTGTTGGCACGTGGCCAAGTAGTTAAGGCGTTTGTCTAGTTATCTGAAGGTAGCTAGTTCGAGCCTTGGCTGAGGCTTGCGTGTGT
Organism: Hypanus sabinus; assembly: GCF_030144855.1. Classification (NCBI taxonomy): domain Eukaryota; kingdom Metazoa; phylum Chordata; class Chondrichthyes; order Myliobatiformes; family Dasyatidae; genus Hypanus; species Hypanus sabinus. Next base: position 57,179,790 of record NC_082719.1, on the reverse strand, counting down.
GTCCTTGAGCAAGGGACTTAACCACACATTGCTCTGCGACGACACCGGTGCCAAGCTGTATGGGTCCTAATGCCCTTCCCTTGGACAACATTGGTGACGTGGAGAGGGGAGACTTGCAGCTTGGGCAACTGTTGGTCTTCCATAAAAAAACCTTGCCCAGGCTTGCACCCTGGAAACTTTCCAAGGTGCAAATCCATGGTCTATTGAGACTAATGGAGGCCTACACACACAGTATTTGCATATAACCTACGCACATCCTGCCGTATACATTAAATCATCTCTAGATTACATAATACTTAATACAAAGTAAATGTAAATAGTTGTTATACTGTAATGTTTAGGGAACATTGACAAGAAAAAAGACTGTACACTTTACTCTTGCTCACAAGACAAGCATGATCAAACAATGATCAAACACAAGTAAAACTTGTAATACCTGCACCTGTACAGTAGTCGTTACACTGTCTTTTTTAGGGAATAAGGATGCTTTGGAGGAGGCTCAATAATACATAAGTCAGGAACTGTGGAGGTTGAGGGCTGAGGATCTTCAAGCATTAAACGGTGAGACTTCAGAATTGCAGGTGCTTTAGTTAGAAACATTGTTATAGAAAGCTGTCTTTTTCTTTGCATCATCAAATAAATCTTGCAAGGTAACCTTTCTCTTCCAGGAGTTTCTTGAGCTCCTCGGGGAACGCCGCTGCGGCCTCGGCATTAGCCAATGCCGATTCTTCCGTGATCTTTACATTCCTGAGGCTGTAGTGCTCTACATAGCCAGCTACCCATCCCTTAATAGCCTTAAACTCTTTTCTCTCACTCTCATCAACCCCATCACAATAGTGCTCATACAGACTAAGATCCAGGAGTATAATTTGTCCATCGACAGGGATATGCTTCTGTGACATGTCCTCTAGTCACACATTCGGCGAGAGATAGCACTTTACTTGTTCCTTATCTTTTTAGCCTTTGAGGAATTGCTTTGACCACGTAATAGCTTTTTAGGAGCCATTTCTTCACAGGAACAAAGTAGTCAATGAAGGAGATGCGAGGCGAACAATGAGTGCTGGAAGAGCACTTCTGGGTTTTCTCGATTCATAGTTGGTTGAATTTGCGCATGCGGAACTTGCGGGTAAGGAGGGTCGACTGTATATTCCCTCTCATCTCTTCTCTTATCCTCACCCTATCCATTACACCTACCTTTAGTGGCCTTCTTCCTTCCCTTTCTTCCCTGGTCCACTATCCTTTCATCAGATTCCTGCTTCTTCCTTACTTCATTCCTGCTCCCCCACTACCTATTTTCTTCCGCACCTGGTCTCACTTCTCACCTGCCAGCTTGTACTACTTCCCCTTCGTCTTATTCTGGCTTCTGCCCTTTTCCTTTCCAATCCTGCTGAAGGGTCTGAGCGTTAAACATCGACTGTTTATTCCCTCCACAGGTGCTCCCTGACTTGTTGAGTTCCTTCAGCATTTTGTTCAGATTGCTCAAGATTTCCAGCATCTGTGGAATCTGTTGTATTTATGAGATAAAGCTGTAGTTGTAAAAGTACACAATGTATTTATAAAATTCTATAAGCTAACTTGGCAAAGCTTGACCATATGTTGGTTTGGTATTGAATATTTAAGCTACATCAGTTAGCCAGAGGACAATTAGATATGAATATTTAAGAGTAAAATGATAACTGAAAAGAAAAAAATATAATCTTAGAATAAGGATAGATTAGATGGATAAGAACAAGAGGCCATGGTGCAATGATGGAAAAGATCGGAAGAGTAATACTATAGGGAAAAATTGAACAAAAATCAAAATGACATTTTAATATCATTAGGGAAAATAATTTCTGTCAAAAAATAACAAAAGTAAAGCCTGAACTAGTTATAATAATAATTACAATTTTGAACTGGCTGTCACAAACAAGAGAAAATGTGCAGCTGTTGGAAATCCAAGTAACACACACAAAATGCTGGAGGAACTCAGCAGGCTAGGCAGCATATATGGAAAAGAATACAGTTGATTTTATTGGGTCAAGATCCTTCAGCAGGACTGGAGAAAAAGGATGAGTAGAATTAAAAGGTGGGGGGAGGGGAGGGAGTAACATAAGGCAATAGGTGAAACTGGGAAGCAGGGGCGTATCTACGGAAAATAGCGCCAATGGCACGCACTGAAATTGTGCCCATCCAAACATCTGACACCCATCTTTTAGATAAATTTACCATAATATCAGCTCAAAAATACAAGTCAAGCTCATTAATCTTTTAATTAACAAATTATTGCACCATGAAAATTATAACTGCACCTTCCTTGCTTTCACTGATGCAAATTGGCCTATGATGTGATCAAAGTCAGTTTTTTCAGTTTCTTCTCTTTCTACACTCAGCAGAGCAAGATCACAGAGTCTGCCTTGACCCATGGAGGCTCTCAAATATGAAAGTATTACTTTTAACTTGCTGAATGATCTCTTACAGCTGTTGATGGAAACTGCAATGGTTAGCATTATCTGAATAGCAATGCGAAGATTGGGGAAGACACTCTCATCTCCATACTGAGCAATACATTCAAGAAGCTCTTCATTTTCTTGTTGACCCGCCTTGATTGCAACATTCTGCAATCCGAAGTTTCTTCATATAGCTGCTGTCCATCAACATCAGAGCTGTACAATTTGCCCAAATTTTCACACTTCTTCTTTAGGTTGTTACTGTTGATGCCGTAACACAGTCCCTCGATATCCAGAAGGAACCCAATTTGGTGTCAGTGTCATATAAACGAGCGAACCTCTGTGAAGACGGTTGAGTGTTCCCTTTATGACTCTTTCCATTTCCTCCTTAGCTGTTAACCCAGCGTCTCTCGAGTTCACATCAGCCATTTGTTTCCTTCGTCTCTGATGTCTTTCAACTTCACTATTCCATTCCTGAGTGACTCACTGACCAACACTTCTCTTTCATCATAAAAATTATCTTGGAGGGCCTTCAAATCCAGGGCAGCATCATGGCTGCTAGGATCCTGCAGCCTCTTTTGAATATGCTCAAAGTGAATGAGTACTTTGTTCCAAAATCCTAGCGAATCAGAAAATCATAACTCAACATGCGGTTGTACAGCTGCCTTGCATCACTTCTTGTTTCACTGGTCTCGGACTCATTTTCAGTGTCTATCATGTCCTGAAGAACTTGAAGTATCTTCTCGAGGTGCTTGTTGATGGGCTTCACTGCTTCTTTCCTTACATTCCACCTGGTTTCAGACTCTGACTTAACAACCACAGGCATGACATTTTTGAGTTTTTCCCAGCACTGTGTTGAATGAGAGAAAAACATGTAGAGAGCGTTGATGGTTCCAAAAAAAGTGACCATCTTTGTATCCTGCTTGGTTGCATGTACACCCACCAAGTTGAGTGAGTGATCGTCGCAATTCACGAAGACTGCATGGTTGTTTTTCTCAATTATTCTTCGATAAACACCCCCTCTGGGTCCAGCCATCACAGCAATGTTGTCATGGCAGTGTGACCAATAATCTTGTTGCTCCTTTTCATCCTTCTCTAGCTGTTTCAAAGTGTCTTCAACCAAGCACTCAGTATCCTTCTGGATTATCTGGATAAAACCAAGGAAGGACTCTCTAACACGGACTGTTTTCTTCTCAAAATCAACTTCCACATACCTCACTACTCCTGACATCTACTCACGGTGTGCCTGATCAGGAGTTGAGTCGAACATGAGACCATAGTACTTGGCTTTATGAATGCTTCTTAGTAAATTCTGGCAAACAGTAGATGCCATCATGTGGATGAAATCATTCTGGACACCCAGTGAAAGATAAAACGTGGATCCAGGATGACTTTCCAAATGAGTGAGGTGTGCTTTTATGACAGGACCAAAGATGGCCAGTAGTTTCAGTAAGCCAAGGAAATTTCCCACATTAGAGTCATCGTCTAGCTGAAGTGACTTCCTGTGTCCTTGCAAAGTCAGGTTCTGAGTCGCAAGGTATTTTATGCAGTAAAAGGATTCATGTCAAGATATCACATCACTTCTGCTTTTCCTCCTCAATATGTGATTGAAATACCGTGTCAATAACTCTTCTGTTTCCAGCTAAATTTCTTTCCACTGTGTTCAGCATTCCCAATGATTCTTGGCATTTTCTTGAACACTAATCCTTTCAGGTGCTTTGCACTGGTTGAATCCACTTTCCTGCTAAAATGAGGATTGATGGTCTGACTGGGAATAGAGAAGACAACAGATACAAAATGCAGACTTTTTAGAAGGGGAATAGACCAGCCACAAGTGAGTCACTTCCTCACCACAACCATTTCCCAATTTCCTCTTGAACCAAGTTTTGTTCATTGAGCAGTTATTTGTTGGTAGGAAAGGTCCCTCACTGTTCTGGAAATACTTTGAACCCAGCTTTATTGTTTCTGATCTCAATGCGTCAGGCAGAATTGCTTTTCCAGTATCCTTGTCGAACTTCAGAAGTCCAATGTCATGCTGTTTAATCACTTCTTGTATGACAGTTCGAGGCTTTTTGACACCATCCAGTTCACTAGATTCAGTGTTGTTAGCTTCAATCTCGTCAAGTAGAATCTTGTCAATAAACTCAACATCACCACCACCACCATCGGCTTCCCCTCCTGTCATGTCCACTTTCTCTGTGGTAACCTCACTCTTAATCTCATCCTACTCGGATTTATTTGACTTGACTTCCTCCTTTGCTTGTGACACATTTGACCCACCTTCAGATTCTAACAAATTTGTAGCAGGTGCAGGCAACTCCATGGAACGTGTGGAACTACTTGGTCTGGGCTTTTCAAAGAAGGGCATGAAGGACTTGCTCAATTTCTTGGCTTCTTCTGCCTCCAACTTTTGTCTCTTCTGTCCTTCAGCTCCATTTTGCTTCTTCTTCGTAAAGAAATGTTTCATGGTCCTCTTACACAATGTTCTGAAATAAGGCCATCCCAGTGCTTCTCACCCATGTTAATCAAAGACAGATCATAAATCTGAAGAAAATTCTTTTTTTCACTATCCAAGGATGGCTTGTCTGACTTTAATAGAAGCGGCTCAATGGCGCCCAGGGCACAAGCCATACCTGCCATACCTTACATATGCCACTGCTAGGAGGGGAAGGGGTGAAGTAATGAGCTGAGAAGTTGATGGATGAAAGAAATACAGGGCTGGAAAAGGGGAAGTCTGATAGGAGAGGACAGAAGGCCATGGAAAAAAGAAAAGGGAAGAGGAGTACTAGAGAAAGGCAATGGGTAGGCAAAAAGATAAGGTGAGAGAGAGAAAAGGGGATGGGGAATGGCGAAGGAGAGTGAGGGGGTGCCATTACCAGAAGTATGAGAAATCAACTCTGGAAATGGTTCCCCAGACTTCTCCTGCCAGAGAGAATTCATCCATGTAAGCACTCTCTCTACAGAAAGAATTTGATCAAAATTCTAGAATGGCCATAAATAGTATTCATAAAGTCAAATTTCAATCATTAAAATCTGAAATTAAGAGACCACAAGTCCAACTTTCTGCTGAACTACCTCTCTGAAAATATTTTTTTTTATAAAACTGGAGTATCACTTTTCAAATTTTAATTATCATTATTAATTAACTAAAAACATCATTTTTTGAATTTCTTTTTCTTCATAACACACTCAATTTTAGTCAAATTGTTCTTCATTGTCTTAATTTTACTTTTGGTATACCATTTTTCATTAACTGTTTTCTAAGTCATAATTGCTGGTTTTTAGATAATGCACACTTCACTCAGAAATACTCAGATTGATTAGAAGTACATATATCTTTTTTGTACATTTACTAGCTATGCTACTGTCACTTATTCTCCACCTCAAATTGCCTGGAAAGACTATTCGGAAGTTAAGAGTCATGGATGTTGGTCTGGAATGACACCTGAGCCAGGCCAGATCAGGACAAGAACTGAGCAGAAGTCAGCCAAATGCCCTCTCGAGCCTGCTCTGCCATAAAGTACAAAAAACCCTGATCTTCGCCTTCAACCAATCTTCTATATGTTCTCCATAATCTTTGGTACCCTAATGAACACTAAAAACCTGTTCATCTAAGCCTTGAATATAGTGAATGATTCAGCTCCAGATATCCTTGGGACAGACTATTCCAAATACTTCTGAGACACAAATTTACTCCTCACCTCCATTAGAAGTGGACCATCTGTTATTCTGAAACTCTTCTCCTAGTTCTGATCTCTCACAAGAGAAACATCCTTAATTTCTAAAGCATTACAACATGGATGCTGATAGAGAATCATAGAAATGTACATCATAGAAACAGGTCTTCACAGCCCACCCCTCTACCCTTTCCCAGCCTAAGTGCCTGTCCAAGTACCTCTGACAGATCATTTCAGATGTTCAGCACACTCTCTGTTATAAAAAAAATTCACCATATCTTTAAATTTCTCCTCTCTTATTTTAAACATATGTACCATCTGCCTGGGAAAATGATTCTTTTAGCAAGATAAGGAGTCTAAATCTAAGGAGCTTAGATTCCAGGACAAGAGAGGAAATATTTAAAAGACCTGAGAGCCATCTTCCTTCCTGGAAAACTATAAATTGTGTGAGTTACAGTTATGTAAATCTGTCTGGGTCCTCACTTATGTAGGTTGAAGGAGCAACAGCTTATATTCTATCTGAATAGCCTCCAACCTGATTACATGAATATGGATTTCTTTAATATCCAGTAGTTTCTCTACCTGATTCCTTCTCTCTTTCTTCTATTCCTTTTTCTAGCTACCATCTTACTCCTTTGCTTCTCCCTACCTGCCCATCACTTCCCTCTGGTACCCTCCTTGCTTCCCTTTCTCCCATGGTCCACTATCCTCTCCATCAGATTCCTTCTTCTTCAGCCCTTTACCTCTTCCACCTATCACCTTCCAAGTCTTTATTTCATTCACCCCCCACCCACTAAACATTCCATCACCTGATTTCATCTATCACTTGACAACTAGTAGTCCTATCCCTTCGCCCAACTTCTTATTCTGGCTTCTTCACCCTTCTTTTCCAGTTCTGATGAGGGATCTCAGTCCGAAATGTTGACTGTCTATTCGTCTCCATAATGCTGCCTCGCCTGCTATGTTCTTCCTGCATTGTGTGTGTGTGTGTGTGTGTGTGTGTGTGTGTGTGTGTGTTGTTGTAATATAGATATACATGTTGTGAAAAGATTAAATCTGAAAAAGTACTCCATCATCAAAATAATCAATATTGAAATATATAATCTTTCCTATTTAATATCCATCATAATTTCAAAGTCTTTTAGCACTTTACAATAATTCATGTGACATATTCCTCAGAGAAGATGTTGGTAAACATCAAATTATAATCAATATTTGGTAAGAATGAGGAAAGCACATTCTAATATAATTAAATTGTCCCTTTGCTGCCATTATCGATATTTAAGTTGCTAATATATTGTTGTTGCTGATATTACTCTTGTAACAAAGTACAACCAGAGCTATTCTTTTGCTTTCTTTTCAGCACATCCTTCATGGGACTATGGCAAATAATAAACTGAGCTTCAGGAATGAGATAAACAACTGGTAACATAGAAATAACGGAAATGATGAGCTATGATGAGCTGTTAATGGATGTGGCTGAGAAATGTGAAAATAACTAATTGGGTGGTAAGTGGGAAGCAGAAAATAAATTTAGAGCTCAATATACAAGTATTTCTTAGAACCACAAGCTTAATCTATTTAACCATTAAGATTTCAGTCAGATCTATAATAATAATGGTAGAGTTCCATGAGATCTTATTCTTTCAGATACTCAATGCCAAATGAGTATACTTAAATTTGTGGCAGTAGTCTCTATTTTTGTTTCAGATATCCAGTATCTGCAGTTTTATTTTATTTTCCTTAGCCTTCAGTAATCTGCACAAATAAATATTCTTACTCCTACTGAGCTATTCTCTGACACTAAATAAAATCTCTCACTTGTCTTACAGAGCTCCAGAGTTCATTACCTTTTGCTCATCCACTTGATCTCCATCTGTCATCTTCTGCCCTCTTGATTCTTTCAAGAAAATCATTAATATAAATAAGAACAAGCTGATGCTGGGGTACAGACACTTGGGAAACACAACTGCCAAAATTCATCAACTATTGTTTCTTTTCTGTACACTCACTACACTCTATTTCATTATAAATCAGAAACTCTCTTGGTTATTTTTCTGCTGTCATCTACAAGTTCAATAAATCCATTACTTTATCTCAAAAATCAACTTCAAAATTGAAATCAAAATTCAAAATTCTCTACGAAACACAACCCAAATCACCTATTCAAAGCAACTTGGGAAGCAGAATCAAAGCAGCCTACACATTACCCACATCACAATAATTTAAAAATAACACTCTAGAATTTTCATTGAAAAATGGTAAAATATATAGTCTGAAAATTGTAACTAGAAGCTCACAATCCACTGAATAGCCCATATTTCAATAATTAGCTAATAAAGACCAAGAATTATTCTGGCTAAGTGATAACTCTGCAAATGTAAATAAAGCATTCATGGAGAGTATGTTAGCTGATTATAACATCATCTGGTATGGAAGGGCTAATGTACAGGATTGTAAAATGCTGCAGAAGGTTGTAAACTCAGCCAGCTCCATCATGGGGACTGGCCTCCCCAGCACTGAGGACTTTTTAAAAAGACAATGCCTCAAAAAGGTGGTATCAATTATTTAGGATCCCCACAACCCAGGACATGCCCTCTTCTCATTACTATCAGGAAGGAGGTATTGGAGCATGAAGACACGCACCCACTTCTTTATGAACAGCTTCTTCCTCTCTGTCATTAGTTTTCTGAATGGTCCTTGAATTAATTAATGCTACAACACTACTTCTGCTCTATTTAATGCACTAATACATTTGTTATTGCTATTTCTGAGATAATTTATGCATTGCACTGTACTGCTGCGACAAAACAACACATTTCACATTGTATGTTAGTGATAATAAATCTGATTCTGAAAATTAATGTTTAAAAGACTGCATGATTGATCAAGCTGGTAACATCCCTTTGAAGAATGAAGAATGCAAAATTAAGCACCAAAATCATCACCTTTTATGTTAAAAAATCTAGAATCATGGATTCTAGAGGAAACTTATTTGGAGTATTGTGTACAGTTCTGGTTAACAAGTTATAGGAAAGATGCCAACAAAAGAGAGTACAGAGGAGATTTACTAGAATGTTACCTGGGTTTGAGCACCTAAGTGACAGAGAAAGGTTGAACAAGTTAGGTCTTTATTCTTTGGAGTGTAGAAGTTTGAGGGGGGACTTGATAGAGGTATTTGAAATTATGAGGGGGATAGATAGAGTTGACATGGATAGGCTTTTTCCATTGAGAGCAGGGGAGATTCAAACAAGAGGACAAGAGTTGAGAGTTAGGGGGCAAAAGTTTAGGGATAACATGAGGGGGAACTTCTTTACTCAGAGAGTGGTAGCTGTGTGGAACGAGCTTCCAGTAGAAGTGGTGGAGGCAGGTTCAATATTGTCATTTAAAAAAAAATTGGATAAGTATATCGGCAGGAAACGAATGGAGGGTTATGGGCTGAGTGCAGGTTGGTGGGACTAGGTGAGCCTAGAAGGGCTGAGACGGCCTGTTTCCGTGCTGTAATTGTTATATGGTTATATGGTTATTAGGCTGGGTAGAGAAAAATGATTTCCTTTAGCAGAAGAGTAAAAGATCAGAACAACAAAAATCAGAGCTGGGCCTTTCAAGATCAAATTGAATTTATAATGTTCCAGAAACAAAGTTGTGGTCGATATTTAAAACTGTGTCTCAAAAGTGGAAACAGGTGCAAATCCAAATGTTATTTGTTTTCAATTTGGGATCAATGTTTTTTTTTAACAAATATTGTGGACTTGGGCCAGTAGAGTTAGATCTCAAAAGCTCACAAAATGGTGGAAGGAGAATGAGTAGCTAAATAATGCACTTGATCCCTTCTTACTTCCTGTCACTGATCAATTATTCTCTTCTGTCAGACCATACATTTGAATTTAATAAATTCTCAAATATTTTCCTTCGTTAAATAATTTATTTTCTTTTTTATTGATCTGACTGAGCATTATATGTTATGGAACATTTAGATAAATGCATACATTTCTTTTAATAGTATCCTTAACATGCAAATGATGTATAATAAAATTGTAGTAAGAGGATTAGAAGAACCTGTTTAATATAATATTCATCAGATATAGATATAAAAATTATAACCATCTATAGAAAACAGTTTGAAAAGAGTTGTAATGCAGCAACATTATTTAAACAAAAATATCCATAAATAAAATGAACAGCAGTGATAAGAAATTCCATATATTCTTTGGGATCAGAACGCACTTAAACATAGCAGCTAAGTCAGCACCTGCTGACCTCGAGAAGTGTTGGCAAGCTGCTACAGTCCATCCGTTTTAGGTACACATTGCGCTTGGACAGGGAGTTCCATGATTTAGACCCAGTGATGGTGAAGGACCAGTGATAAAATTTCAACTTTGAACTGTCAATGGAAACCTGCAAGTTGTTCTGTCTCCGTGTGCCTGCCTTCCTTGTCCTTCATAGAAACATAGAAAACCTACAGTACAATACAGGCCCTTTGGACCACAAAGCTGTGCCAAACATGTCCTTACCTTAGAAATTACCTACAGTTCCCCACAGCCCTCTATTCTTCTAAGCCCCATGTACCAATCCAGGAGTCTCTTAAAGACCCTATCGTATCTGCCTCCACCACCATTGCCAGAAGCCTATTCCACCCATTCACCACTCTCTGCATAAATAACTTACCCCTGACATCTCCTGTGTACCTACTTCCAAGTATCTTAAAACAGTGCGCACTCGTGCTAGACATTTCAGCCCTGGAAAAAAGCCTCTGACTATCAACACGATCAATGCCTCTCATCATCTTATATAACTCTATCAGGTCACCTCTCCTCCTCTGTCACTCCAGGGAGAAAAGGCCAAGTTCACTCAACCTCAATTCTCATTAGGCATGCTCCCCAATCCACGCAGCATGTAAATCTCTTCTGCACACTTTCTATAGTTTCCACATCCTTCCTGTAGTGAGGCGACCAAAACTGAGCACAGTACTCCAAGTAGGGTCTGACCAGGGTCCTATATAGCAACGACATTACCTCTCAGCTCCTAAACTCAATCTCTGATTAATGAAGACCAATGCACCGTACGCCTTCTTAACCACAGATCAACCTGAGCAGCAGCTTTGAGTGTCCTATGGACTCTGACCCCAAGATCCCTCTGATCCTTCACACCTCCAAGAGTCTCACCATTAATACTATATTCTGCCATCATATTTAACCTACCAAAATGAACCACCTCACACTTATCTGGGTTGAACTCCATCTGCCGTTTCTCAGCCCAGCTTTGCAAACTATCAATGTCCCACTGTAACCTCTGACAGCCCTCCACATTATCCACAACACCCCCAACCTTTGTGGTCATCAACAAATTTACTAACCCATCCCTCCACTTCCTCATCCATGTCATTTATAAAAATTATGAAGAGTATTGGTCCCAGAACAAATCCCTGAGGCACACCACTGTAACAGACATCCATGCAGAATACAATCCATCCACAACCACTTTTTGCCTTCTGTGAGAAAGCCAATTCTGGATCCACAAAGCAATGACCCCTTGGATCCCATGCTTCCTAACCTTCTCAATAAGCCTTGCATGGGGACCCTTGTCAAATGCCTTGCTGAAGTCCATATACACTACATCTACTGCTCTATCTCCATCAATGTGTTTAGTCACATCCACAAAAAATTCAATCAGGCTCGTAAGGCATGACCTGCCTTTCACAAAGCCATGCTGACTATTCCTAATCATATTATGCATCTCCAAATGTTCATAAATCCTGCCTGTCAGGATCTTTTCCATCAACTTACCAACCACTGAAGTAAGACTCAACTCTTCTATAATTTCCTGGGCTATCTCTATTCCCTTTCCTGAATAAGGGAACAACATCCACAACCTTCCAATCCTCTGTTGTCCCCATTGATGATGCAAAGATCATTACCAGAGGATCAGCAATTTCCTCCCTTGCTTCCCACAGTAGCCTGCGGTACATCTCGTCTGGTCCCGGTGACTTATCCAACTTGATGCTTTCCAAAAGCTCCAACACATCCTCTTTCTTAATATCTATAAGCTCAAGCTTTTTAGTCTGCTGTAAACCATCCCTACAATTGCCAAGACCCTTTTTCGTAGTGAATACTGAAGCAAAGTGCTCATTAAGTATCTCTGTTATCTCCTCTGGTTTCATGCACACTGTTCCAATGTCATACTTGATTGGTCCTATTCGCTCACTTCTTATCCTCTTGCTCTTCACATACTTGTAGAATTTTCTTCTTAACTAGATTTACAACAGCCTTTGTACACCATGATTCCTGTACCCTACCATCCTTTCCCTGTTTCACTGGAACATACCTATGCAGAACTCCACTCAAATATCCCCTGAACATTTGCCACATTTCTTCCGTACATATCCTTGAGAACATCTGCTCCCAATTTATGCTTCCAAGTTCCTGTTGATAGCCACATATTTCCCCTTACTCCAATTACACGCTTTCCTAACTTGTCTGTTCCTATCCCTCTCCAGTGCTATGGTAAAGGAGATAGAATTGTGATCACTATCTCCAAAATGCTCTCCCACTGAAAGACCTGACACCTGACCAGGTTCATTTACCAATACAAGATCAAGTACAGCCTCTCCTCTTGTAGGCTTATCTACATATTGTGTCAAGAAACTTTCCTGAACACACTAAACAAATTTTACCCTATCTAAACCCCTTGCTCTAGGGAGATGCCAATCAATATTTGGGAAATTAAAATCTCCCACCACGACAACCCTGTTATTATTGCATCTTTCCAGAATCAATCTCCCCATCTGCTCTTCAATGTTCCTGTTACTATTGGGAGGTCTATAAAAACACCCAGTAGAGTTATTAACCCCTTCCTGTTCCTAACTTCCACCCACAGAGATTCCGTAGACAATCCCTCCATGACTTCCTCCTTTTCTGCAGCCATGACACTATGTCTGATCAACAGTACCACGCTCCCACCTCTTTTGCTTCCTTCCCTGTCCTTTCTGAAACATCTAAAGCCTGGCCCTTGAAGTAACCATTTTTTCCCCTAATCTATCCAAGTCTATGTAATGGCCACAACATCATAGCTTCAAGTACTGATCAATGCTTTAAGCTCATCTGTTTTGTTCATAAACTCCTTGCATTAAAATAGACTCATCTTAAACCATCGGTCCGAGTGCGTCCCTTCTCTAACCCCTGCCTATCTTCCTTCTCGCACTGTCTCCAAGCTTTCTCTATTTGTGAGCAATTAGTCTCTTCCTCTGTCTCTTCAGTTCAGTTCCCACCCCCCAGTAATTCAAGTTTAAACTCTCTCTAATAACCTTAGCAAACCTCCCCATCAGGATGTTGGTCCCCCTCAGATTCAAGTGCAATCCGTCCTTTTTGTACAGGTCACACCCACCCCAAAAGAGATCCCAATGATCCAGAAATCTGAATCCCTGTCCCCTGCTCCAATCCCTCTGTCACACATTTATCCCCCACCTCATTCTGCTTCTCGTCCTGTTTGTCAACTTCCTTCCTAACTCCCTGTAGTCTATTTTCAGGATCTCCTCCCTTTTCCTACCTATGTCATTGGTACCGATATGTACCACGACTTCTGGCTGTTCTCCCTTCCACTTCAGGATATTGTGGATGTGACCAGAAACATCCCGGACCCTGGCACCTTGGAAGCAAACTGCCATCCGAGTTTCTTTCCTGCTTCCTCAGAATCACCTGTCTGACCCCCTGGCTATAGAGTCCCCTATCACTGTTGCCATCCTCTTCCTTTCCCTACCCTTCTGAGCCATAGGCCCAGAATCTATGCCAGAGGTGTGGCCACCGTTGCTTCCCCTCGGTACACTGGTCCCGCCCACCCAACAGTACTCAAACAGGAGTAGTTATTGTCAAGGGGGACAGCCACAGGGGTACTCTCTAGCCTCTGACTCTTGCCCTTTCCACTCCTGACTGTTACCTACTTATCTGTCTGCTGAGACCCCAGTGTGACACCTGCCTATAGCTCCTGGCGGTAGAAGTTGAAGGTTTGGCAGGTGTTGTCCAAGTAGCCTGGGCAAGTATGTGCAGTGTACTTGCAGACGGTACATATTGTAGCTTTGGTGGGGGAATTAGTAGTCTGGGTAATTGATAGTGTGCCAACCATAGAGTCATAGAGAACTACAACAGAAAAGTAGGCCCTTCTACATCCAGTCTGAACTATTATTCTACTTAGTCCCATTGAACTGCATAGCCCTCCGGAACTCTCTCAAACCTCATAAATGTTGAAATTGAACTCTCATTCACCACTTCCATTCGGAAGCTTGTTCCACACTTCCTTCATCCTCTGAGTGAAGAAGTTCCCACTCATGTTCCCCTTAAATATTTCACCTTTCACTCTTTACACATAACCTCCAGTTCTAGTCTCATCCAACCTCAGCGGAAAAAGCCTGTTTACATTTACCCTATCTATACTCCTCATAATTTTGTATACAGCTGTCAAATCTCCCTTCATTTTTCTTTACCTCAGGAAATAAAGTCCTAACCTATTTAACCTTTCCCTGTATCTCAGATTCTCAGGACCTGGCAACATCCTTGTAATAATTTTTCAGTCTAAGAAAGATGCATTGTCCTAGATGCTGTCAACTTCTTGAGAAGTCATGGTGCTACACACATCCAGGAAGATGAAGGCATTCTATCACTCTTTCAACTGTGATTCACAGTGGTGCAAAGATCATGAACCTCAGAATAGGAGACAATTGTTCTTTTTGCCCCAGTGTTAATGAGCTTCTGGCCAATGATGATCCCCAGGATATCAATATTGGGCAATTCAATTATTGTAATGCTACTGAACATCAAGCATAGATAGTAATATTCTTTTTTAGTTGAGATGGTCCTTGCTTGGTGGTATTCTGGTAGGAAATTACTTACCACTAATCAGCCGGAATTGTTTAGGTAGAATAGTATTACAGTACGCAGAAAGTGCAGTGCAGGTAAAAAAAATAATGTGCAAGGCCACAACGAGTTAGATTGTGAGATCAACAGTCCATTCCATCATACTAGGAATGATTTTAAGGCTTATAACAGTGAGATAGAAGCTTTTCTAAGCCAAGTGGTACATGCTTTCGGGCTTCTGTATCTTCCACTGGAGGGGGCAGAAGAGAAACTGTCTGGGATGGAGGGAGGGATCTTTGATTATGTTGGTTATTTTACAAAGGTAATGAGAAGTGTAGAGAGAGTCCATGAGAAAGAAATTGGTTTCTGTGATGTGCTCATCTACTTCCACAACTCTGCAGTTTCTTGCAGTCAGGGGTAGAGCAAAGTTATACTGCATCAGAATAGGATGGCTTTCAATGATACATTAATAAAAGATGGTGATGGTCAAAAGGAACATGCCAAATTTTTTTAGCCTCCTGAGGAAGTAGATCTGATGCTTCGAATGGTAATTACCAGTGCAATTTTGTAATGTTGCAACAACCTCTTTCTGAGAATTGCAGAGAATGGAAAGCATGGCAAAGTCGTAAGTATATTGGAACAGCCTGGCTAGAGATGTACAGTATCTTTGTTCTATATCATAGGCCTTCTGTAATACTACTGGGATATCACCTAGTCCTGTAGCCTTTGCTATATCTAGTAATCTGAGCTATTTCTCAATACTACATGAAATGCATTAAATTAGCTTCTTTTATAATGGTACTGTAACTGTAAATGAATGGAATGACTAGTTCTGCTGTCCTTGTGTTTATCAGAAAGAGAAATCCACAGATAAGGTAGTAGTTAACCTTGAGATTTACTAAAGTGAAACAAAGCAAGCAAGCAACTATATCAAGATTTAAGTTGATAACTCACCCATTCTGTTCACTGGAGACCCTTGATAAGGCACCTGGAGCTCTTACACTTCAGTCCTGCCACTGGTCGTGACTTGTTTCTCAGTGAAGTATAATTAACTAATGCTTGCCAGTTGCTCATATACAATTTTTTTAAAACTGTTCACTCATTGTCCATAGCCAAACACCGGGAGGTGTTGTTGTAAAGCCCTTCAAGTAATTATCCTCTCCCCACTTACCATTCAGGACTTAACGATCCATGTTTTGGTAAAATAGCGATCTGCTCAAATGCACCTGACTCTATTTAGCCAACCAAATGTGATATTTTCTTTTTTAAATTTATTTTTTTTATGATCGCAAGACACTATTGGACAATAAGAAGTTCAAGTACTGCAGATTTACCCAATAAGCGAGTTGTTCGTTGGCAGAGGAGCTGGACTTGGTGCGGACCATGTTACTGTCTGCTATAGAGAGGCATAGGAGCCTGCCTGTGAAGGCAGTACGCAGTCAACTAGCAAGAGATTTTCTTGGTCATCTTGCTTGAGATCGCAAGACCCATATTGAACATCGATATTGTGGAATGCTGCAAGTCTAGTTTAGTAGCTTATTGGGATCAATGGCAGGGGAACTATATGGCCTCAGATGTAGCGAGGTCTGAGCACCACATGCTGCAGTGTTACCTTTTTGCTGCCACCCAGAAGAGAGGCCCTGGAGTTGGTGCCCGGAGACAGTGTGGCACAGCATCCTTGCTGGAATTGGTGTTGCCCACCAGTGTTCACTCGATGAAAGACAAGCTTGATTATGTTTGTCTGCAGATTGCTGCGGGCTTGCTCTTGCCGATAACATTCATGGACTGAGGGATTTGGGCTATATAATATATATTTTTGTATGACCGTATGTGTGGTAACTTCTACTTTACAAAAGAACACTCGACAATTTGATGGCCAAAAGAGCATCTTTATCTGGGACGGCAAATGATATTTACAGTACAGAGGCTTCCAGGTACCTCGTGCGGCCTGGGTGGAGGAACTATATACAATGCAGACTGGGAGTAAAAAGAACAGAAGTAAAAACCCCACCAACCCCGGATCCCGCCTCTTGCTACCAACAGCTTCCCAATTGGTATTAGCTTACTTTTAATAATACTCACATTACAACACTTCTCCCCCCCTTTATAATCCAACATTCCCCAAATATAGAAAAACTGGGAAATAAAAACAGTGGTATCGTTAGCAAGAAGATACCAATACAAAATACCTAAAAAAAAGTGGCAAATTCAACATTCAATCTAGCAACAAAAGAAGCAATCTACTCAAAGATTCAGTCCATCAGGTGGTTTGCGAGGGCACTGTGATCTATGCACTACCCCCGGTGACCCAGCAGGCACAGCTGGTGAGGATGTTTTGGGTGGATCTAGTGTTGGGGTCACGAGAGAGGTCTGTGTGTCCACGTGAGAATGTCCATCTTCTTCAGGGGACTCTGCCCCCTCTGCCAGTGTGTCACTCTCTAGCAAAGTCACTGGTGGACAAGTTACCCCTGTAGTCTGTCTCACCATTGGAAACTCCATGGAACTGTCTACCTCTGAGCCAGAATCATGACGCAGGCGCACATGGTCCTGATGTCTGCGGAAAACATGCCCATCAGTCAGCTTAACAACATAGGAGACTGGACCACTCTGCTTAAGAATAACACGAGGTGGCCATTGCTGATTGTTTCTCACATAGACAGTGTCATCCGGTTTTAACTGTCTCTCTCGTACATGTTGATTACGTCCCTCCTTCTGCTTTTCCTGCTTTCTCTCCACTTTTGCCTTCATGTCCGGGTGCAGCAGGTCCAATCTTGACTTAGGCCTACGCCCCAACAGCATCTCTGCTGGAGTGCGTGCAGTTGTAGTCTGTGGAGTGAGGCGGTATTGAAATAGGAAATATGAAAGCCCGGTACTAAGAGAGTCCCCTGTTATCTGCTTCAGGCCTTCCTTCACTGTCTCAACAGCCCGCTCAGCCAAACCATTTGAGGCTGGGTGGAAAGGGGCCATCCGAATGTGACGAATGCCATTCTGCCGCATGAACTCACCAAACAGCTCACCGGTGAATGTCGGGCCATTATCAGTGACCAGAGTGTCAGGCAACCGGTGGACTGCAAAAACTTGCCTGAGTTTGTCTATGGTTGAGGGGGCTGTGATGTTGCTCACGATGTGAGCTTCGATCCATTTGGAATGCGTATCTACCATTACAAGAAACATCTGTCCCATAAAGAGGCCAGCAAAGTCCAAATGTAGCCTAGACCAGGGGTAGACTGGCCACTCCCATGGGTGCAAAGGAGCTGGTGGTGGCATGTTCTGATTGGTGTGACATTGTGTGCATGATTTTACCTTGTTCTCTAGATCCTGATCCATTCTTGACCACCAGACGTAGAATCTTGCAAGGCTTTTCATTTGAGACACCCCTGGATGAGTCTCATGAATTTCCTCCACAATCTGTGAATGGCCAGGGGGAGGCACGATGATCCTCGCCGCCCCGCCCCCCCAGAAAATGCAGCCATCCTGCAGACTCAGTTCGTTCTTGCGTTTGGCATAAGGCCTCAGTTCCTGTCCTTCCACAACTCTGGGCCAACCTTGTAAAAGAAAAGACTTGACTTGAGACAGGACTGGGTTCCCCCTCTGCCCATTGCTTGACCTGGGTTGCTTTTACAGGTGTCTCGGACAGTCTCTCCAATGAAAACACAGTCTCTGGAGGCACATCTGGAGTAACAGGCGTCTCAGGTAAAGGGAGTCGACTCAGCGTATCAACGTTTGCATTATCCCCACCCACTCTGTACACTGTGGTATACTGGTAGGCTGACAATGTGAGAGCCCAATGCTGTATCCTGGCTGAGGCTAGTGGTGGGATGCATCTGGCCTCCCTAAAAGGCTCATCAGTGGTTTATGGTCCGTATAAATTGTGAATGCACGTCCATAGAGGTATTGATGAAAACGTTTGACTGCAAAAACAATTGCCAGATCTTCTTTGTCTAGCTGTGAATATCCCTTCTCAGCAGCCATCAGGGTATGTGAAGCAAAACCAATAGTCTTTTCTGAACGATCCTCCATTACGTGTGAAAGAACTGCCTCGACTCCATAGGGTGAGGTGTCGCATGAAAGGGTGATCTCCTTGTCTGGATCATAGTGTACGAGCAGCTTTGCTGAGTGGAGGAGTTCTTTCACTTTCTTGAAAGCTTCTTCCTGCTCTTCACCCCACCGCCACTTAGTGTCATTGTGAAGCAGCTTGTACAGTGGGGCCAAACCCTTTGAGAGATCTGGAAGAAACTTGCCATAATAATTCACCATGCCCAAAAATGATCTGAGTTCAGTGACGCTCTTGGGGCTTGGGGCCTCCTTGATAGCTCTCACTTTGTCCTCCACTGGGCAAAGCCCCTCAGCTGTAATCTTCTGTCCTAGGTAGGTCACACTCGGAGCCACGAACACACATTTTCCACGTTTCAACCGCAGCCCTGCATCTGAGAGTCTCTTCAGCACCTGTTCTAAGTTAGCCAGATGCTCCCCCTCCGTGGCTCCCGTGATCAAGATATCATCAAGATACACTGCTACGTGTGGAATCCCCTGCAGCAAAGAGTCCATTGTCCTTTGGAAAATGGTGGGGCTAGACGCCACTCCAAACTCCAGGCGATTGTATTTGAATAATCCCTTGTGCGTATTGATGATGACGTACTCCTTTGAACCCTTATCGAGCAGCAGCTGTTGGTAGGCGTGGCTCATGTCCAGCTTTGTGAACAACTTACCCACTGACAGGCTCACAAGCAGGTCATCTATCCATGGCAATGGGTACTCCTCCAGCTTAGAGACCTGATTCACCGTAAGCTTGTAATCCCCACTGCCTTCAAAACTGGAACAATAGGAGCAGCCCACCTTGAAAACTGGATGGGCTCAATGATGCCCAGCCCCTGTAAATGTACCAGCTCCACCTCAGCTTTGCCTTTCGTGGCAAAGGGCACTGACCTGGGCTTAAAAAAATGTGGTGCGGCCTCAGGGTCGACATGGAGTTTCACGGTCACGCCCTTCAGTGTGCCCAGCTCGTCTCTGAAAATGTCACTATACCGCTGCAGAATGTCCTCCGTTGTGTGTGTACACTTAATTTCATGCCAGCTGAGCTGGATTTTGCAAAGCCAATCGCGGCTCAGAAGACTGGGCCCACTGCCCTTAGCTATCACCAGCCTGGCTTCAGCCTTCTGGCCCCCGGCTGAAATATCCACATATAACACCCCTAAATGAGGTATGGGCTGCCCCCTATAGGTCCTGAGTTTGAGCTTAGATGGTCTGATGTGAGGCAGGTTGGATCCCCATGTCCTCCTGTAGGTCTCTTCACTAATGACTGATGCAGTAGCCCCTGAATCAATCTCGAACTTAATGTCCTTTCCCTTGACAGTGACTGTGGCATAATATGGTTCAGGTAGTCCCTCATCTGTTTCCAAACATGTTGTAGGCACACGCTGCTTCTCCTTGGTGGTGTGTAGCTGCCTGAGTATGTTGAGCTTTCCCCTGCCCAGGTTTAACCTTACCCTTTATGCTCCTGTACTTTTTAGCTAAATGTCCCTTTTTGCTACAAGCATGGCAGACAGTGTCTTTGAATTTACAAACATTTGTATAGTGCCTTCCTCCACACCGAAAACATTTGCCTGTTTACCAGTCTCCCTCCTGACTTGGAGCACTGTCACCGACTACGACCCCCCATATCCTTTATCCATGCATTATTAGCAGCCATCTCCATGCCTTGGGCAATCTCTAGGGCTTTCTTGAAAGTCAACGGTTGGGTTTCCCCCAACAAGCGGCGTTGTACAGCGTCATTATTAACGCCGCATACTAACCTGTCACGGAGCATGTCATCCAACACGGCTCCGAAATCGCAATGCTCCGACAGCTGCCAAAGCTCCGCCACAAAATCGCCCACAGACTGACCTAGCTTCCAGACGTGGCTGTGAAACTTGAACCATTGGACTATCACCGAAGGCTTTGGATTATGGTGGTTCCCCACAAGCTGGCCCAGTTCGTTGTATGGAATTTCTCCCGTTTTCCGCAGAGTAGCTAAGTTCCTTATCAGCTTATACGTCTTTGCAAAAACACACACTCAGGAGAATAGAGTGTTTCTTAGCCTCCTCAGTAATTCCATTAGCACAGAAAAAGTGTCCCAACCTTTCCTCATACTCCAGCCAATCCTTGAACTCACTGATATTTCCGAACGTCGCCATCCGAACACGAGGCCCCTTGCCCGCTCACAGCTCCTGTTCGAAACAGGGCCGACCCAACAACAAAAGCAGTTTACCTCATCGCCAAAAAAATGTGGTAACTTCTTCTTTACAAAAGACCACTCAACAATTTGATGGCCAAAAGAAAATCTTTATCTGGGACGGCAAATGATATTTACAGTACAGAGGCTTCCAGGTACCTTGTGCGGCCTGGGTGGAGGAACTATATACAATGCAAACTGGGAGTAAAAAGAATGGAAGTAAAAACCCCGTCAACCCCAGATCCCGCATCTTGCTATCAATAGCTTCCCAATTAGTATTAACTTACTTTTAATAATACTCACATTACAACAGTAAGCTTACCATTATCTCATATGTGCTATGTGTCTTATGCTGTACCTTGATCCCTGACACTGTTTCTTTTGGCTGTATTCATAAGTATTCATGTATGGCTGACTGAGAATTAAACTTAAAATTATCCTTTTTAAGTAAACATATTCCACTGAAAGGGGTTCAGAATCAGGTTTAATGTGAATAGCATACGTTGTGAAATTTCAAAGACACAAGGAAGTCTGCAGATGCTGGAAATTCAAGCAACACACACAAAATGCTTGTGGAACGCAGCAGGGCAGGCAGTATCTATATTAAGAAGTATAGTCGATGTTTCGGGCCAAGACAGAAATTTGTTACTTTGCGGCAGCAGTACATTGCAATATACAATAATAAAGTCTATAAATTGCAATATGGATATATAAAAAGAAACTATAATCAAATAAGTTGTGCAAAAAAGAGAGGAAAAATACTGAGGTAGTGTTCATGGGTTCATTATCCATTCAGAAATCTGATAGCAAAGAATGATAAACTGTTCTTGAAACATTAAGCAGTGATTCAGGCTCCTGTACCTCCTCTTTAATGGTAGCAGTGAGAAAAGAGCATGTTATGGGTGATGGGGGTTCTTAATGATTGATGCTGCCCTTTTGAGGCAGCATCTTTTGAAATTGTCCTGGATGCTGGAGAGGCTCGTGCCCATGATGGAGTTGGCAAAGTTCACAACTTTTTGAAGCATTTTCTAATCCCGTGCAATGGCCCCTCTATACAAGATGATGCAACCAGTTAGAATGCTCTCCTCAGTACATCTGTAGAAATTTGTGAGGGTCTTTGATGACATACCAATTCTCCTCAAACTCTTAATGAAATATAGTTGTTGTCTTGCCTTCTTTGTATTTACATCAGTATGTTGGGCCCAAGAGATTCTCAGAGATGTTGATACCCAGGTACTTGAAGCTGCTCACCCTTTCCACTTCTGATTCCTAGGTAAGGACTGATACGTGTTCCCTTGACTTCCCCTTCCTGAAGTCCACAATCAATCCCATGGTCTTACTTATACTGAGTGCAAGGGTGTTGCTGCAACACCACTCAACCAGCAGATCTATTTCACTCGTGTTCACATTCACCACCATCTGAAATTCTGCTAACAATAGTTGTGCCATTGACAAATTTATAGATGTTGTTTGAGCTATGAATAGCCACACAATCATGGGTGTAGTGACAGTAGAGCAGTGGGCTAAGCATGCATCCTTGAAGTGTTCCAGTGTGGATTGTCATCAAGATGTTACTCCCAATCTGCATAGACTGTGGCATCCTGGTGAAAAGTCAAGGATGCAATTGCAGGGAGTAGTGCAGAGAGAAGTACAGAGACCCAGATTTTGGAGCTTGTTGATTAGAACTGAGGGTATGATGGTGTCGAACACTGAGCTGTAGGTAATTAATAGCTGCTTGGCATTGGTATTGCAATTGTCCTGGTGAGCCAAGGCTGAGTGGGGATCCAGTGAGATTGCATCCACTGTAAACCTATTGTAATGGCAGACAAATTGCAGCAGGTCTGGATCCTTGCTGAGATAGGAGTTGATTCTAGCTGTGACCAACCTCTCAAACCATTTCACCACAGTAGATGCGAATGCCACTGGGCATTAGTCGTTGAGGCAACTCACCCTGCTCTTCCTGGGCTCTGGTAAAATTGCCGCATGTGTAAACATGCATGTGTAAGCATGTGTAAACTTTCAACTGCAGCTGTGAGAGATTGAAGTTGTTCTTGAACACTCCTGTGAGTAGGCTGGCACAGATTTTCAGAGCCCCACTAAGTACACCATCAGGGACTAATGCACAGCAAGGGTTCACCCTCTTGAAAGATGTTCTGCTCCAAGACAGAGAACACAGGATCACAGGGATTCACACAGATGTAGTTTTATTCTCCCTTTCAAAGCATGCATAAAATGCATTGAGTTCATCTTGAAGTGATGTATCATAGCCTGGTACAAAGTAATCACTTGCAAATTCTACTAGAGCTAATATGCATTCAATTCCATCTCTAACCTCAATCGCAGTTTTTCTTCACCCTTAAAAAAGCTTTCCACAGATATACCTAGACTTATTGTATATTTCTGGATCAGTGATTGAAAAGACTAAGCCCTCAGTAGACTGAAAATATCCTGGCTCATTCACAGCTTTTGGTTTGGATATGTCCAGTGTGTTCTCGAAGGTACACACTGATCCGCACAGGTCTTGGTGAAGACAGTGACAACTGCCGCGTATTCATTCAGACTCAAAGAAGAAACCTTTAATATTGTCCAGTCTACTGACTCAAAGCAGTCCTGTAAGCACTCCTCTGTTCTTCCTTGATCATATATTCTCGGTGCTCACCACCAATGCTGCGGTCTTTAGTCTCTGCCTATATGCTAGGAGCAGAAGTACAGGCAGATGATTGGACTTTCCAAAGTGCAGGCATGGGTTGGCACGGTAAGCATTCTTATGGTACTTTAACAGTGGTCAAGTGTATTAGCTGCTCTAGTTCCACAGGTGACATGTTAGTGGTAGTTGTTCAGAGACTTCTTCAAAGTGGCCTGGTTGAAATTTCATGCAATGATAGGAAAGGCATCATTGTACAGTTTACTGGCCTGCTCATTATGTTGCTCAATTCCTCCAGTGCCTACATGACATTGGCCAGAGCTGGAATATACACCACAACCAGGATGATAGCAGAAAACCCCTTCGGCAGATAAAACAGATGATTTTTGACAGCTAGACGTTTCAGGCTGGTTGATCAGGACTGAGACAGAACTGCCATGTTTGTGCACCATGATAAGCTAACCATAAAGCATACTCAACCTCCTCTATTTTAAAAGGCTCAGTTGTCCCATCAGAGCTGATGAAGCTAAAGAGTTCTCCCAGACTAATTATAAACAGTGAAAAACTTAATTTTAACCATTCCTTAATATTGACAGAAGCAAGCTAAGACTGTCCATGAGCATTCACAGCTGGATATGAGAGGACTGCAGAGTTTTGATTGATCTGTTGGTGGTGAGATTACATAATTCTGCTTACTTCATGCTTTTTTGTTGCTTAACATGCAAGTGCCTCTGTGGCGCAGCTGGAATCTCATCATTTTTAGGTGTGCTTGCCACTCCTGCCACTCAGCTCCTCTGCACTCTTAGGAATTACTTCCTGGCTCATGATGCTGGTGACAAACTGCTCAAAACCCTGTAACAGCTTCTTAATGCAGTCAAAATGTAGGAGCACTGAGGGATAATGTTTATGATTTCCAGGGTAATCTGAAGCTTGTAGTATTCCCACGTCCCTCAGTTTGGGAGAATAACTTTTTTTAAATTATTACAGTGCACATTGAAAACAGCTTATATTGCAGCCATGTTGTGCCAGTGGGTGAAAGCATGTTTAAGGTGACAGACAGTTTCCTTTACCCTGAGATCAGAGATTCACATACTTTTCTGGGTTACCACCCCTTTGACACCCAGACCACATTGACAGAGCTCCCCGCTTTCATTCTGGGCATTATATAAAATCTATGAAGGACTTTGATTTACAATGTACAGAACAAGGAAGTAGGAACTGCAAATTCAAAGCAGTTACAAGTAACTGCAAAACTAATTCAAATCTATTTAAAGTTACAAATAAAATAATTTCTCTAATTACGGTAAAAACAATTCTCATCAACAATTTTGGCGTGTAAATTTGTAGTTCGACTATTCACTACTTCATTGTTTTTTTTACCTTTCAATGAGATGGATGGGCTTGGTGCAGTGACATCAGCCTCTCAACATCAGGCTCAATGTCACTCAGAAAGAATCTCAGATAACCACATTCAATAATTTACAGTCTGATTCATTGATTTGAAAGAAGTTGGGTGATTTCGCTGAAACCGCGCTCCACTAAATATGATGTTGAAAAGGCAATATCTTGACCTTTTTGCACAGCACAGGATAGCATTCAGAGATTTCTTTTTGTAACCAAAAGTCTTGACATGATTTTTTTTTAACCTCAGCTTCAGCTCAATCATTTTGTAGTGAGATCAGTTCTTCTTCCATCCTTCCTGTTAATTCCTCATTACAAGTTTTCAGGAATGGATTTTCTACCCAGTCTGGAACTTGGAATGAGAAAAGATCCTGAAATCTTTCTGGTGTATCCTTATACAACTCATCCAGGTGGGCACAGTATACTTGAAGATCATCATATGATACTCTTTCATTCTGTTCCTACTCACAAACACTCAGGAATTGTGAAAGGTCACAATGGCCGAAGTGGCACTTAAATAGGGTTGACTTACATAGAAATATGGAGACAACTGAATTGACTTTAATAAGACTCACATAATTTCCTTACAATTGAAGACTGACCTCATTAAACTTTGTGAATAATTCTGAAAATAAGCAATGTCATACCTAATACTCTTGAGTTGATTAGTGAGTAAAGCATTCGAGTCTTCAAGAAATTTATTACAGTCTCAAAAAGCATATTTGATAGCATTTCAGGCAGTTTCCTTCTGAGAGCCATCTGTCTTCTGTGTGCAACAGCAAGCGTTCATACTGTCCATTATTCTTAATCCAAAGCTCTCAAATAGTTAAGAATTGAGAGCATGGGACTTGATTATATTTACCATTGTTATAACAGTATTTAATGATTTATGCAGCAGATCACTAAGATTTTTTTGTGACAAGATAAATAAAGGTAAATATATTAGATAGTGCTTTTTCAAAAAAGTAATAACCCCACAGTGGCGTCCTGACATTAGAGGGTGCCCCATCTGTTGCACAAGCAAGAATGTTGACGAGCAGAATGTCCTTCACTTTGAAGTGTTGCTTAATGACCTGAAATATTGACTGCAACTTCGTATCTATTTCTAGTCCTCTGGCAAGTAACATCTTTTGAACCATGCTTTCACATTTTGTGAAGCAAACATAACCAAGAAGCAAATATTAGTTGCCTAGCAAAGTTGACTCATTCAATTGCAGAGCAAATGCTGTTGGACTAAGTACAGTGCACAACGTGTCTACCACATTCTCTGACATTCTATCTATTCATCTTTGAACAGAGTTGTTGCTGAATGGAATCGCTTTAGTGATTTGATCTGGTAACTTTTACAAAACCATAGTCAAAACCTCCCATTCTGTTGTCAGAATCAGTTCTTCTTGTATGGGGCTTTCCAGATTTAGCAATGAACAATGAACTGTTGCATGAAGCATGCAAACCATCACTGTTTGTTGTGAAGCATGTTTTGAAGTGCTTTTGACTGTTTTAAAGTTTTCATGAAGTGACTGAAAATAAGCCAAGTTCTTGTTTGCTTTATTGAAGTGTATACTCTTCAAATATTGATAAGCCTGAAGAGCTTCATTGCCTTATTTGAAAAAAAAACTTCTCACACAACAGACACACTGGTATACATCCACTGCACATTTCAGGTACTCTACGCTGTAGGGTGAACACTTCTTTTTTATTTGGTCTGCTTCTGCCTCTTTCAATATGGATTAATGACCACTGTCAATGCCTAGTGTTTAAGTCCAACCTCAAGTGCTGCAATCAATAAAAGGGGAAGGTTATGATGTCATAATTGCTCAGGTAAAACCTGACTGGCTGCCTGAAGGTACATAAAATGAGATAGTGACATCTTGGTTAGGCCATGGGTTAGAGAAATACATTCAAAAGGACAGATTCTGAACTTTACCCCTTAGATGCCATACCCTAATTCACAGGAACTGGGTCATTGCATGATTAGAGTATGGAAATTGTACCAGCTAACACTGTACTACAGTAGTTGAACAGCAATTATGCGTGGGCTGGGCCTGAAAATACCAATTTTTTCAGTCCAGGTATCCCATGATATGCCAAATACAAAAGTATCACATTGCTTTTCAACAACTATAATGCACTTCGAGCAAAGTCTTTGAGAATGGTAGGTTAGTAAGAGATGACACAATTATGTGATCATTATAATCAATTAAGAGGCACTTAGGATGAAATGCTTAAAATAAGTAATTCATTTATTTAATCTGTCAGCTGTTCCCTCGCTACCAAGTGCCCCCACCCTCGTTTTTATTGCCCCCTGAGAAACGTCCACCACTTATATATCAGCCACTGTCCTAGATGATATTAAATTACTGTAAAAGGTTGGAATGTTGATGGTTGAGTCATATTGTGCCTGAAGATTATTGGTCAAATCAGATCAGCAGATTGGTGGATGGAGAAGGGAGTTAGGTAGAAGTAACAAACTTGATGAGATCGCTAATCAGGGTTTAGAGAAAATGGATAACCCAATGAAAAAACTAGGTAAGTATTAAAAAGGGATTGGCATGAGATAGATTGTCTGCAATAATGTTGATCAGGCCTCAATAACACTGTGGTCTGCTTCTGCATCAATGTCCACAAAGATTATAGACCACAAATTAAAACAAGAAAATTATGTTATTGGCATTCAGGCAGGGCTGGACATCACTGTGCAGTTTCATGTTTCTCTATGTGTTATTGAATCAGATGATTGAAGGATCCAGAAAGAAAAATGAACTTGCAAGCCATACAGGAAATCCCTAATTATGAATTATGTTTTATTTTTCATTAAAACTGAATCGTGCACCGTACAGAAATGTGGAACTATTCAATCAATTTTAGGTAATTTGCATAGCCTGAACTGCAGGCTGATTTATGGATTTCATAACTTCTACTATGTGCCACTGTTATAACCAGCCTGTGTTACTTTAAGCTCCATTCATCTTTTTATAGTTAAAACGGCTCTGCATTTTGTCCTATATTCATTTTGAAGCTATTTGCACATTTTCTGTTTCTGCTGTAGTATCCTTTATATTTGTTAAAGTTACATTTGTGGAATTAGAGGTCATCAATATTTCAGATCCATTATCGTTCATGCACCATGTTGAACTTCCAACAGGTTACTACTGAAACATTGTTGAATGAACTTTTCTAATGTAGCTATTTATTTTAATTGTTCCACATTTTGTGAAAAAAAGAAATATCCACTTTGAATTTATATGCAGGTTCCTTGTTATTAGTGCTTTTAAATACCAATTATATTCATACATATCATGTAATGGTAATTGTTCCTAGAGCAGTCAGAAACCTTGTACATGTACTTGTTCTGTGCCTTGTCACTTCCAAGAGCACCAACCAAGCATTAAATTATAAAATAATATCATTCCAAACCCCTTTACAGGTTAAGCCAAATAGAGACCACCTATAGAAAAAAGTAACAAACAAATGGTAATCTTTGGCTTGGAATCCCCTCTGAGTTGTTACTGAACAACATAAAACCTTAACTCTACTTTCCTTTGATGCATTGATGTACCCTAATTAGCTGAGTTCAACCAAAAGTGTAGTTGAAACAAGGTTTTGCTGCATTTCTAAGGAAGTCCTAACAATGATAATCACAGCAGCTTTGAATACCCTTTGACAGTACATACCAGAATGTTATTCATTTTCAGCAAGCTTAATTTAAATGATATAGAAAACACAACACAGGAAGGACAGGAAGCAAATATAGAAAAATAATAAATAGAAATCAAGAAAAGAATGTTAATTGGGAATCTAAAATTAAAATACATCAAGTGGCGGACAAAATTTAAACCGCTCCATTTAACTAACAGGATTATGCATTACAACAATAATGTGTAGATGAGTTTTTGCAGCCACACTGATCCATTGAAAATGCTCATAAAGACTTAGGACTTTATTCACCGGAGTGTAAAGTTCTTTAATTCCCGGAGTACAGGAGAATCTGGGAGATCTAATAGAGGTGTACAAAATTATGAGTTGTGTAGATATGGTAAATGCAAGGCTTTTCTACTGAAGTTGGGTGAGACTAGAACTTGTGGTCTTAGGTTAAGGGAGAAAGGTGAAATATTTAAGGGGAACCTGAGGGGTATCTTCTTTACTCAGAGAAGAAGTTATGGAACGAGCTGCTAGATGCAGGTTTGATTGCAACAATACAAAGAAGTTTGGATAGATACTTAGATGGGAGTGTTTTGGAATGCTATGGACAAGGTGCTGGCCAATGGTAAACACAAAGTACACTGCAGATGCTGTAGTCAAATCAACACGTACAAACAAGCTGGATGAACTCAGGAGGTCAGGCAGCATCCGTTGAAAGGAGCAGTCAACGTTTCAGGTCGAGACCCTTTGTCAGGACTGAAGAAGGAGGGGGCAGGGGCCCTATAAAGAAGGTGGGGGGAGGGGGAAAGTGCAGATGAAAAACCAATCAGAGGAAAGATCAAGAGGTGGTGAAGGGGAAGCAGGGAGGGGATAGGTCGGAAAGGTGAAGAAGGAATGTAAGAGGAAAACACTATGGGTAGTAGAAGAAGGCAGAATCATGAGAGAGGTGATAGGCAGCTAAAAGAGGAGGCAGAGTGAAAGTGTAATGGGGAAGGGAGAGGGAGGGAATTACCGGAAGTTGGAGAATTAGTTGTTCATACCAAGGGGCTGGAGACTATCCAGATGGTATACGAGGTTTTGCTCCTCCAACCTGAGTTTGGCCTCATCATGGCAGTAGAGGGGGCCATGTATGGACTTAACTGAATAGGAATGTAAAGGAGAGTTGAAGTGGGTGGCAACTGGAAGATCCTGTCTGTTATGGCAGATGGAGCAGAGGTGCTTGACGAAGCGGTCTCCCAATCTGAGTCGGGTCTCGCTGATGTACAGGAGGCCACACTGGGAGCATCGGATGCAATAGATTACCCCAACAGACTCACAAGTGAAGTGTTGCCTCACCTGGAAGGACTGTTTGGGGCCCTGTTTTTCACCTGCACCTTCCCCCTCCCCCCACCTTCTTTATAGGGCCCCTGCCCCTCTTTCTTCAGTCCTGATGAAGAAACGTTGACTGCTCCTTTCAGTGGATGCTGCCCAACCTGCTGAGTTCATCCAGCTTGTTTGTACGTGCTGGCCAATGGTTCTTGACGGAATAACAGTTCCATACAGACTAGATGGGCCAAAAGGTCTATTTCTGTTCTGCTGCTCTGTGACTGAATTTACATTCAAATAGCTCCATACTAAAATTAAGCATATCTAACCCAAATTTTCTTTTGTGTTTTAAAATGCATAGGCATTTTATCTAACATGTTTACATGCACTTTAATCTATTTACGGTTAACCATCAAATGTGTCAATGTAAAATACAAGGGTTTGACATAAGCTTCATCCAATACTTAACTATACATAATAATAGTTCCAAACGTATTCTTCAGACTGTAATAAGGACAGAGACAATAAAATTACGTTTAGTTCCCACATGTTAGGATGTTGGGAAAAGTAAAATCTTCATTATGACAAGTCATGAACTTTTTTCCTCAAACAAATCAGTACTGAAATATAAATGTAACTCCACAGAAAGAAAATATTGTTTATTTAATAATTCTTGAAATAAATCTGCCAAAGACTTCTGTTCAATTTATTCCTCTCAATTATTCATGCTCTTCAAATTCTCCATTTGCAAGGTGAGCTTGAGTCATATTGAAGATGTATTTCAGTGTGCCGGCACCTGCACCTGCACCTTTACTTTCATTTTGAACTAGTGATTTTGGACCTTCTTGATTAAAAGGCTGAAGCACATTTTTTCTGTCAATTTAACTAATTTTTTCACATCTTTTATTTGAATCCTTGATAAACAAAATTTTGTAGCTTTAATTCATATTTTTATAGGTAACCATGGATTTTATTACACTATATCCTAAATGAAACATTTTATCATTATTATTACATTTTTAAAACAAGCTAAAATTAATGCCTGATTTCTTGCAAAACATATCTAATGTCTTAACACCACATAACTCAGAAAGGCACAGTCTAGCATTTGCACGGACCATGGATGGGGCAGCTGAAATGTCTGTAAAAATGTCCTGCTTCTGTTTTTCAGCTATTTACCAGAAACCTATAGTTTTGTTAATGGCTGAATTTTTCTGTAGCTTGGCAAGCACAGCTAGTGGTAAATTGGGAACATCCTTTCTCAGTTCATTAAGCTAATTCAGCCTACTCATTTCCTTTCAAGAAAACCTGGGAATTCTACAGCAATGTTAATTAGATCTCAAGATCTTAGTGGCATAACTGGAAATGAGGCTAGTGATGAGGAAATTACACATGTTCTCTTTGAAGAGCAAATAAAACTGTTCATTTCATTTTAACTAATATATAAAATCTCTTTGGAGCAAAGGAAGATCAGAGGTGACTTGCTAGAGATTCATACACTGAATAATGGCATAGATAGAATGGACATTAAGCACAATTTTCCCAAGGCGGCAGTAGTTAATATGAGAGGGTATACTGTTATGATGATTGGAGAGAGTACAGTATAAGGATATTGTAAGGGGTAGGCTTTTTACACAGAGAGAGAAAGAGGTGCCTAAAACATACTGCTGGGGGTGATAGAACATTAGGCTGCGATGTATATCGATGACTTAGATGAAAGTATGGTGAACTGTTCAAAAAATTTTCAAATAGCACCAAGATTGGGGGCACAGTGGACTGCAAGGAAGGCTATCCAAGCCTGCAATGGTTTCTTGACCAATGAGAAAAATGGGCTGGAAAATGGCAGATTGAACTTAATGCAGACAAGTGTGAGTTGCTGTCTTTTGAAGGACAAACCAGAGTTAGACATACACAAGGCACTGAGGAATGTGGTAAAACAAAGGGGTACAAGAATACAAATCCATAATTCCTTGAAAGTAGCATCACATATACACAAGTTAAAGGGTAAGGTTAAATAGGCAAAGAATTCATTTCCTGGAATGTAGAAAAATGAGGGAGGTTTGATTGAAGTGTACAAAATTATGAAAGACATAAATAAGTTAAATGTAAGCAGGCTTTATCTACAGAGGTTTGGTGAAAAGAGAACTCAAGGTAATTCATTTAGGGTGAAAGGTGAAATATTCAAGGGAACCTGAGGGGAATCTTCTTCACTCAGAAGATGCTGCAAGAGTGGAATGACCTGCCAGCAGATATGGTGGATGGGGGTTGCCTTACAACATTAAACAGAAGTTTGGATAGGTGAATGGATGGGAGTGGTACAGAGTACTATGGTCCAGATGCGGGTCAATAGGATTAAACAGACTAACATATAGGTGCAGACTAGATGGACTGATAGGCCTGTTTCTATGCTGTTGTGTTGTATGTCTCTATGACTTTACTTCGTGCAGCATGGGAAAATTTTGTTGTTGCTCACTTCTATTGTTTACATGAGTTGATTTGGGTTTTTTTTCTCTTTCCCTTGGGCACTGGGAGTTGGACTTATTTTTTTTTAAATTGGGTTCTTTGCTTTGTGATTGCCTATTAAGCAAACAGTTCAAGGTGTATAATTTAGATATTCGTTTACAATAATAGCACTTCCAATCTTTGAATCTTGATTTGATAGTGGCATATAAAATTACGATGGATGTAGATGGAGTAAATGCAGGCAGGTTTTTCCACAGAGGTTGTTTGACACTAGAATTGGAGATCATAGGTTAAGGGTGAAAGGTGAAATATTTGTGGGGAACTTCTTCACTCAGAAAGTGGTGAAAATGTGGAATGAACTGCCAGTGGAAGTGGTGGTTGCAGGTTTGTTTGCAATATTTAAGAAAAATCTGATTAAGTGCATGGATAGGAGTTGTATGGATGACAACTGTGCTGTATTGAGTAGAAACTTTAAACAAATCAACACATAATCATAAGACATTGGTGAAATATCCCCATTGCAGTTAAGAAGAGTATGCATTTAGAAAGTCTACTTTCATTGCAAGATTCCTCTCTGAAGAATTGTTTAAGTAATGCTTGAGATAAATATGCTCTGCCCAAAATGCTAATCTACTTTTTTACTTATTCAATGAGTACTGCTCTGCACAAATTCTTTTGAACCACTCAATCATGTACAATATGTTCATAAGTACAAAAGAGTTCTGCATCAGCAAAATTAATGCAAAGCTAGTCTAATTCTAATGTATTAGTCACATAGCTACACTGAAGACTACTGATGGAAACTACCATCAGCTCTTTGCGAAGCCTAATTTACTTCTGTTTTTGACAATGATTAATGTGGTATATGTTCCATAAGTGACCAACTTCAGATCATTGTGCATTATTGTACCTAAAATAGAACTTTTATCTCTTCAGTACTGTTTATTTTTTTCTAAACTATATGCCAATCAGCTTTACTTTCCAATGGCATTCTGTATAATGAATACTATGCATGAAAATTAAGCCACAACGTTCCTCGAAGTGACAAACACTACTTCTGTATCATCACAGTGAAACTCTAAAACTCAGCACCACCTTAGAATTTAAGTCTTTGATTGTTGGATGGTTTCTAAATGAAAGGACCACGATGACCCTGTGATTTCAGTCTCTGAGGCTGATGTGAGAGTATCCTTCAAGATGGTGAACCCACGGAAAGCATCTAGTTCAGACAGGGTACCTGGTGGAATACTAAAATCCTGTGCTGATCAACTCGCTGAATGTTTACCAATATCTTCTCACACAGCAGTCTGAAGTAGCTAGCTGCTTCAAGCAGGCTTCAATTAAACAAGTGCGTAAAAAGGAA
This sequence comes from Hypanus sabinus, assembly GCF_030144855.1. Taxonomy (NCBI): domain Eukaryota; kingdom Metazoa; phylum Chordata; class Chondrichthyes; order Myliobatiformes; family Dasyatidae; genus Hypanus; species Hypanus sabinus. The sequence goes on along the minus strand of NC_082719.1, from coordinate 57,145,809 downwards.
TGCGGTAACCTGCTTCAATGACTATTGTTCAGTAGCACTTACTTCCACTGTGATGAATTGCTTTTAGAGATTGATATGAAACCTATCAACCTCTGCCTAGAAGCATCTAGGATCTGCTCCAACTTGCCTACAGGTCCACAGCTGATGCCATTTCATTGAGTCTTCACTCAACCCTAGAACATGTGGACACAAAGATACTTACATCAAGGTCTCTTCATCTCAATATGTATTTCTTATTCATTTATTATTATTATTACTATTTCTTCCATACTTGCACAGTTTGTCTTTTGCATTGCTTGTTTGTCCATCCTATTGACAATAGACAATAGGTGCAGAAGTAGACCATTCGGACCTTCGAGCCTGCACCGCCATTTTGAGATCATGGTTGATCATCTACTATCAATACCTGGTTCCTGCCTTGTCCCCATATCCCTTGATTCCCCTATCCATAAGATACCTATCTAGCTCCTTCTTGAAAGCATCCAGAGAATTGGCCTCCACTTACTTCTGAGGCAGTGCATTCTAGACCCCCACAACTCTCTGGGAGAAGAAGTTTTTCCTTAACTCTGTCCTAAATGACCTACCCCTTATTCTCAAACCATGCCCTCTGGTACTGGACTCTCCCAGCATCTGGAACATATTTCCTGCCTCTACCTTGTCCAATCCCTTAATAATCTTATATGTTTCAATCAGATCCCCTCTCAATCTCCTTAATTCCAGCGTGTACAAGCCCAGTCTCTCTAACCTCTCTGCGTAAGACAGTCCAGACATCCCAGGAATTAACCTTGTGAATCTACGCTGCACTTCCTCTACAGCCAGGATGTCCTTCCTTAACCTTGGAGACCAAAACTGTACACAATACTCCAGGAGTGGTCTCACCAGGGCTCTGTACAAATGCAAGAGGATTTCCTTGCTCTTGTACTCAATTCCCTTTGTAATAAAGGACAACATTCCATTAGCATTCTTCACTGCCTGCTGCACTTGCTCATTCACCTTCAGTGACTGATGAACAAGGACTCCTAGATCTCTTTGTATTTCTCCCTTACCTAACTCTTCACCATTCAGATAATAATCTGCCTTCCTGTTCTTACTGAGTGCAGTATTTCATTGATTCTGTTGTGTTTCTTGGATTTACTGTGAATGCCCACAAGAAAATTAATCCCAGGGTTGTATATGGTGACATACATGTACTTTTATTTGAACTTTGTACTTTATTTTTTTTTATTTGTACTTCGAATTCTGTACATTCTTTCAGAGTTTGCAGATGCAATTTAAGAACACAGGAAATACAGCATAGTGCAGACAGGCCCTTTGGCCCACAATATTGTGCTGACGTTTTAACCAATTCTAAGATCAGTCTACGTCTTCCCTCCCACAAAGCTCTCCATTTTTCTTTCTTCCATATGCCTGTCTGAAGTATCTTAAATAAGCAAATCTATCTGTCTCTACCATCACCAGTAGCAGTGTATTCTATGCACTTACTCTACACTTACACTTATCTATGTAAAATAAACCTACTCTAACAAATCGTAAAACTCTTGTAGTAAGGAGATGTCAATCAAAATTTTCAAAGTTCAAAGTTCAAAATACATTTATTATCAAAGTATGCAAGAAAGTATATCAAGAATGCAACTCTGCGATTCATCCTCCTGCAGGCACCCATGAAATAAAGAAACACCATGGAACCCATTCGTAGAAAAACATCAAACACCCAACACGTGGAAAAATGAACAAATTGCACAAATAGTAAAAAGTGAGTTAACATTTAGAACATCGGCATTAAACCGGGAGTCCAGGAGTATTCACTTTAGTTCAGTTCAGCACCATATCAAGTCATTAGCTGACTGCAGGCCACGGTGCCAGTCTTCACTGAAGCTTGGCAGTCATCACTAATCACCCCAATCAAACAACACAGAAACAGCAAAAAACAATGAGTAAACAGAATCCAATAACATATGCAACATGAACCTCAAAGACCCTCAAAGCAAGTCCACAGCCACCATGCTCGCTGATCCATTCTTGCAAAATCCAGGCAACAACCCTGTTAGTTTTGTACCTTTCAAAACTCTGCCTCCCAACCTGCTTCTAGTGTCCCTGTTGCTATTGGGGGATCTACAATACTCTCCCATTATATTGATTATTCTCTTCCTATTTCTGACTTCCACCCAAACTCAGTAGTATATTCCTCCACAACATCCTGACTTTTTGCAGCTGGGAATACAGTCCCTGATTAGCAATACCACTCCCCTACCTCTAACTCCTTCACGTCCCTTTTGAAGCATCTAAACCCTAAACATCCAGCAGCAGAATTTCTTTAACTTCTACTCTTAAGTTGTAGTTGAAAAGTGTTTATGCAAAATTTTAAATCTCAAACTAAGAGGCAAAATTTCAGATTAAGCGATCACCCCATTAAGATGAATGTAAAGATTTCTGATTTACAGCAATTAGACCATCAAGTTTTTCAGCCTCTTCTCTCTGGTACAGAACTTGAATCTTTTCATCAGCCAACAATACAGAAATTTATTCAAACGAGAGGACATGATTTGAGAGTTAGGGGGCAGAAGTTTAAGGGAAACACAAGGGGGTATTTCTTTACTCAGAGAGTGATAGCTGTGTGGAATGAGCTTCCTGTAGAAGTAGTAGAGGCCAGTTCAGTTGTGTCATTTCAGGTAAAATTGGATAGGTATATGGACAGGAAAGGAGTGGAGGGTTATGAGCTGAGAGCGGGTAGGTGGGACTAGGTGAGATTAAGAGTTCGGCACGGACTAGGAGGGCCGAGATGGCCTGTTTCTGTGCTGTGATTGTTATATGGTTATATGGTAAATTACACTAATAAAGCCATTGCATTCTCCTTCATGTGAGACCCAACATTATAAACCTTGAGCCAATGCTCATTGGTGCACACTTTCTTTTAGTGTTCTGCTGATAGTTGTCAAGCCAATTAGCAGATCAGCTCCTCCCGTTACTCCATATGGACTGCATTCATACAAACATTTACCACAGTTGCTAGTAACACCTCCTATTAGCTATGCTAATCTTCTTCTGTCTATTTTTTGCAAATCAACCTGTAAGTTATGTTCTAAATTGTGAATGTACATACACAATATTATTTTGAAGGAAATTGTTCAGTTCTGACTTAAGGGAAATTAAGCAGTCCTGTGAGAATTTACTAAAAGACATTGCTAAATACTGGGACCATGAGGATGTTGGAAATGATTTATAGTTCTCTTGAGTAATTACGGTGACTTGAAATAGGATAAACCAATCCCACAATTAATACGACCAGAAGACCATAATATATAGGAGAAGAATTAGACCATTTGGCCCATCAAGTCTGCTTCACAATTTCATCATGGCTGATCCATTTTCCTCAGACCCAGTCCCCTGCCTTCTCCCCCATATTCCTTCATGCCATGACCAATCAAGAATCTGTCAATCTCTGCTTTAAATATACATAAAGACTTGGCCTCCACAGCTGCCTGAGGCAAAGAATTCCACAAATTCACCACTCTCTGGCTGAAGAATTTCCTCCTCACTTCAGTTCTAAGAGGATGCCCCACTATTCTGAGGCTGTGTCTGCTGCTAGACTCTCCCACCTCTCCATATTCACTCTATCAAGGCCTTTCACCATTCAGTAGGTTTCAATTAGATCACCCCTCATTCTTCTGAATTCTAGTGAATACAGGTATAGAGTCATCAACTGCTCTTCATATGACAAGCCATTCAATCCTGGAATCATTTTCGTAAACCTTCTTTGAACCCTCTCCAGTTTCAACACATCCTTTCTAAGAAAAGGGGCCCAGTACTCCAAATGAAGCCTCACCAGTGCTTTATAAAGCCTCAACATTACATCCTTGCTTTTATATTCTATTCTCCTTGAAATGAGTGCTAACATCGCATTTGTCTTCTTTACCACAGACTCAATCTGCAAATTAACCTTTAGGGAATTCAGTACAAGGACTCCCAAGTCCCTTTGCACTTCAGTTTTTTGTACTTTCTCTCCACTTAGGAAATAGTCAACCCTTTTATTTCTACCAAAGTGCACAACTGTACACTTCCTGTTGCTGTATTCCATCTTCTTTGTCCATTCTCTTAATCTACCTAAGTCCTTCTATAGCCTCTCTACTTCCTCAAAACTACCAGCTCCTCCACTTACCTTCATATTGTGTACAAACTTTGCAACAAATCCATCAATTCTGTCATCCAAATCATTGACATATAACGTAAAAAGATTTAGTCCCAACACAGGCCCCTGTGAAGCACCATTTGTCACCAACAACCAGCTAGAAAAGGCTCCCTTTATTCCCACTCTTTGCCCCCTCCCAATCAGCTACTGCTTTATCCATAATTTAACACAATTTACCTCAGAAAAGGTGTTTCTAGGATTGCTTTTAGTCAAATTTCCTGTTTTTTTTAAACTATTAGTCAGCTGCTGCACACATTCGGCAGCACCATCTTAACCAGAAAGATTGGGGATTACTTGGTGGTGTGGCCTGAGGGGCCAGAGGGACCTCTTCCATACTGTATCTCAATAAATAAAAATAAAAACTAAATTAAAATGTCAGCATGGTTCTCTCTGATATACATCCTGCATATCTATCGTATTTCCACAGACATTGTGAAACATCGTTATACAGTTAAAAATGTCCATTACTAATTTTACGAGTGTTAATGTGCATTTAAGAACTGATAAAGCATGAGCTATTATGTTTGTTAAATTGTTCCGTCAGCCAGTCATCAATCACTTACTTAGCACAGAAACAGACCCTTTTGCCCAACTAGCCAATGACAGCCAAAATATCCATTTAAGCCCATCCCATTTGTCTGCATTTGGCCCATATCCTTTTAAATCTTTTCTATCCACATATTTGTTCAACAATCTTTTTAAAGTTATTACTGTCCCTGGCTTAACCATTTCCCCTTGCAGTTCATTCCAGAAGAAGTTTGCCTTGTTGTATGTGTAACCTCCAGTAAGTATCTTATTAAACAACTGTACCTAAAATCCTGCAGACACTGCACTGGTAATGAGGATGGGTTACTTCTTGCTTGATGGAATATGTGGTCAATGATCAATGATAGAAACCTGGTTCTCTCGTTAGAACAGTGAGAATATCTGGTAGCAGACGTAATAGATATGTTGGCAAGTTACAGAAAAGTGATATTGTTTTGCCGATATGAAGCTGGAAAAATGTATGATACAAGAAGTGGCAATACAGGTAAACACAGTAATAAAGATAGTGTTTGGACAATAGCCTTCATCAGTCATACCCACAAGTATGAGAGTTGGGACATCATTTTACAGCTGCACAAGACATTGGAGATAACGCTTGGAATATCATGTTACAGTTCTTATTTTCTATCTGTAAAAATATCATTTAGCTTGAAAGGGAGCAGGAAGATACTAACATGGATTGGCTGACTGTCAGAAGACAAAGAATGGGATAAAAGAGGGCCTGCAAGCAACACACACAAAATGCTGGTGGAACGCAGCAGGCCAGGCAGCATCTATAGGAAGACGTTTCAGGCCGAGTTCCTTTGTCAGGACTAACTGAAAGAAGAGATCGTAAGAGATTTGAAAGATGGAGGGGGTGGGGGAGATCTGAAATGATAGGAGAAGATAGGAGGGGGAGGGATGAAGCTAAGAGCTGGAAAGTTGATTGGCAAAAGGGATACAGAGCTGGAGAAGGGGGAGGACAGGAGGCCTAGAGAGAAAGAAAGGGGCACCAGAGGAAAATGGAGAGTGGGCAAGGAGTGATCGTGAGAGGGACAGAGAGAGGAAGGGGGGGAACAATAAATAAATAAAAGATGGGGGTAAGAAGGGGAAGAGGGGCATTAACAGGTTAGAGAAATCGATGTTCATGCCATCAGGTTGGAGGCTACCCAGACAGAATATAAGGTGTTGTTTCTCCAAGCTGAGTGTGGCTTCCTCTTGACAGTACAGGAGGCCATGAATTGACATATCATAATAGGAATGGGATGTGGTATGGCCACTGAGAGATCCTGCTTTCTCTGGCAGACAGAGCGTAGGTGCTCAGTGAAACAGTCTCCCAGTCTGTGCCGGGTCTCACCAATATAGAGAAGGCCACACCAGGAGCACCGGACACAGTATATCACACCTGCCGACTCACAGGTGAACTGTCGCCTCACTTGGAAGGACTGCCTAGGGCCCTGAATGGTGGTGAGGGAGGAAGTGTAGCACTTGTTCCGCTTACAAGGATAAGAGCTGGAAGATCGGTGGGCAAGGATGAGGGGGATGAATGGACAAGGGAGTCGTGTAGGGAGCAATCCCTGCAGAAAGCAGACAGTGGGGTAGGGAAAGATGTGCTTGGTGGTGGGATCCTGTTGGAGGTGGCGGAAGTTACGGAGAGGGCCTTTATTAGTTGGCTACCAGTGAAATTCTGCAGGGGTTAGTGGTGGCTATTCTACTTGTCATGTCATATGTTAATAACCTGGATAATGGAATTGATAGTTTGTGGCTATGTCTGTGGATGATAATATAAGAAAGCATTCATTTTGAGAAGACTGGAATATAAAAGCAAGGATGTAATGATGAGACTTTGTAAGACATCGGTCAGCCCCATTAAGAGTATTGTGAGCAGTTTTGGGCCTTGTATGGATGAAAGGATGTTCTGCTTTTGAGAGATCCAGAGGTTTACAAGAAGTATTTGAGGAATGAAAGGATTAACATATTAGGAGATGGTTCTGGGCCTGTACTCACTGGAGTTTAGAAGAACAAGGGAGTAATTTTATTGAAACTTACTGAATATTGAAAGGTCTAGATGGAGTGGATATGGAGAAGATATTTCCAATAGCAGGAGAGTCTAGGAATAAAGGGCACAGCCTCAGAATAGAAAGATGCCCACTTTGAACAGCGATGAGTAGAAATTTCTTTAGCTAGTGAGTAATGAGTCTATGGAACTCATTGCCATGGATAGCTGTGGAGGCCAAGTCATTGTGTATATTTAAAGCAGAGGTTTATAGGTTCTTGATTAGTAAAGGCAGTAGTATGGAGTTGAAAGGGAAAATAAATCAGACATGATCAAACAGTGGAGCAGACTTGATGGGCTAAACAGCCTAACTCTGTTCCTATGTCTTACAGTCCTCTGGTTTAAAAGATTCACAAGGATGTTACCAGGACCCAAAGGCTTGATTTATAAAGAGACACTGGATAGGCTAGTGCTTTTTTCAATAGAGTAGAAAGCTGAAGAATGACTTATCAGAAGTATAGTATATGACATAATTAGGGGACACAGATAAGATAAAGTCTCAGTCTTTTCCCCCCACAACAAGGAAGTCTAAAACTAGAAGGTACATGTTTATGGTGAGAGGAGAAAATTTTAAAAGATATCCACTGGGCAACTTCTTCCACACAGAGGGTGGTAGGTACATGAAACATGGTGCCAGAGGAAGTGGTTGATGCAAAGCTTAAATGACACTTGGACAAGTCCCTGGTTCGGAAAGATTTAGAGACACAGCTTGGCTGGCTTGGATAAGTTGTCTGATGGGCCCGTTTCCATGCTGTATAACTCTATGGCTCTATGACCTGAGGACTACCCTGAACCATTAATGATGAGCAATATCCACTGCTCATTCCTGGAGTTGATGAGTTCTCCATTTTAAAAAAAAAATGTGATTCTTAGTGAATCAGTGTTACTTGATGTTTACTTCTGTATTATTGCCTTTTGAAGTTTAAATCCTTAGTCAGTAGAGGATTACAAGTTGCTTGAGTACAAAGTTTCTAGAGGGTTTAAAGACTATATTTTCATGAACAGAAATGGAACAGAAACAATTGAAGATGTTAGGGTAGGCATACACCTTAGAGAAACACGGTCCGTAGCTAAAATGGAACAAGTCTTCATTTAAATACCCAAGAGAAAATCTGCAGATACTAACAATCAAATGCTCACAAAATGCTGGAGGAACTTAGCAGGCCAGGTAGTATCTATGAGAAAGAGTAAATGGTCAACATTTTGGGTTGAGACCCTTCATCAGGACTAGAAAAAAGCGATGAGGTCAGAGTAAGAAGGTGGGGGTAAGGTAGGAAGAAGCATAAAGTAGTAGGGGATAGGTGAAATCAGGAAAGGGGGAGCAGTGAAGTACGGAGTTGGAAAGTTGCCTGGTGCAAGAGATACAGGGCTGGAGAAGAGGAAATCTGACAGGAAAGGACAGAAGGCCATGGAAGATGGGGAAGGGGAGGAGCACCAGAAAGAGGTGATAAGGTGAGAGAGGGAAATGGGAATAGGGAATGGTGAAGGAGTACAGGTGGGGCAATTACTAGAAGTTCAAGAAACCAACGTTCATGCAGGTTGGAGGTACCCAGACGGAATATACTTCTAACCTGAGTATGGCCTCATCACAGCATCTGGCAGAGCATAGGCGTTCAGCGAAGTGATCGCCCAATTTACATCAGATTTGACCAATATACAGGAGGCTACACTGGGAGCACCAGGTACAGTAGATGACCCCAACAGACTCACAGGTGGAGTGTCGGCTCACCTAGAAAGACCGTTGGGGCCCTGAATGGTAATGAGAGAGGAGGTGTAGGGGCAGATGTGCCACTTGTTCTGCTTGCAAGGAAAAGTACCAAGAGGGAGATCAATAGGGAGGGACAAATGGACAGGGGAGTCACATTGGGAGCAATCCCTGAAGAAAGCAGTAAGTGGGGGGGAGGGAAAAATATACTTAGTGGTGGGATCCTGTTGGAGATGGAGGAAGTTACGGAGAAGTGTTGGACGCGGAGGCTGGTGTGGTGGTAGGTGATGCATTTACATAGTCAAATTTCTATATTTCCAATTTCCAATCAACAAGAATGAGTAGACAACTGTCCAAGACAGAGTGACAGTTGTGTTGGATGTAAGGGAGCTGGCTAACACTAATGAGTTTTGCTCTTTACTTGAGATGTCTCAGTATCACGATCACTTTATCAAGATTGACCATCATTTTGAGTCCCTATGAGTGTTTAAAGTCTGTTCTATTTTAGACAACCACAATCAGTGGTATTTTGATTTTGGGCTTACCATTATTTGCAATCGCTGGCAGCTGCTGGATTCTGCTGAAAACTTAATAAAAGCAACAGTGAAACTATATGCAAAGTAACCAATACTGGTAAGGTAATGTCTAGATTCAGAAACTTCAAAATGTATAAGACTGAAGTGAAAGGTGTAGAATAAAATTCTACCGAAATGCATATTTTAAAAAGATCGATCTACCTTATTTGGAATACAAATCAGGAAACATAAATAAACATTCAGATTTAAAAAGAAAATAGACACAGCAACATGCAAAATTTGTTTTATGAAAATTTATTGTATCTGACCAACAGTTTGTATGCATATGTTTAGACAAAACACAGCAACTGAGGAGGAAAACTGCTAAAAACTGCTAACTACATTTGTACTAAGGCTCGTGACATGAGTGAATCAAAAATCTTCCCTACAAAAGCACATTACAATATTTTGACACCAATCAGAAAAGATTCCAAGTAGCAGAGCAATTTTGTTTGAAAAAGGTTGACATTGTCCTGTTCATTACTTATCAAAAACAACAGAGTGAATGCAGTGAAGGTTAAAGAATTAATAACAAATTATGCTCAAATTCTTTTGTAATATTCTGCAAGACAAAAGGTAGACTGAAATTATGATACTGTATGCCATACAAGTAATTAATGTCTTGGGAAAGCAAGAATTGAATTGAATTGAATTGACTTTATTTCTTACATCTTTCATATACATGAGGAGTAAAAATTATTTTCATCAATATTTAATGTTAATTCCACTTCCCAGCTCTTGGTTTATGCCCTTGCAAGTAATGGCTCTTTAATTCTTCATCCAGATACCTGTTAAATTTCATGAGTTTCTGCATGCACCACTGTTTCAGGTAATGACTTACTGATACAACTCATTGAGTGGATTATTTTCTTCCCCAACTCCACTCTTATACTTAAGCATTCTAAATCACAATACAGCCTTATAGAGAACTCTCTGACAATCTCCTACCTATTGCTTTTGGCTGTAGATCCAAGCATCTCAATGGTTATCTTCCATAAATGGCATGCTGCCTGTGAGAGAGCTGTTTTTGACCAGTCTGTCTTTGTCCCTCTGATCTCACTGGGAGAACGTATTAAACTTTGTTCTGTAGGATTCATTTGATTACAATGCTGTTCAATAACTGGAAAAGTGTTTTTCACTTGTCTTATGTGCCTTTAAGATTTCCCTGCAAAGATCATATCTATCGTTTTTGTTAGAGAGTATTCTGGAGTTATGGGAAAATCAATTCAAACAAGAACTAGTATTCAGTTTTTAATGTGGATTGTAAATTGCAAGTGATACATTGAAGTTAAAAGCATGCCTTTTCATGCTTTGGAGCACAAGCTGCCCACAGACTAAGATAGAGTTTGAAAAATGGTGACCATGAAACATTCACATATGCATCAGCCAAAATTTAAGACAATGGGGTTGTGTTAATTGGGCCCACATCAAACCAGGCAACATGGGCTAAGTTATTTGCACCATTTTGACTGTTCAAGCTGACAGACCAGACTGATGTTGTCACTTAGTATATCAAACATGGTTACAGTTATAGCTGCAATAGCTGATCTGTAGTATACTCTGGTGTCTAGCTCCCTGCCTTTAAAAGTTTTTTAGACTATCTGTTTCATTAGTTTGAATATTCAGAGGAGTTTCCCACTGTATATATGTAATTCAAAGGAAACTTTGTTAACCCAAAATATTGTAGTAATCAGTGTCATTGTAACTATTGAAATTGGATTGAATTACCTGCTATTACCTTTGATCTTAAGGGCATAATAATGTGATGTACTGAGCAAACACGAGGAAATCTGCAGATGCTGGAAATTCAAACAACACACACAAAATACTGGTGGAACACAGCAGGCCAGGCAGCATCTATAGGGAGAAGCGCTGTCGACGTTTCGGGCCAAGACCCTTCGTCAGGACGAGAAGGTTCTGACGAAGGGCCTCGGCCCGAAACGTCGACAACACTTCTCCCTATAGGTGCTGCCTGGCCTGCTGTATTCCACCAGCATTTTGTGTGTGTTAATGTGATGTACTTTTGGGTTTGTGAGCCTCTATTGATGGTGTCTCCAGAAGAATGCCTGTATGTTGTGCTGAATAAAGACTTCATCGTCTCTCTGGTGACTTCAATCATAATCACGTCAGTGCTAAACACCAATTGTTAAAAGAATGTACAACACATCAGCAGACTATATAGTGTGATACTGGCACTGTCTAGGACAGGGGTTGGCAACCCGCGGCTCCGGAGCTCTTTCATCTCTGTGCTGCGGCTCCCTGTGGCTTTGGAAAATAAATGATGAAGTATTTAATTAAAATGTATTTTATGTTAGTTTGCTAGTTTTTGAAATGTAATTCTAAGTTTGAAGATTATGGTGATCTTGTACAATCTAAATAAAACGTGTTTTTTGTCGCTATTAATATACATCACCACTGCCAATGCCTGACACCCGCCAGTGCGCGATTTCTTTAATTTTTCGATCCAAGGTCGGCTAACTATGGAGAATTGTAAAAAAAGAAAAGTGACTGAAGAAAGCAGAACATTTAATGAAATGTGGCAGATTCATTTGCTTTCACTGCTGACGAGACTGGTTTACCGGTATACTTAATATGCAATGAGAAACTAGCAAACAGCAAAAAGTCAAAAGTCGCAAGACATTTCCAGAATAAACAAGCAGCCTTTGCTCAAAAATATCCAGATGGAGATGAGAGAAAAAAAAGCCGTTTCGGAACTGATGCGAAAGGTTGATCTGAACAAAAATCATTTCAAGAAGTGGATGAAGTCTGGAAAATCAACTACGTATGCTAGTTTTGTTGCCACTCAGGAAATAGTCAGGCATGGGAAGCAGTTTACAGATGGTGAAGACATAAAAAGAATCTTTCATTGAGATTTCAGAACATCTATTCACGGACTTTAAAAACAAGAGTGAAATTGTGTAGAAAATCAGGGATATGCCCCTCTCTGCAAAGACTGTCAAAGACAGAACCATAAAAATGGCAGAAGACATCACAAAACAGTAAATTAAAGACAACAATTAAGCTGTGGCCTACTCGATTGCCTGTGACGATTCTAAAGACAAAGGTGATATTGAACAAATAGCGCTGTTCTGCCGGTATGTAAACTCTGCCAGGCCACAGGAAGAAATGATTGAGTTGATACCTCTAAAAGGCCAAACACGGGGGGAGGACATCTGTGAGGCTGTCTTGAATTGTTTAAGAGCCAAGGTAATAAAGACCACCCACCTGGTGTCAGTAGCTACTGATGGTGCACCAAGTATGACAGGAGTGCACAAGGGATTTGTGGCTTTACTGCAGAAGTCGCTGGACAGAAAGCTGCTGACTTTTCACTGCATCTTGCACCAAGAGGCACTGTGCGCTCAAACATTTCCTCCGGAATGCACAAAAGTAATGGATGTTGTCATTCAGATTGTCAATAAAATAATGGCAAAAAGTTTAAATCACCGTCAATTCTGTTTGTTACTGGACGAGCTGGAAAGTGCATATCCTGATCTCCTGCTGCACAACGAAGTCCAGTGGCTGTCAAGAGGGGAGGTGCTGAAATGCTTTGTCGCGTGTCTGGAAGAAGTGGAAACTTTCCTGGGCAGCAAAGGTCTCACCTTTCCTGAGCTGGAACAGCCAGAGTGCCAGTAAAAGCTACACTTCATGGCAGATATGACAGCGCACCTGAACACGCTGAACACAGCTCTTCAGGGGAAAGGACGCACAGCCCTGCACATGTTGGAGGATGTTTTGGCATTCGAGCGCAAATTGACAGTGCTTGCCAGAGATTTACAGAAAGGCACATTGTCTCAGTTCCCCAATTTGAGAGGTTCAAACAAGCTCACGACATGATAAATTCGGAGTATTTACATTCTGCAATCATCGCAATGCAAACATCGTTTGGGAAATGCTTCTGTGAGTTCAGAGAGGTAAAAAACACATTATCCTTCCCAGTCACTCCCCTAAGCATCGATCCATCCCTACTGAATACGACTGCATTGGCAGGTGTGAGTCAACCTGATCTTGAGATGGAACTGGCCGACATAGCCGACAAAGTCATATGGGTGTCCAAGTTTAGACGCTTGACAGCAGACCTTGAAGATGTTGGCCGTCAGAAGGCCGTTCTTGCTCAGAATCACAAATGGAGTGATATTGAAAACCTCCCCAAACCAGACAAACTTGTGTTCGAAACATGGAACGCTATCCCTGACATTTATGTAAACATTAAAAAGTATGCGCTTGGAGTCCTGTCGATCTTTGGATCCACATATGTATATCAGCAGGTGTTCTCCAACATGAACTTTATTAAAAACAAACATTGCACCCGCCTCACAGATGACAGCTTGCGATCCTGTGTAAAGATGAAGGTGACGTCATACAGCCCTGATGTGCAGACGCTGAGCGCTGAGGTCCAGGAGCAGAAATCCCATTAACCAAGTATGATAAATATTTTAATTGCCTATTATTTTACGTATATTCATATTTTTTCATTGTTCAGTGAAATAGTCCTTTTATTTTTCAGGTTGACAGCTGGCTGACGTTATTTTTAGTTTGCTGCTGGCAGACAATTTACGTACGGCGTTTTTCATAAATCCAAGAAGGACTCAAATAGACATTGAGTATTTTACTTAAAAGTAACCTTCAACCCAACGTCTTTTTTTCGGAGTTCAAAATGTTTTTGTTGCATGCAGTAATGTAATTTTGTTTTCTCTGCAGGAGTTCATCAATTTCATAAATGCAACACATTATAGTTTGTTTATACATAGCATAAAGGCAAAAAAAACATTGTATGCAGTGTTATTTCATTTTAAATGTCAAATGGGTTTTGTGGCTCCCAGTGTTTTCTTTTCTGTGGGAAACGGGTCCAAATGGCTCTTTCAGTGGTAAAGGTTGCCAACCCCTGATCTAGTACAACACGGCATTACACAGAGTAACCTGTGAATTTTGCTATTGCAATTTGCAATTGAAGATTTTATCCTTTATGAAACTTATTTAGTAAATGTAAGGGTGCTCCATTTCACCACTTATTTTGATTTGTAACAAATTTGACTTTAATAGGGAGCATTTTTCAAATCACCAAAAAAAACTTTTCAAGAGGCTAAATGGATAGAAATATGGCTTATTAACATATTTACTGTAACAATATTAACCTTAGTATGGCTACTGGCTTGGTGAAACTTATGATTAGACATTGTATATTTTTATGTTATCTGCATAACTACACTTGGAAGTATCAGCAAAGAAATTTAAATGTTCAACTCATACCTGCAAAAGTCGTAATCACTGTTAGCAAAAACTAGCACAATATTGTTGTTAGCTACTATACTTGAAACACTCCTTATCCGAAATTCAAAAATCCAAATACTTCTGAAATCTGATTTCTTTATTTTGAGTGCTAATATGATGTTGTAGCAGAGTGCTACACACAGTGCTGAAATAATGACACGTAGTCAGTGAACTGCAGTTGCAAAAGAGATTTATTCAAACTTCGCGGCCTCGCCTTAAAGCCTTCCTGATCCCGCCCTCCCTGGGTGGGAATGCTGTAGGGGGCGCGTATTCACAGTCCCGTCCTGCACGCGGGCTTTTCCCCTTGCTGGTGAAGCAGGCTTGGCGCCCTCTTTGGGACCAGCCTCAATGCCGGCGCGCACCACCTTGTGAGCTGGTTTGAGTGCGCTGGGAAGTGGGTTGCCACATAACCCCACCCCCAGAACTGGCGATACACCCGCCAATGTCCTCAGTCTGGGTCGGACTCTGTTTGGGAGGTCTGCCTCTGCGCCACGGTGCCTGTATCTCGACCGGCTGCGCCAAGTCCACATGGGCCGGTTTGAGTCGGTCTACTGTGAAAACCTCCTCTTTCCCCCCAATGTCCAGCACAAATGTGGACCCGTTGTTTCTGATCACTGGAAACGGCCCCTCGTAGGGCCGCTGTAGCGGTGCCCGATGTCTGTCCCGTCGTACAAGAACGAACTTACAGTTTTGCAGGTCTTTGGGTACGCAGGTCAAGTTCTGCCCATGCTGTGAAGTGGGTATGGAGGCCAGGTTACCGAGCCTCTTGCGGAGTCTGCCCAGGACTGCTGCGGGTTCTTCCTCTTGTCCCCTTGGGGCTGGTATGAACTCTCCTGGGATGACCAGGGGTGCGCCATTCACCAACTCGGCCGACGAGGTGTGCAGATCTTCTTTGGGCACCGTGCGGATTCCGAGCAGGACCCGGGGAAGCTCATCCACCCAGTTAGGCCCTTTGAGGCGGGCCATGAGAGCGGACTTCAGGTGACAGTGGAAACGCTCCACTAGTCCGTTCGACTGTGGGTGGTAGGCAGTTGTGTGGTGCAGCTGCGTCCCCAAAAGGCTGTCCATAGCTGACCACAGGCTGGAGGTGAACTGGGTGCCTCTGTCGGAGGTAATGTGGGCCGGTACACCAAAGCGAGATACCCAGGTGGCAATCAGTGCTCGGGCGCAAGATTCGGAAGTGGTGTCGGTGAGCGGGACCGCCTCTGGCCATCTTGTGAACCGGTCCACGATAGTCAGGAGGTGCCGCACTCCTCGCGACACTGGCAGGGGGCCCACGATATCCACATGAATGTGGTCGAAACGCTGGCGGGTGGGGTGGAACTGCTGCGGCAGGGCTTTGGTGTGCCACTGCACCTTGGCAGTTTGGCAGTGCATGCACATTTTGGCCCATTCACTGACCTGCTTGTGGAGTCCGTGCCAAGCGAACCTGTTGGCTACCATCCGGACGGTTGACCTGATGGAGGGGTGAGCTAAGTTGTTAATGGAGTCGAAAATGCGCCGCTGCCAGATTGCCACGACGACAGGGTGGGCTTGGCCGGTGGTGACAGCACAGAGTAGGGTCCTCTCATCTGGGCTTACGGGGAGGTCCTGGAGCTGCAAACCGGAGACTGCAGTCCTGTAACTAGGGATCTCCTCGTCTGCCCTGGGACAGGGCTTGGATGTTAGGGCGGGAGAGGGCGTCCGCCATGACATTGTCCTTTCCCGAGACATGCCAGACATCCGTCGTATATTCGGAGATGTCGGACAGATGTCGCTGCTGGCGGGACGAGCAAGGGTCGGATGCTTTCGTGAATGCAAAGGTAAGAGGTTTGTGGTCCGTGAACGCGGTGAAGGGCCTACCGTCTAAGAAGTACCTGAAATGCCGGATTGCCAGGTATAGCGCCAACAGTTCCCGGTCGAAAGCACTGTATTTGAGCTTGGGTGGTTGCAGGTGTTTGCTGAAGAACATCAGGGGTTGCCAGCGACCCTTGATGAGTTGTTCCAGCACTCCACCGACTGCCGTGTTAGATGCGTCCACTGTGAGGGTGGTAGGGACGTCCGTTCTGGGGTGCACTAGCATCGCAGCATTTGCCAAGGCTTCTTTGGTTTTAATGAAAGCGGTGGCGGACTCCTCGTCCCAGGTAATGTCCTTGCCCTTACACGACATCAGGGCGAACAGGGGGCGCATGATCCGGGCAGCTGAAGGGAGGAAGCGGTGGTAGAAATTCACCATACCCACAAATTCCTGAAGGCCTTTGATTATGTTGGGTCGGGGGAAATGGCAGATCGCGTCTACCTTGGCGGGCAGAGGAGTTGCCCCTTCTTTAGTAATCCTGTGGCCCGGGATGTCGATGGTGTCGAGCCCGAACTGGCATTTGGCTGGGTTGATTGTCAGGCCATATTCACTCAGTCGGGCGTAGAGTTGACGGAGGTGGGACAGATGCTCCTGACAACTGCTGCTGGCTATGAGGACGTTGTCCAAATAGATGAAGGCGAAGTCCAGGTCGCATCCCACCATGTTCATTAACCACTGAAACATCTGTGCGGCATTCTTCAGGCCGAACAGCATGCGGAGGAACTCGAAAAGTCTGAACGGGGTGATGAGTGCTGTTTTGGCGATGTCATCCGGATGGATCGGGATTTGATGGTATCCCCGGACGAAGTCTACCTTGGAGAAGATCCGTGCGCCGTGCAGGTTGGCTGCAAAGTCCTGAATGTGGGGCACAGGGTAGTGGTCCGGTGTTGGAGCCTCATTCAGCCTGCAGTAGTCGCCACATGGTTTCCAGCCCCCTGTTGCTTTGGGCACCATGTGGAGGGGGGAAGCCCATGGGCTGTCGGACCACCATATGATCCCCAATTCCTCCAACCTCTTGAACTCCTCCTTCACCAGTCGGAGCTTGCCCAGGGGAAGCCTTCGAGCACGGGCGTGGAGTGGTGGTCCTTGTGTCAGGATGCGGTGCTGTACGCCGTGTCTGGGTGTGGCTGCCGTGAACTGCAGTGCCAGAACCGATGGGAAATCCGCCAGGACTCTGGTGAAGTTGCTGTCGGACAGTGTGATGGAGTCTAGGTGTGGGGCCGGCAACTGGGCTTCACCCAGGGGGAACATTTGAAACATCTCAGCGTGGACCTCTCTTCCTTGGCAGGTCGACCAGTAGGTTGTGACCTCGCAAAAAATCCGCTCCCAGGAGCGGTTGGGCTACGGCAGCCAGTGTAAAGTCCCACGTGAACCAGCTGGAGCCGTACTGTACAGGTACCGTAGGTCCTTACTGTGCTGCTGTTCGCAGCCCTCAGGGAGGGAGCCGGTTCTCTGCTGTGGGTGTTGTAACTCATTGGAGGTAAGACGCTGATCTTGGCTCCAGTGTCGACCAAAAAGCGGTGTCCCGACTGCTTGTCCCAGACATACAGGAGGCTATCCCGATGGCCAGCCGCCGTAGCCATCAGCGGCGGCTGGCGCTGGTGTTTCCCGGGAACTTGCAGGGCGGGCTACAGCAGTGGGCTTCTGCGCCCCACCGCTGGTGGTAGAAGCACCATTGTTCATTGGTCTCCACACCCCTGCCTCTGGGGTTAGCGGGCTCTGCGGTCAGGCCTGGTCTGATCTGCTGCTGGGAGCGTGGCCTGGTGATCTGTGCGACAGATGCCCCACTCTCCTTCTTGGCTTTCCACAGCACGTCCGCCCGGGCCGCCACCTTCCAGGGGTTGCTGAAATCCACGTCGGACAGCAGCAGGCGTATGTCCTCGGGCAGCTGCTCCAGGAATGCCTGCTCAAACATGAGGCAGGGCTTGTGACCTCCGGTCAGGGACAGCTTCTCGTTCATCAAGGCCAACGGTGGCCTGTCCCCCAAACCATCCAGGTGCAGTAAGCGGGCAGCTGGCTCGCGCCGTGAGAGTCCGAAAGTCTTTATGAGCAAGGCTTTGGATTCTGTGTATTTGCCGTCCTCCGGAGGGTGACTGTATGAACTCCTCAACCTGGGCGGCTGTCTCCTGGTCGAGGGAGCTCACCACGTAGTAGTAACGTGTGGCATCTGAGGTTATCTGCCGAATGTGGAATTGGGCTTCTGCTTGCTGGAATCATAGGTGAGGTTGCAGTATCCAGAAGCTTGGTAGTTTTAACGAAACTGCATGAACAGATGCGGCGTCGGTCATCACGTCGGGGTCACCAATTGTAGCGGAGTGCTACACGCAGCACTGAAATAACGACACGTAGTAGGTGAGCTGCAGTTGCAAAAGAGATTTATTCAAACTTCGCGGCCTCGCTTTAAAGCCTTCCTGATCCTACCCTCACGGTCCCGTCCCATGCGCGGGCTTGTCCCCTTGCTGGTGAAGCAGGCTTGGCGTCTTCTTTGGGACCGGCCTCAAAGCCAGTGAGCGCAACTTTGTGTGCCAGTTCGAGTGCGCTGAGAAGTGGGTCGCCACAATGTCACAAATGGAAAATTCCACAAGATGTTGGGAAGATTCACAGGCAATGCTCAGTTTACGGAGTACCATAGACAGCTCTGAGAAGTGACCTCACATCTGTAATTAACATAAGTTCATAAAAAATTGAAAACTGCATAAAACGAAAAATGAAGATCTCGATCAGGTATCGTCAGCATTGGAGTGAACATATGACATTTAACTGTATGCTGATCATAAAACAAGCAAAGATCTGTTATGATGAACTGAAAATTGAAGGTAATTGTGAATATTCAGCAGGCTGGTTGCAGAAATTTAAGGCATGGCATTAAATCTTTAAAGCATCCGTTGATTTTGGAAAATTTAGCGCCAGAACAAGTCTATGATACTGTTTTCAATCCTTATAAAATGCCATTAAATTTTTAAGGAGTCACTGATGAAAATCTAACACCAGAACCAGTCTACCATGCTGATTGTTTTTATACCTTACATAAAACCTAAAAAAAAAGTAAAATATAAATGCAGTGTACAGTAACTTTTTCATCAAAACACAGCATCATAGTGGACACTGATAGCCTGCCGTTTGTTGATGATCAACAGCCGCTTCATGTATTCTTCCAAAACTGCTGAGCTACTTTTGTTACCCTGCACACATTATATTTTCATTATATTAATGGTATGTAATGATTTTTACTGCTAAAGCTCATACATGTGATGAACAAAGTGTACGATAAAGACTGCTTTGCATATAAATTCAGAGTTGGAAATGATGGATGGAAATAAATTTCAAAATCTGAAAAAATCCACAATCCAAAATACTTCCAGTCCCAAGCATTTCAGATAAGGGGTACTGAACCTGCACTGACAATGCCAGCATTTATTGTCCAATCCTAACCATCCATTAAAACACAATGGTGGGACCTTTCTTGAAACATCACAGTGCTTCAAATGAAGGTATTGTCATTGTGACTTTAGGAAAGGAGTTCCAAGATTAAACGCCAGTGACAATGAAAGTGGAGTACAGTAGACTGTTACATAAAGGAAAATACACAGGTTACTGTCCTTAGCCTTCCTGATGATAGAGATCCAGGTGAGTAACTGCAATACATTTTGTAGATACTACTGACTGCAAACCCTGTCTACTGATAATGGTGAGATCAAATAAAGTCAAAGTCTAATATATTGTCATATGCACATATACTCGTGCAGAGGTGCAATGAAAAACTTACATGCAGCAATATCACAGGCACATAGTATCACAAAAGACCATAAGATATAAGAACAGGATTAGGTCATCTGGCCTATTGAGTCTGCTCTGCCATTTCATCATGGCTGATCCATTTCACTCTCAGCCCCAATCTCCTGCCTCCACCTATCATACCCTGACTTAAGAATCTATCAACCTCTGTCTTAAAAATACCCAATGACTTGGCCTCCACAGCTGCCTGTGGCAACAAGTTCAACAGATTCACCGCTCCCTGGCTAAAAAAGTTCCTTCTCATCTCCATTCTAAATGGACATTCCTTTATTCTGAGGCAGTCCTCTGGTCTCAGACTCCCCGTCATCGGAAACATTCTCTCCACATCCACTCTGTCAAGGTTATTCAACATTTGATAGGTTTCAATGAGATTCCCCCTCATTCTTCCGAACTCCAGAGAGTACAGGCCCAGAACCATCAAACATTCCTCATATGTTTACTCATTCATTCCCAGAATCACTTTCATGAACTTTCTTTGAACCTTGTCCAAGATCACCATATCCTTTCTTAGATAAGTGGCCCAAAACTGCTCACAATACTCCAAGTGAGGTCTCACCAGCATCTGATAAAGCGTCAAGATTTTATATTCTTGCTTTCATATTCTATTCCTCTGAAAATGAATGCTAATATTGCATTTACCTTCCACACCACCAACTCAATCTGCAAGTTAACCTTTAGAGAATCCTGCTTTAGGAGGCCCAAATCCCTTTGCAACTCAGATTTTTGAATTTTCTCTCCATTTAGAAAGTAGTCTACATTTTTATTTCTTCTCACAAAGTGCATGACCACACACTTCCTGACAGGTGTATTCCACCTGTCACTTCATTGTCCATTCTCCTAATCTGTCTGTCCTCTGTAGCCTCTCTGCTTCCTCAACACTACCTGCCTCTCCACCTATCTTCATATCGTCCACAAACTTGGCCTCAAACCCATCAATTCCATCATCCAAATTATTGACATATAATGTAGAAAGAAGCAGTCCTAACACAGACTCTTGTGGAACACCATTAATCACTGGCAGTAAACTGGAAAACGTTCTTTTATTCCCACTTTTTGCCTCCTACCAATCAGCGAAGGCTCTATCCAAGCAAGTATCTTTTCTGCAATACTATGATTTCTTAACTTGTTCAGCAGCTTCATGTGTGACACCTGTCAAAGGCTTTCTGAAAATTCAAGTACACAACTTCCACCAATTCTACTTTGTCTATCCTGCTTGTTATTTCTTCAAATAACTCCAACAGATTTGTCAGGCAAGATTTTCCCTTAAGGAAACCATGCTGACTTCAGTCTATTTTATCATGAGCCTCCAAGCATCCTGAAACCACATCCTCAACAATCGACTCCAACATCTTCCCACTGACTAACTGACCTATAATTTCCTTTCTTCTATGCCTCTCTCTTTCTGAAGAGTGGATTGACATTTGTTATTTTCAAGCTTCATTCACAAGAAAAAACATAAAAATTATGAAATGAATAATAGTAAGCCTAACAGGGTTCAATATTTCTGAGGGTGTTTGACAGGAACCTCTTTGTTAAGAACATGCATATTTAATTGCAGAGGACGCTGTCAATAATCCCTTCTCCTCCATTGGGTCCCTAATGCAGCCTTCTTGGTAACAAATTGACAAGGAGTTTGTTTAATTACTACTCTGACTGTACAACTCTGAAAATAACATAGCTTGTTGTATGAGGTGTAAACTGAGCTGTTAAGCAATGTACCAAACCATAATTATTATGTATGCTTTTTCTCAGCCTAAAAATTGAATTTTTATGTCCGTGGTGTTCCAGAGATAATTGTTTTACAATTACCTACTTCAAAAATAAAAATAGTTTCTTCATGACATTTCAGCTGCCAATTGAAATTCTTCTATATGTACCAACTTGTATTTCTCTGAGTAAAATGTTTAATGAAGTTATTTGCAGGTTGAATATTGTATTTTCTGGCTTGTTCTGTGAGAAATCTTGTGTACTAACAGCAACTGACATCAGGTAAATGGAAATCCAAGCTGTTTATTCTAAGGGCTGCTTTCTTCAAAGTTAAATGTTATCACTTTGTCGATGACCATAAATTCTACGCAAATACATTAAAATATTCAAATCACTCATGTAACTAAGTCTGCCTCTGAGACAACACTGCCACCGACAGGAGCTACATCTTGAGCCAAAATTCCCAACAGAAACATATAAATTTGCACAAAAGATTCTCTATTTAAAACTCTCAACTACAGTTATGGATTTAGATGTCTGAGGTACAAATCTACAAGCAGATATAATATTTTACTGTGTGCTCTTTGCACTTATATAAATTAAAGATGCAGGAGCACTTTCATTTCTTATAAAGCTAATTATTAGTGCCTTGTTTTACCATTTTTTGATACTCCCATGATACTATTGGATGGAGAGTTCCAGTATTTAGAAACAGATAATAAAGAGATACGTATTCTACCTCCCTCAAGTTTTCCTCATTTTCTTAAGCTAGGCAGATAGATAAACTCCAGTCCCGGTATAGTTGTAGTTTGAAGGTGGTTTTTATTGTTCACCAACGCATTACAGTACACAAGGAGATGAGTAAAAAGACAGTACTTCTCAGCGTTCACAAGAAAGCTAGATTCAGATATTGATTAAATTTCCTTCAACTTATAACAACATGGTTCTGATAAATGAATGAATAAGTATACAAATGATTATATTGCTGACCCAATATCAAAGCTCAATTGCTTAGCAGCGCAGGAATAAGTAATGAAAAACAGCTGTAAACTTACAAGTAAGCAGTGTGATCTAGTAGCTAGAGATAAAATAACAAACCAAATTGTCTGGGGGGGGGGCAATAACAACAAATTTCCAAGTTAGGATACCACATTGCTTGAGAAGAATCATTCAGTCAGTGATGTTCTGTTGCCCTTTGTCATTCTTCTTGATTGTAAATGTGGTGTTGCAATAAATTACAGACTTGCACTCAAGTCTCTTGCACTCAATGTCAGCAAGGCTAAGGAATTGATTTTCCACTTCAGGAAGGGAAAAGCAGGAGAACACACACCAGGCCTCATTGAAGGGTCAGCAGTACAAAGGGTTAGTAGCTTCAAGTCCTTGGGTATGAACAGCTTGAAGTATCTATCTTGAACCCAACACTTTAATGTAATCATGAAGGCAGCACACCAGTAGCTATACTTTACTAGGAGTTTAAAGAAGATTTGGCGTGTTGTCAAAGGCTCTTTCAAATTTCTACAGAGGGACTGTGGACAGCACTCTGACTAGTTGCGTCAAAACCTGATATGGAGTCTCCAATGTACAAGATTACAACAGCTGCAGAGTTGTAGGTTCAGTCAGGGGCATAACCCTTCTTGCCATAGAGAACATTTTCAAATGGCAGTGCCTCAAGACCATGACCTCCACCCTTCAAGTTATTACTCTTGGGGATGTGGTACCAATACTCAGTGTTTTAGCAACAGCTTCTTCTCCTCCGCCATCATATTTCTGAACAGTACATGAACATCTATTAGAGTCGTAGAGTGGGAGAAAACTACAGTAGACAAACAGGCCCTTTTTGTCTATCTAATTCAGGCCAGCCTGTTTTTTTTCTGTATAGTCCCATCTACTCACACACAGAATCTTTTGCATTATAATTTTATTTTCGCAACTTATGCCTTGCACTATACTGCCATCTCTAAAAAACAAACTTTGTGACAGACATTCTTTAATCACTGTATCATGAACAGGAGGTACCTAATAAAGTGATTACTGATTGCATTTTTATATGTTCGTGGTCTTCTGCTGCTGTAGCCCATCCACTTCAAGATTCGATGTGTTGTGTGTTCAAAGGTACTCTTTTACATAACTCTGTTGTAACACGTGGTTATTTGAATTACTGTCGGCTTCCTGTCAGCTTTAACCAGTCTGCCTATTCTCCTCTGAACTCTCACATTAACAAGGTTTTTTTTTTACCCACAGAATTAACGCTCACTGAGTATGTTTTGTTCTTTGCACCATTCTCTAGAGGTTATTGTGCGTAAAAATCCTAGGAGAGCAGTTTCTGAGATACTTAAACCACACTGTCTGGCACCAACAATCATTCACTTGGATCACATTTCTTTCCCATTGTTTGGTCTGAACAACAACTGAAGCTCTTGTCCATGTCTGCATACTTTTATGATTGGCTGTTTAGAAATGTGTATGAAAAAACAGGTATACCTAATAAAATGACCATTGAGTTTATGTCAGTGATAATAAACCTGACTCTGATTTGTGTCTGTGTCCGACATATAATTATAGTATATTTTGGAGTAGTGCATTTTTCAGTCACGTTGCAGTAGTAGAGGGAATAAATGTTTCACGTGATTAAATTCAGTACCTTGCCCAGAATAGTGCTGAGCTTGAATATTATTCAAACTACATTTCTTGTAGCAAGTATCCAAAACGCTTCTGATTTTTGCTATGAAGATAGTGGATAAGCTTGGCACCTCAAGAGCTATTTTCTTCTTGGTACCTAATATTTAATTGGTTGTACTATTATGTGGCTGTAATAGATGGGCCTCTGATGAATGTTGACTTCAGGTTATAGATGGCGGTGAATAAAGTGCTAATAACGG
Source organism: Hypanus sabinus (assembly GCF_030144855.1). Classification (NCBI taxonomy): domain Eukaryota; kingdom Metazoa; phylum Chordata; class Chondrichthyes; order Myliobatiformes; family Dasyatidae; genus Hypanus; species Hypanus sabinus. The sequence goes on along the minus strand of NC_082719.1, from coordinate 57,121,276 downwards.
CAGTAAACATCAATGGAAAGTGGTTGGGCATCTTTTTGTTGGAGATGGAATGAAAATCTCTCTCGTACAATTATTATATGCCATTTATCAGCCCTTGAATGCCTAATTGTTTGGACCATGCTCCAGGTTCTGTTGCATACAAGCACTGACTATTTCAATTCTGAAGATTTGCCAATGGAATTACATGATGGCCAGTCATTTGTAGAAGTCTCAGCTTCTGACTTTATGATGGAAGAATTATGGCCAACCTTGAAAAGCAATTTCCTCCTGATATTTGAATATACACCGTTTATCAAATTATTCATAATCAATATCCTGGGGTCATCACTTAACTCAAACTTAACTGGACAAAGCAAAATTTACAACAACTGAAATATCCTTCACTTCCTTCTATAAATGCAGCCTCAACAATTTGGAAATATAGAAATCTACAGCATCTTACAGGCCCTTCGTCCCACAATGTCGAGCCGACCATATAACCTACTCGAGAAACTGCCTAAAATTTCCTTACCTCATAGCCCTCTATATTTCTAAGCTCCATGTACCTACCTAAGAGGGCTCTTAAAAAAACCCTATTGTATCCGATTCTACCAACTTCACTGGCAGTGCATTCTATGCACCCGCCACTATGTGTGAAAAACTTACCTCTGACATCACCATTGTACCTACTTCCAAACACCTTAAAACTATGCCCCCTCGTTTTAGCTATTTCAGCCCTGGGGAAAAGCCTTCAGCTATCCACATGATCAATGCCCCTCATCACCTTGTACAACTCTATCAGGCCACCTCTCATCCTCTGTCGCTCCAAGGAAAAAAGGCCAAGTTCATGCAACCTATTCTCAAAAGGTGTGCTCTCCAATACAGGCAACATTCTTGTAAATCTCCTCCGCATTCTTTCTATAGTATCCACATCCTTCCTGTGCTAAGGTGACCAGAACTGAACACAGTACTCCAACCAGGGTCTAAGTAAGGTCTCATATGGCTGTATCATTACCTCACGGCTCTTGAACTCAGTCCAATGGTTAATGAAGGCCAACACACTATATGCCTTCTTAACAACAGTGTCACAGCACAGCAGCTTTGACGTCCTATGGACACGGACCCCAAGATTCCACTGATCTTCCATACTGCTGTTACGTCCGTAGCCCCCTCCTTTGTGAGAATCGCAAGATCACTGGTGGGTTGGGTCAAGGGGCCCAGGAAATGAGAATGGGACGTGCAAAATGCCCCATTTCCCTGGCGATGTAAAGCTACGGGACATGGCTATTGTCTCCGGAAGACCAAGTTGTATATTGAGTACTGTACTATTCATTGAAGCCCCTCAGGGGATGACCAGAGTGAGCTGGTTGAGGGATTGCATCATCCCAACCTGATTGACATCGGAGACCCCATGAGGAAGTATAAAAGAGGGTCTGGGAAACAACCCCTTTAGACGCACCAGAAGAAACGTTAAGCGACCACGTAACAGCAGGAAGTCATCTGAAGGAAGCCACGTGCGTTTGATTCGGTGGCTGGAATTGGTGGCTGGAACCACGGGAAAACAGCTTTTAGGTAACAATGGGGAAGCCCGCTCCCCTGTCTCAACGGATCGGCATCTTAAAAGACCTGGGGCAAGTTTAAACAGCATCACTTTTAAACCCAACAATGCTGCAGCTTGAACGAACTGATAGTGACTGTTATCTTTCCATCGGACAATACATTAACCCCTAGACAATGATAGAGCTATTTCTTATTGGTTATTATTACACCCGCGCTTAGATTTAGTATTGACGACGTATATTATCTGTATGTTTGCATTAATCTTATTTTTGTGCCCTTTATCAATAAATACTTTTAAAAATAGTACCATCAGACTTCAATGGACCTCTCTATCTTTGCTGGTAAGTGATCCAGTTATGGGAATTCGTAACACTGCTAAGAGTCTTACCATTAATATTATATTCTGTCTTTCAACTTGACCTACCAAAATGAACCACTTCACACTTATCTGGGTTGAACTCCATCTGCCACTTCTCAGCCCAGTTCTGCATCCCATGAATGTCCCGCTGTAGTCTCTGACAACCCACCAGACTACCCAATACACCCCCAACTTTTGTATCATCAGCAAACTTACTAACGTTCCCTTCTACTTCCTCATCCAAGTCATTTACAAAAATCAGAAAGAGGAGGGAGTCCCAGAACAGATCCCTCAGGACACCACCGGTCACAGTTGTCCATGCAGAATACAAACTATTCACAACCACCATTTGCTTTCTGTGGGCAAGCTTATCCTGGATCCACAAAGCAAGGTCTCCTTAGATCCCATGCCTCATTACATTCTGAATGAGCCTCTCATGGGGAAGCTTATCAAATGCCTTAATGAAATCTATAAACACTACAGCCACTGCTCTGCCTTCATCAATGTGTTTTGTTACATCCTCAAAGAATTCTATCAGGTTTGTCAGGCATGACCTTCCCCGTGACAAAGCCATGCTGACTATCCCTAATCAGATTATGTCTCTTCAAATGCTCATAAACTCATAATTCCTGCCTCTCAGAATCTTCTCCAACAACTTGCCCACCACTGAAATAAGATTCACTGGTCTGTATTTTCCTGGGTTAACTCTACTCTCTTTCTTGAAGAAGGGAACAACGTTTACAACCTTCCAGTCATCTGGTACTTCTCCTGTTCCTAGTGATAATACAAATATCATCACCAGAGGCTCAGCAATCTCCTCTCTCACTTCCCACAGTAGTTCTGGGTACATCTTGTACAGTCCCAGCAACTTAATACCATTCTTAATGTCTATATGCTCCAGCGTTTCAGAACACTGTAAGACATCCCCACAATCACTAAGGTCCTTTTCACTGGTGAATGCTGCTTTGGAAGCCTGATATCATCTAACATAAATTAGCCAGCTTATTTGGCAAACCATTCACTCGAAGGTTTTGTGGGCACATGGCATGTATTACCGCTCCTCAATTCTTTCAACCACACCCAAAATAAAAAGATACATTACAATTATCCTTACTGCCAAATGAAGCAGTGTGAGATTTTTTACATCCTGAAGGCAGTGAGATGTTTCCATATGAAATGCTCACACCAGCATGTCATTAGCTAGATGGTGGTGAGGACACATGACATTGAATGATACGTTTATAAATCCAGACCTGGTGTACACATTAGGCTTTGGATAGTAACCAGTTACAATAACAATACTATCGAGAAATTTTGTTATTTTTCTATTGTCTTTTTTAAAGATTAATACTAAAAATTTTTGAACAGGTTTTTTTTTAAATGCTTCAATTTGCCTCTGGTAGACTTTTATTAATAGTACAATAATGAATACACATAAATAAGCAACAGCATTTAACTTTTTCCTTTAAAAAAAAGTTGATATTTGTTATTGTTGTTCAGTCATTGAGTCCAACTCTTTGTGACCTCATGGACTCCTGCAAACCAAGCCTTCATGTTGGGAACTACCTCTCTAAGATCCCCCATGGTCACCCGCTTTGTCTGAGTAATATTATCTATCCATCATAGCCTCTGCTGTCCTCTCCTTCTTTTACCTTCTGTTTTACCTAACATGAAAGTCTTCTCCAAGGAGTCCTATCTTCTCATGATGTGGCCAAAATATTTCAGCTTTTGTCTCATAATCAAGCCTCCTAGTGAGCAGTCTGGCTCCATTTCTTCAAATATTGACTTCTTGTATCTTCTTGCTTTTCAACAAACCCTTAACACTTCCCTCCAGCATCCAAGTTCAAAGGCGTCAATTCTTTTGTATTCAGCCTTACTAATAGTCCAGCTCTCACAGCCATATCTCACAACTGGGAATACTATATTTGACTATACATATCTATATAGACAATGTTATGTCTCTGCTCTTCAGAATTTTATCTAAATATGCCATTGCTGCCCTTCCTAGAAATAAGCGGTGTTTAATTTTGTGGCTGCAGTTACCATTTATAGAAAGTTTTGAACTGCAGAAGACAAAATCTGTCACTGCTTCCACTTCAAAGATTCAAAGGTCAAATTTAAAGTCAGAGAAATGTATACAATATACATCCTGAAATGCTTTTTCTCCGCAAACATCCACGAAAACAGAGAAGTACCCCAAATAATGAACGACAGTTAAACGTGAGAACCCTAAAGTCCCCCCCAGCTCCCCCCTCCCATGTGTAAGCGGCAGCAAGCAACAATCCCCCCTCCCCTAGAGCAGTAGACGTAGTGTATATGGATTTCAGCAAGGCATTTGATAAGGTACCCCATGCAAGGCTTATTCAGAAAGTAAGGAGGCATGCGATCCAAGGGAGCATTGCTTTTTGGATCCAGAACTGGCTTGCAACAGAAGGCAAAGAGTGGTTGTAGGCAGGTTATATTCTGCATGGAGGTTTATGACTAGAGGTGTGGCTCAGGGATTTGTTCTGGGATCCCTTCTCTTTGTGATTTTTATAAACGACCTGAATGAGGAAGTGGAGGGATGGGTTAGTAAATCTGCCGATGACACAAAGGTTGGGGTTGTAGTAGATAGTGTGGAGGGATGTCAGAGGTTACAGTGGGACATCAATAGGATGCAAGACTCAGCTGCAAAATGGCAGATGGAGTTCAACCCAAATAAGTGTGAGGTGGTTCATTTTGGTAGGTCAAATATGATGGCAGAATATAGTACTAATGGTAAGACTTGGCAGTATGGAGGAACAGAGGGATCTTGGGGTCTGAGTCCATAGGACACTCAAGGCTGCTGCACAGGTTGACAGTGTGGTTAAGAAGGCATACGGTGCATTGGCCTTAACCAACCTTGAGGTTGAGTTCAAGAGCCGAAAGGTAATGTTACAGTTATATAAGACCCTGGTCAGACCCCACTTGGAGTACTGTGCTCAGTTCTGGTCACTTCACTACAGGAAGGATGTGGAAACTATAGAAAGAGTACAGAGGAGATTTACCAGGATGCTTCCTGGATTGGCGAGCATGCCTTATGAGAATAGGTTGAATGAACTTGGCCTTTTTTCTCTGGATGAGAGGTGACCTGATAGAGGTGTATAAGATGATGAGAGGCATTGATCGTGTGAATAGTCAGAAGCTTTTTCCCAGGACTGAAATGGCTAACATGAGTGGACACAGTTTTAAGGTGCTTAGAAGGAAAATAGAGGGCTATGGGTAACCCAAGGTAATTTCTAAATTAAGTACATGTTCGGCACAGCATTGTGGGCCAAAGGGCCTGTATCGTGCTGTAGATTTTCTATGTTTCTAAAATGATTGCAATTTTTTTCTAGATTCATCATACCTTCAAGCACAAGAAATTCCGTAATTGTATGTTTGCAACACATACTTGGATGACACTTTCACAACCTTCTTTATGCATGAATAGCCTATTGATGATATGGGCCTGAGAAGGGCTCAGACAACAATATGAGGCTTGCTTTGGTGTCAGCTAAAGGTTGCTGGACTGAAAGGATCCCAGTTCACTTGGACTGAGAGGATCCAAGTTTACTAAGTCCAGTGTTGGAAGATTGCCTTTTAAGTTAAAACTTCACCTCTCTCTTGTGCTTTCCATCCTCACCTCCACTCCCAAGTCCCATTGGGTTTCTCTCTACCATCACCAGATCATAAATATGGCCCTTACAATCTATTTTCACCCTGATGAAGCCATCTTGCAGCAATTCTGTTGGAAGATCAAAAAAAGATATTCGACTAATAGGGATAAGGAAATGGCAAAAGGCATTAAATAATTATTTTCCATTTGCCTTCACTGTAGTAGACACAAAAAACAGTGGATACATTAGTTTTGGTTTTTCAGTATCCCTAGATTGATCTCCATTAATTAAAAATTGAAGATTTAGCCTCACTGGTCAAGAAACGAGTTGGAAACATAAAGAGGAACAGTCGTCACAAATGAGAAAATTGGCTAATGCTGGAAATCGAAGTAATTCACGCACAATGCTGGAGGTACTCAGCAGGCCAAGCAGCATCTACGGCAAAGAGTAAACAGTCGATACTTTGGACTGAGACCCTTCATTAGGACTAAAAAAAAAGATGAGAAGGCAGAGGAGAGGAAGAAGAAGTACAAGGTAGTAGGTGATAGGTGAAACTGGGAGAGGATGAAGAATGAAGAGCTGGAAATCAGTAGGTGAAAGAGAAAAAGGGCTGAAGAAGGGGGAAACTGATAGGAGATTGTAGAAGGCCATGGAAGAAAGGGAAGGGGAAGGAGTATCAGAGGGAGGTGATGGGCAGGTAAGAAGATAAGGTGAGAGAGGGAATTGGGAATGGGGATTGGTGAAGGGGAAGGGGCAATTACCGGAAATTTGAGAAATTGATGTTCACTGGAGTCAGCAGATAATTCTAAAATCAGCTATATATAAAATTGTTGAATCTATAACTAGGAACCTGGCAGCATGGCAGTCACAAAATAATTAGAAAGGAGCTACAGCATTAGAGAACAGAATAATAGTAAATGCTTGAAATACTCTGCAAGTCAAACATAATCTGTGGACACAGAAACAGAATTTACCTACTGTAAGTTTCAGGTTAATCAAGGTAATTAAGCTGGAACAATTTGCTTCTCAACAGATCCTTTCTAACTTGATGACTATCACCAATATTTTCAATTTTATTGCAGATTGCCAACATCCAAGGTAGCTAATCTTTTTACATACTAGAGTCCTGATGAAGGGTCTCTGCCTGAAATGTTGACTGTTTACTCTCTTCTATGATGCTGCCTGGCCTGCTGAACCCCTCCAGCATTTTGTGTGTATTGCTAATCTTTTACATATTATGGAGTGCAAGAATCGTGGGGAAAGTTCAGTATTTATTACCCATTTCTAATTCTCCTGAGAACATGGTGAAGACCCATCTGACCAGTTGGAGAATGCCTGGTTAAGGTATTAATTTTATACTGCTGGGTGGATTGCTGTGAGTTCCAAGATTGAGAGTTAATGGTGATAAACAATCAGCAATGTATTTACAACTTAGAATAACATGTGACTTAAAGTGGACCTGCAGAGGCCAGATGAACAGAATAATATTTTGCATCAAGCTGATACTAACAGAATGCCAGAAGTTCGAGAGTCAGCGGGCAGAAGGGTGTGAAGTTGCCATTACTACGGAGAAGGTTCTTGGGAAACTGAAAGGTCTGAAACTAGCTAAGTCTCCTGGACCAGATGGAGTACACCTCAGTGTTCTGAAAGAGGTGGCTGAAGAGATTGTGCAGGCATTAATAATGATCCTTCAAGAATCAATTTATTCCAGCATAGTTCTGGAGGAATGGAGAATTGCAAATGTCATTTCACTCTTCAAGAAGGGAGAGAGGCAGAAGATAGGCTAGTTAATCTGACCTCAGTGGTTGTGAAGATGTTGCGAAGGTGTTGATTTTTAAAGAGCACACCCAAATTGCTGGAGGAGCTCAGCAGGCCAGGCAGTATCTATGGAAAAAAGTAAACAGTTGTTGTTTCAGGCTGAAAGCCTTCATCAGGACTGGAAAAATAAGATGAGAAGTCAGATTAAGAAGGTGGGGGGATAGGAGGAAGAAGTACAAGGTAGTAGGTGATAGGTGGAACTGGGGGAGGGGGAGGGGAGCAGTAAGGAGCTAGGAAGTCAAATGGTGGAAGAGATAAAGAGCTGGAGAAGGGAGAAACTAAAAGAAGAGGACAGAAGGTCATGGATGAAAGGGAAGGGGGAGGAGCACCAGAGGAAGATGATTGGCAGGTAAGGGATAAGGTGAGAGAGAGAAATGGGAAAAATGGGAATGGGGAATGGTGAAAGAGGTTGTGGGGGGGGGGGAATGCGCAGATTACTGGAAATTTGAGAAATTGATGTTCATGCCATCAGGCTGGAGGCTACCCAAACGGAATGCAAGGTCCTGGTCCTTCAACCCGACTGGGGCCTCATTGTGGCAGTAGAAGCAGCCATGGATGTCATGTTAGAATGGGAATGGGACGTGGAATTAAAACAGGTGGCCACTGGGAGATCCTGCTTTTTCTGGCAGATGACGTGTAGGTGCTCGGCAAAGTGGTCTCCCAATCTACGCCAGGTCTCATCGACATACATTTTTAAGGATGTGGTTTTGGGGTAATTGGAGGCACATGTTAAAATAGGCCAAGTCAATGTGACTTCCTAAAGGGAGAATATTGCCTGACAAATGTTTTCGAATTCTTTGAAGAAATAACAAGCAGGTTAGACAAAGGAGGATAAGTTGATGTATACTTATTTTTCAGAAGGCCTTTGACAAGATGCCGCACATAAGACTGTATCACAAGCTAAGAGCACATGATATCACAGGAAAGATACTAGCACAGATAGAGCACTGGCTGATTGACAGGAGGCAAAGAGTGAAAATAAAAGGAGCCTTTTCTGATTAGCTGCAGGAGACTAGTGGTGTTCTACAGGGTATGTGTTGGGACTGCTTTTTTTTTACATTATATGTCAATGATTTGTATGATGGAATGGATGGCTTTATGGCCAAGTTTGTGGATGATACCAAGACAGGTAGAGGAACAGGTGGTTTTGAGGAAACAGACAGAAGCTGATAGATTTTTGATTAGTCAGGGCATGAAGGGATATGGCAAGAAGACAGAAAATTAAAGCTGAAAGGGATAGTGGATCAGCCTTGATGAAATGGCAAAGCAGACTCTTTGGGCAAAATGGCCTAATTTGCTCTGATACTATATTGTCTTATGGTAAGGTTCCTTGCACTTTCTGGTCTTGAGCTATTAGTTTGCAGATGATGTGATGTGTTGTCAGCATAGTCTCGGAGCGTATGCAGTTCATTTTGTAGATATCGGACTAACAGTCACAGTGCTCTAGTGATGGAATGAGTGATGGATTAGGGCAGTAAATGAACTGGCAATTATGTAGCTGCTTTGTCCTAGGGTGTCAAGTTTATAAAATCATTGAATTGTATTGAACAGAAATGAGCCCTTTTACCTCACCATGTCCCTACTAACCATAATGCCATCTACGCTAATTCCATTTGACTCTATTAGGACGCCCATATCTCTCTACCCTTTCTTATTTAAACACCTGTCCTAACACTCTTAGACATTGCAATTATACCTACCACCACCACCTCTTCTGGCAGTTCATTCCAGATATTCACTACCCTCTCTGTGTGAAAAACTTAACCCTCAGACCTCCTTTAAAAATGTTCCCTTTCACCTTAAAACTGCGTCCTATTTCCAGACTCCCATCTTGGGAAAATATTTTGAATACCTATCCTACCCATTCTGATTTTATAAACCCCTGAGTCCTTTGCATTAACTCTGTTGCTATCATACATTTCCTCAAATGTGGTGACCAGACTGTACATAATGTAGTTGAAGCTGCAATCAACCAGATCAGTGAAAAGTTTACAATATGTTCCTGATGTGCGATGTGCCTTTTTAAAGTGTCTGTGAATCAGGAGTGAATAAATCACCACAAGAAACTCAAGCTCTTGAATGTCCCAGTTAAGTTGCTGGTAGATTGTAAAACTGAGGAATTTGTCAATGGGGGACCATTGTAGTGTTAAACTATCGAATGACAAGAATAAAGTTAGACATTGGTCAGAAGTAGTCATTGTATAGTACCTGCGTGAAGCAAATATTGAGACGAGGCCTCCAGCATCAGGGTCAACCAATAATGTTGTGTCCTAGCTGCCTAGATACGCAAGCCAGGGCAGTACAATATGGAGAGCAAGCAAATATTACTTGCTGGATTTTACACAAGCAATTTAATGAGCTTGCCACACAACATGCTGTTACAAAATATCAATTCATGAGATGGAGGATATATTAGCATGGGCAAAAGAACTGAAGTAGGAATAAATTAGTCATTTTCTGGCTGATAGTGTGATGGTTTGGAGATTAGTGCAATTCTCAGCTATTAATTTAGATAAGGGCATTTAATTATCTTTGAACCAGGTGAGAAAATAAGCTAAGGGGAGGATGCAAAGAGGCTACAAGGAGATACAGGCAAATTGAATGATAGTGTGTGAATATGGAAAATGAAGCATAATGTAGGAAAATATCAAATTATACAAATCATGTGAAATTAGCAAGTTCTTCTTTACTCTAGGATCAACTTCCACACCAGTTATATAGGATATGAGGCAGCTAACGAGTTCAATCTGGAAACCACAGACTTCCACAGAAAAGGCAATATGTGCTTAACACGGTGGCCAGCGGCTACTGTGTGAGATAGTTCACTCTTCCATCATTTATTCAGAATTTCTGTGTACACCAAAACAAGTTTCTCAATACTATCTTGAAAGTTTCTTCTCTAATTTGAACGCTCATTGCCAGAGCTCCCTAACAATCCATTAGTCTAATGTATTTCCTCATGGAGGTTTGAATACGAACCTTGGTTTTTTTTTTTCCCTCTGTCTCACTGGCACCAGAGTAACACAGTGAAGGCTGCTGCCTCTCTGCTCCAGCAACCTGGCTTCAATCCTGACCTACCATGCTACCCATGTGAAGTTTAAATATTCTGTGACCATATGGATTTCTTCTGGATGCTCTTGTTTCCTCCCAGCTCCCAAAGATGTACGTTAATTGATTAATTAGCCACTGTAGGTTGCCCTTAGAGCATAGGTGAACTGTGGAATCTGAGGGGAGCTGATGGGAAAGTGCTGGCATATACTCAGGGGCCAAAAGGTCTTATCTAATTAAAATTTTACTTCTATTGGAAACAATCTATTATCATTGAATAGACTGATTCTTGATTTGCTAAATTCCTAAGGATTTGCCACATGAAGAGATAGTAAGTCAAATGGATCTGTATTCTCTGAAGGTATTGAAAATTATAGGTTGTTTGTCCCACTCCGATCAGTGAGGAAGCTGTGAAGCATCAACACCAAGACAACCTGACTCAAAAACAGTTACTTTCCCCAAGCTGTAAGGCTGATCAAAACCTCCACCCACTAACCCACCCTTCCAATCACCCACCACCACTACTTTATCATTCCCTGTCAGTCACCTTATGTACAGACACTTTTGTGCCTTTCACTGAAATATTAAGTGACTGTTCACAAATTTTATTGATCTGCATGTTAAAAGCTATTTTGAAGAACTAGGTGTGTAATGCTGCAGATAGCAACAAGGGCAGCAGGATTAGTCAAAGGTACAGCTTAGGATAGTATGGATAAGATGGACCGAATAGTTTCATTCTGCACATACACCAATAGGACTATACCCCTACCCCTACCCTGTACTTCACACAATCTTCATGCCCTGCAGGACTGCAGGATCTGTGTAGAGTATTTATTTCTTTTACACAGCAAGCTATTAAAAATGATTTCTTGAAATTGGTAAAATGAAGTGAATTTTGTTTCAATGGATACACTTCTTTGAGCTTCCCATTTCTCGATTATTAACATTTATATCCATACTGATATACTTACAACACTTTCTTTGATTCACAATTGATGCTCAAAACTGACCTACAAGGATTAGAGTGGTTTGATTAGATGAACACAATATTTGTGTTTAACCATAAATTTGTAAGTAAAACTAATGAAATACTATTTTACTATGTACACCTGCTCATTAATGCAAACATCCATTCAACCAATCATGTGGCCGCACCTCAGTGCATTAAAAAAAAATAGATATGGTCAAGAGGTTCAATTGTAGTTCAGACCAAACATCAGAATGAGGAAGAAATGTGACCTAAGTGACTTTGACCATGGAATGATGGTTGGGGTCAGATGGGGTGGTTTGAGTATCTCAGAAACTGCTAATCTCCTGTGGATTTTCACACACAATAGTCTCTAGAGTTTACAAAGAATGGTATGAAAAGCAAAAAGCATCCAGTGAGCTGCAATTCTTCGGGCAAAAATGCCTTGTTTTTGAGAGAGATCAGAGGAAAATAGCCAGACTAGTTCAAATTAAAAGGGAGGTGACAATTACTGAAACAACCATATGTTACAACAGTAGTGTGCAGTAGAGAATCTCTGAATGCACAACATGTTGAACCTTGAAGTGGATGGGCTACAGCAGAAGGAGACTACTAACATACATAAGGAAAAGGGCCGTAACAAAATGCAGCTGAGTATTTTCACTGCACGAATAAGCCAGGGGAAGCTTTGCACCTCATAGCGAACCCCCAATTACAAGAATTTGTCAAACTTATTTAACATAATTATAACTTTCAAAATTACCCCAGCACTATTACCCTAAGAAATTTTATTAAAAATCTGATATAGGGAAATTCTTCTTATCTGAACGAAACAGTTGCAAACAATATTGACAGAAATAATCCAATGAAAAAGGGCTAGTAATCCCACTGTAGTTATTTAAAAACATACAAAGGCTGACTTTAGAAGTCCATTCATTATCACAATTTTCTAGAGGATAAATAATAAATACAACATTTGAAACAGATCCTTAAAACAGATATTTTGGCTTAGGTCAAAATATTTCTTCTCAAATTTGGGGGACAAATTGGGAATAAAATTTTGTCTCACAGCCTTCAGTCTTACTCTCCAGCTAATCTAATTAGATCTCATTGCACTCAGCCACAAACCTGTCCTGTGACGGAACTGATCAGTTGATTTCAGTAATATACATTCCTAGTGTACTAAAGATTCTTACCAAATGGTGAAAACTTATCAAAGTAACAAGCAGGCAGTGACATCTATCAAATATGTATACCTATATTCCTTTTATATATTGTTTCACTCCCTGCTCCAAGGAAGCTTATGAGCATTCTCTTTAAAGAGTGTATTCCAAATATGCAAAATTTCACACCTTCTTTTGGGATGGGATTACAATTTAAATTAGACAAAGCTGTTTTTTTTAAGATATATGACATGGTAACATGCCCGTCTGATCTAACACTGCCCAATTACACCTATGTGACCAATTAAACTACTGACCCATATGGTTTTAGGATGTGGGGAAAAAAGCCAAGCACATGGACACAGGAAAAACATTCAAACTCCTTTCAGACAGCAGCTTAACTTGGAACCGCTTTGCCAGTGCTGTCATCGCTAGGCTACCCTGTCACCCAAATGTGTAAATATCATATGTACATAATTTATTCCTACTTATAGATTCCATCCAAAACTGATCAAACTTTCAACCTTGCACTTATTCTTAGTCATTGGCAGGTTTCTAGATGCACTTAATATCCTGTAATTAGTGAAACTAAGATTTTTTTTTAAAGTATACTATATACACAACTTCCACCATGTATTTTGGCTTCAGTGAAGATTAATGCATAAGTGTTAACAGTTAATTTAAACTGGGATAAGTTGGTGCAGACAAGAATTCCAGGACAGGAGAGTGATAACTATGTGGAGCTCAAGATGAAACCTGAGCAGTTTTAATTCTTGAATCTCTTAAGTGATCCAGGAGCTATTCTGAAAATAAAGGTACAAGATATAAAAAATTCTGAATAAAAATGTTAAAAATCAATTGAATCTGGAATGGCATGGTTCTGGGGAATGAAAAATTGCAGATGTCACTTCACTGTTCAAGAAGGGAGATAGAAGAAAGAAAATTATAGGCCAGTTAGTCTGACTTCTGTGGTTGGGAAGATATTGGAACCTGCTGGAATTCTTTGAAGAGATAACAAGCAGGATAGACAAAGGAGAATTGGTGGATGTTATGTACTTGAATTTTCAGAAGGCCTTTGACAAGGTGCTGCACATGAGGCTGTTTAACAAGTTAAGTGCACATGGTATTACAGGAAAGATACTAGCATGGATAAAGCAGTGGCTGATCGGCAGGAGACAAAGAGTGGTAATAAACCTTTTCTGTTTGGCTGCTGGTCACTCGTGATGTTCCACAGGGGTCTGTGTTGGTACTGCTTCTTTTTACGTTCTACTGTATGTCAATGACTTCAATATCAGAATTGATGACTTTGTGACAAAGTTTGCAGACAATGTGAAGATAGGTGGAGGGGCAAGTAGTTTTGCGGAAGTAGAGAGGCTACAGAAGGACTTAAGACAGATTAGAAGAATGGGTAAAGAAATGGCAGATGAAATACAGTGTTGGGAAGTATATGGTCATGCACTTCCGTAGAAAAAATAAAAGAGTAGACTATTTTCTAAATAGAGAAGAAATTGAAAAATCAGAGGTGCAGGACTCCCTAAAAGTTAATTTGCAGGTTGAGTTGGTGGTGTGGAAGATTAATGCGATGTTAATATTCATTTCAAGGGGACTAGAATATAAAAGCAAGGATGTAACGTTGGGGCTTTATAAAGAACTGGTGAGACCTCACTTGTGTGAGCAGTTTTGGGCCCCTTATCTAGGAAATATGTACTAACATTGGAGGGGATTCAAAGGTGGTTACGAAAATTATTCTGGGAATGAAAGGGTTAACATATGATGCGTGTTTGATGGCTCTGGGTCTGTATTCTCTGAGCTTAGAAGAACCAGCAGGGACCTCATTGAAACCTATCAAATATTGAAAGGCCTAGATAGAGTGGATGTGAAGAAGATGTTTCTTTTAGTATGTGAGTTTAGGACCAGAGAGCACAGCCTCAGTACAGAAGCACATCTATTTAAAAGAGATGAGGAGGTATTTCTTTAGCCTGAGGGTAGTGAATCTGTGGAATTAATTGCACAGACTGCTGTGGAGGCCAAGTCATTGAGTAAATTTAAAGCGAAGTTCCTGATTAATCCAGGTGGCAAAGGTTATGGGGAGAAGGTAGAAGAACAGGATTGAAAGGGATAATAAATCACCTATGATGGAATGGCAGAGAAGACTCAATGGACCAAAGAGTCTAATTTTGCTCCTGTTTCTTATGGTCTTATATCCTTGCTGGAACAAAATAATTCATACATATGGTCTTAAAGCTTCTAAGGACAGAGATTCCACACACCTAAAATTAATGCTGTGAGGGCTGACTCTGTGTACACAAATAAAAATTAATTGATCACACCTGTGAGCAAGTATGGTGTGCTAAGTGACAAAATGTTTCTGGTCTGGAACCTATCTCTACCACAATGATGCAAATAACTTAGCTGTAGTTGAATGGTTTGATACAAGCCAATTAACATAACCTGTCTGTTTTACGTTGAACTGATGGAGGTCATAAAATCACCTGGTCACTTCACCTTGTAATCCATACCTCTTGAGCTGCCAGGCACCTGTTGTGGGCCAGCAGCCTATGGTCTGTTGACAGTGCTGTTTGTTTGCAAAGCTGTCCTTTTAACTTTAGGCTGAATATTACTTGCAATTTACATTAAAAACTTAGACTGATTCTTGTTTACCACATAAAGCTGAGAAAGGAATACTGGTAAGAAGTTTAACTTTGTCACAAACAATTCCAACTCTCTGGAAGAGTTATGCTGCTGTGCTAAACAGTTGAAGTTAACAATCAGCCTCCAGAGTCTGAAAAGTGAACATCCTGCAAACAACCTACTTCTTATACAGTGAAAGCATATGTGCAAAGGAAAGATCATTCCTTACAATTTTTAAAATCTTACTTTTTCCAACATAAATGTATACAATGTTTGAAAGGCCACACAAAAGTGCAATAAGTTAGTAAGTCGATTTTCATTAAATTTCTTCTCGGAATAGCTCCCATTTCCAGTAAAGCATAACCAAACAATGCGTCCATCCTTGATACCACTGCAATCAGCTTTTAAGGGAAGTTAGCCTTCACCTCAGTTCCAATGGTTCATTGTTTTTACATTACCTCCAACTCTGGAGTATTTAAGGAAACCATTCTTGCTCATATTTTCTTTGTATGATTGAAACTATTCCAGTTTTCTGTTGCCATCCCAACATACTCGTTAATGCCAGGTTCAGTCTAATAAATAGGTTGTGGGGTGAAGATATGTCTCTATCAAGGAGGTGTAAGGCACTTCTTCCCTCCATTAGCCTGCAGGTCACCTTAGGCAAAGTGTAGAACCCACTTAGCCCCCCAATCAGGGTCACATGAAGCCATGGGAGCAGGTGGCAACTGGTCATATGAGCAGCTGGTGCATATCACAATTCCTGGTTTAGCAACCAGATGCCAGGCAGACAATCTCTGAAGAGTATTGATAATGGCTGGGATCACCCATCTTGTAAAGATACTGGCTGGAAGAAGGCAATGGCAAAACCAATTCTGTAGAAAAATTTGCCAAGAACAATCATGATCAAGGAAAGACCATAATCCCCTATGTCATACAATATGGCACATAATGAAAGAATGAACTCTGGGTAAATTGTGTCCTTTTCAGCTAAGTGTATCACAGGTCCAGTTTTGAAGACAAACTTTTCAGAACAGAAGTTTAACAGCAAACAAATGATTTGTGGTTTTATTCTGCTCAGTTATTCAAGGCACTCTCATACACATTTTCCAAGAATCTGATGAAGTATGGCATTTATACAAAGGAATATACTCATGATTGTGTGCAGATTAGCCCTGGAGTATGTTCTCTAAACCCAGATTTCAAATGAAACATAGTAAGAATAAGTTTCATTTAATTATACATTTGCTATAATATACTTTCATATATTTAAGAGTTTCAGATGCCTTGATTCAAACACAAAATATTCAGAAATAGTTTTTAACAGCTTTTGAATAGTTTTGAAGGTGGGAACATGGCCTTAAGATTGGTCAAGAAATTTTTCATGTTTTCAAAGCAAAACCAGTTTTGCTCTACCACATGACTCAGTTATATCTTGATGGCTCGCTAAATGAGTCCAAAATGGTCTTGGTCAGCAGGTTTACATTTGCAATATTGAATCAGTATAAAAGAGCAGTATTTATAGTTATGTATATAGACTCGGTGGTGTAGTGGCATCAGCATCAGACTTTGACACGGATGGTCCCGAGTTCAAATCTGGCCAACTCCTTGCATGCTTTCCATCAATGCTGCATTGCGCATCAGGCTAACAACTCGGTCTCATAAACAAGTCAAGTACTATGAAAACAGCTGCCTGAAGAGCCAAGAAGTCCAAGAAGGAACAACATGTAGAGCTCATCTTAACATATCTATTGAAGTTGTGATCATTTTTTAGATTATTGTTCCATTGTCTATGGATGTTAACTCATGGCAGATCTCCATCTGACAGGTCTCCTAAGTTACTGTCACACCGCCACCCACCACTCCCCTGTCTTCTCTCAAACCAACACAGAAACTTAATGCAGTCAAATATTTCACTTATCAGTAAAACTAGGAGCCATTTTTCTTTGGTTTATCTGCAGCAGCCCTCTCCTCGATATTGTCCAATTATTATAGGAAATGTACCTAAAAGCTGGCTTTGTTTCCTAATTTCTGTTGAACAAAGTGGCAGCAACTCATTAAAGTTCTAGGCCTATGCAGGGTGTGACTTAAAGCAGCTGATAGATAGAAGCTATGCTGCTATTCTTCCAAGTCTGCTTGGAATATAACTGATCTAAGGTATTTCACATTTTTACTGTAAGGTTTAAGTGTTTAAGGTTTACTATAAAACAAGCTGGGTTTGTGATATGCAAGCAGGATATGAAAAAGCTTCAAAGCAACTTAAGCAAGTTGAGTGAGTGGGTTTATATATGGCAGTTCTACAAAACTTTGATCAGGCCACATCTGGAGCATTGTGTGCAGTTCTGGTCATCACATGATAACAAGGAAGTGAAGAGTTTGGATGGGGTGCAGAAGTTGTTCATCAGGGCATTGCCTGATATGGAGTATATTAGCTATGAAGAAATGCTGAAGAAAGGTATTTATTTTCTTTGGAGCATTGAAGGTAGAGGGACAGCCTGATTGAGGGATATTAATTATGAGAGGCATAGGTCGGCGAATGAGTAACAGACTTTCCTGGGGAGAAAAATTTAAAGATTTGGAGGACAAGTTTTTTTTTAAAAACACAGAAGCGGTAGGTGCCTATAAAGGGTTGCTGGGGGAGGAATCAGAAGCAGATATGGCAGTAATGCTTAAGGGGTGATGAGACAGTCATATAAACAGGCAGGGAATAGAAGGATATTGATCATGTGAAGGCAAATAGGTCTAGTTTGGATTAGCATCTTAGTCAGTACAAGCTAAAGGCAAAAGTCAACACACAAAGGTGGATGGTTGTTCCATTAAGCAGTCTAAAATTCAGTGCTACAGGCTCAAAATAAGGAGGAGCCCACTATGACTGAAATTAGTGGAGATGTATTCTCTCAATAGTGGTGAACTTTTGGAATTTTCAGTTCCAGAGGACTGAGGTGTTCATTGAGCTCATCCAAAAAACAGTTTTTCTTTACATTAGCCGAATCAAGGGATATAGTGATAGGGCATTGAGATTTATAGAAAATTTAACAGTATAGTATATATACAGGCCTTTTGGCCCACTCAGTACAGTATATGATGGCATATGTATACTTTGACAATAAATTTACTTTGAATTTTGAAATCTGAACAATGAAGCCTATTAAACTAATCCAATTTACCTGCATATGGTATATATCCGTCATCCACTGCCTGCTCTTAGAAGGTTTAGAGGGATATAGGTCGAACACAAGAATTTGGGACCAGCTGGGTGAGCGCCATTGTTGGCATGGGTTGAAAACCTGTACCGTATTGTATTTAAGACACGATAACTCTACATAGGTTGAAGGGCCTGCGTTTGTGCTGTACTATTCTACATGCTACATGTGGTTCAACAGAGCTCCTTTTTTTATTGATAAAGATGAACAAATAATTTCTTGAAGTATAACTTTTGAGTTAGATGTCACTAGCAAATGCAGTTAGTTCTCAATGAAACTGCAAGCATTTAGCCTTTTGACCCAGATTGTCGCACATTGAACTCACTGAATGATAGATGGCACTGCATTGGTGAATAGGTTCCTTTGAAGTACTCCATACTCAGTACAAAATCACTGCTTTGAAACAGCATCAAGTTTGATCTGGTAATTCTGGGCAACTGGTCCATATCAATAAAATGTATCACTTCATTATGTGTAAATGGAATCTTAGTTTTACAATGATTTTGATGTGAAAAATTAATTATGTATCTTATCTTGAAATTTAATAGTTAAAGAATGGTGAAATAAGTTGCAGCATGATAGCATAGTGGTTAGTGTAACACTTCACAGCGACAACAATCCAGGTTCAATTCCTACCGCTGTCTGTAAGGAACTTGTATACTCTCCGTATCCATATGCTCCAGATTCTTCCAACATTTCAAAGACATACGGGTCACGATTAGTAAGTTGTAAGCATGTTATGTTAATGCCAGAAATGTGTAGCAGTGTAGCAATTAGTGCAACGCTATTACAGCTTTGGGCATAGGAGTTCAAGTCCAACACCATCTGTAATGAGTCACTGTCGTCCACCCCATGGAATGAATGGGATTTCCCTTGGTGCTACAATTTCCTGCCACAGTTCAAAGATGTACTGGGTAGGTTAATTGGCTATTGTAAAGTGTCCCATGATTAAGTTGGAGTTAATCACATTTGTCGGGGATTGCTGGAGTGGCATAGCTTGAAGGGCCAGAAGGTCCTACTCCGCTCTGTATTACTAAATAAATATTTGCAAAACATGGTGTAAGTTCAAAGTTCAAAGTAAAATGTATTATAAAAAACCATATACATCACCATATAAACCCTGAGATTCATTTTCCTGCAGGCATTCATTAAAAATATTAAAGAAAAAAACAAGCAACAGAATAATAAATAAACAATAAAAATCAAGAACATGGGATGAAAAGTCCTTGAAGGGATTCCATAGATTGTGGGAACAGCTCTGTGTTGGGGTGAGTGACATTGAGTGAAGTTATCTCCACTAGTTCAAGAACAAGATGGGGAATAACTGCTCCTGATCCTGATGATGTGGATCCTGCTGCTCCTGTACCTCCTTCCTGATGACTTCAGTGAGAAGAGTGCATGGCCTGGATGCTGGGGTCTCTGATGATGGATGCTGCTTTCCTGCGACAGTGCTCCATATAGATGTGCTCAACGATGGGGAGGGCTTTACCTGTAATGGACTTGGCTGTATCTGAACTAAAAAAACCTGAAACCCAATTTTCAGCAGGGAAGGAAGTTGTAATAAAAATAAACAATAACAATAACATTGTTTATTTTTCAGTAAATACTGTCTGATGTCTGTAAAGCACTCAATTGTTTTGTTTCTATTTCAGAAACTATATTTGATTCATGAATATGCACTTCTCATCTGCATATTATTTTGAACTGCTGGGTCATTATTTAGAGAAAAGCTGATTTGTGAATGGCATCAAGTTTTTAATATATATTTCATATCACTTTATAGGGTGAACCCTCTACAATAAAACCATGATCAAAACTTAAAAAAATGTGAGTACACTGATGTGGACAGATTGTCAAACCACTTATTACGCACCAAAAATGAAATACTTTTGACATTTTATAAGTTTGTATACAGAATGTTAACAATTTTTATTAGAAATAGTTGCAAAAGTTTCATCATTTTTTAGTATATTCTCAAACTGAGAAATAGAAATTCTACCACTCCCTTCAACAAATGAGGAAGCTTTTTGGACCAAACTCTTTTTGGATCAAAGAAAGTGTAACGGAGATTAACAAGCAAACCTTGTATCCAAACCTAAGGTGCAATGAGTTCAAAGTTGTGGGGAGCTGTTATAACCCTGGAGAATAAAATAAATGAGTGTAAGTTCTCTCTGCATGTTTTCCACTCATAAGAAAATATACCATTATGAAAGGTGTCAGGGACAGGGAATACGGACAGAGGGTGATAGTTGGGTATTGAATGGGAAAAGAAAGGAATTCAATGGGTAGGAGGGCAAATCAGAATAGCTTCACTGGAGAGACAGATGCAGGGAGAGCGATGGAGATCACTGGGAGTGAAGATAGTCCCATTATAGGACTCATTTGGAAATATTTCTACTCCTTCAAGTCACAAACACTGCTGCAAAGATAGTTATCTGGTGGAACATATCATTCTCATCTTCTCTTGCTTCCTAGATTTGATAAAACATGATCAAATTAGATAAAATATACCACCTTGCAGAATTATTTGATCTTTTCCACAGAAGTATGTTCAGCAAATCATGCTCCATTGAATGTGTTTCAGAATACGATAACAAAGATTTAGAATATTAACAAATCCAAAATTGTATTGAGTACAGAAAAGCAATACTGAGATTAAAAACAAAATCAGACATGGCCTCACCAAATGGCACAACAGGTTCAATGACTTGGTGGCGTACTCTTTCTATTTATTTTCTCTGACGTTTTCAATAAATGCAGATCAGTTGTGCACAAACTAAAACAATTTGATGCTGTGCTAATTTTCTTTTGGAATTAACTCATATGAAATTTATTTTCCTACTTCCATGATTATTAAATATCTCATTCATTGTGTTAAGAGTCTTTTGTAACTATAATTACAAGTTATCTTCCAAAGACAACAACAGGAAAAAAAAACACATCGGGTTTCTAAATTGGAAAAAAAAAGTAGCAAAGGCCTTGAAAGATTTTGTTAAGTGGCAACAGGGAGCTGGGAAGGTATCGAGAAATTAGCATATGTCAGTGAAGTAAACCTGATTCTGACGGTCAACGTAAGAATCAACTTTAATTATTAGCATCCACTTCATTTGATTTTAATGTTATATGATTTTACCTAGGGATCAGATCCCTGAAACGTATCATATTTACAAAATTGTCAAAGACAAGCAAATGCCGACAGCACTTCTGAGCAACAAGAGTGAAACATTCCCTAGCTGGATGCCAACCGTGGGGGCGTAGTTATAATTGTTAGACCAATCTAAACCTTGCCCTGAAAATGTAAAGGCGTGCAGTGCAACTCCCCACACTTGGTCCAACTCCCCCAAGGACCTGCAGCATCAGCACCAGCATCCTTGGCGAATCGGGCCCTTCTCCCTTAACAGAATGATTCCGGAACGCAGAGTGAATCGCGGCCCCGGCGTCATTTACCTCTTTTTTCTTCTGTCCACTTCCAAAATGAACACACAATAGGAGAAGCAGCCAGGAGCTGACAGTTACCACGGACAGCGGTGCCAACCTCCGACTGGACGCCATTCCGATAACTGGGGCAACGCCAGCCGCGTATCTCATTGGCTGAGAAGCTGGCAACGCAATGGTTTCTGATACATGTAGTCCACCGGGGGCCCTGAACTAGTGAGGAAGAGAGGAGAAAAACACAATACCCAGTATGCAGCGGGCGCTCCGAGATTGACGGCGGGGACATATCAGCCAGCTGGTGGCGCCGGGACGCGAAGAGTGCTGTGGTGGGTCAGCTGGGACGACGGCGACTCCGCTGACATCCGTGCTTGAACTTGTGCAATGTCAAAAATAGTTATTAAGGTAACATTCAAGGTACTTTTTCAATGTACCGCTGAGGCTTTGTGAAATTTATTTCTGAATTTGTGGGCTTACTTCAAACAGAAAAAAAATGAAACGCAACAGATTGTAAACGAAATAAAACTCGAGTATATATTCACCAAATCTTAGTTTAAAAAAATGAATTAGTATTTATTCAATTTTTAAGCGTCTTTCATTTAAAACTGCCATTTCATTACATAAAAATAAAATGTGGCATAAAATGTACTAATATCATCCAGTTGTACTTACATCCACTGTAATAAAGTGCTTTGAGAGGTTGGTGATGAAACATATCAAGTCCTGCCTAAGAGTGACTTGGATCTGCTCCAGTTTGACTACCGTCTCAACAGGTCAACAGCAGATGCCATTTGGTTGGCTCTTCACTCAACCCTGGACAGCGAAGATGCATATATCAGGATGCTCCTGGTTGACTCCATTTGGACATTCATTACCATTATCCACTCAAAACTTTGGTCCCAATATCTCCCTGTGCAACTGGATCTTTGATTTCCTCACTTGCTGACTCCACTCAGTTTGGATTGATTACAACATCTCTCCCACAATCTCCATTACCAAGGTGTATCACAAGGCTATATGCTTAGCTAACAACACACACAAAATGCTGGTAGAACACAGCAGGCCAGGCAGCATCTATAGGGAGAAGCGCTGTCGATGTTTCGGGCCGAGACCCTTCGTCAGGACTAACCAAAAGGAAAGATAGTAAGAGAATTGAAAGTAGTGGGGGGAGGGGAAAATGCGAAATGATAGGAGAAGACCGGAGGGGGTGGGATGAAGCTAAGAGCTGGAAAGGTGATTGGTGAAAGTGATACAGAGCTGGAGAAGGGAAAGGATCATGGGACGGGAGGCCTCAGGAGAAAGAAGGGGGGGGGGAGCAACAGAGGGAGATGGAGAACAGGCAAACAACTAAATATGTCAGGAATGGGGTAAGAAGGGGAGGAGGGGCATTAACGGAAGTTAGAGAAGTCAATGTTCATGCCATCAGGTTGGAGGCTACCCAGCCCGTATATAAGGTGTTGTTCCTCCAACCTGAGTTTGGATTCATTTTGACAATAGAGGAGGCCATGGATAGACATATCAGAATGGGAATGGGACGTGGAATTAAAATGTGTGGCCACTGGGAGATCCTGCTTTCTCTGGTGGACCGAGCGTAGGTGTTCAGCGAATCGCTCTCCAGTCTGCGTCGGGTCTCACCAATATATAAAAGGCCACACCAGGAGTATATCACATCAGCCGACTCACAGGTGAAGTGAAGTGTCACCTCACCTGGAAGGACTGTCTGGGGACCTGAATGGTGGTGAGGGAGGAAGTGTAAGGGCAGGTGTAGCACTTGTTCTATTTACAAGGATAAGTGCCAGGAGGGAGATCGGTGGGAAGGGATAGAGGGGGGGAATGAGTGGACAAGGGAGTCGCGTAGGAAGCGATCCCTGCGAAAAGCAGAAAGGGGGAGGGAGGGAAAAATGTGTTTGGTAGTGGGATCCCGTTGGAGGTGGCGGAAGTTACAAAGAATTATATGTTGGACCTGGAGGCTGGTGGGGTGGTAGGTAAGGACAAGGTGAACCCTATCCTGAGTGGGGTGGCGGGCAGATGGGGTGAGGGCAGATGTGCGGGAAATGGGAGAGATGTGTTTGAGAGCAGAGTTGATGGTGGACGAAGGGAAGCCCCGTTGTTTAAAAAAGGAAGACATCTCCTTCGTCCTGGAATGAAAAGCTTAGCTCCCAGCTTTACTTGCTTTATACTTAAGACTGAGAGGGAAAGCACAGCTCCAGTGCCATATATAAGTTTTCTGATGCCACCACTGCTGTAGGCCAAATCAAAGAACATGATGAATCAGCATAAAGGAGGGAGATTGAAAATCTGGCTGGGTGGGTGCCACAACAACAATCCCTCAGTATCAGCAAGACCATAGAGCATATTATTGACTTCAGGAGGAGGAAACAGAGGTTTATAAGTCAAGAGGTATAAGGGTCAGCCACTTTAAATTCCTTGATGTTATCATTTCAGAGGGCTTGTAGTGGGTCCAGTATATAAATGTCACTACACAGTAGCACCTTTCTGTCCTAGAAGTTTGCAAAGCTTCAACATGTCATCTACAACTTCAATCAAACTTCTACAGATATGTGCTGGAGAGAATATAAACTGGTTATCTCATGTCCTGGTATGGAAACACCAAAGCCCTTGAACGGAAATGCGGACAAAAAGTAGTGGATACAGCCTAGTCTATTACGGGTAAAGCCCTCCCCACCATTGAATACATCTACTTGGAGCATTGTGCAGAAAAGCAGCATGCTTCATCAAGGACCCTCACAGAAACATAGAAACATAGAAAATAGGTGCAGGAGTAGGCTATTTGGCCCTTTGCACCTGCACCGCCATTCAGTATGATCATGGCTGATCGTCCAACTCAGAACCCTGTACCTGCTTTCTCTCCATACCCCCTGATCCCTTTAGCCACAAGGGCCATATCTAACTTCCTCTTAAATATAGCCAATGAACCGGCCTCAACTGTTTCCTGTGGCAGAGAATTCCACAGATTCACCAGTCTCTGTGTGAAGAAGTTTTTCCTCATCTCGGTCCTAAAAGGCTTCCCCTTTATCCTTAAACTGTGACCCCTTGTTCTGGACTTCCCCAACATTGGAAACAATCTACCTGCATCTAGCCTGTCCAATCCCTTTAGAATTTTATATGTTTCAATAAGATCCCCCCTCAATCTTCTAAATTCCAGTGAGTATAAGCCTAGTCGATCCAATCTTTCTTCATATGAAAGTCCTGCCATCCCAGGAATCAATCTGGTGAACCTTCTCTGTACTCCCTCTATGGCAAGAATGTCTTTCCTCAGATTAGGGGACCAAAACTGCACACGATATTCTAGGTGCGGTCTCACCAAGGCCTTGTACAACTGCAGTAGAACCTCCCTGCTCCTGTACTCAAATCCTTTTGCTATGAATGCCAACATACCATTTGCCTTTTTCACCGCCTGCTGTACCTGCATGCCCACCTTCAATGACTGGTGTACAATGACACCCAGGTCTCGTTGCATCTCCCCTTTTCCTAATCCGCCACCGTTCAGATAATAATCTGTTTTCCTGTTCTTGCAACCAAAGTGGATAACCTCACATTTATCCACATAAAATTGCATCTGCCATGAATTTGCCCACTCACCTAACCTATCCAAGTCACCCTCCTCACAGCTAACACCGCCGCCCAGCTTCGTGTCATCCGCAAACTTGGAGATGCTGCATTTAATTCCCTCGTCTAAATCATTAATATATATTGTAAACAACTGGGGTCCCAGCACTGAGCCTTACAGTACCTCACTAGTCACTGCCTGCCATTCTGAAAAGGTCCCGTTTACTCCCACTCTTTGTTTCCTGTCTGCCAACCAATTCTCTATCCACATCAATACCATACCCCCAATACCATACCCTCTCTTGTCACTGCTGCCATCAGGAAGGTGGTACAGCAGCCTCAAGACTCACACTACAAGGAATAGTTCTTACCCCTGAACTATCAGGCTTTTGAACCAGAGGGGATAGCTCTACTCACCCAATCACTGAACTATTCCCACAACCTATGGTCTGACTTAAGGACTCTTCATCTCATGTTCTTAATATTTATTGATTTTTCTTTGTTTATATTTGCAGAGATTGTTGTATTTTACACATTGGTTGTTTGTCTGTCCTGTTGGTGCAGTTTTTCATTGATTGTATTCTATTCCTTGTATTTACTGTGATTGCCTGCAAGAAAATGAATCTCAGGGTTGTACATGGTGACAATTATGTAGTTTGATAATAAATTTTCTTTGAATTTTAATTGCTTTAAATTCCAACACTTGGTTCTAGTGGCGTCAAGGAATACATTTTTGTAATATGGTTGGGAGGTGATAATATGCTGTAATTTTAAATATGAATTTGCATTACAGTCATATTTTCCAAAAATAAAATGCTTCAGGAAGAGTAATAGATCTATTGTTAAAATCCAGAGAAACTACATAGATTCAGCTAGTGTTTCTGTGCAGCCAATCTCAGAGAAGTTTGCAAGTGAGAACATGCACTGTGGAGGGCAATAGTGTGCTTTTTTTTAAGGCATCCACATCAACATTTGCTGAAGGATCAGCTCATGGGCAAAACAAATAACTGTATAACATATGGAAGACTTGATTTCAATGATTTTGTGCAAGATTTCCCAAAAATTGCTTAAGAGTGAAGAGTCTTCTAACTGGTTGCAAAACCATCTGGTATGGAATGGCCACTGCACTGGAATGGAAAAAGCTGCAGAATCTTGTGAACTCAGCCAACTCCATTGTGGACACTAGTCTCTGAGCATTGAAAGCACTTTCAAAAGGTGATGCCTGAAGAAGGCAGCATTCACTGTTTAGGACTCCCGTCACCCAGGGAATGCCCTCTTCTCATCAAAGAAGATGCACAGGAGCCTGAAGACGCACACTCAATGTTTCAGCAACAACTTCTGTTGTGTATTTAATACTGTAATAATATTTGAGTAATCTGTATATAGTTTGATTAAGCATTTTTATTTAAATAATTAATTATGGGTTATATGTAGAAATACGTGAATTGCATATGTCACCTCACTATCACATGAGACGTCCATGCCTCACTTAAAATAAACACAAAGTTAGACATGCATTCCTGGATTCCCATCTTCCTTTGAATTACTTAATGTTTTGAAGCTACAAAACATAATAACTTTTTCCCCTCAACCATCTGATTTCCAGGAACATGACAGTGTATTTTTCCTATCTTTTTGCATTACTTGCTTAATTTAATTTTATATATAGCTAGGTATATAGGTTGTGTTAAATGTTTATATTTATTGTGTTTTTTTTTTTGTTGTGCTGCATCAGACCCAGACTAACAATTATTTTGTTCCCCTTTACATTTGTGTACTGGAAATTCACATTAAAATAATCTTGAATCTGGTGCTGAAAAAATGGACCTTGGCTATTTCTGTACCTGCATTGGAGTATGTCTTAAATTTCCAAACAGTTTTGCCAAGTTATCATGCAGTATTTGTAGTTCCATTTAATACCAGAGAAGGTATACCATATACAACTGAAATTCCTACTCTCCACAGACATCCTTGAAACAAAAGAGAACCCCCAAAGAATGAGTAAGAAAAAGAACCCTAAAGCCTCTTGGCCCCCTCCCATGCACAAGCTGCAGCAAGCAGCCTCAACTCTTCCCCTCTCCCACTTATTTTAACATAAAGCATCCGCATTTGCCTCCACCCACCATGTAAGCAAGAGCAAAGCTGCCAAAGAGAGATCATGGTCTACAGAGCATCAAGGTAACTAGTCACTCCAACATTTTCGATATCCCACAGGCACTCGCTGTTACACACAAGGGAGAGACAGTTATCGCTCTTTCCACAGCGAGAGGGGAGATAGCAGTCACGATTTCGATGTTACAGTCAGTCTGAAGCATTGCGTTTTATTTCAAGTACCCCGACTGAGAATCAGCAGCAAACTCTCCTTTAATATCGAGAGACAGAGAGTGCAATTGAGCACCAAGTGCAGAGCCCTCTAACAACCACTCTTACTGTTTTTGATAGTCCAGCTCCCACTATGCTTCACTTCATTACACTGGTGAGAATTCATGTCCACATGACTGCACAAGGCCCCAAAGTTGCCTGACTTCCGACTGAACCTGGACATACTGAAATGTAGCCAATCAGTGAGCTCGAAGAACAGGAACATGCTGCCATGCAAAACTGCAGCTTTAAGAACTAGTATAGATCAAAGATCCCAATAGGACCCCAGTAAATGAGAATAGAGGTATTACATTTTCCTTTATTGACACTTGGGGATGAAAGACTAAACTGGATTGAAACTAACTCAAATTTTTTAAAAAATCTATAGCTTTTGGAATATGTAAAATTATAATGTTATGACATGTTGTAATATTTTAGTAATAAAAGGATGATGAAAGTAACGTCTTGTATTCCATAAGCATTGAAAATGTAGAAAACGAGCTGCTCATCAGAAGCATGATCAAATTAATTAAATAAATTTAACCGAAGACTTAATTTTTATCCTCATTTAAAGGACTTGAACTGAAATAAATGGGAAAATATGCTTGAAGTTTTATCTTTATAATCTATAGAAATACTTATTCTTGCAAGTTACAGACCTTCATGAAGAATTATGTTTGTTAGCTTCAATTAGTATGCTGCCATCTGAGGTAAAATATCAGCCATGAGCGTCTATTCCTATTCTGTGTTATTTCAGATTACTGAAGGTATAAAATTGTAATTTTTTGGGGGGAGGGGTTAGAAAAATGGCAGATTTTTCATTTTTTTTCATTCTGCTCATTAAAAGTTCTTCCTGGTCTTAATACAGGCCACATGCAGTATATGGATAAATAAGATGTCAGTTACATCAATCCATTCCCATGAGCTGGAAAACAGATAGGAATATTTCTAGAAATAGGTTGAAAACAAATAATGCACAATACATGCACTGTATTCCATCTTGAGTATGTAAAAGTTAAGCATATGCTGAAAGTAACCTTCTTGAGTTAAATGACTGCATTCTACCTATTTTGCCTTGAACATAATCTGCACACAAACCCTATGGGGTCAACTGGAGTAGATGTGTGCATAGATGTTATCAAATTGGCAAACACAAGCTACCATCAATGGCAGTGTGCTGGATATCAGTGACTGGTCTTGAATATCATATGGATCAGAAGTAACTCTACTAGATTACCAGTAGGACACTGGAGTGTGTTGTCACTGTTAATGTAATCTTCAAGCTTAACCCTCCTAACTCATCCAATAGTTTCAGTACCCAGAACCACTGAAAACTTCATAATTTAAGGATATCTAACATTACCCATGCATAAGAGCCTCCACAGCATTCCTCATTATTTTAATTTGTGCACAATAGCATAGTGGTTAGTATAATGCTTTAATCCGCTGGCTCTAATATCGGAGTTCAATTGCCGCCACTGTCTGGAAGGAGTGTGAATGTTCTCCTTATGACCGCATGGGCTTCCTCCAGCTGCTCCAGTCTCTCCTCACATTCCAAAGATGTGCACTTTAGTGTTAATAGGTTGTGTGCATCCTATGTTGACACTAGTCGGCTGTACCCTTGTAGGCTATGTTGGTCATTGATTCAAAACAACACATTTCACTATGTTGCAATATACATAGGACAAATAAAGCTCATTTTTAAAGAGCTTTAATTTTTATAAGTTAGTTTGTGCACCAATTTGAATTCTGATATTAAATCTCTTGAAGGCTTGGAAAGCTGAATAGAATCTGTGATATAACTTATGTCGTATTTGGAAGATTCCTGGAATGAATCACCTACAAATTTAAAAGTGTATCTGTAATAACCAAGCCAGGTACATGTGCTTCACGTAGGGAAAAAAAATAATTGAGTTAATGTTTTGTGAACTGTGCACAATGTTTGATTCACAAAAATGAAAGTCACATGACAAGAAATAACTCTCCATCTGGTGCTACTATTGAGCTTAACCACCACCTGAATTTGACATAATCATTGCTTTTTTACATCAACAATTACATATATAATAAAACAGTCATGTGGCAGAGAGAAAGATAAACATTGAGATAATAACAGAGTAGGGTAATGTTGTATTGCTAGGAAATGTGACTTAGAGATTGATTAATGCTTATCTAATCAAAATGGAGTACTGCCTGTTTTTCTTTAGCAATTTGTCTCAAACTTGTATTTTTAGAATTATGTCTCTAAGATATACAAGTCCGTTGTCATGAGTGAAAGTTGATGCAGCCCAAATCATTTAATGAACCACAAAAATATGAGAATATATGAACTTTGACAGATTTTCATCATTACAATCTAGTTTGTATACTAACTTCCAAAACTCAACTCATCTTGAATTCCAATAAAATAATCATTCCTGTGATTGTATGCTTTGTTAAATATTTTGAATATTCACACAAGTATTCCATTCTAATCATGTGCTAAACATTTAATATTTGTAATCGAAGATAAATTTTACAAACCATCTACTGGCAAGAAAATGGAATGTTTGAAATAGTTGTACATGTAAAACTTCCAACAGTTAAAAACGTCTTTGGCATTTGCTGTGCCACAAGACTATTAACCTGGAGCCAGAATATAGACTTAGTCCAGATATAGAGCCGTGAAAAACTATTCAACTATCTTCACCTTTCACTGTCTCAGTTTCTAAATGTAAAATATATTGAAGTAGGATTTCTGAGCTAATCTACAAAATATTATACATCATGTCAAATCAAAAGAAAAATTCCAAAACTTGTCAACAATTTATTAAAAATTAAAAACCAAAACTGTGAGGCTGAAGAAGTAGTCATCCCCTTTGTAATCACTATGTTAACTTTCCTCAAGTGCAATATACTGAATTATGTTACAAACACACCCAATTTGTTGATGTAAGAATTGGAGAATCACCCGAATTAGTACCAAACTGCCCCCCCCCCCCAACACTTTGTAAGGTCCTGTGGTCTGGTAGATGTTCAACAGAGCAAACCAAAATGAAGACAAAAGAGCATTCAAGACAACTCAGGAAAATGGGAAAGGGCACACGACCATCTCAAAGGCATTGAATATAACTCTGAGCTCAGTGCAGTTCATTTGTGAAAAAGTAGAAAAAAAATGAAACCACAGCCACACTGCCACAGGCCACCCCTCAGAATGTAGTTGCCAGAGAAGGAAAGCAGTTGTAAGAGGCTACTGTGATGCCAACAGCCACTCTGAGTGAGTTGTAAAAGTCATTTCCTGCAACTGGAGATGTAATTCTTGGCTCCGCAATCTCTAAAGCCTTGAACAAATAGGGTATTTATGAAAGAGTGGCAAGAAGGAAGCTCTGGCTAAAAAGAAAGCATATCCTTGCCTGTATAAACTTTGCAAAGCATCACTTAGATGATACTGTAAAGACGTGGAATAAGGTCTTCTGGTCAGATGAGACTGTAGTGGCTAAAATCAGTGTGCTTGGCTAAAATCTAGTACTGCACATTAGCCAGGTAACTCCATCCTACTGTAAAGTATGTTGGACGTTGCATCCTGTCATGGAGATGCTTTTCAGCAGCAAGGACTGAAAATCTAGTCAGGACTGATAGGAAGATAAATGCTGCTAAGTACAGAGAGCTCCTGGAAACAAACCTGCTAACCTCAGCCAGAAAGCTTGAAGTGGGCAGGAAGTTTGTCTTTCAGCAGGACAACAACTGAAAGCATACTGCCAGAGCAACCATGGAGTGGTGTCAAATGAAGAAAGTTGATATCCTTGAGTGTCTCAGTCAGAATCCTGACCTTAACCCAGTGAACATTGCTGGCAAGACCTTAAGATTGCTGTCCACTGTCACTCTCCAACTAACCTGGCACAACTTGAGCAAATTTGCAAGGAGGAATGGGCAAATCCTACTCCATCACGTTGTGCAACGCTAACAGGGACTTATCCAAAAATTCCACTAGCTGTAATAGCTGCAAGAGGTCTTTCAACTAAGTACAGGGCAAAAGGGGCTGAATACTTTTGAACTGCTGACATTTTGTATTTTGAAATTTTAGTTCTTGGTGCTTTACAATTTTGCCTGATTTTGGGTTCTCCTGTGATATAAAAAAAGGAGCATGTGGACCACAAATAAAAATTCTCAGTTAAATTGATCAAATTCTATGGTTGTCATACTCATTTATGTGAACAAAGTGTTGGGGATTGAATACTTTTACAAGGCACTGTAACTTTATCAGTCAGGATGTATAGAATACTCTTTCTATGACATGAGTGTCTGTGCTATGAATAAGTGACTGTTAGGTAAAGTGAGATTACTTCTGATCTATCTCTTATGTATGGTCAAATGATGCTTTCAGAATGACTATCTGCCAGATTAAATTATTTGTGTATTTTTATACACGCACACCACTATAAATTTCTCTGCATGTAACATGAAATTTATCCTTGACAGGGAATAATTGCTAAGAGGCATGTGACATGGATTGGACATGGAATAAACAATCTTAGATCTAGTTGACAGCCATGAAAATAATGAAAAAACTTGAGGTGCATAAAAAAAGCTATAAATGAGGGCTGTAGATGAGATGAATGCACCAGCTTTTCTCCCCTGGGAAAGGGTATAAAAACTTGAGGCCATAGATTCAAATGAATGGGGAAAGATTTAAAAGGGGGTCTAAGGGGTAACTTCTTCCTGCAGAGGGTGGTACGTATATGGAGTAAGCTGCCAGAGGAAGTGGTTAAGGATGTACAATAACAATATATTAAGGACATTTAGGCAGGTACAGAGATAGGAAATGTTTAAGAGATAAGAGTCAAATGGGACTAGCTTAGATGGGCATACTGGATGTGTAGGGGTGAAGGGCCTGCTTCCATGGTAAATTTCTCTATGGTTCTATGAATATCATTAATATAAAGAGAAGGATAGGATGATAACAAGGAAATAAGTACTTGCCTGGTGAATCCCAGGTACCTAAAGTACCTATGAAACACAGTTACACTCTAAAACATGGTGATGATACTGGAATACAATCAGCCTCTATAGCAGCTTTGTGTGCTTATTGCAAGACTGTTGCTCACAGCCAGCACGAGATGATTAAGAAGAATAGTTAGAGTGGACAGCCAGCGCCTCTTCCCCAGGGCACCCCTGCTCAGTACAAGAGGACATGGCTTTAAGGTAAGGGGTGGGAAGTTCAAGGGGGATATTAGAGGAAGGTTTTTCACTCAGAGAGTGGTTGGTACATGGAATGCACTGCCTGAGTCTGTGGTGGAGGCAGTTACACTAGTGAAATTTACTACTACTACTAGAAAATTTACTAGTAAATTTACTACTACACATGTATATGGAGGGATTTAAGGTGGGGAGTTATATGGGAGGCAGGGTTTAAGGGTGAGCACAACATTGTGGGCCAAAGGGCCTGTACTGTGCTGTACTATTGTATGATCTATGATTACTTAATCAAATCACTTGCTTGAAGTTGCCCCTGTATTATGGAAAGGGAAAGTTTTATTTCAGGTATTAATAATTACTACATGTACCAGCTATTATTACTAGCCTCTACTTAATTTTATATAATAGTATACTAAGACTGATGATATTTGTTTGACCTTGATCAAATTAATTA
This sequence comes from Hypanus sabinus, assembly GCF_030144855.1. Lineage (NCBI taxonomy): Eukaryota > Metazoa > Chordata > Chondrichthyes > Myliobatiformes > Dasyatidae > Hypanus > Hypanus sabinus. Next base: position 57,087,943 of record NC_082719.1, on the reverse strand, counting down.
CTTTCAATGTGCCTTTGATTATTCAGATTAAGTGTGCCTAGAATTCCTTCCCTGTTTTTTTCTATTTTCAGAATCTCTCAAAGCCCACTTGTTGACCAAGCATTTGTAATCTATCCTAATGTATACGTGCTTCAATGTTAAAATCTGTAAGAGGCTTCAGCCAGGTACCTTGGAACATTTTACCACAAGAATGGCATTATAGAAATGCAAATATATGTCATTAAGATTCAAAAGAGAACTATGGTTGTATGCCACAGGTTCTCTTATACTTTTCTATCTATTGTACATTTTGAAAGGAGTTTGCAGAGCTCTGAATGTTACTTACAATCAGATTACAAGAGTTTGAGGGCATCTGGAAGATTTTCAGAATTTTATGTATTTTCACTGAAAGATTATACTCCAGTGTCATGCATTTCTACCCATGAGAATCATTTGATTTGTATGCAAATCCAGAAGGTAGATTAAACTATACAAATTTATACGATATCAGAATAATTTTGTTGTAAAGCTTGCTGGAATAATATTTTTCAACAAGGCATTTATTTTAAAGTTAATTGTTAGATCTGGGCTGTGCTAAGTTACAAAGGCAGAAAATAACAGATGCTGGATTCAGTCATTCTTTTCATAAATATTTGCCAAGTTCATATCAAAAATAGTGTTAATATAACTAGAACAGGAGGTGATACTTACATCTTCTCGTTAATCCACTCATGTAAGGGTGTAGCATATTAATTTTGCTATCAGAAGGGGTGCTGGCTACATTACACTCAATTATACAGTTGACTGAGCCATGACAATTATGACCAAAAATGCACTTGGTTACTATAATAACAGTCAAACTTGAATGACTTGTCTTATGATTATCTAAAGATTAGATCTTTTTTGCTAGTTTCCAATCCAATTTTAATGATCCTAATTCCATTAATTATGGTGGATCACTGAGTATACTGTACATGATTTAGAAAGTTGGACAAGTGCCCTACTTTGAACCAGAATGCAGAAAACATGGGGCCAGATTTTGTACTTGGTGGTGAATGTACTCAGATATTCATTGTGCTTTTTCCCCCAATAGTCATTCCACATGAAACTAATAATGTACAGTTCTGTAAAATCTAACAATTCCTATGGCAACTGTAAAAGCAGGAAATGCACCATTTATGCACATGCTAAGTGACTTGGATATTTCCAGCTTTTATAATTTTATTTTAGATTACCTATTGTCATGGTATTTTGCTTTTTGATGGTAGTTAAAAGTGAAGAGGAAATTGCCAATGTGCAATTGTAGGAAGTTAAAGCACAATTTCACTTTAATAGTAAGCATTGTTATTTAAGTATTTCCACTCAAAATGTATCCCAAGATGTAGGCAAAACATATGTAACAATATATACAATGAAAATTAAAAATAGTAAGAACAAGTAAGTAGCCTTAAAAATCTTAATTAATATAAAACAAAGCTGATCCCAATACAGGAGTTTGTCAGCAAGTGGGATCGGTTATAAAATGGTGCCTGAAGTATTGCTGAAATATCTAATGATATCAATTGTGCAATATCTGTGTTAAAGTATTTACAAACTGGAAATACATTTTTTGTCAATTATATTGTAAATGACATTGTGCATTCAGTGAATCCACATTCCCTTCCTGTGAACAGCTTTCTTATGGATATGATGACAAGTGCCAAGCAGATGGTCCATGTACCTAATAGCCCCATTTTTTGGTAGATACTGTAGATAAAATGAACTACTATATTATGCAGTTCTGCTGAATCCTTCCAGGTTTTGGGGATAAATCATTATCTTCCTGCAATACCTTTGGTGAGCTGTACACAGAAGAACTAATGTATTTTGATTTCTGGAACATGTCTTGAAAATCATTGCCATGACCTACCAGTATTATGTTACAAACATGTTTCCAGCACCACTCTGGAAATAATGTGTGAGATGGTTGCATAATTGTTATACACTGTATGATTATAAGTACAGCTATAGCAAGTAGCAGATCTGTGAGAGGATATTCTTGGAGAAGCAAATCAATTTAAGCATTATTTCTCTGGGCATTTAATCTGTATTAATTCAGCAATGAATAGTCAAGTTGGAAGTGTTATGAATGTACCACAGCAATGTAGCCCCCTCCTTTGTGAGAATCACAAGATCACTGTTGATTTGGGTCAGGAGACCCAGGAAATGAGAGAGAGACGTGCGGAATGTCTTGTTCCTGCCCCCCCCCACCCCGGCGATATAAAGCTACGGGAAAAGGCCATTGTCACTTGGAGACGGACTTGTGTATTAAAATACTGTGCTACGTGGAAGCCCTCAGGCAAAGTGGGCTGGTTGAGGGAGGGATTGCCTCATCCCAACCTGATTGACATCTGAGACCCTGTGAGTCAGGATAAAAGAGGGTCTGTGGGAACAGCCCCTTCAGACGCACCAGAAGAAATGCTAGCGATCCCATAATAGCGGAAGCCGATGGGAGGAGGCCACGTGCGTTCGGTTCTATTTTGCCCCGGAACCGATGGCTTTTACCACGGAAGAACAGCTTTTAACTAACCACTGGGAAACCAACTCCCAAAGACTCTCGAAGGATTGGCAACATAAAAGGGCTGGGCAAGTTTAACCCGTCTTTCTCTCAAAACAAAACACTGCAGCTTGAACGAACTAACAGTGACTTTTATATTTCCATCGGACAGTACATTACCCCCTAGACAATGATAGAGCTATTTCTTATTGATTATTATTATACCCGCGCTTTTAGATTTGGTATTGACGACATGTATTATCTGTATGTTTACATTGATATTATTTTTGTGTATCTTTATCAATAAATACCGTTAAAAATAGTACCATCAAACTTCAATGGACCTCTCTATCTTTGCTGGTAAGTGACCCAGTTACGGGGTTCATAACAGAAGGACCTTATAGTCATATACACTTATACTTCTCCACCTCCTTCCTTTGACTGGAATGTCACTACTTTTCAGGCTGTGTCCTCCTAATCTATCATACTGAAAGCCGAGAGACGTTACCACCAAAGATTCTCAACTTAATGAATTAGTTTAACATTACTCTGACATTGACACTTCGGTAGTTCCCAATAAAAAAAAACTATGAAATGATCAAATGAACTTTCCTGTTTTATTAGGGAATTATCGAATGTTCCTTTGAAAAATGTGGCTAATAGCAGGACCCTAACTTCATTTATTGGCTGCTTTTAATTAGTTAATTAATCAATCAATCAATCAAACATTAAGTAGCAATTTCCAAATATGCCTGTTAAGTGAGACCCATGAAGTCCGACCTCTTTTAAACTCTGTTGACATCCCTGCTCCTGTTCATTGAAACTCACCAGCAAGGTGAGTGTATCTAAGATCATTAACCTAAAACTTCTTATCTGTTGTTCATTCCACAAATGTTGTTTAGCCAGTTGATTATTCCTGGATTTAGAGTCATAGAAAGTATAGAAACAGGCCCTTCAGCCCATCTGGTTCATGCTGAACCATTTAAACTGCCTACTCCCATTGACCTACACCGGGACACTAGCTCTCCATTCACCTACCAAACAGTACCTATCCAAACTTGTCTTAAATGTTGAAATCGACTCACATGCACCGCTTGAACTGGCAGCTCATTCCACACTTTCACCACACTCTGAGTGAAGAAGTTTCCCCTCATGTTCCCCTTAAGCCTTTCACCTTTCAACCTTAACCCATGACCTCTAGTTATAATCCCACCCAACCTTAGTGGAAAAAGTCTGCTTGCATTTATCCTATTTATACCCCTCATAATTCTGTATATCTCTATGAAATCTCCCCTCAATCTTTTATGTTCCAAGGAATAAAATACTAATCTATTCAATCTTTCCTTATAATTCAGGTCGTCCTGTCCCTGCAACATCCTTGTAAAGTTTATTTGTAATTTTTGAACTTTATTTGCATCCTTCCTTTTATTAGGCGAAACTGTACACAATACTCCAAATTAGGCCTCATCAGCATCTTGTACAACTTCAAAATAACATCCCATCTTTTGTATTTAATACTTTGATTTATGAAAGTCAACATACCATATGCGTTCTTTTCAACCCTATCTAGCTGTGATGCCACTTTCAGTTATAGACCTGTATTCCCAGATCCCTTTGTTCTATAACACTCCTCAGTGCCCTACCGTTTACTGTGTAAGATTTGCTCTGTTTGGTCCTACATAATAATTTCTCCACTATTATTTCAATTTTGGAACATTTTGTTTTATTTTTGTGTGAGATTAGGTGAAATATTCTGAAATTCAGTTCTTTTATTCATAGCAGCAGAGTACTACGCATCTTCAAAGGTATAATACACAAAATGTTGGAGGAACTTAAGGACTGATGAAAGATCTTGGCTCAAAATGTTGACAGTTGATTATCCTCCATGGATGCTGCCTGGCCTGCTGAGCTCCTCTTTCATTTTGTGGTCAAGATTTCTATCATCTGCAAAATCTTTTGTGTTTAATAGTACTATTTGCTTGCACAGACAATATGAGAGTACTGAGATGAATGCACCAATGTGCATTATTTCCGTAGATTTCAACCTCTTTCCACTGGGCCCCTGTGGGTGCGAGCATTGTTTCTCAAGCATCCTTCAGAAGACAGGAAATTGTGAGCTGTTTGAGAACCAACTGTGATGAAAGTCGTTTGCTGGCTGGCATCTTCTGTCATAGCACATTCTGTAGAGCAGCCAACCAGACTAAAATACATGTTTAGACACTATTGCAAACAAGGAATGGGAGACAATGGAAGAGAAGATCAATTCCTTGTGACTATTCCTATGTTGCCTCTCTGGTTGTTCAGGTGCCCTTTACATTGTTGAAGAAGGTTATGTTGTTAGCATGGGTGTTCAAATCAGCTCATAAGTTACTATCTCCTAAAAGATGTTTAGTCATTGCTGTTAGCAACATCCAGGTACTGGGAAGAGAGGTCAAGTAGAAAGTTTCAGATATAATGCATGCTATTGTATTCAGTTGGATGACTTTGTGTTGTTTGTGAGGATGAGATTGATATGGTGATGCTGCAGGTGTTAAATATCAGATTAGTAACCCAGATTTTTGGTCCAGAGAAACACATTCAAGTTCTGCTTGTATGAATCTGAATTTTTATCACAAAACCAACAGTTTGTCATTAACACCCATTTGGGAAAGAATTCTTCTGTCCCAACTGTGCAAGCTGCATGTGGCGCCAGATGTGCAATAATAGTATTGACTCCTAAAATGTTTAACAAACCATTCATTTTAATCAAATAACCACGTTCAACTTTGAGGTAAAACCAGATAATAGATCATATGGTACTTACCAAAGCACTAAAAGTAGAATAGATTTACTATTATTAAAATAGAATAAATTTACTCTCAGCCCAGTTAATGCTGAAAGTCCATATTTCCTTAAATATATATAAGGTAGCCATTTCAGTGTAGTGTCAAAATGGATGTTGTGAATCTTCTAGTGTGGTAGTGCAGTGGCTAGTGCTTGTCACTCTCACTTTCAGCTTCCACCGCTGGCTAGCAGTCTTGCGAAAAGGAGAGCTGAATGTGCTAGTTTCTCCCTGCCAGTACACAGCCTCTCCAACAGCAAACCTCACGTAGTGCCTCCTTGCTGGTGACACACAGAAACTGAGTCAAAAACTGACTCAAGCTGATCTATACAGGAGGGGGAGGACATCTGGCCTCTGCATACGTAGTATGCAGACCCACCAGTGTGTGGACACACCTTGGTGCTCATGAACCAGATCTCTAGTTATGGGTAAATAGCCCCACTATCTTGTAAGCAGTCTCGGGACAGACAAAGGGTATGGGAGTAAACTCAGACAGCAAATCCAGAGTGAAGCTCCTATAAGGTGGCTGGACTTTGCTGAACATCCTTCCCGCAGCCCCTGGAGTCAAGCTGGTACCAAACGTATTGCTTCATAAGCTTTTCTTTGGACTACACTGATGAGACTGAGAGGGGGAGCTTGACAACTGGGCATCTCAGGATCTCCATACCTTCTACGTGGGCTTGTGATGATTATCACCCATTGTCCTTTGAGACAGACTAACGCCATTCGCCACAATTTAGCATATGGACTGGCGACTGGTGTACAGAAGAATCCTATTTTTCTCCACTAGTTTTCCCTGTAATTTCTGTTTGTTTTCCAATCAACTTATTGCAACCACTCTACCCACAACTTGCCAACAAACTAGAAGCAATTCATAGTGATCAATTAACCTAGCAAACTACCAAGCTAGTACCAAAATTAAGAAAGATATTGTCAGGCAACAACTGGACGTAAATATAGGATCACACTCTATAATAAATGTGATTTCTTTCAATGTAATCCCTATGTATTTCTAGCCCATCAGGATTCACAGTATGTGCATGGGAGTAGTTCTGGGGTTCATCAGTTTTGGTTCCATAAATCATGAAGTAAGAAAACCTGAATTAGCACCTTCTGTCAGCTGATGATTTGGTGCTCCTCCATGTTATACAATATTTGTAAGAAGTGCTTAAAGTTGCAAGGGCACAGAATCTAATTTGAGTCAGGGGGTTGATTTTTAGTGCTGAGAGTAGCTTGTTAGAACCACAGTTGAGGCACATGTCTGGCTGCTACACTGGGTGTGTAGCAGGTAATGAGTAAGCAAATATGATAATTACTTGACCTTACCCTCATCATTAGGCCTCCAACAGATGCAGCTGGCCAGTACAGCACTGACAGGAGTGTCCACTATACAGATCTTGTGGAAACAAATTCCTTCCACTAGATAGACAATAGACAGTAGATACAGGAGTAGGCCATTTGGCCCTTCTAGTCAGCACCGCCATTCACTGTGATCATGGCTGATCATACACAATCAGTACCCCGTTCCTGCCCTCTTCCCATATCCCTTGACCCCGCTATCTATAAGAGCTCTATCTAACTCTCTCTTGAATGCATCCAGAGTCTTGACCTCCACTGCCTTCACCAGATCACCCACCATTGGATAGTGCAGTCCTGTTATTGTGTTAAATAGGATAGAGGCAAACAGATCTGGCAGCTCAAATATGGACACTCATGAGGCATCATCATCAGTAGCATAACTGTAAGTGACAAATGCATGATAATCCTCAACTCGGATTTCCATGGTCACACAAAATAGCAGAAGACATGTCAATTCATTTCACATGATATCAAGAAATAGCTGAGAGTACTGCAAACCATAATGGCAATGGGATCAAGCAACATCCTGGCTGTAGTGCTGAAGACTAATGTTCTAAACCTACCCAAACTCTTCCAACAGAGTTACAACACTGGCCTCTATCGGCAATGTGGAAAATTACCTGGGTGTATTGCATCTCTTCCACACAAGTAGGACAATCCGGTCCAGCTAATTATTGTCCAGTCGATGCATTCTCAATTATCAAGAAAAGATGGGGAGTGTTATTGATAGTGCTATCAAGCAGTACTTGCAGTCCAGAAACCTGTTCGCTAATATTCAGTTTACTGGGGCTCCACACTCAAGACCTCATTGCAGTGGGTCAATGAGCTAAATCGCAGAAGTGAGGCGAGAGTGACTTCCCTTGGTATCAAAGCAACACTTAATTACTTCAGATTTACCAAGTCTTCTTAATAACTGGAATCTTAGTTTGCACAGAGGAAGATGATTGTGGTTATTGGAGGAAGTCATCATCTCAGCCCCAGGATAACACTGCAGAGGTCTCTCAGGGAAGCAACCTAGGCTTAACCATCTTCCTTTCATTAATAGCATTAGCAGTGAGAATATTTTCTCAGTGCTCAACTCCATTCACAATTCCCTGACAAATGAAGTAGCCCGTATTCATGCACAGCATGACCTAACCAACAGTGGAGCGCGAGCTGCTGGGTGACAAGGAATGGTAATGCCAGGTGAGACTATCTGCAATATGGAAGAATCTAGCCATCTACCCTTATGTTTAGTGACATTACTGTTATGAGAATCTCTACAAGCAATATCTTGCAAGTTTTCCATTAACCAGAAATGCAAGTGGACCAGCTGAATAAGTATTAGAAGTAGCTGTAAGAACATATCAAGGATTGGGCTTCCTGTGGTGAGAGACTCATGTCCTGACACCTCGAAGGCACCATCTACAAAGTGCAGTCAGCAATATATGGAATGTTCTCCAATCGTCCAAATGAATGTCTCCAATTACAATGAAGGAGTACAGAGCATTCTATTCAGTTTGCACACACTCTGCACTATACTAAACAAGTACAATAAAGTGTGTTCCGCTATCTCAACAGACCTTTCACACCCACGGCATCCATTTTTAGATGATGCTTTATTACTGTCACCTGGAACTCCCTACTCAATAGCATTGCAATATAAATATATTTCAGAGTAAAACGCCCTTCAGCAATTAGCCACCCATTTATACTAATCTAACATGAACCCTATTCTTTATGGATGTATCTTTACTGAAAGGACTGCAATTGTTTAAGAAGGTGGCACAGCTCCACCTTTCTGATGAGGGTAATTCGTGATGGACAATACATGTAGTACGTTTGGGAGTTCGTGACTGGGTGCAGGTGAATTTAATTATTTGTGTGTTCACGATGTTGATTATTTTGCTCAGCCAAGGTAGGAAAAGTCTAACTGGCTGAATTGTTCGGAAAGCTCTGGTGTTCTTGTATTTATTATATATATTTGGATGATAGCTTGTGACCACCTTTTTTTCCTCATTGGTAATGATAGATTTAATTCACATTTACTACATACTCAGTGGTATTTCCATTCCCATTTCACTTATGATTTGTTGCTGATTGGCCAAATCTCATCAGGTGCCAGCGTGAAACAGCAATATGAACATTTGACACCTCAAAGGCCATGAGCATAACTTGCATGAAAGATTAGATCTTAGATCTGCTCGGTTCGACCATGGTGAAGATAAGTTAATGAACAGACTAAACACATCTCATTTAAAATAACATGGAAATTTGATTTTAGCTTAAATCTTCCTTATTTTGAAAAACATTGTAATGAAATCTGGATTTAAAGACTTTATATTTGGCAACATTTGACAGATGTGTTTGTATTTTGTTATTGTTATCGGCATTAGAGTCTTTTAAACTGAAATCCCAAGCTGAAATCTGTTTTTCCGACTTTTCATTACTTGCGTTTAAATTAATGGGGATCTATTCTAACAGGACCGTGGTTTTTAAGTTTATTTGGATAAAGCTCAACTTTTCAGTAAATAACCGATTAAATTCACATTGCATCATACGCTACGCGATATTTATGCGATAATGCAAACTCGAGCGTTATGACCAAATGCTACTTCAGCCATTAATTCCTAATTGCCGACACTGAGAATCGACGGGCATTAAGACCAGTCGGAGTACTGACTGCTGAAGGATATTAACGTTGTCGACTTACAAGAAACCCCTCAGTGTCTTAAAAAAAGACAGGAGTGTAGTCACCTGGTGGTCAAGGGCAGTAAAACACAAGTGAATCAGCCCTTGTCTGTTACAGATGCTTCTTTCTGCCTACGCTTCCTGCTCTATCCGTTTGCTGAGAATGTTAAAATGAGAGCATTTCCTCCGTATCCTTGGTATTATCTTGTGAATATTATCAGCTGTCAGCAATTTCAGTTCGAAGTCAGCTCTTGGTACTGTTTTTAACCGCAATCGGTGAAATTGATCATGCTAATGGCTTACAGCTGATCAGATATGAAATTAGATACTACATCAGCATAATGGAGAAAGGCTATCTCGAACTACTGCACTCGCCAGTTTAAGTATTTGTGTTCCTGTAAATTGCCGCATGATGCCATACAAGGGAAACGGTTGTTAATGATGCAACGATTTTCTGGCATTTAGTTCTTCACTAAAGAAAACCTTTTTCTTCCCGAAAGGATTTTCCTTTATTAAGTGTACAAGAGGTGATCTGCTGGTTTGGAGAATAATTTGCGTTTGCAAAAGAAATCCCGAGGAGGAAAAGTGGTTTAAAAAAAAATCACCGGAGGCGTGATCTATGGGAATAAGACTGAGAGAGACCCGAACTCAACGGAGGACGATGCCGAGTTTGAGCTGGGAATTACAAGTCTAGATTTTGCAACTTTCTACTTCTCCCTGCTGCCTCTCCTGCAATTTGTTACAACAGCCGTGGACCCTAAAGAGTTAAAGGTATGTGACATCAGTGACTAGAAAAGACTAGTTACTCTTCATCATCGACTTCTAGGTAGGTTGCGATATTGTGTGGAACTACAATTTATGTTTAAGAAGAATGTGTAAGAGAAGGAAGCTAATGACTATGGGTATATTTGTTGACACTAGAACAAACCATATCCCGCGCAACTAATTTCTGATGCTTCCGATCTTTTACTATCTCACTCTCCGGTGAATGTTTTTTTCTCTCTCTCTCGCTTTCTACTGCTCCTCGCTACTCAGTGATTCCGTTTCATTTACGAAGCTGAGATTTCTGCTTCCTCGTCATCAACATTTTATGCAATCGCACGCAGTTTTGATCAATGGGAGATTTTTTTTATATTAATGTATAATAAAAGTTATTTTTCCTCCTAGTCTAACCTATCATAACGGTCTCTATACTGGATGTGTTATACCATCTCGAGAAGCTTCTGTATGTGGCTGATGCGTGTCTTATGAGGTTTACAGTAGTTGTGGGAAATACTAGCGGTTAGCAACATGCAGCAGTCTAATGAATTGATTTTTTTTGTTTTAAATGATCAATTTCCGGTTTATATGGGATGATTGAAGGAGTCAATCTCTTCAAGGAATTCAGCACATGAATTTATCATATTATAGAATCAATCCATCTTTGAAAGAGCACCGGCAAAATTGAAGAGATCAGTAGATGGTGTAAACTGCTTTGTACTGGGTGGCTGGTGAGTGGTGTGATAATAGTTCCTTCTCTTTTCAAGTTCTTCTCGTCTTTCCCCCCACCCCCGGTACGTAATCTCAAAGTTGTGGAAATGCAATGCGAATTTAAGCCTGCTTCATTTGATTCTGTGCACGAAGACACGATGAAACCTGTTTGTGCTCTCAGAGTTTATTCCGGGCTTTGACCGGAGCTGCTTTCGTTTTAATGTACTGCATTCCTCTATAAACTGGTAGTACAGTTCTTTTTTGGCTCCAAGTTCTTTTTAACTGCAGTCCTTCAGGACTCTTATATGCTCTTTATTAGCTACGTAACCGTAGATCTCAATTTTAACCGAATTAGCTTTTAAAAGAAAACATTCGTGGCCTTCATGCACTCGCACAGCCGAAACACAACTTTTGTTTACTTGGCATTGATGAGCTTTATAAAATAGGAGAACAAAGGTGAGATATAAATGTTAGAGCTTTTAACAGCTGGCACCATGGATTTAATCCCGATCAGTACTACTGCACTGAATTTCCAAGTCTGATATTTCTTTAGGAACCTCTCAAATTGTTTTGCTTTTTTGGATTTGCTGCTGCAAACATTGTAATTTTATTCAATGTAGTATGTTATTATTGAGTCCATAGCTCAATAAATCATCCAGTATTCTTTGATTATATTTTAGTTACTGTTATTGGTAGACTTCAGCCCAGTTTAGTTTTGATTTACTATAAATCTGTTATTAAAGTGTTTAACCCTTTGTTTATTATATTCAGCCTCTCAAAGTCTTCCTGAGGATTTCTAAGTCTTGGCAGTTGTAATATAGATTTGGAGAGAGATAACTCAATAAGTCATTAAGTAGGGACAATGTGGTCTTTTGTTGTGTAACAAGCAATATATGTTTAAAATATAAATATAAATAAACATAAATATGTTTATTTCCTATTATATATGTAAAATTAAGTTTTTTACGTGGCAAGAAGTTTTGATTCATAAGGATGCATTCAAATAGATAAATTTTAGTGGTAAGCTAAGTTTGACTTTGTGCTACATTCTCACCATAATTAGTCAGTTTAATACTGAAATGAAAAAATGACATAAATGTGAGATTACTGATTCCACTGCCTGTGCTTCTACTCTAAATTTCCTTTTTCTTTCTTTCCATAATCTCTCCGCACCCCTTGTTTTTGCTTTTTGTTCATCTTTTTAAACTACTTGTCTTATAAGACAGCTCCTTAGAGCAGGCACTAGAAAATATTTTATGGTACAATCTGTTGCATTTAAAAACATTTTCACATCTTTCTAAGCTTGTGTTTGAAATTTTCCATGGGCTAAGTTCTCATTCATAATCAGAGTTGTGGTAATTCATAGAATGTTCTTCAATTACAACCCTGAGATTCATTTTCTTGTGGACGTACTCAATAAACCCATAATGCAATCATTGAAAGACCACACCAACTGGGGCGTTCAATCAGTGTGCAAAAAAAAAACAACAACAAATGGTAAACCAAATGGCAAATACAAACAGAAAGAAATAATAATAGTAAATGAGCAATAAATATTAAGAATATGATTAAAAAGTCATTGAAAGTGAGTCAATAGGTTGTGGGAACATTTCAATGATGGGGTAAATGAAGTTAAGAGAAATTATCCCTTTTGGTCAAGAGCCTGATGGTTGCGGGTTAATAATTGCTCCTGAACCTGGTGCTATGAGTCCCAGGGCTCCTGTATCTTCTTCCTGAGGGCAGCAGCAAGAAGAGAGCATGACCTGGGTGGTGGGGATCCCTGATGATAGATACTGCTTTCCTACTGCAATGTTTCTTGTAGATGTGCCCAAGAGTAGGGAGGGCATATCCACTACTTTTTCTAGGATTTTTAATTCAAGGGCATTGATGTTTTCATAGCAGGCTGTGATAGAACCACTCAATATGCTCTCCATTACTCATTCCATAGAAGTTTGACAAAGTTTTACATCTCATGCCAAATCTTCACAAACTCTTAAGGAGGTAGAGGTACTGCCACTGTTTCTTCATAGTTACTCTTGCATGCTGGTCCCTAAACAGGTCGTCCGAAATGATAACACCAAGGAATTTAAATTTGCTGACCCTCTTCACCTCTGATTGTCCCATAAGGATTGGCTTATGGACCTTCTGGCTTCTTCCTCCTGAAGTCAATAGTCAGCTCCTTTGTCTTCCTGACAGTGTGTGAAAGGCTGCTGTTGTGGCACCATTCAATCAGATTTTCAGTCTCCATCCTATATGCTGATTCATCACCTTTGTTTTGGCCTACAACAGAGATGCCATCAGCAAACTTGAATGATTGCAAATCGTCATATGGAAAACACTGAGTTTGATGCAGTATTGATTGCTTCCAGTAATTAACCTGGTAAATGTTGACTGATTTTATTTGCACAAACCTGTCTGTCAATGCCAGAATGGTAATGACATTTATTTTCTGTTGGTACTATGTTAATCAAATTTCTTTCAAAGAACACTTTTCCATGCAGAACATCTAAGTCTTTGATCATGCAGTTGTCAAAAGTTTTATACCTTCAATAAAAGTCAAAAGGTTACAGATGCTGGAAATCTAAAGTAATAGCAGGAATTACTGAAAGCTCTTGGTGGGTCAGGTAGCACCTGTGGAAAGAGGAATAAAATTAAAATTTCATGCCAAAGACCCTTCTCTGCTCTGAAGCATTAAATCTCTTTCTCCTTTCAATCTGCATCTTGCCCCTCAGAATCAGTACATACTAGAAAAATGAATTGATTTTCAAATCTACTGAATGTAGGTGTTTAACAGATAATTTGCTTTCTCGTGTAAGTTCTTGAAACCTGGCAGAGTTCAGTGGCTTGAAGGCATTTTGGTGGTCTTTCAATGAAGAAATTATCTTAGGCTTCATGTGTTTACATGTTAGAGATGAATGTAGTAAAAAGGACAAAGTTTACTATTAAATCTTAGGAAATTCAGTATCTAATGTGTTTTAAGAATCTAAAAGCTAGCCATCCTATAATATTCATTTCATTGTTGCCTTTGCAAGTTATCTATTTGGTCATGGCACTCCGCATGGGGGAGGAAATACTTGTCTATATTTCTTTTATGATGAGTTCAAGAAGCTGGGGTGATGGACTACTTTGTTGGCTAAGGAATGATAATGTAGCTTTGAACATACTAAATAAAATAGGAGAGAGAAAATAAGGAAGGTAAATAAAATCCTTAATGGATTATTAGGATGAGCAATTAACAGTCCAGCAAGGTAGAGCTGAAATGATGATTTTAGGAAACAATTTACAGAAAGTATTACACTTGGTACAACTTAGAATGCTTTTGGAAGATACTGTGTTTGTACTTTATCTTGAAAATTTTTCAGCATGTTCTCCTGCATTTTGCATGAAGTAATTCTCACTTTATGTTGCTGTGAGTTTTAATATGCCTCTAATATTGAGTCAGCATGTGCATTTGAAATTATAAAAGTAGGTTTCATAAGCAATTGTGTCCTGGACATTGATGTATTAATGTAGGTATTCATTGCAAATTATTTCGGCTGTCAGCATTTTGTATATTCAAAACTAGTTTTCTTGCAATGAAGACTGGAATTGGATACAAATTACAAGTAGTTTTAATCACTAATGTTTAGAATTCCTCAGACAATACTGCAAAAAGAAATGTATGGCAAAGTTGCCATTCATTTACAATTTTGCTGATAATTGCAATTTAACATTTGCCAGAAAGTTCCCAGTCAGATTTGGATGTCAGAATGTTTGGTTGTTGGTTAACCATAAAAGAGTCCATTGTTAGAAAGTTGTTTTCCTTTCTATATATCAGAATTGCAAATTCCAGTGAGATTTTTAGAATTTACTGTACCTTTTAAAATGTTTTAAAAAATCAATTTCAATAAATTAATAAACTTTGTCTAAGTGTCTCTTTTAACTCATGGAAAGAGTAGGTGATTTTTGAAAACTCTGCATGTGAACTTTAGTTTTACTTAGAGATGAGTATCAAATATAAAACTTTTGCAAATAATTTTAGGTACCGCAGATTTATTCATCATATGTACAGTACCTCAAGACATTACAGTGAAATGTGGCACTTCCATTAACAGCCAATACACCTTGTATTGTGTTGAGGGCAGCCTGCAAGTGTCACCACAGATTCCAGCACCCACAATGTTCAACCAAACAACTCAAACAACAGCAGCAAAACCAGCCTCTTCCCTATTTTCCCACACAGATAGGCTACCTCTGATTTCCAGTGCTTGACTTTGGACTCGTAGACTCCTAGAAAGTGAGCCCTTAACCTCCGGACGACCTGATCTGGGGGCTTTGACCTTTGGGCTCTGCCCCCCAACTCACTGACTGGTCTTTGACCTTTGACTTCCAGACTTAAGCTACATATTTTTTTTACCAGTAACCAAGATAGCTGCAGATTAGAATACTATTTTGGTGCTGAGAATGGGGTAATTTAATAGAAATATTGATAATTACCAAGGTTTCGATAGAGAAACTTTTTCTACCAATAGGAGAATTAGTAATTAGATATGAGGTAATTTGCCAGTAGAAGATAACGGGTGTGATGCAAGGTGGTTTAATATTGTAAGTTACAAGTATCTGGAATGTACCAGCCTTTCAAATAGTCTTCCAAGACATATTGGATTGAACAGACTCTTTCCGCGTTCAATGATGAAAAAGGAAAATATTGTTTTGGGGGCAGGCAACTCAGCAATGCAATGCCTGTTACTTTGACCAGCAACCTGAACGCCAAGTTCTGGATGAGGTGGTGGAAATGTTGATCTGCAGTTCTGGGCAAGAAGTACTTATTGTAGCGATGCAAATTGTATGATGTGCAGAATCTCTAAGTAATTCCAATTTTTTATTAAATAACATGCTGTGTATACTAATATTCTATGTGAAGTAATCTGGAAAAGAGGGTTATTTTAAAAATTTAAACATTCACAGCTTTAGCCATTTTATTTTTGCCTTTTTTTTGGTACAAAATATATGGATGAATTTACTGTCTCCTGTATGGTTTACTGGCTGTCAATTGCATTCCATTGTGTCCGATGCTATAAGTGAGCTTGGACAAGGTCCCACACAAGAGATTAGTGTGCAAGCTTAAAGCACACGGTATTGGGGGTATGGTATTGATGTGGGTAGAGAATTGGTTGGCATACAGGAAGCAAAGAGTGGGAGTAAACGGGACCTTTTCAGAATGGCAGGCAGTGACTAGTGAGGTACTGTAAGGCTCAGTGCCGGGACCCCATTTGTTTACAATTTATATTAATGATTTAGACGAGGGAATTAAATGCAGCATTTCCAAGTTTGCGGATGACACGAAGCTAGGCGGCGGTGTTAGCTGTGAAGAGGATGCTAAGAGGATGCAGGGTGACTTGGACAGGTTAGGTGAGTGGGCAAATTCATGGCAGACACAATTTAATGTGGATAAGTGTGAGGTTATCCACTTTGGTTGCAAGAACAGGAAAACAGATTATTATCTGAACGGTGGCGGATTCGAAAAAGGGGAGATGCAACGAGACCTGGGTGTCATTGTACACCAGTCATTGAAGGTGGGCATGCAGGTACAGCAGGCGGTGAAAAAGGCAAATGGTATGTTGGAATTCATAACAAAAGGATTTGAGTACAGGAGCAGGGAAGTTCTACTGCAGTTGTACAAGGCCTTGGTGAGACCACACCTGGAGTATTGTGTGCAGTTTTCTCCCCTAATCTGAGGAAAGACATTCTTGCCAGAGAGGGAGTACAGAGAAGGTTCACCAAATTGATTCCTGGGACGGCAGGACTTTCATATGAAGAAAGACTGGATTGACTAGGTTTATACTCACTGGAGTTTAGAAGATTGAGGGGGGATCTTATTGAAACGTATAAAATTCTAAAGGGATTTGACAAGCTAGATGCAGGAAGATTGTTTCCGATGTTGGGGAAGTCCAGAACGAGGGGTCACAATTTAAGGATAAAGGGGAAGCCTTTTAGGACCGAGATGAGGAAAAACTTCTTCATACAGAGAGTGGTGAATCTGTGGAATTCTCTGCCACAGGAAACAGTTGAGGCCGGTTCATTGGCTATATTTAAAAGGAAGTTAGATATGGCCCTTGTGGCTAAAGGGATCAGGGGGTATGGAGAGAAAGCAGGTACAGGGTTCTGAGTTGGATGATCAGCCATGATCATACTGAATGGCGGTGCAGGCTTGAAGGGCCGAATGACCTACTCCTGCACCTATTTTCTATGTTTCTATGTCTATCTGTATGAGAAAACTATTTCAGTATTGACAGTATAACAGCAGGGACAAATTTTGTTCTTCCTTGTCTCCAAACAAACTGCCTTTAGTGGGAATAAATTGTTGATGGTCTTTGTTGTGTACTATGGTGAATCTTTCCTCTTTCTAGCTCAAAAAGATAATGAAATTAGCTAAGCATCCCAATTGTCAGCATTGCTATGATCAGGAAATCCATTAAGGAACCTGGGTTCTGACAGCCTGTATGATATAGTGCTAAACAGGACCTAGTGCTTTGGAAGAAAATTATTATATATGTATTGTTTCAATAAAAACTGAAAATGAAACATTTTTTAAAGTTAAACTATAAAATAAGGCATCAAGCCATTCATGAAACTAAACTTCCTTGAATCGTGTTTAATATAAACTGGAATGTAGCCTTTAATATTGATGCAATCAAATGTGCAAAGGCTGATATTTTGTAGCAGGCTGAACACTTGCATAAATATCTTTGCCGTTACTTTAGAATATTGACATTGTTGAATAACAGTGAATGTCATGATTTAGATTGCAGTTATCAAAGGATGTGGATACAGTAGTGTTAGCAAAGTTGAAGTTAAATTATAAGTTATTTCCATGACAGTATGTGGCGCTATAGTATCTCACTTTAAGACTGTAGTTGGCACAGTGCTAATCAGGAGGATTTTTATTTCCACAGCTAATAACATATGTTAATAGGTGATTAGTAAGAAAATCTTTATGAAAGTAAGAGTCAAAAATTCTTGATTGAAAAACTAAGAATATGAAAATCAGTTCATAAATATTATACATTTTTGTCTTCCAATACAATTTTTCTTTCATCATTCATGATTTAGCAAAAATTTGACTCTATTAGAGTAGTGGTTTATTTCATGATTTGACATGAAAATTCCTTAAGTAACTGGAGATTTTAAAAAAGTACATCTAATCCAGCCTTTTATATATAAAAAAAATGCAATATTTAATTCTTTCCTATCTACTTAATCACGTGTAGGCTTTTTTCCATTCTGTCTATATGCCTGAGATGAATTCTAGTTTTCTTTTAAACCCTGTGATAATTTATTGGTAATTTATTCAGTGCACATTACCTTCCAATCTGGGGGAAAAAAAAACTATATTTCTTTGTTATTTCTAATTTTAGATTTTTAAATAATGTTCTCTGCTTGTGAATAACCTTAGTAAGCAGTCTGCATCAGCGACGTTTTTGCTGTTTTACCTCTAAGCTCTCAACTTTGCTACATTCCAATAGCATTACCTCAAGTGGAAATTTTCCAAAAACGGTAAATGAAACCGAGAGAGATAACTGTACTGGGCAATTTCACAGCAGCTCCAAGCAGTGCTTCCATGGAGGTGTCTTTTCTCAGCTCCAATAAACAATCATTCAGAAGGATTTTTTATGCACTGTTTAAACAAGCTCTTGGAAGTACAGTGTAAAACAAAATTCCAGTGTTTTAAAGGTTTTGGTATTCATCAAGACTACTTAGTTCTGATTTAAAAACATTTGTGTTTGCCTCTTAAAGCTGTTTTCAAATATTGCGTACAATGCCATTATTTTGCATGTGGTGTATAATTACAAAGTGTGAGTTTTCTCACCTCAAATGTTAACAAAATGGTAAATTTATTTAAGTTTTTGTAGTATCATTGTTAAATTTTTGTAGATTTGTCTTGATTTAAATCGTTTTATGCTTTAAAGTAAACATTTTATGTCTATTAGTTTGATTCTATTGGCTACAGTGTACTAGTCTATTTAAATGTGTGTGTATTTGTAATCTTTAATGAAGTTCATTGCAGGGGCAATGTAAGACAGGAACTAAAAATGTCTGTGGTTTATATAAGAGTTCATTATAGAGTGTTTTTGCAGCTGTCTATAAATGTTGCAGCCTAGAGAATATGACATTATACTTAAAAGGGGTGACTGTCTTAAGGCAACAATTATTGTTCACAAGCAATATTACAGTACTACAATTTAAATTGTAAATGGCTCCACAAAAAAAAACTGATGGCAATTTGGATTGGTGGCTACCTAAATGCCCACGTATGTCTTAAAATGGAAAAAAACAATAAAAACGTGTATAAATTGCAGGGCCTAATGTGATTTCTCTGTTTATACAATCTTTTTTCACATAATGTTCTGTATGTGTTACCCATTGATTAATAGGAAATACTATCATTTCTGAGCTAGTGTAGGTAGAAGCTTCATTTTAGGCACACAGGCTGAAGTTTGATTGAAGTACAAGAGAGTGCTGCAGTGTCTCATACTCTAGACTGAGATTCAGGCTTTGGAATGAAATTAATGATAGGACCATTTTAGGTCCTTATAATCGTTCTGTGAGATCATGGCTGATGTCGCTGTGTTTTCCCCAAATATCTTAGTACTTTTGGTTATTTGAATTTTATGGCCCAGAAGTTATTCTGTCCTCTGAAAGGTATTTGATATGGCTATTGCATAGCATTAGATTATGAGACGGGATGATACCTACCCCTCAATCAGATGATCTGGAAATTTGGCCTGATTCAGAGATTGGGAAAGGGGTGGTTGGGGTAGGTGAGGGTCAGGTTTGTGGTGCTCTGAAGCGTATGAGTCGAGGAACAGGGTTTACTTGAGTGGGGCCTCTATTTTTTGGATATGCTTAATAATAACTCTTTCAGAGCAACATAGTCTATGGCTCCAGGCAAAAGGAGTGATTCCCAAGTAACAATGCCATCCCATTGAAAATGTTGAATCAAATATCTAAAGTCGAACCACTAGTGGATCAAACATAATCTGTGCTGGGTAAAAAAAAAAAATCAGACATAGAACATTGAAAAGAACTCTGCTACCCATCAGAATTTCAAGGCTTAATGATGTTGTGTTTACATTAAAAATTCATGTAATACTTATTGCTGTTTTAGGAAGAGAGAATCAAACTTGCACTAACCTTTCCTTGGATACATAACTCCCGACTTCCATCCTGCAAGGATTAGCTCTAATTTTTGCCCTTTATCACCCCAAGTGTTAAATAATTGCAGTTTCTCTTGGCCCACCTTACCATTTCCCCATAATCTCTTTGAAGTTTCAAAGGAATAATTTAGGGAATACTGCAGTATTTTGTGCCACCTTTTCTCATAATTTAACCCAGTCTAAGTCTCATTCTGTTAAATCTATACTACACTCCATCGAAGGCAAATCTGTCCCAAGGCAATGTTACATTAAAAATTGTCCTTTATCTCTTAATTGTGCATTGTATATTACCTCAAATCAGTTATGAAATAATTTGCAGAGGCCGAGTATAAATTTTTGGCTGTAGTATGCAGTATATATGTGCGCTACAGATAGATTATTATTTTTAAGCATCTTTATTTCCCAAAGGACTTTGAATAGTTGTTATAAAACTTTTACATTTAATCCTGTTCTCCAGTCAACTTATTGATTACTTTCTGCATTCATGGACCTGCAAGACTTTTTGTATATGCACTGCTTAAAGCATTTCTGCCCACTTTAGGCCCAAATTAATTATTGTCACCTCTCAATATTTGCCATAATTTTCCCCATTTACTTTGCCATAGATTGGTAGTCATGGAGTTGTATAGCACAGGAATGGACCCTGCATCCCATTGCATCCATTTTTGTACACTTACACTACACTAATCACATTTGTCTGATTTAGCTCCATTTCCTTTTATGCCTTGCCTATCTAAATGTCTATAAATATCTATTAAATATAATGATTGCATCTGATTCCACCAACTCCTCTGGTACAGTATAAATTCTAGTTATCAATCACTGTTTTAATAAAAATAAAAGGGGGAATTTCTTCACTCAGGTTGGTGCCTATGGGTTTGATTACAATGTAAGAGAATTTTGGATTAATACTTGGATGGGAGAGGTTTGGAGGTTATACAGGTGCAGGTCAGTGGGACTAAGCAGACTACCAGATTGCCACAGACTAGATGGGCTGAGGAGCCCCACCTCATCCCTAATTAATATTCAAAAATGAAGAGTTATAAGCAGATAAAATGACCTTGGATCATCCTCCAAGATACTTGCTAACTTTGTCGTTGGTCTGATAGTCACTTAGCCCCACTCTGCTTGCTCTTTGACCTACGTGGTCACATCCTTTTGAAAAGTACAAGCCACAAAACATTCAGCCTCACAGACGGAGGACAGTGATATCAGCTATTGCACTGTGAAAACAGAGGCTTGAGGTACTCTAGCCAACAAAATTTTGAACGATCATGTTTCCACAAGATGTAGGAAACTTCCTAGAATCCCAGAATTTTGCATTTCCCACATTTATAACATTGACTTGCACAGCAGAAACGCAAAGAGAACAACACTTCCTCCTCTGAATATACCAAGTTCTCCCATCACCAAAATCCCATGTTTCATATTTTGTGGAAGCAGTTCTCCACCTTCTGTCATTCCTTTAAATAGCTCAGGAAACTGCAGAATACGTACTCAAATTCTGTGGTTATCAAAAGACGTAGGGTTGAAATAGAACAGGAAAGGATTAGTTTAATTAACTAATGGTGAACAAGCGTTCAGAAATGATGTGGAGGCATATTTCCAAATTTCATAATGGTTTAATGAACAATGTATGTCAATGTCACTTGTAAATCAAATGAAGAGAAAGCAGAACCAGTAATATAATGTGTTCTATAAGATCATGGTTTCAAATCTTGTGGCTGTGCTTCATGGCTGTGCTTCAAATCTTGAGCCAGCTGCTATTGGCTAAGTTATGCAGCATATAGGATAACATGATGAATTTTTCCCACTGGTTGGTGTTAATGGCAGGGTGCTCCTGGACGAATCAGCAATGGAATTTTCCATAACGATTTTGGAGCTGATGGCTCTCATTGTGTCAGTGTTAATTTGCTGTGATTTGAGAATTAGAGGACAGATCTTTACTCATGGGACCCTTCCTTACTGTAAATACTGGCTTCTGAAAATGTCTATCAACATGGGCATCCAGAGAAGAAAAGTGACATGTTCTCTCCAGGAGACTTGTCAGTTATCTTGAAGTTCTTATGATAATACACACTCACCTGTACACGAAGGAGTTAGGAACCTTTCCTGTTGTTGAAAAGATCTGGGTACTCAATGGGAGTTTCTGCTTACAGGAGTGGGAAGCCAGAGATGGTGGCAAATCCCAGTGTCTAGATTTCACATTTTTGTTGCTGAAATCAGTTTCCTGTGATTGTGGTGCCTGTGTGTCTCCTTGATTTTGTGATGAACAGCATATTCAGGAGACATGATAGAGATTTGTTGTGGTGGCTTGGAAAGATATCGAGCTGAGAAAGTTGAGAATAAATGCGACATTAACATTCACAAAAAGAGCAGATTATACAAGAGTGCATGGCCAAAGTCTTCCTGCAGCATTTTATGACATAAAATCTGACCCGTGAATACATTTTTATCTGGAGATGCCCAGGTAGGATGTGGTGCCATTGAAGACTCCTTGCAAATAGGCTGTTTGCTGAAGTCACTTTCTAAAATGTGAAAAAGCAACACATCAATATGTGCTTTGGTTTTGTGACTGAGACTATTGTATTATAGTTGTAAATTGCAATTTTGAGCACTAATTTATGACAAAAGTTTGGAAATAGGTGTTGCATAAATGGTAACCTCATCATGTGCACTTCTGCTGGCAGAAAGTCGTCAGATGTGGGGATATAAACCATGTAGTGAGGTGCCTTGTCCAACTTTGCCCTGATTGTAATTACGACTAGAGTTATTGTATTACAGGTAAATACCATTTATATTGTATGATTTGTGCTTTAAAATGAGAGGTAATGTTTATACATTTTGGGCTACGTTCATTGACTAACAGATTCATTCATCTGCTTACATCGATTATGTATAGTCATTTTAAGTAAAAGAAATGCAGTGGATTCCAGTTAATTGGGCTATCGTTAATTGGGACAGCCGTTTATTTGAGATAATTCTTAAAGAACAAAAATTGAGAATATAGCGGAGACTCCTTTCATGTATTTGGGACACTATGCTGCTTAAATGGAGCAGGAAACAGTTGAACAGTTTCTCACTAGTGTCAGTCATACATGTTTGGCCATGAGACATGCCATTGTGCTTAGTGAACAGTTCTAAATTGCATCACTTGCATATTTGTGTTCAAAAAGCAGTGATTTTTGTCTCTATTTGTTAGTGAGTAATGAACTCTAAGACAATCCAGAACTGTTTTGCTCACTGCAGTTTCAAGCATCCAGGTTTGGAGATGCTAGAAATGGCCGGGACTGAAAATGAAATGATTTCGCTACTTCGTCTGAAACTATGAAGAATCTGATGATATCAACAGTCATCTTGACTGTTCCAATTAAAATGAAGATTTGGAGGGTGCTACCATCAAAAGCACTTATTAAGGTAGTACACTAACTGCACGAAGCATGTGTGCTGAGTTTGTTCATTTACAGTCAATCAAAAATGAACAATGAATGGATCCCTCCATTGATAACTATTAGGAATTACAACATAGTTTTGTAGTGAATTTAAAAACGCCAACACGAGGAAATCTGCAGATGCTGGAAATTCAAGCAACACACACAAAATGCTGGTGGAACACAGCAGGCCAGGCAGCATCTATTGGAAGAAGTAGAGTCGACGTTTCGGGCCGAGACCCTTTGTCAGTCAGTCAGTAGTACTGTAGTAGTTTTGATAATATTCTAATTCTGTATTCCATTTAAAAATACATGTTAATCAGAAAAACAGTGGTTTGATTTTATTTTAATACCTTTTTAACTATTTCCATTGAACTTCAGGTAATTGGGACAGCTATTTAATTGGGCCAAAATGTGCTGGTCCTGATGTGTCTCAATTAACTGGAATCCACTGTAACTAATAATGTCTAATGATTTATTACACTTACACGATTTAATGAATATATTTCTTGGGAAGATATTTCAGAAAAGTACTATTGTTTTTGTCCATTGTTCAATGGATCTTTTATAGGATAATGATGATAATAGTGTTCCTGGGTGGCAATGAAATCTGTTTTATAATCAGCATTTTCAATTACAGGTGGTTGGGACGTGTATAGAGAGGAAAAAAGATGTGCTTTTTTGGGGGGTGGGGCACTGATGACTGAATGCACTTTTGTTATTATTTAGTATATCATTTGCATAGTGCATTAAAGAACAGGAACTAATTTCCTTCTCCATTCAATCCTAGAGAAGCCTCAGTTAATGCAGAGAGAGCAGGACATGTTTTAATAATTCTTCTGGTGGAATAAATTTGTATATCCGTGACTCATTGGCACTGTAACTATAAATATATTTTAAAATCAGCTGCATATGAAAGAGCTGAAGTTGGGAGAATCATGCTTTTCTCAGTAAAGCTACAATTGCATGCTGGTCCTGATCTTTATTTATATTATTAATTGGACAGTGAAGTAGCAGGAATAAAGAAAGCTGAAAGCTAGATCATATAACTTCTGTTTGAGGTGTAATTTTAATCAAAGTTTTCTCAATGAATATTCTAATATACTCATAGTATTTTCAAATTTTATGTTCAGAATCATAAAAGGAACATAAGCAATTCACAGAAATAAGAGGTTAAAACATACCACATGATACTTTTGTCTTTTATTTCATAGGAAAACTATTTTTTGTTTATACGTGGTAGAAAGACGTAAAAATTTTAAGAAAAGTTTAAACCCATCATGTACTGCTGAAACAGGGATGGTTTATAAAAGGCTCCTAGTAGGGATATTTTCTAATCAGCAAACTTCAATGAAAGAGATTCTATTGAAGTGATCTACTCAACCATTAGGTTAAAAATTATATGCTTTTTTGTAACAGCTCTTTTGAGATAATTGGTAAAATTTCATAAGAGTAATTGTGTCATGTCATTTGAATTTGACATACCTTTTAGTCAATTTTTAGTAGTCAGTTTCATATTATTAGCTAATATTTATTTATGAAAAGTGCAAAATATCACATAATTTGAAGTTATTTATTCATTATGGTGTGAAGTATTATGATGCTGATAAGAGAGACAAGGAGGGGTGGACAAATGCTTGGCTGAAGAATGTTTTTTCTCACAAGATGGGTGAAATGATGGGGTAGTTTGAGGAGGAAATTCTGGAGAACCTGCTCAATTGTGGCAAAAGATTTGGACAAACTCCAAAGGAATTTGGTGTCAAAGGCAAAGAAGTGGGGAAATGATGGGCAGAAATAAAAATGATCTTTAGTGATATAAGAGTGAAGTTAGTGATGGTGGGATGGAGATGGGAAGATGGTTAGTGTTTCTAAGACTGAGGAAATTGCCTTGGATAAGACTTAACTTCACCTTAGTTATAAGCAGGATATCAAGGTGACAACTATCTTGCTCAAGCTATGAAAGTGTATGAATACGTGATTAAACCCAGAAGTGATTGGTCAAGCTTGTGACAGGCACAGAAAACAATTACTTCAGTGTTGTTGAAAATTTGATCGCGTTATCACATTATTGGACGTAGCTCAAGTTTTCAGTAGAGAAGCAAGAACCAGAATACTTAGGATGAGCTGGACCTTCTTGGTCAGTTTTTTAAAAATATATGAGATATACATTTTTCAAAAACTCTGCAAAAATGTTTTAACTTAGCCTATCTGTTGTATAGAAGTAAGACAGCAATGTGAAGATCTTAAAACTTTGAAGACAATGAGTTTATGAAGCCAAAATGGCTGAAAATTTTGATTAGAACACCAAACTAGTTATAAAACTTCAAATTTGATAGTTGAGAACTGAATGATGCACAAGTTTCTAAGCTTAATTTAAAGCTCTATGCAGTGTCTACAAGTAGACTACACAAATACTGCTCTTCCACTTGAATACTCCTCCATCTATCTATTTGTCCACGAAACATAAATCTTAAAGTTTGTGAATATATAACTAAACATTAAAATTACCTGGATCTCTATAGCATGTCAATTCCGAAAATTATGTTTTGCAAAGCTCTTATCCTGACTTTAGTTAACGTCTGTGTGTCTGTATTTGTGCATGAATCAATAATTTGGAATAAAATAATTTCTTGTGTTACTTAAGATAATTACTAATTAAGTTCAAAATGTACATAGTTTGTTCACTCGCTCTTTTCCCACCACTGTCAGTTTCAACATGTGCAACATGGAAGCTTTAGTTGAATAATGGATGCAGTGAAATTATTACTATCGGTTCCCACTACAGTTTCTATTCCTCCACTATTATCCAGCTTTAACCTTCTGACAATTAATTGAAGAAGAATAAGATTATTGATAATCACGATGTTTGGTTTGACCGAAGAAAAACTTGTATCACGCTCCTCAAAGTCACCAGGAGCCTACTGCTTCCTCTGTAACATCACTGAATGACACATCCAAACCTTATTACCTCTAGATCAGCATTGCTTTAATATAGCCACATATACCAAGATAAAGAGAAAAGCTTGTCTTGCATAGTGTTCAAGCAGATCAAATCAATACAGGGTACAGTAAGGCAGAACCAGGTAAAATGATATCATTAACAAAGCAGAATAAACTGTAAAAGCTACAAAGTGCAGTGCAGGTAAACAACAAAGCATAAAGTCTTAATGAGCTAGTCTGAGAGGCCAGGAGTCCCTCTTATTATTCAAGAGTCTGATAACAGTGGGATAGAAGGTGTCCTTGAACCTGCTGATGCATGCTTTCAGGATTTTGTGCCTTCTGCCCGAAGAGAGAATATCCAGAGTGTGTGATGTTTCTGATTATGTTGGCTGCTGTACTGAGGCAGTGAGAAGTATAGACAGACTCCACAGAGGGGAACACACATAAAATGCTGGAGGAACTCAGCAAGTCAGGCAGCATCTATGGAAATGAATAAACACTTGACATTTTGGGCCAAAAACCCTTCAACAGAACTGGAAAGGAAGGAGGAGGAAGCCAGAGTGGGGAGGGGGAGGGGAATAAATGCAAGCTAGAAAGTGATAGATGAAGCGAGGTGGGTTGGGGAGGGGTGATGAAGTAAGAAGCTGGGAGGTGATGGCTGGAAAAGGTAAAAGACTGAGAAAGAAGGAATCTGATAGGAGAATCTGTAAGTGAAGAATTGAAGAAGATGGAAGAGTATGGGGGAAAAAATATGACCAGAAGATGGAGGAATCAATGTTCATGCATTGTTGGAGGCTACGAATATGAGGTTTTGCTCACCCAACCTGAGTCACAACATTGTGGCAGTAGAGGAGGCCATTGATTGTCATGTTGAAATGGGAATGGGGATTGGAATTAAAATGGTTTTATGGTTTTAAAATGATATGCTCATGGTGACTGTGTGGATCTGTGATTCTAAGTTCCTCTTAGGTCAAATCATCATGGTTGTCAGCGATCTTATTTTTAAGATAATTCACAGCCATTTCAATCCCATATAATCCTATTTACCTGCCCTTGGTTGTACCTTGGTGACCAGGTTATAGAATTGCACACCATTGAAATGGTCTCTTCAACTTTCATGCTAATATTTTTCTCACCTACAGTAATCCCGGTTGTGAAGGTGCTTTCTCCACCAAGTGCTCAGACCAATACTTCTACATCACAAGTACCACAGATAAATACCACTCAGACCTCATCTCCTTCTTCTCACCTTAAACTCAATACCTCTGAAGTCAACTCATTCCCGGTAGTTTCTCATCATTCTGGTTAACATGGCTCCAAGCTGTGATGCCCATCAATATCATGGCTCAGACTTAGTTTTTTTATGTTCATAGGGATGGTTTTGGAGTCAAAGCATCAAGGATCAGGTTTATGGGCAGGGATGAGGTGGTGTTGGAGGTCAGGGGTAGTAAATGAGGAGTCTGTCAAGAGTTGGAGACTAGTTGGAATTGTTCCGTGGCTGAATGTCAATGCTTCGAAGGTCAGGTCGACATGCACTGAGGAGACCAGTGATCCCCATGTTGGTGAGTCATGTGCTGGTGGACTGACCTCCCCCAAGTTACTGGAGACGGAGTCCATGTGAGTACGGAACTGGAGGGCAAACACAGAGGCCAAAGTTCCAACCACAGTGAGTCTGGAGTTAGAAACCTGAGTGTCGAAGGCAGAAGGTAGAGGCCTGAAGGAAGAATGAGGGCCCAGGCTACTGGGTTGGAGGTCTATGTGAGTTCTGAAGCTGAGGCCTGAAAGTCAGGCCCACAATCAGCAAGTCATGGGGCCTAAGCCCAGAAGTCAAACCCAAGTTCGGCTTGTCCTGGGGCAAAGTACAAAGTTGGAGGCCAGATATCTAAGAGTCTGAGAATCTAGGGCGGGATGAGAGGTCAGCACATGGCTTGCCCTGGAGTGGGGGGGGGGGGGGGGTGGGGGTGTGTGTGTGAGAAAGGGGCTTCTTTTGCTGCTCATTATCTTGTTGCTGCTGCTTCTGTTGTTTTACTGAACATTGCAGCATGCTACACACATTAGATACACCTTTACACCTCATTACTGCAAATATCTAATCAGCCAATCATGTGGCCGCAACTCAATACATAAAAGCAGACGTGGTTATACAGCTGTATAACAGCTGTTATACAAACTAAACATCAGAATGGGGAAGAAATGTGAGTTTGACCAAAGTCACAGATGAACCAGTTGGTGCCAGATAGGGTGGTTTGATTATCTCGGAAGCTGCTGGTTGTCTGGGATTTTCACACACTATGTTCTCCGGAGTTTACAGAGAATGATGGGGAGAAACAAAAAAAAAACAGCTAGTGCATGGCAGTTCTGAGGGCGACAATGCCAAGTTAATGAAAGGGGTTAGAGGAGAATGCCAAGACTGGTTCAAGCTGACAGGAAGGTGACCGTAATTCAACTAACTAGGTGTTGCAACAGTGGTGTGCAGAAGAGCGTCTCAGTTTGTACGCCATGTCGAACCTTGAAGTAGATGGGCTACAGCAATAGAAGGTCACTTTATTAAGAACAGGAGATACCTATTAAGTGGCTACTGAGCGTACGTTGATACCAAAATGTGTAATAACACTCATGAGGAAATCTGCAGATGCTGGAAATTCAAACAACAACACATACAAAATGCTGGTGGAACACAGCAGGCCAGGCAGCATCTATAGGAGAAGCACTGTTGACGTTTCGGGCTGAGACCCTTCGTCAGGACTAACCAAAAGGAAAGAGAACAAGAAATTTGAAAGTAGTAGGGGGAGGGGGAAATGTGAAATGATAGGAGAAGACCTGCTGAGTTCCTCCAGCATTGCCATCTCTCTTATTGGGTACTAAGAATGTCGAATCCATGTTTAATGTTAGACATTTTCCATACTCAAACTGCTAATATATACACCACTGGCAGTGCCTATCCCTAATTGCTTTTGAAAAAGTAGTAGTGAACAATAGTTCATTAAATATTAATTCAAAGACATCTAATTCCAAATTTAAAAAATTGTTTTCAACACTGCAGTCAAATACATTACTTTTATCTAAGTGACAGTGTTATTGAAGTATGCTAAATACCAACTTAGTCAGTCTCAAATCTGTGCTTGAAGAAGACGGGTATGATTATGTGTTTATTTCAATCTGCTGAGCCACCAGTTCTTCTTGGACTTCAGTCACTTCTGTGAACTGCTATGGGATTTGCCTGAAGAGACCAGTCTGCTTTCTTTGAAGCATTTTATTTCTTTAACAATGTGTGCCTGACTTATTGATGTTTATTAGTGATGCTGGGAATAACACAGATAAATATAGTGAGATAGTGTACATGGGTCCATTGTCTATTCAGCAATCTGGTGGAGAGGGAAAAGCTCTTCATGAAATGCTGAGTGTGTATCTTCACACACCTGTATCGATGGTAGCGATAAGAAGAGGGCATGTCCAGGATGATGAGGGTCCTTAATGATGGAAGCTGCCTTTTTATGGTTTTTGAGGTAATGATCATGATGGAAGTGGCTGAGTTTGGAACTTTCTGCAGCTTTTTCCCATCCCGTCCAGTGGCCCCTGCATAACAGACAGTGATACAACCAGTTAAAGTATTCTGCATGGTACTACTGTGACTACGTCGACTCAGGCCTAGGGGGCTGGTGTCGGACACGATGCTAGACTCTCCACTCCTCCCTCTCCCTCATCAGTGTGTTCAGTTCAACTACTTTAGTCGCACCACTATCTTCTAGGAGCGTGTTGACCATAGTCTTGGGAGAGTGCCCAGGGTTCATCCTCCCATGCTTGGGCTCTCATGTGAGGACTGGGCTGGCAGGTAGCTCAGGGTGGCATAGACAGTGCCCCGCTAATTACAGTCTACTCGCCTCGATTTTAGTAGTGAGCATCGGTAGGTCGTCATAGAGCTCGATGTTCGTCATGTGCTGTTGCCAACTCACGTCAAGAGCCATCCGGAGCATTTGTGTATAGCAACCACCTAGTGACTTTCTCATGGTCTTGCTGGGTGTCCACGTCTCGCATCCGTACGTGAGAATGGACTCCGACTGCTGTGAAGATCCTTGTTTTGAGCCCTCTGTTCAGCTTTGACCTCCAGATTTCCTTCTTGTCGTTCACAGCCCTCCACGCCTTTATGTCCTTCTCCAAACTCATCATTCTTAACCCGAGGTACTTGAAGTCTAAGACTTTCTTAATGGTATCATTCTTTATGGTCTTGAGAGTACCTTTGTCATAGTTGAACGCCATGCACTCTGTCTTTTTAGCGTTTAGGTGAAGTCCAACTTTTTCCATGGTAAATCTGTATAAATTTGTAAGTTTTTGGTAACATACCAAATCTTCTTAAACTCCTGATGAAATATGGTCGCTCTTGTGCTTTCTTTGCAATTGCATCAATAATTTGGGCCCAGAATAGAACTCCAGAGATGTTGACAGCCAGGATCTTGAATCTGCTTACCCTTTCCACTGCTGATTCCTCAGCATGGACTGGTGTGTGTATTCCCTCAAATTCCCTTTCCTGAAGTCCACAGTCAGCTTCTTGTAACAATGGAAAGTATTTATTCCACTACTGGCTCTCTAAATATGAAAGCTATGACAGGTTGAGCCCCTCTTTACTAAAATGCTTGTGGCCAGAGTGTATCAGATTTTGGATTACTTTACATTCTTGGATATTTGCATTTATATAATGAGATAACATGCGGCTGGGACCCAAGTATAATTTAAATGGATTTTACCTGTAGACATATACACTGAAGGTAGTTTTATATAAAGTTTTTAATAATTTTATGCATAAAACAATAATGTGCACATTGAACCATCAGAAAGGGAAGCTATCACTACCTCGGTTACTCAGGTAAACAGTCAATGTCTTGTTTGGCATTGCCATCATTCCCGATTCTGAATTTGTGTGTTACCAGTAAGCATTCTTTGCCCTATGCTTGTTCAGCACATAAACATACTGATGGAGCTGTTCGGTGTATTAGATTGTCATCAATGACAGTATTGGAAAACTCATCAATGAGCTTCCTTGCTGCTTGGTGATCAACAAATCTTTATCACTGCAAATCTTAAAGAAATTAATGCTATGCCTTAAAATTCAAAACCAGTTTGTTGAATTGCCTTCAATTTTCAGTTTGTCGTAAAAGACCTTGTTTCATGATCAGCACACTGCTAAGTAGCATATGTTCACTCCAGCACTGATGAAGACACTCTTTAAGTGCACAATTGAGAACTTTATTTATCGTTCTTTTCAGTGGTTTACTATTTTTCATTAACTTCTGTTCGTTACACATCTGAGGTCACTTAGACCATAAGATATAGGAACAGAATTAGGCCATTTGGCCCATCGAGTCTGCTCCGCTATTCAATCATGGCTGATCCTTTTTTATCCCTCCTCTTCAGCCCCAGTTCTCTGCCTTCCCCCTGTAACCTTTGATGCCATGTCCAATCAAGAAACTATCAATTTCTGCCTTAAATACACCCAACAACCTGGTCTCCACAGCTGCACATGGCAACAATTTCCACAAATTCGCCACCCTCTGACTAAAGAAATTTCTTCGCAACTCTGTTTTGAATGGACTCCCCTCTATCATGAGGGTATACCTACTTGTCCTAGACTCTCCCACCATGGGGAAACATCCTTTCCATATCTACTCTGTCTAGTCCTTTCAACCTTCAAAAGGTTTCAATGAGATCCCCCTTCATCTTTCTAAGTTTCAGCGAGTACAGACCCAGAGCCATGAGATGTTCCTCGTATGATAACACTTTCATTCCTGGAGTCATAGAAACATAGAAAACCTTCAGCACAATAAGGGCCCTTCAGCCCACAAAGCTGTGCCAAACATGTCCTTGCCTTAGAAATTACCTAGGTGCCTTTCCCAGACCTTCTCTCTGTTTATTCTTGTTCAGGTATGGAGTTCCGGAGTTCTTTGACACTATCATATACTTATAAACTGTTATTATTGCCCATGTTAGTTTTAGTTTAGTGTTTGTTTCATATATATATTTTCTTTCACACATCTCTAATTTTTTTTTCTTTTTCTTTTGATGATTAGTTTTGTTTTTTTCATATATAATTATATAGACTTGATTGATTAATGTACTTTTTTGTTGTTGATGTTTAATAGGATATTATTATCCTATTATCAATGTAATCTTAAGTCTATTGTATTCATAACCTATTCATTATTATGTTATGTTTTTTTTATATTTATATGAAACTCAATAAAAAGATTGAAAAAGAAAAAGAAATTACCTAGTGTTACCCATAACCTTCTATTTTTCTAAGCACAATGCACCTCTCTAGGAGTCTCTTAAAAGACCCTATCATATCTGGCTCCAGCACCGTTGCCAGCAGCCCATTCCACGCACTCACTAATCTGAGTTTTTTTTTTAAAAAGAAACAACTTACCCTGACATCTCCTTTGTGCCTACTTCCAAGCAACTTAAAACTGTGCCCTCTCATGCTAGTCATTTCAACTCTGGGGAAAAAGCCTCTGACTATCCACATGATCAGTGCCTCTCATCATCTTATACACCTCCATCAGGTCACCTCTCATCCTCCATCGCTCCAAGGAGAAAAGCCCGAGTTCACTCAACCTGTTCTCATAAGGCATTCTCCCCAATCCAGGCAACATCCTTGTAAATCTCCTCTGCACCCTTTCTATGGTTTCCGCATCTTTCCTGAAGTGAGGCGACCAAAACTGAACACAGTACCGACCAGGGTCCTATATAGCTACAAAATTACCTTTCTGCTCCTAAACTTAATTTGCTGATTGAGGAAAGCCAATGCGTCATATGCCTTCTTAACCACAGTCAACCTGCGCAGCAGTTTGAGTGTCCTATGGACTCGGACCCCAAGATCCCTCTGATCCTCTGCAATGCCAAGAGTCTTACCATTAATACTATATTCTCTCATAATATTTGGCCTAACAAAATGACCACCTCACACCTACCTGGGTTGAACTCCATCTGCCACTTCTCAACCCAGTTTTACATCCTATCAATGCCCCGCTGTAACCTGTGACAGCTCTTCACACTATCCACAACACCTTTCCCTCCACTTTCTCATCCAGGTCATTTATAAAACTCACAAAGAGTAGGGGTGTCAGAACAGATCCCTGAGGCACCCCACTGGTCACCGACCTCCATGCAGAATATGAGCTGTCTACAACCCCTCTTTGCCTTCTGTGGGCAAGCCAATTCTGTATTGTTACGAAGGTGTAGCAAATCTGATGGGCAGAAGGGTCCGAATCGCCAATGCCTGCCCCCCACCTCCTTTTTGAGAATCGCAAGATCGCTATTATTTCTGGTCTGAGACCCAGGAAATGAGAGGGATACACATCATGAGAGAGAGAGAGAGAGACGCAGTATACACAAGGTTTGGAATGTCTCCTGACATAAGCGGAATGGAACCACTGATTACTGCCATTGTCTCTTGGAGAAGGAATTGTGTATTGAGTACTGTACTATTCATTGAAACCCCTCAGGGGACAACCAGAGTGGTCTGGTTGAGGGATTGCATCATCCCAACCTGATTGACATCTGAGACCCCGTGAGTGAGGATAAAAGCGGTGTCTGGGGAACAACCCCTTTAGACGCACCAGGAGAAATGCTAGAAATCCCGTGACAGCGTTTTATAGCGAAAGCCGGTGGGAGCTCGTGTGCGTCCTCCCTTGCCTGGGTGGCGGGCTCATCACAGAAGAATGGTTTAGCTAAAGGAGAGGTCACAATTGAATGGCCACGACAACGAGACACCTGACGGATCGAAATTATAAAGGAAGGTTGGCAAAACCCATAGCGGTAAATGTTCCCATTCTCATTCTCTCTCTCTCTTTCTCCAACAATTGCAACACAGTGACAACCAAAAGACAGCAGCTTGTGTGAACTGCAGCGAACTTTATATTTCCATCGGACAATTCATTATCCCCTAGACAACGACAGAGCTTATTTCTTATTGATTATTATTATACTCTCACTTTTAGGTTTAGTATTGACGACGTATATTACCTGTATATTTGCATTGATATTTTTGTGTAGTTTTGCTAATAAATACTGTTAAAAATAGTATCATCAGACTTCAATGGACGTCTCTATCTTTGCTGGTAAGTCACCCAGTTACGGGGTTCGTAACAGTATCCACAAAGCAATGTCCCTTTGGATCCCATGCCTCCTTACTTTCCAAATACGCCTTGCATGGGGTACCTTGTCATGCCTTGCTGAAATCCATTTACACTACATCTACTGTTTTACTTTCATCAATGTGTTTAGTCACATCCTCAAAAAATTCAATTAGGCTCATAAGGCATGACCTGTCTTTCACAAAGCCATGCTGACTATTCCTAATCATATTATGCCTCTCCAGATGTTCATAAATCCTGCCTCTCAGGATCTTCTCCATCAACTTACCAACTACTGAAGTAAGTCCCACTGGTAAATAATTTCCTGGGCTATCTCTGCTTAGTTTCTTGTATAAGGGAACAATATCCGCAACCCTCCAATCTTCTGGAACCTCTCTCATCCCCATTGATGATGCAAAGATCATCCCCAGAGGATCAGCAATCTCCTCCCTCGCCGCCCACAGTAGACTGGGGTACATCCCGTCCAGTCACAGTGACTTATCCAACTTGATGCTTTCCAAACCTCAATATCCACATGCTCGGGCTTTTCAGTCCACTGCAAGTCATCCCTACAAATCACCAAGATCCTTTTCTGTAGTGAATACTGAATCAAAATATTCATGAAGTATCCCTGCTATCTCCTCCGATTCCATACAGTTTTCCACTGTCACCCTTGATTGATCCTATTCTCTCATGTCTTACTCTCTTGCTCTTCACGTACTTGGAGAATGCCTTAGGGGTTTTCCTTAATCCTGTCCACCAAGGCCTTCTCATGGTTCCTTCTGGTCTTAATTTCATTCCTAAACTCCTTCCTGCTAGCCTTATAATTGTCTATATCATTACCTAGTTTTTTGAACCTTTTGTATGCTCTTCTTTTCTTCTTGACTAGATTTACAATAACCTTTGTACACCACGGTTCCTGTACCCTACCATCCTTTCCCTGTTTCATTGGAATGTACCTATGCAGAACTCAATGCAACTATCCCCTGAACATTTGCCACATTTCTTTGGTATGTTTCCCTGAGAACATCTGCTTCTAATTTATGCTTCCAAGTTCCTGCCTGATAGCCTCATATTTCCCCTTACTCCAATTAAACGTTATCCTAATTTGTCTGTTCCTATCCCTCTGCAAATTCCTCCCCATCATCCTTGTGAAACTCCTCTGGACCCTCTCTAATGCCAGCACATCTCTTCTTTGATGAGGAGCCCAAAACTGTACACAATACTCAAGGTGAAGCCTCACCAATGCCTTATGAAGCCTCAGCATCACATCCCTGCTCTAGACCTTTTGAAATGAATGCTAACAATGCATTTGCTTTCCTCACCACTGACTCAACCTGCAAGTTAACCTTTAGGGTGTTCTGCACAAGGACTCCCAAGTCCCTTTGCATCTCAGGTTTTTGAATTTTCTCCCTGTTTAGAAAA
Source organism: Hypanus sabinus (assembly GCF_030144855.1). Classification (NCBI taxonomy): domain Eukaryota; kingdom Metazoa; phylum Chordata; class Chondrichthyes; order Myliobatiformes; family Dasyatidae; genus Hypanus; species Hypanus sabinus. The sequence goes on along the minus strand of NC_082719.1, from coordinate 57,051,989 downwards.
TAGTCCGCATTATTTATTTCCACTACTAAAGTGTATGACCATGCATTTTCCAACATTATATTTTATTTGCCACTTTCTTGCCCATTCTCCTAATGTATCTTGGTCCTTCTGCATCCTACTTGTTTTCTCAACACTACTTGCCCCTCCACCAATCTGCAAATGTGGCAACAATGCCATCTATTTCAAGATTTAAGTCATTTATGTACAGCATAAAATCAAGTGGTCCCAACACTGACCCCTGCAAAACACCGCTAGTCACTGACAGTCAAATAGACAAAGATCCTTTTATTCCCACTCGCTGCCTTCTTCCAATTAACCTATGCTCTAACCATCTTAGTAACTTTACTATAATACACAGACTCTTAATTTGGTAAGCAGCTTCATGTGTGGCACCTTGTGAAAGTCCTTCTGAAAGTCCAAATACACAACACCCACCACATCCCCTTTATCTATCCTGCCTGTAATCTCCTCAAAGAATTCCAACAGGTTCATCAGGCAGGATTTTCATTTAAGGAAACCATGTTGACTTTGTAATATCATGTCCTGCGTCACCAAGTACTCCATCACTTTGTCCTTAACAACTGTCTCTAACAACTTCCCAACTACTGAGGTCAGGCTAACTGGTCTATAATTTCCTTTCTGCTACCTTCCTCCTTTCTTAAAGAGTGGAGTGACATTTGCAATTTTCTAGACCTCTGGCACCGTGCCAGAGTTCAATGATTTTTGAAAGATCATTTCTGATGCTGCCACAATCTCTAATGCTACCTCTTTCAGAACCCTATGGTGTAGTTCATCTGGTCCGGGTGACTTGTGTACTTTTAGGTCTTTTAGCTTTTTGAGCACGTTCTCCCATGTAGTAGTAACTGCACATCAGGCACACTTCTCAGAACTGCCTGCAGTGCCCAGAGACCTGCGCATTACCTGTGAACTTTCCCAGAACGATGCGGAATTTTCCATTTGTGGTGTCATCTCAGCACTCAAAAATAATTTTGGAATTTGGAATTTCAGATAAGGGGTACTCAACCTGTATTTTTAAACATAACCTATATATATTATCAAACCATAACACAGATATAATTTAGAGTAAAATCTTGTACTTTCAACAATGTGTTCTCTGTTTTAAGATGATGGCTTAAAAAATCTCATGCAGAGTTGCATATTTTTCCAGACAAAATTATACCATTCTGAAAATTCAATAGATAACTTCCAAATGAAATTGATCTTTTTGTATCTAGCTGCAATATTTATATCAGATCTACACCAAATGTAATTGGTTAGCTGCAGGATTTTCTTTTGAATGCTCTGCAGCATGTAAGAAGTATGCAACATTTATTCATGAAAGCAGCACGAGTTTATACTGGCAGACTCATTAACAAAACAGTGATTGACAAATCTCACATGTAGTGACAATATATTGCAGCTATTAGGAGTTCCAATGAAGTTCACCTTAATCCACAATCACTCCTCTTTATGTCATGAAACTTCTATTGGACTACTTTGATACTTCGCAACAAAATTAAATCTCATCATATGCAAATACTTTGAAAGTTTATTTTGAAATTTTCTGTGGCTTGGTCCCAATTTCTAAAACTTTACATTAGCCTTTTATTTTGGAAAATCAATGTTAAACATTATCATTTAGAACTTTCTGTGTACTTTGATAATATCAAAGCTAAACTTGTTTGATAATTGCAGTAACAAATGCTTTTCTTTAAAAAAAATAAGTATTTTAATAATTCAAGTCCAACACCAATGATTAACCCAAACTTATTTTGCTGAAAATGCCTATAAAAAACTTTTTGGACAACTTATTAATTATATTCTTGTATAATCTCTGGGTTTTTTTAAACTTAGCTTTTACGGTATGCTTATAACCATGTAACAATTACAGCACGGAAACAGGCCATCTCGGCCCTTCTAGTCCGTGCCGAATGCTTACTCTCACCTAATCCCACTGACCCGCACTCAGCCCCTAACTCTCCATTCCTTTCCTGTCCATGTCCCTATCCAAATTCGCTTTAAATGACAATACCAAACGTGCCTCTATCATTTCTACTGGAAGCTCATTCCACACATACCACTCTCTGAGTAAAGAAATTCCCCCTCATGTTACCCTCAAACATTTACCCCCTAAGTCTCAACTCACGTCCTCTTGTTTGAATCTCCCCTACTCTCAATGGAAAAAGCCTATCCATGTCAACCCTATCTATCTATCCCCCTCATAATTTAAAATACCTATTTCAAGTCCCCCCTCGACCTTCTACACTCCAAAGAATAAAGACCTAACTTGTTCAATCTTTCCCTGTAACTTAGGTGCTGAAACCCAGGTAACATTCTAGTAAATCTTCTCTGTACTCTCTCTATTTTGTTGACATCTTTCCTATAATTTGGTGACCAGAACTGTACACAATACTCCAAATTCGGCCTTACCAATGTAAATGAAAATTTGATTTTCAGAAGACATTTTAAAAAAAAAGCTGCATTGAAGATTATTGCAGAAAATTTTAAAAGTATGGTGTAGGGGATGATGTTAACATAGAAAAAAAAGTTGAATAACAAACTGGGCTTTTTTTCTGGTTAGCAAGATGTAATGAGTAATCTGCCACAGATTTTGTTGTGGTACAGTATTGTTCAAAAATATTTTTTGAGCAATCATTTGATTAAGTGGACATTGTGTAGCAGAAGTGATTAATTCAGTTAGGCATTTAATTACCAGCTTAATTAGTTCAGCATATCATAGGCCTAGAGCCCATTCGGTGCTGTATTGTTCTGTGTTCTGTTTTCTAGGGCATAGAACATGAAACAGTGCAGTTAAGGACAAGCTCTTTGGTACACAAAGGCACCTAATTAACCTAAATGTAGTCAGTTCTCATTGATGCACAGGCGTTGGGGTTATGTCAGCTTCTTGTTCCCAAACTTAGAACAACTAATGATCAAATGTAGACCATTCTATTTGCCTTGGAAGTTCTTGTCCATGATCCTGACTACAGTTTACATACCACTAGCATCTGAGTACAAACAAGTACTCGCAAAACTGTTTAATATTGTTTGTAAGGAAGAAACAGCTCATCCCGACACATTTCAAGTTATAACTGGTGACTCTGACCAGGCTTGTTTTGAAGAAAACCCTGCCCGATTATCACCAGAATGTAACCTGTTGCACCCAGAGGTCCCGAGATCAAGACAACCAAAAGGTGGTCACAGGAGGCAGAGGAAAGGTTATAGGATTGCCTTGAGTCAGTGGACTGGGCCATGTTCAGAAACTCATTTGAGGACCTGAATAACTATGCCATGATTGCTACAGACTTCATTACAACAGCTGTGGATAAGTGTGTCCCCATGGAATCGTTCAGGATTTTCCTGAATGAACAATGAAATCTGGAATCTACTGAGAGCCAGATCACAGGCATTCAAGTCTGGAGATCAATAATGCCACAAGAGTTACAGGTATGATCTCCAGAAAGCCATCTCTCAGGCTAAGTGGAGATTCCGGACTAGGCTGGAATTAACGAGGGATGTTCGACAGCTGTGGCAGAGTTTGAATGCCATAACCTCCTACAGAGTTAAATCTTGTGACATAGCGGACACCAGAGCTTCGCTTCCAGATTGAGGTGATTGCCTCCTATGCTTCCTTTGATCACTAGAACAGAGAGGAACCATTGTGCACCCCCATCTCTCCTGAGGATCCTGTGTTCTCGGTATCTGAAGATGACATGTAGTCTAGTTTTAAGGAAACCATCCAGTCTAGACAGAGTACCTGGCTGAGTATTGAAATCCTGTGCTGACCATCTGGCTGGAGTATTCATGGATATCTTTAACTTCTGCAGTGTGTAGTACCCACCTGCTTCAAGCAGGCTTCAATCATACCAGTACCCAAGGATAGGCACTGTCGCCCAATGGCACTTACATCCGCAGTGATGAAGTGTTTTGAGAGGCTGGTGTTGAAGCATATCAGCTCCTGGCTGAATAATGACTTGGATCTGCTCCAATTCACCTACCAAAGCAATAGGTCTACAGGAGAAGCTACCTTGTTGGCTCTTCACACAACCCTGGAACATCTGGATAATAAGGGTGCACACATCAGGATGCTTTTTATTGTTTACGCTTGGCATTTAACACCATTATCCCCTCAAAAGTAATCATTGAACTTCAAGACCTAGGCCTCAATACCCCCTTGTGCAAATAGATCATGGATTTCCTCACATGTATAGCCCAGTCAGTTTGGATTAGCTAGAAACGTCCCCTCCACAGTCTTCATCAGCACAAGAGCACCACAGGGATGTGTACTTAGCCCCCTGTTCTACTCACTTTACACCTATGACTGTGTGGCTAAGTACAGCTCCAACACCATTCATAAGTTTGCTGATGACACCACTGTGGGCTGTACACAGATAGTGATGAATCAGCATACAGGAGGGAGACTGAAGACTTGACTGAGTGTAGTAACAACAACAACAACCTCTCATTCAATGTCAATAAATCTGAGCAACTTACAGGCTTCAGTAGAGGAAAAAACAGGTCCACAATCCACTACTCATAAGAGGTGGAGAGGATCAGTAATTTTAAATTCCTGGGTGTCATTATCTCTGATGACCTATCGTGGAACCATCATATAAATATAATTGAAAAGAAAAGCATGACAGTGCCTCTATTTTCTCAGGAGTCTGGGGAGATTCGGCATGTTATCGAAGATCTGGGCTAACTTCTAAAGGTGTGTGGTGGAAAGTGTACTGACTGGCTACATTTTGTCCTGGTATGGGAACACCAATGCCTTTGAGCAGAAAATCCTACAAAAGGTAGTAGATTCAGTCTTGTACATCACAGGTAAAACCCTCCCAACAATTGAGTACATCTACATGAAACGTTGCTGTAGAAAAGCAGCATCCATCATCAAGGATCCTCCTCACCCAGGCCTTGCTCTTCTTTCATGACTGCCATCGGGTAGAAGGTACAGTCTCAGGACTCGCATTACCAGGTTCAAGAACAATTACTAACCTTCAACCATCAGGCTTTTGAACATAAGGTGTTGTTCCTCCAACCTGAGTGTGGCTTCATCTTGACAGTAGAGGAGGCCATGGATAGACCTATCAGAATAGGAATAGGACGTGGAATTAAAATGTGTGGCCACTGGGAGATCCAGCTTTCTCTGGCAGACAGAGTGTAGATGTTCAGAGAAACGGTCTCCCAGTCTGCGTTGGGTCTCACCAATATATAAAAGGCCACACCAGGAGCACCAGACGCAGTACAGCACACCAGCCGACTCTCGGGTGAAGTGTCGCCTCACCTGGAAGGACAGTTTGGGGCCCTGAATGGTGGTGAGGGAGGAAGTATAAGGGCAGGTGTAGCACTTGTTCTGCTTACAAGGATAAGTGCCAGGAGGACGATTGGTTGGAAGGGATGGGGGGGACGAATGGACAAGGGAGTCGCATAGGGAGCAATCCCTACGGAAAGCAGAAAGGTGGGAGAGGGAAAGATGTGCTTGATAGTGGGATCCCGTTTGGACGTGGCGGAAGTTACGGAGAATTATATGTTGGTCCTGGAGGCTGATGGGGCGGTAGGTGAGGACAGGGGGAACCCTATCCTGAGTGGGGTGGTGGGAGGATGGGTTGAGAGCAGATGTGCGGGAAATGGCAGAGATGCATTTGAGAGCAGAGTTGATGGTGGAGGTAGGGAAGCCCCTTTCTTTAAAAAAAGAAAGACATCTCTTTCGTCCTGGAATGAAAAGCCTCATCCTGAGAGCAGATGCAGCGGAGACGGAGGAATTGCCAGAAGGGGATGGCATTTTTGCAAGAGACAGGGTGGGAAGAGGAATAGTCCAGGTAGCTGTGAGAGTCTGTAGGCTTACAGTAGATATCAGTAGATAAGCCGTCTCCAGAGATGGAGACAGAAAGATCAAGAAAGGGGAGAGAGGTGTTGGAAATGGACCAGGTAAATTTGAGGGTACGGTGAAAGTTGGAGGCAAAATTAACGAAGTCAACAAGCTCAGCATGCGTGCAGGAGGCAGCGCCAATGTAGCAAAGGAAATATAGGGGATGGATGCCCTTATAGGCTTGGAACATGGACTGTTCCACAAAGCCAACAAAAAGGCAGGCATAACTGGGACCCATGTGGGTGCCCATTGGCTACACCTTCGGTTTGGAGGAAGTGGGAGGAGCCAAAGGAGAAATTGTTGAAAGTAAGGACTAATTCCGGTGGACGGAGGAGAGTGGTGGTAGAGGGGAATTGGTTAGGTCTGGAATCCAAAAAGAAGCAGAGAGCTTTGAGACTTTCCTGGTGAGGGATGGAGGTTTATAGGGACTGGACATCTATGGTGAAAATAAGGCGGTGGGGGCCAGGGAAGTTAAAATCATTGGAAAAAATTCAAAGTGTGAGAAGTGTCACGAACATAGGTGGGAAGAGATAGAACAAGGGGGGATAAAACAGTGTCAAGGTATGCAGAAGTGAGTTCGGTGGGGCAGGAGCAAGCTGAGACAATGGGTCTACCTGGACAGGCAGGTTTGTGGATCTTGGGTAGGAGGAAGAAACGGGAAGTGCAAGGTGTGGGAACTATGAGGTTGGTGGCAGTGGATGGGAAATCCCCAGAGATGATAAGGTTGGTGATGGTGTGAGAGACAGTGACCTGGTTCTCCTTAGTGGGGTCATGATCAAGGGGCAAATAAGAGGAGGTATCAGAGAGTTGTTGCTGTGCCTCAGCAAGGTAGAGGTCAGTACGCCAGACTACAGCAGTGCCCTCCCTTATCAGTGGGTTTTATAGTAAGGTTGGGATTGGTACGGAGGGAGCGGAGAACAGAGCGTTCGGAAGGAGTGGGGTTGGAATTGGAACAAGGTGTGGTAAATTCGAGATAGTTGATGTCCCATCAATAGTTAACATCCTGGTGGACCCTCTTTGCACTCTCTTTAAAGGAACCAGTCAAACTTCCTGATGTGGGAGATATCTTTAATATAGATAGAGAGTATATGTTGATTAGGCATAAATATGAATATATAAAAATAATACTAATATAGAGAATTGGCATAATTGAGGCATTTTCTGATTGGTAAGATGTAACAAGTGCCTGGCCCTTCAAGTTTTTAATTTGTTTAGAAATAACCATAACCAGAGTGAAGGTTGTTGGGAAAATGAAAGGTCTGAAGGTGGATAAGTCACCTAGACTAGATGGTATATCTCCCAGAGTTCTGAATGAAGTAGCTGAAGAGATTGTGGAGGGATTAGTAATGATCTTTCAAGAATCACAAGATTCTGGAGTGGTTCCGGAAACTGGAAAATTGCAAAGTCACTCCTCTCTTCAAGAAGGCGGAGAGGCAGAAGAAAGGAACCTATAGGCCAGTTAGACTGACTGTAATGGTTGTGAAGATGTTGGAGTTGATCATTAAGGATGAGGTTTCAGGATATTTGGAATCACATGGGTGAAGTCAGCATGGTTTATTCAAAGGAAAGTCTTGCCTGACAAATATGTTAGAATTCTTTGAGGAAATAACAAGCAGGATAGACAAAGGAGTAGTTGTTGGTGGATGTTGGATCTTCAAGTGGCCTGCAACAAGGTAGCCACACATGAGTCTATTGAACTAGTTAAGTGCCCATGATATTACAGGAAAGACACTAGCATGGATAAAGCTTTGGCTGATTGGCAGGAGGCAAAGATTAGCAATAAAAAGAGCCTTTTCTGGTTGGCTGCCAGTGACTAATGGTGTTCCAAGGGGATCTGTGATGGGACTGACTCTTTATATGTTATATGTCAATAATTTGTATAATGGAATTGATGGCTTTGTTGCAAAGTTTGCAGATGATATGAAGATAGGTGGAGGTACAGGTAGGTTTCAGGAGTTACAGAGGCTACAGAAGGATTTGTTGACTATTTTCTAAATGGAGAGAAAATACAAAAAAACAGAGGTGCAAAGGGAATTGGGAGTCCTTGTGCATGATTTACTTAAGGTTCATTTGCAGATCAGGTCTGTGGTGACGAAGGCAAATGCGTACTTAGCTTTCATTTCAAGGGGAATAGAATATGAAAACAAGGATGTAATGTTGAGATTTTATAAAGCACTGGTGAGGCCACACTTAGAGTATTGTGAGCAGTTTTGGGCTCCTTATCTTAGAAAGGATGTGCTGAAACTCGAGAGGGTTCAAAGGAGGTTCATGAAAATGACTCCAGGATTGAATAGCTTGTCGCAGGAAGAGCGTTTAATGACTCAGTTCTATATTCACTGAAATTCAGAAGAATAAGGTGTGACCTCATTGAATCCTATTGCATGGGGAAAGGCCTTGATAGAATGGGTGCAGAGAGGATGTTTTCCTATGGTGGGAGAGTCTAAAACTAGAGGATAGAAACTTCAGACTAGATGGGTGCCCTTTTAGAACAGACATGGGGAGATATTTTTTCAGCCAGAGAATGGTGAATCTGTGCAATTCTTTGCCACAGGCAGCTGTGGAGACCAAGTCTTTATGTATATTTAAGGCAGAGGTTGATACATTCTTCATTGGTCAGGGCATGAAGGGATATGGGGAGAAGGCAGGAGATTGGGGCTGAGAGGAAAGTTGCACCAGCCATGATGAAATGGCAGAGCAGACTAGATTGGCCAAATGGCTTAATTCTGCTCCTATGTCTTATGGTCTGATATGGATAAAGTGACCAAGTGATGTTATGTTGAATTGTTTCAGGTATTGGTGAGACCAAATTTGTAGTATTTTGTGCAGCTCTGTATACCTCCCTATAGGAAAGATATCAATAAGATTGAAAGAGGACAGAGAAAATTTACAAGAATATGGCCACAACTCTGTAACTTGAGTTACAGAGAAAAGTTGACTAGGTTAGGACTTTATCCCCTGCAGCATAGAAGAATGAGAAGAAATTTGACAGAGGTATGCAAAATTATGAGGGGTATCGATGTTGTTAATGGAAACAGGTTTTTTTCCTCTGAGGTTGGGTGAAACTAGAACTAGGGGTCATAGGTAAAGGGTGAAAAGTGAAATATTTAGTATCTTTACTCAGAGGGTGGTGTAAGCGAGGAATGAGCATCCAGCAGAAATTGTTGATGCCAGTTCAATTTCAACATTTAAGAGAGGTTTGGATTTACATGGTGGCCAGGGGTATGGAGGGCTGAAAGTTCTGGGTTTTAGTGCTGTTTGACTTGCAAATGTAATTATGATATGAATATAAGTAGGAAAGTAACTTGTGAAGAAGAGATTACAAGGTGTATAGTTACTGTAAGTGAAAGCAGGCCTGGTAAATGGAATATGATGTAGCAATATATGATATAGTCCATATTGGCAGGAAAATTGTAAAATAAATCAAGCTCTCTAATGAGAGATTGCAGAGTCCTGTGATGTAATCAGATCTGGCTGTCCTAGTGCATGATTTGTCCAAAGCAAGGATGCAGGTGTTTCAGATTGGAAATTCTAACAGTGCTTATGATTGATTGCCAAGAACTATGAAGGTAAAAATAAGTGGATTATGCTACACTTGCAGGACATTGACAGTGTGTACAGTATTAATCTCCTTATTTAAGGAAGGACAATAATGCATCAGAAGCTATTCAACAGATGGTTAACAAAATTATCACCAGGCATTGGCAGGCTTTATTCCCGGTATTAAGATTGGACATGCTTAGTTCATGTATACTGGAGTTTAGAAGAATGAAAAGGGACTTGATTGAAACCTGTAAGATTCTGAGGCATCTTGACACTGTGGTCATAGCAAAGATGTTTGCTATTTGGGAGAATGTAAAGTAGGGGCTGTTGTTTAAAAATAAGGGTTCCCCCATTGAAGACAAAGATTTAACAAATGATCTTCTGTTTGAGTGTCATAAATCCTTGAAGCTCTCTTCTGCAAAGGAAAGTGGAGAAGAGACTTTGATAAGATGGAAGTGAATAGATTCTTGATAATTAAAGGGCCAAAGAGTAATTAGGTGTGACAGGATTGGAGAGTTAATTTGGAATCTAATTAAATAGTGGAGCAGATTTGAACAGTTGTGACCAACTCTTACTAGTAATTTTAATATTTCTGCTTTCCTTCTGCCTATTCCTGTTTTACAGAAAAAGGATGACAATGTTTTCATCTTATTTCAGTATTCCTAGCTTCCATAAGATGTACGGTATTTTAGCAAATGCAGCACTTGTTTTTGTTTAAGTGTATTGAAATAATTGAACATATTCAGACAGATTATGTGGTCTGGCTGATTTGAAGTTCTATCAAACAGTTTCCAATCTGTCTCCATGTGTGAATTGAATTCTACACAAATATAATCCTTTATTCTCCACAAAATTTATCCAGTGTTCAGTTTTTCTTGATTTGATGGTTGGTCGCTTCTTTCTTGAACCAGCTGTGAGAAACTTGAGTTGTTTGTTATCACTTGGGAGACATCACCATTATGCTCATCATGATCAGATATTAGGTGCTGTGGTGTTGAATTCTGCTCATCTAAAATATTCCTAGTCAGGAATACCACAGTCAGAAACACAGCAGTTTTCAAGGACTACTCTGGGATCAAGTACAAAGAACAGGAATGAATTTATCCTAAACAACTCTTCAATGTACTGCCTCACCTAACGCAGAGTATACAATACCCACAAAGGACTTCAGACTTCACAAAACATGAGTGGAAGTATGCTATCCAAGTGTCCGCATAAGAGGAGGAAATTTCCATCTATTCTGCTCTGTTAAAGGATGTTATTCTCAGCTTCTAATAAGGTGGGATTTTTTGATGTTTTGTTGCCCTTTCAGTGTCCATGCTGTAAACTTTCTGCAGGAGACTTCCAACTAAATTATAATTGGGGATTGCTTTAAGCTTGGTACTCAAGTCACCTATACGTGAATAGTGATTTAATTTGACCATATCCTTGAACTTCTCATCGTGCATTACAACTTTTGTATATCTGTTCCAAAACAACAGCATTAGCAAATTATGTAATTTTATCTTCTTTTCAATTCCAGTTAAAGAGAATACATAAATGAAATATGTCAATTTTCAACACATGATATTTACAGGTAATAGGATGACTAGGTAGACCAAGAGGACCTGCTTTTGTGCAGTGTGATTCTATAATTCAATGACAAGGGGAAGTAGTCTTTTCCTGGTTATCTGATAATAGGGCTTTGTAAAGATAAACCCATTTGCTAAATCTTTTTTCTGGTCCTGACTTCTCCATTTTCTCAGTTGTTTCTTCCTAATTATGATTTCACAGTTCTTTCATTCAAGTAAATTTATGATATGTAATTGCGATTACTTTTCTATCATTTCTATAACAGGATGTGATGGATAGTCATTGTCTGGGACCAGGGAGCCCTCTTGCCAAGCTCTGCTTTCTAACATAATAGCAGACACTTGTAAAAATCCAAGAGTTGTTTATCAGCAAGTTAAACTTCCAACCTATGTTCATTCTTCAGCTCCTCGTTGTAAATGGGAACCAATCTTCAGTTCTTAATGTAAATGGCAAGCAACAATCAATCTGAAGTTTTGCAAGCAAGCAGCACTGTCTATAGAATTCAGGATGCTTGCCCACAGAACTTAGATAGATAGATGATAGATACTTTATTCATCCCCAAGGGGAAATTCAACATTTTTCCAGTGTCCAATACACTTATTGTAGCAAAACTAATTACATACAGTATTTAACTCAGTATAAATATGATATGCATCTAAAAGCACCCTCCCAAAAAGCATTAATAAATAGCTTTTAAAAAGTTCTTAAATAGTTTACTAAAGTAAAATGAGTGGTAACTTAAGCTCAGTCCTAACCCCGGCACTTTAACATGTCTTGCCCCTGGTGGTTGAATTGTAGAGCCGAATGGCATTGGGGAGTAATGATCTCTTCATCCTGTCTGAGGAGCATTGCATTGACAGCAACCTGCCGCTGAAGCTGCCTCTCTGTCTCTGGATGGTGCTGTGCAGAGGATGTTCAGGGTTTTCCATGATTGACCGTAGCCTACTCAGTGCCCTCCGCTCTGCCACCGATGTCATATTCTCCAGTTCTGTGCCCACGACGGAGCCTGCCTTCCTTACTAGCTTATTAAGATGTTGAGGCGTCCCTCTTCTTAATGCTGCCTCCCCAGCACGCCACCACAAAGAAGAGGGCGCTCTCCACAACTGACCAATAGAACATCTTCAGCATCTCACTACAAACATTGAATGACGCCAGCCTTCTGAGGAAGTACAGTCGACTCTGTGCTTTCCTGCACAGGGCATCTGTGTTGGCAGTCCAGTCTAGCTTCTCGTCTAACTGCACTCCCAGATACTTGTATGTCTTAACCTGCTCCACACATTCTCCATTAATGATCACTGGCTTCATATGAGGCCTAGGTCTCCTAAAGACCTAAAGACTTGGCTGATTACTTAAGAGATACAGTGTAAGACAACGGGGTTATGTTGGTTAGCTTGTATCAGATCAGATGATACTGGCTAAATCATTCAAGGAAGTTTGCAGATCACATTAATTCCTTCACTTAGCACATCAGATAGTTGATCTGCTCAGAGCCAACTTGACAAAGTTGATTCTGAGTATTCTGTCCCTGTAAACTCTTAGACCACCTGTCTAAAAAGGTATCTGGAAAGAAATGTGTGTGAAGTCACCCAAGTAGCCAAACAAAAAATGAAGGAGAGCTTGTCAGAGATTGTCACGAAACAGCAAGAAGAATGACAGAAAGATGGGGATCTAAAATCTATTCCTTTGCCTTCAATTTCTGCTACAGACGATGCATTTGTCTACAGCTCATTGGTTTGTCTTTTTAGCTTAATGAAATTGTATCTGTGTTTTGGAAATCCTTGGTATCATTGAAATGGTTTGTAATTTGAAAATCTTTATAAGAGAAACCCTCTTGTGCGTTTTTAAATGTGTTTTAAGAATTTTGTTTAAATTTAAATATGTTTCACTGAAAATAAATGAACTGTAATCTACTTTGTTAACTGGAAGCAACTCCCTTTGGTAGGGAATGGGGACACACCACTCATATAATGGGTAGTGGAAGCTAAACTCACTGTGGAGAATAAACGAATTCCCGTAACTGGATCACTTACCAGCAAATATAGAGGGGTCTGTTGAAGTCTGATAGTACTATTTTTAAAGGTTTTTATTGATAAAGGGCACAAAAATAAGATTATTGCAAACATACAGATAATATACGTCGTCAATACTAAATCTAAGCGCGGGTATAATAATAACCAATAAGAAATAGCTCTATCGTTGTCTAGGGGTTAATGTATTGTCCGATGGAAAGATAACAGTCACTATCAGTTCGTCCAAGCTGCAGCTTTGTTGGGTTTAAAAGTCATGTGGTTTAAACTTGCCCCAGGTCTTTTAAGATGCAGATCCGTTGAGTCAGGGGAGCAGGCTTCCCCGTTGTTAGCTAAAAGCTGTTTTCCCATGGTTCCAGCCACCAATTCCAGCCACAGAATCGAACGCATGTGGCTTCCTTCAGATGACTTCCTGCTGTTACGTGGTCGCTTAACGTTTCTTCTGGTGCGTCTGAAGGGGTTGTTCCCCAGACCCTCTTTTATACTTCCTCACGGGGTCTCCAATGTCAATCAGGTTGGGATGATGCAATCCCTCAACCAGCCCACTCTGGTCATCCCCTGAGGGGCTTCAATGAATAGTACAGTACTCAATACACAACTTGGTCTTCCGGAGACAATGGCCATGTCCCGTAGCTTTATATCGCTGGGGAAATGAGGCATTTTGCACGTCTTATTCTCCTTTCCTGGGCCCCTTGACCCAACCCAACGATGACCTTTCAATTCTCACAAAGGAGGGGGCTACGGACGTAACACAGGAAAGTGAACTAGTCTTTGAAGAGTAGGTAGCTAGAGTATAACCTTCTCTTTTTCAGGGTACACATAGCTATCTCTAACTGATCTTTATTTAACTTTATTTAAGATCTTTTTTTAACTTTAGAACCTCACAGTAAGCAAACAGAATACCATCACAAGGATTCGCAAAGCTCCACAGAGAACTCCAAATGTGGATTTGTAATGTATACTTACTTAGAAGCAAAGTAATTCATTAAATATTTTATAAAATGGTATATTTGAGCAACAATGGGGTGGGAGCAGTTTTTAATAATAGTTCTTTATCCAGAAATCAATCACTGAAAATGAACAGCAGCCTTTACTGTATATCCTTAACACAATTCTACTGGGCTAAGAAGGGGAGGAGGGGCATTAACGGAAGTTAGAGAAATCAATTTTCATGCAATCAGGTTGGAGGCTACCCAGACAGGATATAAGGTGTTGTTCCTCCAATCTGAGTGTGGCTTCATCTTGCCAGTAGGGGAGGCCATGGATAGACATATCAGAATGGGAAGGGGACGTGGAATTAAAATTTGTGGCCACTGGGAGGACAGCGAAGGCGTTCAGCGAAACCTTCTCTCAGTCTGGCAGAACAACACCTTATATTCCGTCTGGGCAGCCTCCAACCTGATAGCATGAACATTGATTTCTTTAACTTCCGTTAATGCCCCTCCTCCTCTTCTTACCCCATCCCTTATTTATTTATTCCCCCCCTTTTTTTTCTCTCCCTTTTTTTTCTCTCACAATCACTCCTTGCTTTTTCTCCATCTCCCTCTGGTGCTCCACTCCCCCTTTCTTTCTCCCTAGGCCTCCCGTCCCATGATCCTTCCCCTTCTCCAGCTCTGTATCACCTTTGCCAATCACCTTTCCAACTCTTAGCTTCATCCCTTCCCCTCCTGTCTTCTCCTATCATTTTGGATTTCCCCCTCACCCTCGTACTTTCAAATCTCTTACTGTCTTTTCTTTCAGTTAGTCCTGACAAAGAGTCTTGGCCCGAAACGTCAACTGTACTTCTTCCTATAGATGCTGCCTGGCCTGCAGCATTCCACCAGCATTTTGTGGGTGTTGCTACCATGCAGAACCTGGTCAAAGTCCTTGCTAAAGTCCATCCAGACCATATTTACTGCTTTGATCTCATCTTCGTTAGCTCTTCAAAAGTCTCAGTCATATTTGTGAAACATGATTTCCCATGCACAAAATCACGTTGAATGCCCCTTATCAGTCCTTGAACATGCAAATAAAATTTGTTTTGCAGAATACCAATAAATGTAAGGCTCACTGGCTTGTAATTCCTTCACTTATTTCTGATGCCTTCTTAAATAAAGGCAAAATATTAGCTATTCTCCAGTGATTTGGTACCTTACAGATGGCTAACAAGGATTCGACAATCTCTGCCGAGTCCCCAGAGGGACAGAGGTCTCAGGTGATCTATTCCTTGGTAGGGATGATGGGCTTAAGCAGAAGAACAAGGACATGTAATTGAGGGAGGTCCAATAACATTTAAAATTTAAAAAAAAATCAAAACTAAAATAAATGTTTTATCAAAGTACATACACTCAATGGCCACTTTATTAGGTACCAGTAGTAGTAGTAATCAGTATGTTTGTGGTCTTCTGTAATGAGTGGTTGGTTGAGTTACCGTCGCCTTCCTGTCACTTGAACCAGTCTAGCCATTCTCCTTTGACCTCTCTCATTAGCAAGTCATTTTCAGGAACAGAGCTGCCGCTCACTGGACTCTGTAAGGACTGGAGACTGGAGGTGGGGCGGGGGGGGGGGGGGGTGGGGGGGGTGGTGGTGTGTGTGTGTGTGTGTTTTTTTTTAAATAAATAAATAAATAAATCTTTATTTATTCCAGGGGTATTGTGAGCAGTTTTGGGCCCTCTTATCTAAGAAGAGATGTGCTGGCATTGGAGAAAGTCCAGAGGAGGTTCACGAGAATGATTCTGGGAATGAAATGATTAACATATTGTATGAGGAGTGTTTGATGGCTCTGGGGCTGGTCTCTCTGCAGTCTAAAAGAATGAGGGGGATCAGATTGAAACATATCAAATATTGAAAGGCCTATTGAAGTGGATGTGGAGAGGATGTTTCTGATAGTGGGTGAGTCTAGGACAACGGGCACAGACTCAGAATAGAGGGACGTCCATTAGAGCAGAGATGAGGAGGAATTCTTTCAGCCAGAGGGTGATGAATCTGGAACTCATTGCCACAGATGACTGAGGAGGCCAAATCATTGAGTATATTTAAAGCAAAGGTTGATAGGTTCTTGAATAATCAGCCCACCAAAGAATATGGGGAGAAAGAAGGAGGAAGGGACTTAGAGGAATAATAAATCAGTCAGGATGGAATGGCAGCACAGATTTCATAGGCTAATTCTGCTTCCATGTCACATAGAAAGCAGAGCAGTGTTTCTGGATCCAGAGGAGATTGTGGTGAGTGAGGCCCACACCCTCAATTCTAACCAATTTTTATAGGATTACCATTGAGAGTGTCTTGAATGGTACAAGAATTGCAAGGCGTTTGACCACAAGACCCCACAAAGAATTGCAAGGACTGTTGTGACGGTTCTCTCTTCCACCCATCCAAGGTATTTATCAGAAGTGCTACATATTCAGGGCCCTTACCTCTTTCATCCTCTGCACAATCTCTTTGACCACCCCCACCACTATCACCCAGGAAGTAACATTAGGACGAGGACTGCTTGGATGGGAGCAGCTTCTTCGCCCAGGCTGTTAGATGATTGAACACCTTGTCACACCAGGTCTCATCACTCATGATGTGCCAATAGCATTATACTGCTTACTTTTTGGCTTGTTTCATAAATGCACCTTATGCTAAATGTCAAATTTCTGAAATACGTCTTATTGTTTCCTAATTTATTTGAGCCAATATTACCTTGTATGTTGTGTGTGAGTTATATGTACTGTGTTGTGCACTTCGGGAATATCTAAAGTAGAATTCGATAGGTTCTTGATTAGTAAGAAAATCAAAGGTTGCGGGGAGAAGGCAGGGGTTGAGAGGGAAAATACATCAGCTATTATCAAATGGCAGAGCAGATATGATAGTCTGAAATGTTTAATACCACCCCTATGTTTTATGGCCTCATGAAAATTGAATTAATCCTATTTGGGAAATTACTTTTCCAGTTAGGAATAATTTGAAATTGCTTTTCAAACCTTGAATTTCTATCCATTGTGGTGTATTCTGTAGGAAAAAATGTAATGGTGAACAGCAAACATTTACATGCTTTTAAGAAGATTTTGCTTGTGTTATGTCATAATTATTTCAGGGGACCAATAAGTATTCTGCAAGTTTTAGACTACCAGTGTATAGTATAAATGGATCTCAGTTGATTATTATCTGTATTTTATGGCATAAAGCCATTGCTCAGTTAGGAAATAATTTAAAAAAATTAGTAAGCTATGAAATAATCATCAATGTCTCCCAAAACTTAATGAAAACTATTGACGATAGAAATTAAGCGGTGAGTAACAATAGAGTTGTAAGTTTGGATGAAAGTGAGTACTTTCTCACAATGGGGCAAAACTGAGATGGATTAATGGCATATAGGATGCAAAATAGGCTTGGATGTTGAAGTATGCATACAAGGCAATGATTGCTGGTAAATAAATCAGAGTTGTCTTCTTACATGGTAGACATTGACAGGTTAAGTCAGAGAGTAAAAATTGTCATAGAGATATTTTAACATGAAGGTGTATGAGTCCATACATATGAATCAAAAAGGATAAATTAATCAATGTTTCAATTCATGAAAATGTAGGGAATATATAGTAGATCAATAAACTTGTAAAACAGCCTTTTGGCCAAGGTCATCCATTCCAGACAAGATGCCTATCTAATCTAAACTAATCTAATCTAATCGCATATCCCTCTAAAATTTCCTTGTCCATGTACCTGTCCAAATTATTTTTTTTAAAAAACATTGTAATTTTATCTTTTACCACCTCCCTGGATAATTTGTTCCATTTACCCACTATCCTATGTGTAAACAAAAAGAAAAGCAATTACCCTTCAGGTTTTCTTTAAACTTATACCATCTCAACATAAACCAATGGCCTCCTGTTCTGCACTGTCCTTTACTGGGAAATGCACTGTGTCTATCTGTCCTATCTATTCCTTACTAAATCCTAAACATTTATAAAGTTATTTCTCAGCCTCCTTCATGTCAGAGAAATTCTCAGCTTCTCTGTTTTCTCCTTTTACCTCAAGGCTACCAGTCCAAACAGTATCTTTGTGTAACTTTTTTGCACCCTTTCTGGCTTCATTATATCCTTCATATACCGTGGTGACCAGAACCTCATAGAATGCTACAAGACATTCCAACAATGATGGCAAGCGTTTTATACATCATCTTCACACCTACTGAACCTCTGTTCACACTTTCAGAGAACTACTGCATGTACTTGTACCCATAGGTATTGCTTAACAACAATCCCCAGAACCCTGTCATTCACTGTGTTTGCCTTGCCCTGATTTAACTTACTCTTGCCCTTTTCTTCATCTCATAATCTGAGAGCTAAAAAGAGTGTAAGCTTTGTGGATGAAGCTGTTGAATAGAAACTGATTTAGATGTATGCTCAGAACTGTGTGAGCTTGATCAAGTTGAAGTATAATGGACAGTTACCCAATTTCTCTGATCTCCGTCCCCTTCAAAGTTACAGGAGCAGATCACAAGGGGACCTGAGGAAATAGATTTCTTGGTGCTCTTGCCTTCATTCTTTTTTGAGTAGCCCAAATAGAATGTAAAGGAAATAGTCAAATAATTCATTAATCTATCTTAAGTTAACCTTTAGAGTGGTTGCACATTGATACTTAAACAATATCGTGATAGTCACCTTTTGAAGCTATGATGTAGGTTGAGTAAATGGTCCAGTGGTGAATTCATTGGGGTTCAAATGGGGTAATGTTGAAGTTCTGAAGAAAAGACAAGATGTTTCACTGGAGAGTCTTGGATTCAGATAATATGTGCTTGAGAACTGAGGGCAAAGTATTAGGATTTCTGGGATAAGAGTGGTGGGTGTTATAATCTTTGAGTATAATAACATAGCAGTCAGTTTTGGGGTGATGAGTTCTATCAATTTTCCATTGACTGAATAATTTGGTCAACAGAATTAGTGGAATCGTTACTCTAAGATTTTAAGTATAAAACTGCATAATAAGCTAGTTTTGATGAGAATGAATCAGTCAAGTTCTTGGGCAGTTACGTCAATTATCAGATATGTCTATTGTTTAAACAGTAAATAATAAGTAAAGACCTTCGAACGCTCGTAGGTTTAAGAACACAAATATTGATTGCAGCATATCATCCAGGACAACAAATGGGAGTATTTAATAATTTATGAATTGATTCAGAATTATATCATTCTGAATAATGTATAAAATAATTATTTATTCATTTATTTGCCAACATATCCAGTAAATGTTCAAGATTTGCTGAAAATGAAGCATTATATAAGGGCTGAGATTCACTTCATGCTTTAAATAACAATGGATGATTCCCAGTATTACAGAAATAGCTCATGAGCCAAGGACTGGAGTATGTTCAGTCATCTCGGAGTTTGGTTGAGGGGAAAATATCGCAAGTAATATTGATGAGGAAGGTTGCAGGATGTGGGAGGGGGAGTATTGTTTGGAAATACCATTAAATCGGGAAGTAGGTGAAACCTTAAGTAGGATACCTTACAGAAATCTGCAGGTATGTGATCAACTTGCTTGTTGGCTGTTTGTTTTAATTTGCAATGCCAGTTATGAATAATTTCTAAAGAGTTTCCTGAAGTTGATGTCAGTTTCTAGAAAGTTCTTGGTTGGGTCTTGGTCAGGTGGGCCCTAATTTTATGTGACATACTTACACATTGGGATACCAAATATTGTTCTTTCACTCAATTCAGGTTTTGAGCAAATTGCGCGGCTGCAAGATGTATTAAAGGATCGTTTTTCAAATCAAGTTGAATACAGGGAATATTAATTTAGATTTTAGTTTTAAAATCTGATTGTATCACCATAAACATATCAAGGGTATAAATGTCTTCAAAGTTATCTTTGCATCTGCTAATTTTACATAAATGATTCATATCGTCAAGCAGTAATCCTGCTTTCTATTTGAATTACTACTAAAATTTGTAATAATTCACTTTTAGCATCAATGGTGCTAAAATTGGATGACTGCAATCTAAATAAGGAAAAATTGCAAGACTACGCTGGGAATGACCAAAACAGAAATGGGATTATAACTTAAATTGTTGCATGGTGAAAAGAATGCTGGAAACACCCTGCTGTAATAATGGGTTTCACAGGAATCAAGTGTATTAGTGCCAAGACGAAGAGTAATTGCTGTAATTGGATAGAGTCATACTTGAAGTGATGAATTCTTTAGAACTGAAAACTTCGCAAAATAAATGAGCATTTAAAGATTACAGAATTTTAAACTGAAATATTTGAGATAAGAAATGTCCATCAACCCTTCCACCATTTCATATTCATCCATTGCTCTTCACTTAGTGACCATTCTTCTGATTCTTAAAGGCCCAGAATCCCTTTGCTCGCTCACTTTAGTTTAACTTTTTCTGATAGAGCCTTACTAACACTTGAATGATAGTTAATCTTTAATTTATTTATATGATTGATTTAACTTTTATATACAGCACAGTGATTCAAATTGGTATACCTGGGAATACCTGGACAGTAAATAGTTCCATTGTGCCAAAAGGATTGTTCTTGATCACCAGAAAGGCTGTTTTCAGGTCAGGAGAGCTTCAGTTCTTTCTTCACAATCCCTACAATGCAAAATGGTAATCATCCCATGCAGCAAGAATTTGTTTTTAATTTAAGTTTTGGACTCAAAAATAAAATGGGATACACTGAATGTTTGCAGCAGATCTCTTAGCAATTTAAATGAGAAAAATACTCAGTCTTTATTTATCAGAACGTGCAAGATTCCCAAAACACTTTATCATCTTTTCTCAGATGTTGCTATACCAGTTGTATCTTACTAGTGTCCTATTTTTTCCATTATTAAGAATCCATTGCATTTCCTCTGAAGGACAACGGAACATGTTTTTCTTATTTGTAACACATTCCTTTTGTTGAAGCAGCTTGCCTGATTTCATCCACTCGTTTTTGAAATATTCCTGACTTGTTTCATGCATTATGTATTTTAGCTGTTAAAACTGTATGAAAACGAAAGCAAGAAGTACACTGACAAATAGTTATTTCAACACAATGCTTCTATTTTTTTGTTAAGTGAAAAGTGGAATAATTGCCATGTGTGGACAGATACAACATCTTCCAGCTTCCACTTGCCAATTTTGTATGAATCAATAAAAGAGATTATAAGTATATTCTATGTACAAAGATAAAGGATAAAGGATAAAGCAGAGGAGTGGAATAAGAAATGTATAACTGACACATGAGAGCTGAAGGACAAATTAACTAAGTAAGTATTCTCTGTAAGGAATCAGAATATGTATAAATATATAATATATATTTATTATCACAAAGATGTCATGAAATTAGTTGTTTTCTAGTAGCAGGTTAGTGCAAGACCTATTAATTATGGAAAATTACAAAATAAATAAATAGTGCAAAAGAGGAATACCAAACTATTGTTCTTGGATCGTTCAAGAATCATGGACAGGGAGAAGCTGTTCTTAAATTGTCCATGGGTCTTCAGGCTCCTGTATCTTCCTCCCGATGTTAGTGGGGGTTGGGGAGCCTTGCACACCTCAATCTTCTCAGAAAGTATAGATGCTGCTGTGCCTTCTTGACAGGTGAGGAGGTTTTGTGGGTCCAGGCTAGATCATCTGTTATATACACACTAAGGAACTTCTGTGCTCCTTACTCTCTCATTGGCAGAACCATTGATATTGAATGGAGAGTGGTTGACTTATTCCTTCCTGAAAAGCCACAATCATTTCTTTTCTTTTGACTCATCCACGTTGAGTTTCAGGTTATTCTTGCACCACCTGACAAGCCTTTCTACCTCCTTTCTGTATGCAGACTCATCGTTGCTGCTGATGAAGCAAATCGCTATAGTATCATCAGTGAACTTGTTGATGAGGTTTGAGTTGAATCCGGCAGAGCAGTTGTGAGTCAGCAGCGTGATCAGCAACGGACTGAGCACATAGCACTGGGCAGCACTGATGCTCAGTGTGATGGAGCTTGAGATGATGCTGCCATCTTGCACTGACTGGGGTCTTTCCATCAGCAAGTCCAAGATCCAGATACAGAAAGGGCTGTTGATCCTAACAAGGACAATTTACTCACTAGCCTCTGAGGGGTGATCATTTTAAAACAGCGAGCTAACATCGATGAACTTTATGCAATCCATTTACAGCCACTCTGAGCTCTTCATGATTGTTGAAGTCAGTGCCATGGGGCAGTGATTACTTATACCAGTTACTGTTGCTCTCTTGGGATCTGGAATGATGGAGGCTGGCTTGAAGCCTACAGGGTCAGTGGACTGTTTCGGGGGATATTCAAGATTTTGAATAAGACCTCGGTTGGCTAGATTGCACAGTCCCTCAGCACCTGACCAGGTATATTGTCCAGCCCTGCAGCTTTGGGTGGGTTGACTTGGCTAAGCTCTTCCTCACCTCAGCTACAGCAGGCAGATTATCCTGTTCCTCAGGAAGAGAAGGGGCTTTCTTCAATGTCACATCATTCAATTGATCAATGCTGCATAGAAAGCATTCAGCTTATCAGAAATAGAGGTGTTGCTGTAATACAGGGTGGACTTGTAATCTGTTATGGTTTGTATACCTTGCCACGTGTGTCACAGAAGTGTCTGTGGATTTTCTGTGAACTTTCTAGTAGAACTTTGGCAGGACTGGCTTTAAGTTGGCATAATTTAAATCACCAGCAACCATTGGGGTGAGTGGCTATGAGGTTGCCGAGTATGCCATTGAGCTCCTACAGTGCTTCCCCAGTACTAGCACAAAAACAACAAATGAGAAGGTCACTTTAGAATTAGTATTGAATAACAAGATTGAGAGCATAATGACAGCAAGGAAAAACATTGCACACTACAGTGAAGTACAAGCCCTATGGCCCATGATAATTGTGTGAACCTCGTGAAATTCAAGCAAACTTTTTCACTGATGTTGTGTGAGACTAGAATTATAGGCCATGGGTTACAGGTGAAAGACTATTAAAGCTTGCAGCAAGATCTACACCAGCTGGAAAACTGTCAGGTCCAATTTAATGCAGACAAGTGTGAGGTGTTGTGCTTTTGGAAGACAAACCAGTTGGACTTGCCGAGGGATCAGTAGAGCACTCAGGAATGCAGTAGAACAAAAGGATCTGGGAATAAAGATCTATAGTTCTTTGTAATTGGCACCACAGGCAGATAGCATCATAAAGAAAGCCTTTGGCACAGTGGCCTTCATAAATCAGAGTACTTACAGGAGTTGGGATATTATGTCAAAGTTTTTGAGGCCATATTTGGAGTATTGTGTGCGTATTGGTCACTGAGAAAGTACCAATAAGACTGAAAGAACACAGGAAACAAATACAATGATCCTGCCAGGCCTTTAGGACATGAGTTGCAGGAGAAGATTGAATGGGTAGGGGCTTTTTTCCTTGGAATGTAGGATATAAGGGGAGACTTGATAGAGTATATATGGGGTATAGATAGGGTAAATCCAGCAGGCTTTTTCCACTGAGGTTCAGTGAGATTAAAACTAGAGTTCGTAGGTTAAAGGTGAAAGATGAAGTATTTATGGGGCACCTGGGGAGGAAATTCTTCACTCGGGGTGGAGCAAGTGTGGAACGAGCTGCCAGTGGAAGTTGTGGATGATGTTTGATTGCAACATTTAAGAGAAATTCAGATAAATAATTTGGGAGGAGTATGGAAGGCTATGGTCCAGGTGCATGTAGTTGGGACTCTGTAGTATAACAGTTTGGTATGGACCAGAAGGGTCAAAGGGCCAGTTTCTGTGCTGAAGTACTCAATGACTATAATTCAATTGGTTAAGTCTGCAGTGTATAGATATTTATCTGATACAGTAATGCAACTTGGTTGTCTGTATTTTCTTAAAAACAAAAAAAGGGAAAATTCTTGATTCAGAAGGTTGACCTCCTTGGGATGAATATAAAATTATCCACAGTAAACATGCATATTTGTGAATGGTTGAGTGAAGGTAAGATCATTTAAAGGTACTTAAAATAATTTAATTTGATGCAGAGCTAACTATTCTTCCTTACGAAAAAGAGCTCCACTGCCAAAATAAATCAGCCATGGATGATTAAGGTGGAGACAACATGCAAATGAAAGAAAAAGCATGTAAATGGCGAAAAATAATACCAGTCCTGGTGTTTGAACGAAATACCATGAGTGACAAAAGATGAAAGGTAAAAGATTTGGTCACCGAATTACAAGAAGGATATTAATAAAGTTGAAAGAGTTCAGAGAAGGTTTACAAGGATGTTGCCAGGTCTTGAGAAACTGAGTTACAGAGAAAGGTTGAATAGGTTAGGACTTTATTCCCTGGAGCATAGAAGAATGAGCGGAGATTTGATAAAGCTATATAAAATTATGATGGGTGAATGCAAGCAGGCTTTTTCCACTGAGGCTAGGGGAGAAAAAAGCCAAAGGACATGGGTTAAGGGTGAAGGGGGAAAAGTTTAAAGGGAACATTGGGGGGGCTTCTTCACACAGAGTGGTGGGAGTGTGGAATAAGCTGCCAGATGAAGTTGTAAATGCAGGGTCACTTTTAACATTTAAGAGAAACGTGGACAGGTACATGGATGAGAGGTGTATGGAAGGATATGGGTCAGGTTCAGATCAGTGGAACTAGGCAGAAAAATGGTTTGGCACAGCCAAGAAGGGCCAAAAGGCCTGTTTCTGTGCTGTAATGTTCTATGGTTCTATGACTAAACAAGCTGCAAGAGCTGATAAAAAAAAAGGAAAATGACAGGACATTTGTAAGGATCAATATCAAGAAAAAAAAAAATAGGGGAAACGTGTTATAGAATTCTACAGCATAGAAACAGACCATTTGGTCCAACTCATCCGTGCCAACTGTGTTGCCTAATGAGCTAATCCCATTTGCCCTCAGATTTGAAAGTTGATCTTTGATTTGGTCAGACCTCTAAAGCTCTGAGCTTGGAAATTTACAATGAAGGAAAGAGGAATAAAGCATGCTATTCATTTCCATCCCAAGGAGACTAACACTGAATCAAGAATAGGGACAGCAGAACATGTGTAAAACATGTGTAATGTAATGAAGAAAATCTAGAACTACAGTTACAAAGCCCAGGGAAAGATTGTGTTCATCCTAATAAATTAATGAAAATAGTACAAACAATTACAGATGCCCTAACCACAATCCTTCAGATTCTCTGGCTTGGTGAGCTTTGCTTAGACTTGGAAGAAAAATCGAGATTGAAACTATCTATCATTTATCCTATGGTGGGATGTACAAGAGTCTATAACGAAAGGAGGTGTGAATGACTACATGAAAGAAAGCATAGTTGACATGTGATAAACATTGAACCTTTTAAGAGGTCTCTAAAGTATTAAAGAGTGACACACATATAGATGTTTCTTGTTTGGACCTTCGGAAAATTAGAAATTATTAGGTGAAGTGAAAGATTGTGGAATTAAAGGCAAATTTGAGTGGGTGAATAGAAATTAACTGAAATGAAAACACGGGACACTGAAGATACTAAGCTGTTCATGTAACATTTGTTGAGCGAGAAACAGTTCCTCAGCAGGTACTCATTTGGAAGATTGGCAAGTCTTGGCCCAAAGAGATTTGTGCTGACATTGTAACTATGGATTGTATTTGTAAATCTCTGACAGTGTAGGTATTAAATAATAAATGTATTAATTTTTGATTTGGAATAGTGGATAGTATATGTGATAAATGAGAAGTTATTCATATTGAGTTGAAAAAGAATAGAACAAGGTACTTACTAATAGCTCAAAGCTAGAAGCAGCAAAGGTCCATTGAAACTCAGAGCTGATGCACATTGATGAATGAAGTGGTGTGGAAAGATGTAGAAGAAACTTGGAAGGATAATGGATTGCTGTTCTAAATGAATCAATTGTGCATACATCCCCACAATGGAAAATGTAGGACAGAGCTTAGGCTTATGGTGTGAGAAGAACTATTGTGAGGGAATATATCTTTAGGGGCGGATAATTGACATTATGATTTTTTTAATATATACTTACCCAAGATATTCCCTATGCCACTAGCCTACATTAGTTCTTTATTCCCAGAAGTATTTTTTAACCTTGTTTTCAAATTATTCAAAAGCTTCACTTTGTCTCCATCAGGCCTCACTCTGCTTCCATTCTCCTGGGTCATCTGAAACTGGGCTTTTGTGTTCTTCTCTTTTCATCTTTTCAGTCCTGATAAAGCTTTTATATTGCATAATTTTCTGGGAGCCATATCATCAAATATAACTGAGGATTGTCAGAGGATTCATTTCTCTGGCCATTTTTAGTCATTACTTTTTGTTCTCCTCTGTACTTCTGTTTTGTTTACCCTACATATTTCACATTGGGCCACCATGCAAATCGGATGCAATGTTTTTGTTTCCCGATTAATTTCTTAGTTCCATGTTAACTGATAGGACTTGATGAGTTTTAAATAGAATGTAAATATAAATTTAGTTAATATATTCTCAATATGTTAGGAAAATACTAGGCAGTAAATATGCATCATTTTATTAATGTCATACTGAGGTCTTTTCTATAAGTGTATACCTCAGATCAATATTATGTGCAGATTTGTGGCAAATATGACTATATGATATATATACAATATCTGAAATATATCTTATGGAAATGTTTGAACTTCAATAAAAAATAAATTACAAAAAAGATCTGTAACACTTGATGCTTTCTGGGATAAAATAAAATCTGACATGATTCATCTATAATTTAATTTTGCAGTTGTAAAGCACTACCACATGAGCTACATTAGAAGTGCCAATGAATTGTTGGGATGGACCTTCTGTTAGTCCCAAATAACTGGCCAATCGCCCTGTCTCCTGTTTGTTCCAGAAAAATAAACAGCGCATTTGTTCTGGGAACATGTCTCCTAGCACTTCAGCTTGACCTCGCACAGCATATCCACACTCTCAGCACAGGCAGTTGACTGGATTCATAGAACTGTGGTGTGATGAAGAGGCCCCATGCCATTACTCATCTTCTGTGAAAACAGTTGGTATAAAATCAGGGTCAGTGAATGTTTTAAAAAAATCTTGTTATTTTTATCAGGCTATGAAGCAACAATCAACTAAGCTAATTGAAACAACTAATATAAAGATACATATTTTAAAAAATATATAACCACTTACATTTAACCCAGGAGCCATTACCTCCAATTTATTTGAATGGGAATTCCTTTGTTTGTGACAGCTTTAACTTGACATACTCAGTCAGATTCCCAGTCTGAGAGCAATGACACCTATGGACAATCACGTTGCCTTGTTGGACTCCATGGTTGCTGGTTGGGATTTCACTACTGAAGCCAATGTTGTTGCTGGAAAGCAGAACGTCCAAGTGGATATTTGGCTAGTCTCAGCATTATTATGGCCAATAGGACAGAACATCTCCCCCCTTATCAATACAAGTGCACCACAATTACTGAAAAGGTAGTTTTCCACTGATGAAATGAATGACCATTTAATCTTTTTTATGGATCTGTTTGAAGAGAACATCTTCTCAGAAGATTTCAGAAGAACTTTGATTTTCTTAAGATGGTGCCACAGAATCTATTTCATTTCTATTTAAGTGAGTTTTGAGAGCCATTGGTTTGATTTCTTACCTGAAATACAGTACTTACAGAAAACAGCTTCCCTTAACTAAAGAAAATAGTTGTTATTATAGTTCCAGTAATTCAGCAACAGCTCCTACACATTAATTTCAGAGAGAGGTCCTCTAGTTTTAAGCTGACAAAAAAGTGGCATCAAATTTTTAAAAATGGTACTGCTGAAGGCAGATGTTTATTTTCTCTTTCAGACATTCACCTAAGTTATTGAATTATGGAAGAAACTAATGAGTCCTATTATGTCTCTGCTGACTCTTGACATGAATCTCCAACTAATTTCATTGGAGTACCTAACATGCTTGTCTTCCAAATCTTAGTGTGAAGAATTGGTTTGTGTCTTGTTCTCTGCTTCTGAGTCTGAAAGATTCAAGTTCCATGAATTGAGTACACAATCTTGACTTGTACTTCAGAGTATTGCCATGGGAATCATGAAGAATCCAAGTGCTCTCAAAAAGTTCTGCCTGTTTAGGTTAATGATCTAAAGAAGAAGCAATAGCAAGGGAAAGCTGACATTAAGGAACATGGGTGGTGAAAGGAGAATCTGGGAGGTGGAGACTCTTATTGGATAAAATGAGGAAGGTTCAGATAAGAGGGTGGTAGGATGGATCAAGAATCAACTTTATTCACCAAGTACATTCACATGTATTAGAAATCCTCTGTGTTGTGTTAGTCAGGGTGTGACATGCAACAACAGCAGCAGCATTCAACAATTATAAGGAATAAAGCATTATATGAAAATAAAGTTAGATGTTAAAGCTCATATAGAATAAAATGAGCATAATACATAAATGGCATCATGTATTTACAATGTAAGCGGCATTATAAAAGTGGTTTAAAGTGCTCACACTGCAGAGCAGTGAGAGTAGTAATAGATAAATGATAGTGGGGTGTCAAAGTATACATTCTGAAGCTTAGGCAACATTAACTGTAAAGAGGATATGCGTGGAGATTGTAGTAGGGGGTTGGTCTGTGCTGTCAAAATAACAAACCTGTGCTCTTTCTAGTAGTAGACAAGGTTAGTTTGTTTTCTTTCTCAATTGAGAGAGTAGCCTCTCTGCTCAACTCAGTGACTGATCTATGTCATTTTTGGATATTTTATACATAGATTAATTTTGTATTAGTGACATTAAAACATCACTCATGTCCCATCCAGAGCAAAGCAAACTGCCTGATGGGGAACCCACTGAGCACCCAGAAGATTTGCTCCCATCACCATCAACAGCCTGTAATTGCAGTGTAACATAAAGTGGTGATCTTAACATGTACTAGAACAATTTGTTGTGCAATTCTTCAAACTTGCCATCTAGTAACCGTCAGCCCCCTTTATTCTTACTCCATGTCTCCTGCCAGTCAGCCAGTCTTCTGTCTTTACTGAAAAAACTTGGGTTTTTACTTTGTTAAATAGACTCACATGTGCCACCATGTCAAAGGTATTCTGAAAATCCAACTAAACAACATCCGCTGATTCTCGTTTTCATCAAACATCTGCTTTTAGCATTTTCCTCTCAAACTGCAAGGTGAATCCTATCACATTATGATCATAAAGGTTCCGTTGACTTAAACCACTTAATCAAATCTGGTTTATTATACAGCACTCAATCTAGAATTGTCTTACCCCAGTGTGCGCAAGCACAAGCTACTCTAAAAAGCCATCTCATAGGCATTCCACAAATTCCATCTTTGGGATCCAAGATCGACCTAAAGTTCCCCATTACTATCATAACAATGCCCTGTTGGTGTACCCCACATGCTGGCTACTCTTTAGTGACCTGTATATAACATGCATCAGGGTTTTTTTACCCTTAAAGTTTCTTAAATCTATTTACAAGAATTCTACATTTTCTGATCGTTTGTCACTTCTCTCTAAGGACTCGAATTCATTTTTTTAACAAAAAAGGCACCCCATCCCCACTGGCTATCTTCCTGAACTTTCCGTTTAAAAAGCATACTTCTCATAGTTCACGGATCTAACACTTGGATTGGCTCAAAATCCACATATCTAAGGATAAGGAGAACCTGGCTGAGCACAACAGAGAAAGGACTTTTTAAAAAGTGTCATTGAAGAGTGTTGGGGAGGTCATGTGGAGCTTAAACACTGAAATGAATCTGTTAAGCCAAATGATAAGTTTCTGCAGCACTGCATCTGGATACTTGGTTCATTGTTTTCAATGACATCACTGCTTCCAACTATTTACACTGCAGTCTTTCTGCCCTGCTCCACCCACATCATCCCGTCCATATCTCAAGTCAGCTATTTAACTGGCAATCCCTCAATTAATATGTTAAGAATGGAAGTTGAAACAAAACTCCTACCCAGAAGTTTTCTGAAGTATATTTAGCTTTAGATTCTGTCTGTATGCAAGCTCATTGTAGAATCCATCAAATGTCTCTGAAAATACTGTAATTGTTATCATCAAAAGTTCACTGCAAACTTGTTTGAAGTATTGAGGGAGAAAGCAGCATTTTACAGGTCAAGAGCCATTTGAAAACCAAGTATCTTTAGGAATATGTCACTGTTTGAAGTAGCAAGTGAGAGAGGTGACATCTTGGAGGGCAGGAGCCATTTGAAAACAGTAAACCTCGTCGAGAGTGAGTCTTATTTGAGCCAATAAAAAGAAGGGAGGTGTAAGTGGAGAAGCTATTGTTGGATTGGGCCAGTGTTAGATTTTAGCACAACTGTTTCCATGATGACTACATCTTCAGGAAGTGCACCCAACTTCAGTTCCTGATTGACAAGGTCAAGGAACTGGAGTTCGAACTGGATGAACTCACGACTATATGGAGGGGCCAAAATCCTCATAGATGAGACCTTTACTGAGGTGGTCACACCCAGAGTGCAGGCTTCAGATAGTAGATGGGTGACCACCAGGAGAAGGAAGGGGAGTAAGCAGTTAGTCAGGGATCACATTAGCCATTCCTCTCAGCAACATATATACCCATTTGGAGAGTGCTGGAGGGATGCCCACAGGGCACAGCAGCAGCAACCAGGACAGTGGCACTGTAGCTGGCTTGGAGGCTCAACAGAAAAGGGTAAAATCAATTCCAGCAATGGTGATAAGAGACTTGAGAGTTAGGGGGATGGACAGGAGACCAAGATAATGTGTTGCCTCCCAGATACGAGGATTAAGGATGTGTCAGAGTGGCTGCAGAAGGGAGGGTGAGCAACCAGAGGGTGTGCTGCCCATTGGCACCAATGACATAGGTTGAAAGGGGGAAGAGATACTGCACAGTGAATGAAGGGAGTTGAAGAAGAAGCAGAAGAACAGGATCTCCCAATGCCATGTGCTAGTCAGAGCAGGAATAGGATAATAGTACAGATGAATGAGCAGGCAAGGAACTGGTGCAGATAGCAATGTTTCCGATTTTCAGAAGGTAAGCCCTGTACAAAAAGGACATGTTACACCTGAACCCAAGGGGTTCTTTTGGACAGGTTTGCTGGAGCTGTTGGAAAACATTTCAACTGTTTGGACAGGTGATGGGAACTAGAGTGATAGGGCTGAAGATGGGGCAGTTGTTATGTAAATCAATGCAGTGTGTAGTGAGACTGTGAGGAAGGACAGGTCGATGATTGGATAGAATTGCAGTCGGTAGGATAAGTTGAAGTGTAACATGGGAGCAAAATCAAAAAAGGTGATGAATACACGGCTGAAAGTTTTATATTTGAATGTACACAATATTCAGAATAAGCTAGATGATCTTGTGCAGTTTGGAGATTGGAGTTCAATCCCAGCATCCCCCATAGCAAGCTTGTACATCTTCCCTGTGGAATGTATGGGTTTTCCCCAGGTGCTCCAGTTTCCTCCCACAGTCCAAAGACATACTGTAGGTTAGTAGGTTAATTGGTCCCGTGATTAGTCTAAGGTTAAATCGGGGTTGCTAGGTGGTGTGGCTCGAATGGCTAGAAGGGCCTACTCCATGTTGTATCTCTAAATAAACAAATATACTAGAAGTGTATACTACACTTTAGTGAGTATGATTATATAGTTCTAATTGCCATATTACACGAAGGGTACTGGTTAAATTTGCAACAGTGTCACTAAGACTTCAAATAGTAGCAATAAATAAAAATTGGATAGACTGGATTGTTATTTTGAAAAAGCAGTTACTAATCGATGACTTGAAGTGAACAAATTTATGATGGGCCCAAATAGGAAAAATAGGGAAGACATATTTCTCTTGGCTCACAATCAAAAATGAAGTTTGGGATGGATGGAGTTCACAAATTTGGATATAAAAGATTTATTACAACTGATGCATTTCCCATAGGTTGATGTATGAATGTTTGTTACCATGAGACCAGCCAATAGCAATAGCTCAGAAATTTGCAAATCAGCCTTTAACATCCCTTCAAGGGAGTAAATCACAATAACAATTTCTGAAATGGGGATATATCAACTTTATTGTTCTATTTGTGATAGTACACATTTTACAATTTTAAAAAATGATGCCCAGATATTGTGCAGTCATTGGACTTGTGGCCATAAGTTCAATATCTGGGTATACATTTTAAATTGTCAAGCTTAATTTCAAAATTGTTCTGTCCTATTGCTTAGGATTCATATAACTGTCAATCTTGGGGAAAAAAAATCAAGTTGTTCAGTTTACCTTCTGGAATTTTTTAATTTTTTGTTCCCATTTGCCTGACCAAATCAGTTCACAATACTTTGCGTATTTCTATAGATTCTCCTATGGACGTGTTAAAATGATTTAAAATGGATATGAAAATGAGCAGTTTAAACATATTGGTATAATCCCTCATACCTCGATGGCAATATGTTCTATATTTCCTATCTGTTCCAATCATCAATGTCACTGCCCCAAAAGGTGTTAGATAATGAAAGGCTTGAAGATGGTTCCTGAACAATGCCAAGAAGACCTCTGTTCATTTTGAAATTTGCCTCTTACAACCTGTCATGCTTTTGTTCTCTCCAACTGTTGACTTCCTTCCCCTGTCATTGCTGACAAATGAAATAACTGGGCCCAAAACACACAAATGCTTACAACTCAAACCTACTTTATTTTCCTTGTACTCAAGGAGAGCAGCATGGCCCCTGTCACAGTACCGTTCTGAAGTCTGAACAGAACAAAAAATGTTATTTTTTTTATACAGAACTAGCTTATCAGTTATGGATATTGACTATTTGGTAAATTGAGTATGTTGGAACTCCTTGCTTGCATGGTCAATCACCATTAACAACAGAAGTGCTAAACTCAATAGAAACTACAAGCTGACAACCGATGATACTTTGAAGTTAGTTGAAGCAATTGTCCCTTTGTTTGTTTTGTGTACCTTGGATTGTTCAGCTCACCTCCAGACCTCTCATATGCAAAGGGAAGCTATGCTATTCAAAGACCTTTCTTGCTTGGGCTGTCTGCACTCCATTTTCATTCTATCCTTACCTGGATAATAAGTTAACCCTTGCTTTACTGCAACGTGCACACTCCCTTTTTGTCCTATAGAGGACAACACAAATTCTACTGAACTTCAATAGCACAGAGTGTCTGAAACTTTGTGATGGTTTCATCAGGGACAGTTGGCTGTTTGATCATGATGAAGACAACTGCTCTCTGGGCCACTGCTCCAGAGAGATCTCAGACAAGAGAATAAAATGAATATTACAGCTACTAATAAAGAGTGATATCAACTAAATGGTCCCCATGGTGAAGATAGAAACACATGTTACTCCTGTCCAGTCTTCCTAAACTTAAGAGCTTCCAGCTGGGTATGCACAGCTAAATCAGTAATGTTCTTCAGTGTTTTGGGGATGTACGTGCAACACACTTTTGAATAATGGCACAAGTACCATCTTTTAGACAACAAAAAGTCTGGTGCTAGTTGATTTTTGTAGGGCCATAGAGCAGATTGCCAACATTTTGACAGTAATATCACTGATGGACTGGCTTACCTCACCTCTGTTCTGCCACTTCAAATGAACTCCAAGTCTCTCCAGCAATAGCCAAGCATTGGCTCACTCCTCATGATCGGGCCTTGGCCCTGACATCTTGATATGGCCTGTACAAGCCATGCCACAACCATCCTGCGTCTTTGAAACTTCAGTTCACTCCGCAAAAATGTCAGGTCATACAGGCGATTCAAAATCTCAACACCAAAAGGGAAGTTACAGGCTATTAATTGCAGTGATCTTTTTCCAGAAAAAATGTGATTAATAGCCTAATTGGTAGTCGGTTTCTGCAGTGGTGCTGAGGCCACGTTAATGCTTTCACTAGCCAGCCTGGGAGGTTCCTAGAAGAGAACACTACAATCTAGAAAAGTGCAATCTCCATAGTCCTTTGATAGCAGCCCCATGTAGTAAGATGCAGAAAGAGAGTAAGCAGGTGTACATCTATGGCCTTACATAGGCCAAATGGGATTTGATCCCATTTTAGAAAGTGTACCCCTGGTAGCCACATACCCCCAGTAAATATTGTTTACAGGATTCAGAGGGTCACCACTGGTATAGGCACTG
The DNA here is from genome assembly GCF_030144855.1 of Hypanus sabinus. NCBI lineage: Eukaryota > Metazoa > Chordata > Chondrichthyes > Myliobatiformes > Dasyatidae > Hypanus > Hypanus sabinus. Next base: position 57,017,941 of record NC_082719.1, on the reverse strand, counting down.
TACATACTACAGTTACCCAAGTCTGGTCCCATCTCTTGATGGTTACAATAACATACTTCACCTCTATCCCCACAAATCAGCTTCAGAGCAGGGGGATTATGCAATAATTGTAGCTCGGTTGATACCATTCCTCAAAAAAGTTGCATTGCCATTTCATTCCTATGGGCAATGCACTTCCCTGCTCCCTTTACAGTTTCGGTTTCATTTTTCAAATTAAAAAAACAAATCAAACTCACCACCTTTCAGGGGTAGAAATGCTATGGCAAGCCTCCTTCTCTAGGCCCCCTAGGACTTGAAAGGATAGAACACAACACATATTCATAACTAAAATAAAGTGTTAGGAGTGTTGGTGCCATGAAGTAATTCTGTACTTAGCCAAAAGGCAGAAGCACCAAATTTCTGAAGCATAATGCATAGTGATCACTTAAGGTCAAAGTAACAATGATCAAATTCGGCTAATTAGTCCCTATCATCAAGGTTGTTTGGGCCACCTGTTCCCTAGTCCGGTAGCATCTCTGGCTTAACAAAGCAATGTGTCCATCTACGATGGCTTTCTTTAGACCTTCAAAGCAGTATATGTGATCAGCAGCACTTGGAATAGACCTTCCCAGTGGGGCTCCATGAAATTCTTTTGACCATAGGCTTTTATCAGTGCCTAATCTCCTCGATGGTATGTGTGCACTCTGCAGCCAGCACGATCTTCTAGGCTTCAAGTTTCTGTCCATGGGAACGTTTAAGAGCTTGTGTTAGTGTTGTACAGTACTGCAACATGCATTCACTTGTATAGAGTCCAACTGTTTAATTAAAAAGGGGAGTGACTGGTAAATGTACGGGAAGTCCCAGAAACATCGCATGTGGAGATAGGTCTGTTATGCAGTTTGGAGGGTAGTGAATTGTTATGAGGGCCAGTGGAAGCACCTCTGGTCACTTCAGCTTGGTTTCATTGCTCAGTTTAGCTAACCTGCTTTTCAGGGACCCGTTCTGTCTTTCAGCTGCCCTGCAAGATTGAGGGTAATAAGGGCAGGTGAAATGGTGTTTACACTGTAAGGCTTTTGCCAATTTACCTGTAAAGTGAAGCCCGTTATCACTGGAGATTTTCTCCAGGATCCTAAACTGAGGAATAAATTTTCATAGTAAAAAAATTATGAAGTTACAGCATCATTTCTCTGAGTTGGATAATCTTTTGCCCATGAAGATAACAAACACAATAACAAATGCATAATCATAACCCATACATCTAGATAATTGCAGAAATTGGAGATGCACTCCTATCCTCCTGAGGGTGGGGCCTCAAGGCAGCAGATACCAGCAGTGTTCTTCGCTCTTGTGTCTCTAACAAATCATATTGTTCATTGCTACTTTTTGTTCTATGGTCAAGAGCCCGTCATTTTAATTTTATCCATCATCCTTTGTAGCCTTCCACATAATGTGCTTTAGTCCATAAAGTATTTTCAGCCGGTGGAAATTGTACCTGTTCATCAAAGAATTTGGAAAGTATTGCCAGCCTGATCACACTGGAGAGTTACATGGTCATAAAGTTCTGCTGTTGCTGCCTTAGCAAAGGAGTCAGCTTGTTTGTTTGCCCTAGTTATTTCATCCTTTCCATTACTATGAGTTGTATAGTTTATAATAATTGCAGTAATTGAAAAGCAGAGAAGGTTCATACTTAATTCACTGTAGTTTATTGGAACTCTGAAGAGATGAGAAACCCATGTAGTTTCCATAATAATCCTTTATCATGTGCTGTAACAATAATCAGTTTGTATGTGTTGCTTGGATTTCCAGCATCTGCAGTTTTTCTCTTGTTTGGGAGGGTAGTTGTGCCTCAATTACTAAATGAGTACCACATATTCTGTAGGATGTTTCCCAGTATCTGTTCAGGAGAAAAGGCCAAAGAACATAATGTATAGGCTTACATCAGGTGCCGTGGGCAAAATTAAAATTGTACAAGTTCTTAAGTACACTCTGGGAACGGATTATTTAAAGTAAATTGCGTTATCTATGGCGCTGGTGTTAGTGGAGGTGTGGAATCTGTTATTAAAGTTTCCTTGGTCTGAGGGCATCTTCAAGCCCAGTGGCCAGGCTGTCCACAAACAAAAACATACCCTTTGTAGATATCCCTATGTTTTATTCTACAGTGTCCACCATCACATTTCTATGTGTTGATGATGTGAATCAAAGAACTATAAAATTGTGCATTTATAATAGCAGTATCTAAAATGTGTCTATGCTGTTCAAAATAAAGCTACCAGTCAGAAGTGGGTCACATGATCCACATGTGTGAAAAGCAGGTCATGGTAAAACCAAAGTTTACAGTGAAATTTTAAGGAGAAGCTAATCTGGCAATGATTAGCCAAAAATAGCCCCCGTCAGTTTGGTTAAATACAAAACAAAGCTATAAGTAAAAATAATATTAAAATTGTATAGTGCAGATATCGCAATACTTATAGAGCATAGCGTAAATTGCCCCCTGTCTATAATTGAGTAGCCCGGGATATTATGTCATCATTCCCCTTTCATCCTTTTAATCCTTTGATGTCGTAATTGCTTTTGGCAATATTGTAAACTACTCTCAATTTTACTTAACTCTCTCATCTCACAAAAGTAACAGTATGTTTTTGCTTTAACCTAAGTTGCAACTTATTTACAAGAGCATTTATTAAGACATCATTGTTTCTTGTCAAAATGCCAATCAACAGTGCAAGGGAAACATTTTCTGAGAGCCCCTACTAGATCAGTTCAAAGTACATTTAAATCAACATTTCACTCATTCCCTCTGCACTTTCAGCCTCTCATCTCTCGTAGTGTTACTGGGAACCCACTACCTGTGGCAGGGTGTTAGCTGATGCCGGCCTTACCAAGTACTCAAGAGGCAGTACTTGCTGTGGGCTTTGTTGAAGCCATGCTTGGGGAAGGCAGGGGTATAGCATCTAGTTCATCTTCAGACTTCAGTGCTAATTGTTTCTTTTTAAAAGACAGGTGTAGACACTATTATCCTTTGCTTGTTCTTTGTATCTTTTAAATTTTACACACTTTCTGCTTTTTTTTAAAGGATTCATCTAACTATTTTTACATTTAACATCTACATTGAACAATCACAGGCTACCCAACAGTCTTCTCATACTTTCCTTTCTCTAACAATGTCTGCAGGCACTTATGTAGTCAGTTCCACCCATACAATATACGTCTCAGCATAGTGTTTTCTAGTGCATAATATAGAAACATGCATGCCACCACAGAGTTCTTTAGAGGCCTAAGACAGGGGACCTCTATGCTGGGGGTGGGGGAGGGGGGGAGAGAAGAGAGAGGGAGAGAGAGAGACTCTCCCCCTCCCTCCCTTTTTAATGCTGCAGCTTTCTATGTCTGCAACTAAGGTGTTGGTGAACCTTGACCTCTCGACACAAAAGGACATTTGTGTTTCAGCACCAGACTTGGTCCCCTGCTCAGATATGTGCTGATCAGATTTGGACTGATCAGCTACCAGGACTGAATTCCTTTCTCCTGTATAATGAAGTGAAAGTTTAGCCATTTTGGTAGAACCTTCAAGTAACTCCAAGACATTTTCAGTCTCTCACTTCTACATTCAGAAGTTTCCACCTGCTTCAAATGGACAAAAATCATACCAGTGCCCAAGAAGAAGAAGGTGAGTGTCTGTCGTCCATTAGCTCTCACATCTATGGTGATGAAATGCTTTGAGAGGCTAGAATCAACTCCTGCCTAAGTGAGGACCTAGACCCACTACAATTTGCCTATCATCACAATAGGTGTACAGCTGATGTGATCTCATTGGATCTTAACATGGCCTTGGATCACCAGGACATTACCAATATTTGTGCCAGGCTGCCATTCATTAACTACAACTCAATGTTTAATACAATCATTTCTATGATTCTCATCAAAAAGTTCCAAAACTTGGGCCTCTGTAATGGCTTCTGCATCTGGATCCTCACTGAAAGGCCACAGTCTGTGCAGATTGGAAATAACAACTTCACCTCACTGATAATTAACACTAGCACACCTCAGGGATGTGTGCTTAGCCCACTGCTCTACTCTCTCTACACCCATAGCTGTGTGGTTAGACATAGCTCAAATGCCATAAATAAATTTACTGATGACACAACTATTATTGATGGCACAAATTGTTGGCAGAATTTCAGATGATGACGAGAAGGAATACAGGAGAGAGAGAGAGATCTGCTGGTTGAGTGGTGTCACAACACCAACTTTGCTCTCAATGGCAGTAAGACTAATAAATTGATTGTGGACTTCAAGAAGGGTAAGATGAGAGTACAGATACCAGTCCTCATTGAGAGATCAGTAGTGGAAAGAGCGAGGAATTTAATGTTCCTGGGTGTCAGCGTCTCTGAGGATCTATGCTGGGCCTAGCAGCTTGATGCAGTTTCAAAGCAATTCTGCGTCATTAGGAATTTGTAGAGGTTTGGCATGTCAGCAGTGACACTCTCAAATTTCTACAGGTGTACTGTGGAGGAGAGTTTTAACCAGCTGCATCACATTCTGGTGGGAGGGGCACTCCACAGAATTGAAAGTGGTGAACAGAATCAGCTTCATTATGAGCACTAGCCTTCCCAGTGTCCAGTACATCCAGAAGGAGCAATGCCTCAAAAAGGAGGTATCCAACGTTAAGGATCTCCATTATGCAGGACATGCTCTTTTCTCTTTGCTGCCATCAGTGAGGAGGTACAAGAGCCTGAAGGCACACACTCAGTGGTTCTTTACTGATACTTCAATGATAATTTACTGTAAATTACAGTTTTTAAAGTTATTGTGTATTGCAATTGTGCTGCTGCTCCAAAATGATTTTCACAACATATGCTGGTGATATTCAATCTGATTCTGATAATAAAATAAGCTAAATGGACCCAGAACACTACTCACACATTCTTTACTTTGTGCACAAGGACAGCAATATGGCCTCTGTCTGCATGCTCTTCTGAAGTTTGAACAAAACAACGTGATTATTATCATCAGTAATGATATTGACCTTTTGGTAAATTTGATATATTTGTATTCCTTATTTGTAAGATAAATCACCATTCACAGAAGTGTTAAAAGTAATGGAAACTGCAAGATGACAATGAATGATGCTTTAAAGTTAGTAAAACAGTTGTCCCTCAGTTGCCTGTGTTTTGGATTGCTGATCTTGTCTTCAGACCATGCAAAGAGAAGCTATACTCTTCAAAGACGTTTCTTGCCTGGGTTGTCTGAACTCAATCTTGGCATATATATTATGTTAACCCTTGCCTCATTAGTTTAGTTTAGTAGTTTATTGTTTTTTTTCAATATATATTCTCTTTTATATATTTTCCAATTTTTTTTCTTTTTCTTTTGATGATTATTTTTGTTTTTTTTCATATATAGTTATATAGACTTGATTGATTAATGTACTTTTTTTTGTTGATGTTTAATAGGATATTATTATCTTATTATTAATGTAATTTCAATTCTATTGTATTCATAACCTATTCATTATTATGTTATGTTTTTTTATATATTTATATGAAACTCAATAAAAAGATTGAAAAAGAAAAAAAAACCTTGCCTCAGTGCAACTAACACACCCCATTCTAAATTCACCAGTGATAGTTGCCACTATTAAAATCATCCTTTTCTAATTATACCAATGCAGAGAATCCTATTTAATTTTAATTTAAATATAGTTAATTTGGACATATTGGGACTAGTACAGTTTGGCCCAATTAAGCAGCTGCCCAATTAGACAAAGTTTCATAGAAATAGTTTAAAAGGTATCAAAAAGACAAAACACAATTTAACTAAGCAACATGTTATGCATTTAAATGAAATATAGAACACATTAGAACACTTCCAATGTTACTAGAATACTACAAAGCTGTGTATTATTTCCTAATAGTTATTCATGGAAGAATTTGTGCAGTGTATGCTACCAAGTTCTTTTGAATGAACAAAATGAACAAAATCAGCACAGACACTTAGTGCAAATAATGTGCCTTCATACAATGCTTTCATCCTACAAATCTTCATTTTCATTGTAACATTGAAGATGACTGTCAATAGCTTCAAATACTTTGTAATTCTTAAGTTGTTGGAGTAGTGAAATCATTACTCCTAGCTCCTGGTTGTTTTTGCCATCTGCAAGCCTGAATGTTTGAAACCACAGTGAGCAGAAGTTTCAACATTTTCCAATGCTTATTTCTCATCAACGGTCAGTGATAAAAATCAGTTTCTTTGAATGCAAACACACACCTGGCACTATTTTAGTACTGTATTATGTCTAATGGCCTCATAAGTCCATATGGCTGATACTAATTAGAAAATGTTCAGCAACAGTCTCTTGTCCTGATTAAGTGGCATAGTGCTCCAAATGAACAAAGAGAATCCTTGCTATATTCTTAATTAGTTTTTGTTCTTTAAGTGTTGTCCCAAATAAAAGGCTGCCCCAATAAACTGCTGAACCAATTAACCAGAATCTTCTGTATTAAATACACACTTGCAATGTGTGTATAGATGCCATCATTTTGAAAAAGAGAGTTAGTTATTATGACAAGTTCTACAGCATAAAATAAACAGGAAAAATAACAGATTTAGTATATTTGAGCTACCAAACATTGTTGGGAATCTATATTTTAAAATATTGAATATGGTATTACAGGTGTGCTATGCCACACAGTCATAAACATAGAAACATAGAAAACCTACAGCACAATACAGACCCTTCAGCCCACAAAGCTGTGCCAAACATGACCTTACCTTAGAACTACCTAGGCTTATCCATAACCTTCTATTTTTCTAAGCTCCATGTACCTATCCAGGAGTCTCTTAAAAGACCCTATCATTTCCACCTCCACCACCACCGCTGGCAGCCCATTTCACGCACTCACCACTCTCTGAGTAAAAAAACTTACCCCTGACATCGCCTCTGTACCTACTTCCAAGCACCTTAAAACTGTGCCCTCTCATGCTAGCCATTTCAGCCCCAGGGAAAAAGCTCCTGCCTATCCACACAATCAATGCCTTTCATCGTCTTCTACACCTCTATCAGGTCACCTCTCATCCCCTGTCACTGCAAGGAGGAAAGGCCAAGTTCACTCAACCTATTCTCATAAGACATGTTTCCTGATCCAGGCAACATCCTTGTAGATCTCCTCTACACCCTTCCTATGGTTTCCACATCCTTCCCGTAGTGAGGCGACCTGAATTGAGCACAGCACTTCAAATGGGGTCTGACCAGGGTCCTATATAGCTGCAACCTTATCTTTTGGCTCTTAAACTCAATCCCACGATTGATGAAGGCCAGTGCACTGTATGTCTTCATAACCACAGAGTCAACCTGCGTAGCAGCTTTGGGTGTCCTATGGACTCTGACCCCAAGATCCCTCTGATCTTCTACACTGCCAAGAATCTTACCATTAATGCTATATTCTGCCATAATATTTGACCTACTAAAATGAACCACCTCACACTTATCTGGGTTGAACTCCATCTGCCACTTCTCAGCCCAGTTTTGCATCCTATCAATGTCCCGTTGTGACCTCTGACAGTCCTCCACACTATCCACAGCACCCCCAACCTTTGTGTCATCAGCATATTTACTAACCCAGCTATCCATTTCCTCACCCAGGTCAGTTCTAAAAATCATGCAGAGTAGGGTCCCTACCAGAGGCACACCACTGGTCACCGGCCTCCATGGAGAATATGAGATGTCTATAACTACTGTTTGCCTTCTGTGGGCAAGCCAGCTCTAGATCCACAAAGCAATGTCCCCTTGGATCCCATACCTCCTTACTTTCTCGATAAGCCTTGCATGCGGTACCTTATCAAATGCCTTACTGAAATCCATATACACTATATCTATGGTTCTACCTTCATTAATGTATCCAGTCACATCCTCAAAGAATTCAATCAGGCTCTTAAGGCATGACCTGCCTTTGACAAAGCCATGCTGACTATTCCTAATCATAAGCAAGACTCACTGGTCTATAATTTCCTGGGCTATCCCTACACCCTTTCTTGAATAAGGGAACAACATCCACAACCCTCCAACCCCCTGGAACCCCTCCGATGCAAAGATCATTGCTGAAGGCTCAGCAACCTCTTCCCTTGCTTTCCACAGTAGCATGGGGTATATCCTGTCCGGTCCCCAAGTGTAAAGTAAGGAGAGCAGGGGACCAAGCACACAGCCTTGTGGTGTGCCTGTACTAATGGAGATGTTGTTGCTAATCTAAACTGACTGGGATCTTCGTGAGGAAATCGAAGACCCAATTGCACAAGTAGGTATTCAGGCCAAGATCTCAGAGCTTATTGATTAGTTTTGAGGTGAAGATGGTATTGAATGCTGAGCTGTACTCAATAAAGGGCATTCTGATGAATGCATCTTTGCTGACAGGATGCTCCGGGGTTGAGTGAAGAGCCAGTGTGGTGGCATCTGCTGTGAACCTGTTGCTCAGTATACAACCCAGAGAGGTTGTATACTGCATAATACCAGGGCAGCCATACAAAGGAAACATTAAATATGCAACTTGCAAAAACAAATGGACAGATCATGCAAACAGCAAAAAAACAAGAAATGCAGAATATCCAACATCAAGCAACAGAGTCATTGAAACAATCTGGAAGTGTTCAGTTCAGTTTAGCACTGTATCATTTGTTGATTGCAGGTCGTAGAGCCAGTCTGCTCCAATCAAAATCGTATAAAATAGCAATTAAAAAAAGGAGCAACCAGAAACACATAACATGAACTGCAGAGTCCAATCCACAAACTGCGTTGGTTAAGTGATCCCCAAGACCCAAGACTCTGGCAGCACCGTGAGGGAGAGAGAGAGCGACACCGGTCAAACACAAGCAGACGGCGCTGGACACCCACTCATCTTCTACTCTTGTCCTCATTGATTTCAATCTTGCTCGACGTCTTAGCAAAAAATGGGGTCAATCGTGGCCTCGTGCCTCCAGGCCACACACTCCACTCAAAACCGCACCAACTTCCTCAGAGTCAGCAAAATGCCAGATCACTCAATTGGCCTGAAAACACACCATCTAAACGTAAACTGTAAGTTCCAATTGCACACAGATTAGTAGCAGAATCATATTTGAAAGAAGTAGTAGTTCTGTGAACTGATTGAAAGATTTCGTCTTTGGTCACGTTGTTCATCGGCACCATCTTCTTCATAACTAAGGACTTCATCACTATGGATGTAAGTGCAAATGGATGACAGTCATTGTGGCAGGCCTTCACGTTCTTAGCCACCTGTACCTCAGGCTGCTAAAGTGCGAGGCTAAAGATCTCAATGAACACTCCAGCAAGTTGTTCAGCACAGGAGTGGAAAGGAAGGAGGAAGATGCCAAAATAAAAAAGGGGAGGGAAGGTGAAGGACTGGATAGGTGATTGGTGAGTGGGAAAGATAATGGACTGCTGAAGAAGGAACCTGATAGGAGCGGAGGGGCATCAGGAGGTGTTGATAGGCAAGCAGAGTGGGGAACAGAAAAGGGAAGGGGGAGGAAGAAAATAATAATTACTGGAAGGAGAAATTGATATTCATTCCTTCAGACTGGTGGCTACCTAGGCTATTATTGCTACTTCAAATATATTGGCAATGTTACAAGCCTACATATGCTCTGATTCACCATGAGTGACTTGAAACTGAAATTTCACCGTGCTTTGCATTTTTTCGCTGAGGCAGAATTGGCTTTAAAGTAATTAAAGAAGAAAAAGCAGTTATTTCCTTCTAGATTCATCTGATCTTGGCAAAGATCCAATCCATTGAAAGTACCCAATGTGCTTAAAATAATCTCTAATTGATTTTCTAATTTAACAGCATTGATTTTGGGCTGTTACTGTACAAAAATTACACATTGAAATTGAAAAAGATATATCTGTCATGCACAGGTACACCTTGTTATCAGAATACTGCATTATGCATTACATAGTTTAGTGTTTTCATCCTTGCAAATGTACCCTATCTGCTGATTTATTAGCAACACTTCTTGTGGGATTTTTATTTAATATGTTTGATACCCTTTTTCTGTACACCGAAATGGAATATTGCAATCTAAAATAATACCTGCTATGACATAGATACTGAAAAGTATTGTTCTTTGTAATGAATGTGCATTGCATTATTTTCTTCTCTTTGTCTCTGGGGCATTGTGGTAGTGTGGCAGTCAGCACAACACTGTTGTAGCTTGGGGCAATGGAGTTTAAAGTTCAGTTCTGGCGTCCTCTGTAATAAGTGCGTTCTTTGCATGTGCGCGTTGGTTTCCTATGGCTGCTCCAGTTTCCTCCCACAGTCCAGAGGCCTACCAGCTCGTAGGTTATTTGGTCATTGTATATTGTCCTGTGATTTAAATCGGTGGGTTGCTGGGCAGAGAGGTGGGCAGTGCGCCAGAAGGGCCTGTTCTGTGCTGTATCTCTAAAATAAATCTCCCTGTTCATTTAGAAGTACTGCTTCTTTATTGTGAGCTGATTTCTTCAGTCGTGCTTTTTCACTGAAGTTCTGAAAATTGTTATGTAAACTGATGAAAATTGTTACACAGATCTAATTAAACCTTTTTCAAGATGATCTTCCTGGTTAAATAAAATCAAACCACCAGATATATTTCTGTCTTTCATAGTGTTATATACAAGTATACAATAACAATAACATTCAATTCCAGATCAAATAAAACCAAAGCAGTAAAACATTCATTACAGGATCTGAATTGCTAAATACCATCAAAATTGGTGAGCGTTGAGTGGAATGGTGAGGGAGGTTTGTGGATGATGGTAAGTAAATGCAGATTTGAGTTATTAGAGTTTAGTATTGTGGTCACAATGTGGCTCCAAGAAACCTACATTTGACTGCAGCAGAGATGTACCTGTGAGCATCTGACTTGATTCATTCAGTTAGGAGCCTTTGAATTAAATTTAACATTGTTTTAAATTTATCATCTAACACTGCTTCCTGGAGATTGTTAGGTGACCAATGAAATGGAGAAAAGATTAAGCTACAATTGTATTGGTTGAAGTATATCTCCCTTCTCTGAATTAAAGCACAATTATTCCTGCTGAACTCTTGATTGTTTCTGATAAACATCAATCAAAGCTCTTCTCTTGAAATAGATCTAACTAAACATACATGATCTTTTAGTTGAAAATATCAGGTTTGGAGGTACATGGTTCTATGCATTTGACAGAACACCATGAGAGAAACGCCATCCTTATCAATGATAAGGGCAGGGGTACAAAATAGAGAAGTCTACAGAGAAGGAAAAAATGTAACTGTTTAGATTGTCACCTCTGGTGTTGACAGCCTGATAGGCTAACTACATCTTGCACGAACAATGATTGTGAGAGATCCCTGGCCCTCATCCATTTCCCATACAAGTCCTTTTCCAGCGTGCTACCTGGCATCTTCATATCTTCGCAAACCACTGAAGTTAAATGCATAATGCGGCAGATTGATAGGTTCTTTGTTGATACTGGATATTACCAAGCTTCACTCATGATGGCAATCACAAGAATGAGTCTGTGTTTATATTCACTTGTCTAACTGAGTGTGTTTGAGAGTATGTACGTGTTTTAATCTGAGCATCTCTATATCAGCTTAAAGAGATATTGCTCATTATTGATTCTGTATAACAGTAGAAATAGTTCATGAATATTTGTGAGACATTCCTGGGAACTATTGGGATCATTCAACTCCAGAAAGAAGATCTAAATAGTTCTTGAAAGACTGGATATCAAAATACTTTGCTCATGAAATCAGTGAGAAGCTCCATCAATGAGGTCCAGAAGTGCTATAATGTGAGTGACATAATCACCAGGTGTGACTTGGACCAATCTAGTAGTATAGTCATATACAGTGATCTGAATAACAACGTACACCAGGACTGCATTCAGGGGGCTGTCAATGGACACTAGACCTGTATTTGATAATGAGCAAACACAGAAAGTGAATGAAAATATGGCATGATTCATATTTCATATTTCAATAATATTTGAATGGTCTTTTGTGTGTGTGTGCGCGCACGCACACACACACACACACACACACACACACAGTGATTGATAAGTTCGTGGCCTAAGGTAGGAGATAAGTTATTAACTTCAAACTTTCTGCATAATTACTCAAAGAGTTGACCTGCATGTGCATGTAACAAAAGCTGTATAACTCATCTCCTTCTACCATAGGCCACAAAATTATCAATCACCCAGCTGTGGACACTTTCTGGAGTTCCAAGATCCGTATGCTCCATGGCCGCTGGACTAAGTGTGTAAATGTAGGAGGGGACTATGTTAAAAAATAAATGTGCTAGGTTTTCTAAAATTGACTCCTTCTAACTTAGGCCATGAACTTATCAATCACCCCTCGTATATATGTGTGTGTATATGTGTGTAAAAGTACATTAATTACATATGTCATCACACTATCATGTGATATGTGTGCACCTTTTTTAGAGTAAAGTCAATCTACATCCATATTTTGGAATCCCCACATCTTTAATTAGTTTAATATATTGAAGTTATAAGACATACATTGGCACTGAGTTATTTTTAAAATGAACCGGAGACAGCTGCCAATGTGTTAGAGCATAGCGAGACTTTCAGACTAAAAAATCTTTGTGAGGAATGGCGAAGCAGAGTAGCACATGTTCCTCAGGAGGGAAGACGTGATCGAGTTGGTAAAAAAAATTATGGAAATGGAAGAATTCACTGGTTTAAAAGGAATGAATACTGGGTGATAGTAAAAAAAGCGGAAATGGCTGCCTACAGTGGGAAAATTGATGAGTTGGATTTTGTTACACAATGGCTCATGTACACTGAGCTATTGGAACAGTATTTTGAAGCAAATGAAATAGCCAATGAAAAGCAAGTGCCAGTTTTGCTATATTGATTGAGTTTACAGGCATACAGTTTGTTTTGAAGTTTAACTACTCCAATCAAACCATCAGAAATGAGCTTTGCTGACGAGGTAACTGTGATGCAAGAACATTTAGAATCCGAGCCATTGTTGATTTCAGGACACTTTAGGTTTCATAAGTGAAATAAAAAGATAAGGGGAATCCATTTCAGCGTACGTGGCTGAATTGAAGGTATTGTCTGAGCATGGTCAGTTTGGTAATGTACTTAATGATACACTGAAAGAGCACTTAGTTTGTGTAATCTTACGAGAAAGCATTCAAAGAGCAGTTGAAATTGTATCAATGGAAGTAACAACCAGAGATGCAACTAAGTTGCAATCGGGAATTTAAGCGGACATGAGCAAAATTGCAACCTCTAAACTGAAACCAGCCTGGTCTCCCTATATAGGATACGTGCAACAAGCATGTTCCAGACAAACGTAAATGGACAGTACAGGGAAGAGATGAAGATAAAAAGTCAAGTTACAGTTTCACAAAGAGCACTAATCTGCATGCTATTGATGAGATATCTGATAATGATGAGAGTGATACAGGATTGTGTAGCCTTGAGAGTTACAGTGTGAAAATTAAAATAGACAATCAACATGGCTTATGCCAGATGTGAACAGCAACTTAAATAAAATGGAATTGGACACTGGTTCAGCTGTTTCAGTCATTCCACAAAATGATTTTGAATGGTGTTTCAAAGATACTAAACTAAACACAAACTAAGTGCTCTTTCAGTGTATCATTAAGTCCATTACCAAACTGACCATGCTCAGACAATACCTTCAATTCAGCCACGTACGCTGAAATGGATTCCCCTTATCTTTTACTGTAATTAAGAAGCCTGCAGATATCCAACTAAGAACTTATACTGGAGGAAAGAAGGCTCCTCTGGGAATGACATCCGTAATACTGAAATACAACAACTAATAAGCCACATTGAGTTTGTATGTGGTTTAAAAACACAAGGACTTGCACTGTGGGGACGTGATTGGCTGAGACAACTACAACTTAATTGGAGATCCATCCACAATTTATAGCCACATCTCCTGCAATAAAGTTTACTGAATGTAAATTAAGAAAAGTACTGGATGAAGCCGCAATTCTCTCCATGCTGAACACGTTGAATCATTGCCCAAAAGAGAATAAATGGGTGTTGGTGTCAATCTCTGTGCCTCTGGTTGGAAAGCATCATGGACCAAGGAAGGACCATGCTGCTCAGAGTATTCATGAAAGTGATGGAAACATTGTTCTGACTACAACTGTGTTTGCAGGCAACGTAGCTGAGAAGCTTCTGATAAGTTGATCAGGCAGATACTTATAAAATATGGCTTTGTTTTAAGCAGCAAGAGAGTTCGAGGAGCTTCAGGAAAGTTGAAAGCATTCAGTTTTTGTGAGAATAAAGAATCAGAATATACTCTGCGTGCATTAAGTTATTACAGGAACTTTAAGTAAGAGACAAACAGCTACTTGTAAAAGTAGATGCAAAACCAGACCCCAGCTGGATGAATGGAATGCCATAAAGAAGGAATCAATGGAGATACGAAAACAGAGGATTCATCAAATGAGGGTGTGAAAGAGAGAAGGGAGGTGAGAAAAAAGAGAAGGATTGCAGTTGATCCAGAGAGAGAGAAAGAGAAGAAAGGTGTCCAGAGCTGCCAGAGCCACTTCCTGCAGTCTCTGAGTCAACTCCTTCAGTCACCACAGAGGAGGCCTCAGAACCTGCGATTGTTTCACAGTCACAAGCCCCACCTGCCAAGCAGAGTGATCTCCCTTATCCGGAAGGACGTTATCCCACAAGAGTAAGAAATCCTCCACAGGGATGAAATCTTTCAGCCTGAATGGGACAATTTATAATGTACTATGCTGTGGATGTCTATATATAGTTGTATTATATGATATATTGTGTTTATACTGTAATTAAGATGCATTCTATATTGAGTTGGAGTTTATAGCAAAGGAGAGAGGAGTGTTGCGTATTTAACATTTCAATAATATTTTGATAATATTTTATATACATGGTTTGATTAATCATTCTTCATTTAAATGACTAATTATGGGTTATTTGTAAAAATACATGACTTGCATACTTCATCATGCGACCACGTGATATATGCACTTCTCACTTAAAGCAAATACAGACTACACCCATATTTTGGACTCCCCGTGTTTTCCTTTAATTAGTTTAATATTTTGAAGTTACAAAATACAACATGGCACTTACAGACCTGGGATCCTATTAAGTATGTTCTGAGCTTCACAGTGTAAATGATAAGAAAGGAAATTCTCTATTCCATCCTTGCTTTACCATCTTTGAGTTATTCATCTATACATATGATTGTGGTGTCTGTCATGTATCAGTATTCATCTTGAAGCAAGGGAAAGCTGATGCTTGTTCGGTGGGAAGCAGATGTTGAGGGTTGATGTGCAATAATGGACAAGGTATACAAGTTGTGTTTATCACTATCTTCATACTGCATTTTAAAATAAGAAAACTGAACTACATAACAATTTTGCCAGATACCAGCTAGGTAAAGTATGCTTTTTCTCAAATTGTATTCCCTACCATTTCCTCAGTGCATCATTCCTAGCTACAGCAGTGGTGGTGACAGGTTATCCATACCCTTGTTATGTCAAGATTGTTTTGTGTTTTAATTTGAATGCTTTATGGATCAAAGTCTTTTTAACTTGTAGGTTTACGGGAAAGACGTAGGCACTTGATTTTCAATGGAACACAATGACTTGGCCAATAATATAATGAAGTTATAATTCATATGACTGAAAAGACAGTTGCTTGGCTGTGGCATAATTTTTCAAAAAATATAGCTTTGCTTTGACATGAATAAGCTATTCCAGCATTGCAACAATTCAGAAAAGAGTTTTAAGTAGAATAAAAACTAATTATCCTAGTTATTAATAAAAATTAGGCAAATGTGGCAGTATATGGTAGATGGAGTTGAATGTGATGCAGTAACTAACCAACTTGCCTATGTAGTGTGTAACCCTTACCCAACAGGCTGGTATATGTCTAGGGGAAAAAGGAGATCCAGCCACTCTCCAACCCACCTCCCGTACACGCAGGTGCTGTGAGAATCGAGTTAATGCCTCGCGCCCGCCAACAGTATCAAACCCACAACAAATACCGTTATGAAATACACTTTAAAGAGTTTACTAAAATTAAAAAAAATAGTAGGCAATACAATATATATATATATATATATATATATACGTACAAGGAAAAAAACAAAAGGCGCCAACTTATCAAAGTTCAGTCTGTTTAGTGCACTCGTTGGAGCTCAATCAACGAACCAATCGACCCATCCGGCCGTCGCACCTGGGACCACCCCGGTGGTCTTACGAGCAGTCCAGCACACGTCCACCTTCCTCAGCGTCTTCCTCGGCCTCTCCAAAAAACCCGCGAAAACCCCTCCCCCAAGTTCCCAGCATCACAAGACACAATGACATTCCCCATTGATTAACAAATGAATGCAATTACCATATCAGCCATTCTAAAGTGAAACAACGGCGAGAGAAACACTTATCCGACAAAGAAACATTCCTACCTGTAACAAACCAAAGAGGCCATTTTGAGTAACATACCCAGGACATTGTACATTCTCTCCCCACCAGCAAATGTCATCCCCTCATGGCATTACTAGAGGTCCCCAAAGCTTCTTGCAACATACAAAACCCAACCCAGGTGCAGAAAGCAGTGACATAACTACCCAGAGCAGTAGAAATCACACTCGGTTCTCCCGGTACCACATAAGTCAACCGCTCCGGGGGGCGCCTAATCCTCTGAGATCTCCATACCCCTTCTGCCCCACTGGGCTCCCTCGTCACCTGCGAACCCACTGTCTCGGACACCCCAGGTCTACCTGACAGACCCGCACGCCCTTCCTCACAGGGGTCCTCCCTCACCTGAGATCTCTCTGGCTCACGCTCGGGTTCCACCCTCTCTCCCACCAATGTAGGCTGCCTCTCCATCTGACCCTCAAGACCTTCCCTCCTCTCACCCAATTCAGTATGGGAAGGGCCAGGAGCCTCCTCTCCTGGTACTGGAGCACCAGCGAATGGGAACAGGACCCACTCATCTGAGTCGTCCTCCTCTGAATCGGTAGCCATTCCCGGGTGAGGGACCCGTCCCCGCTCTTCAGCAGCGGGCTCTTCCCGTTCTCCGCGCCCTCGCAGAGTCCTTGTACTGGGCGTAACCTCCCACTCGGGCTCCTTATCCACCTGCACCGCTTGACCCAGTGGCAGCAGGTGATTCCTATGGAGTACCTTGATAGGCCCTTTTCCATCCTCAGGTTTCACCCGGTAAACGGGCAGGTTCGGCATCTGGCTCTCTATTACATAGGGGCTGGCCGCCCATCGATCTGCCAACTTGTGCTTACCAGGGAGTCCCAAATTCCGTAAAAGGACCCGGTCGCCCGGTAATAATTGTACAAACTTCACCTTTCGATCATACCGCATCTTATTCTTCTGATTTTGTTTGGTAGCCGCCGCCTCGGCCAACTCGTACGCCCGCTGTAACTCCCTCTTCATGTCGGACACGTACTTTAAATGGGACTTCCCGGGAAATTCACCCACTCCACCTCCAAAACACACGTCAATGGGCAACCTCGCTTCCCGCACGAACATCAGATAATAGGGCGAATACCCTGTAGCATCATTGCGAGTACAATTGTAACAGTGAACCAGTTGTCCAATATGACGACTCCACCTGCTTTTCTGCCCAATCTCCAGCGTCCCGAGCATATCCAACAGGGTCCTGTTGAATCTCTCTGGCTGAGGATCTCCCTGTGGGTGGTAAGGGGTAGTCCTGGATTTCTCAACCCCAAGCATAGTCAGTAATTCCTGGATAAGGCGGCTCTCAAAGTCCCGCCCCTGATCACTATGGATTCGCCTGGGAAGGCCGTAATGCACAAAGTACTTCTCCCATAACACTTTCGCCACTGTCGTCGCCTTCTGATCCTTGGTGGGAAATGCCTGAGCATAGCGAGTGTAATGATCGGTGATGACTAATACATTCGCGGTGTTGCTGGTGTCAGGCTCAATCGACAGGAAATCCATACATACCAGGTCCAGAGGTCCCGCACTCTGCAAGTGCGACAGTGGAGCCGTCAACGCTGGCAGGGTCTTCCTCTGGATGCAACGACGGCATCCCCTACAGCATTCTTCGATGTCCCCCCTCATCCGGGGCCAGTAGAACCGGTCTTTGAGCAATCCATATGTCTTTTCCACCCCCAAGTGTCCAGAATCATCATGTAAGGCCTGGAGTACAGCCTGGCGATACTCCTCCGGCAGGACCAGTTGCCAACAGCGGGGTTGGTCCGGATGCGTCGTTACCCGGTACAAGATTTTGTTCTTTAACTTCAACCGAGACCACTCCTTCAACAACAGAGGCACGCATGGGTGTTTCGCCTTCTCAGCCAACGCCCCATCCCCCTTCTCGACCGCTCTCCACACTGTGCCAATGCCCGGGTCATTTTGCTGAGCAGTTGCCACTTCCCCCGGACTCAGTTCCGGCAACTGTTTAGTCCCCAGAGCAGTCAGGTCACAGTAAACTAGGGGTATGGCATCGTCAAAAACCCCCAAATGGTCCACGGCCCGTTCCAGCCTCCCTCTTCCCTCAGTCTTCACGGTGATAACAAACTGACACATCGCCTTCACTCCAGGGGCAGGGACACTCTCCCACTCCTCGTCCCTCTCCTCCTCCCCCGGCTCCCGACAAGACAATGCATCCGCATCGACATTCTTGCTTCCGGGGCGGTACCTCAGGCTGAAATCATATACCGACAAGGCCGCCAGCCACCGATGTCCTGTGGCATCCAGCTTCGCCGAAGTCAAAATATAAGTGAGAGGATTGTTATCCGTTCTCACCTCAAACTTGGCTCTGTACAGGTAATCGCCCAGCTTGTCCACCACCGCCCACTTCAGCGCCAGGAACTCCAACTTGTGAGTGGGATAGTTTCTCTCCGATGGCGACAAGCTTCGGCTGACAAAGGCTACCGGCCTCAATGCTTTGCCATGCTCCTGGTACAGAACAGCCCCGAGACCCTCTCGGCTGGCATCCGTGTGCAGCACATATGGCTTCTGGGGATCGGCAAAAGCCAACACCGGGGCCTGGGTCAGTGCCCTTTTCAAAGATCGGAACGCCTCTTCACATTGATCATCCCATCTCAAGCCAAAAGGTTCCGCCGGGTTCCAGTATCCTCCAGCGTCCTGCCTCTGGTTCCCCGTCCTCTTCTTCCCCACCGGGGGATAGCCACACAACAGCTGAGTCAACGGGTGACACACTTTGGCTTATCCTTTCACAAATCGCCGGTAATACCCACAGAACCCCAAAAATGAGCACAGAGCACCCACTTTCTGGGGTCTCGGCCAGGTGGTCACGGCCTCTATCTTGGTTGGATCAGTAGCCACTCCCTCTCGCAAAATGATATGGCCAATGTAGTTAACCGACGACTTGCAGAACTGGCATTTGTCCAGGGAAAGCTTCAACCCTTCTTCATTAAGCCGGCCCAACACCTTCAACAGCCTCTCCTCATGTTCCTCCAAAGTCGATCCAAACACTATCAAATCGTCCAGGTACACCAGCACCTCCAACAGATTCATATCCCCCACAGTTCTCTCCATGAGCCTCTGGAAGGTGGCTGGGGCACCCGATATGCCTTGGGGCATTCGTTCGAACTGAAAGAACCCCAGCGGGCAGGTAAAAGCGGTCTTCTCTTTATCGGCCGCACTCATCGGGATCTGGTAATACCCACTTCTTAAATCCAGCACACTGAACCACTTCGCACCGCTCAGGCAGGCCAACGCATCCTCGACTCTTGGGACAGTATATTGATCAGGGACAGTTCGCCGATTCAATGTCCTGTAGTCAACACACATGCGCACTCACCCATTCTTCTTCCGTGCCACCACTATTGGGGACGCATAGGGACTTTGAGACTCAGCTATGATTCCTGCCTCCTTCAACTTGCACAAGTGCTGTCACACACCCTCAACATCTGCCAGAGCCAGCCGCCGGGATCTCTCTCGGAACGGGGTGTCCTCCGTCACCCGGATGGTGTGGCGAGTGCTTTTGGCGCAGCCAACATCAAACTCGCCCCGAGAAAAAACAGTTTCCATCTTCAGCATCTTCTCCACTAGCCAATGTTTCCACTCCGGCGACGCAGGGGAATCCCCGAAGTTAAAGGCTTCAGCGGTCAGCTCCCTTCGATGCTCCGATCCCTCCCCGTTAGGGGTCCTCACTGGTGCGCTAGACATTACCGTCACCGGGAACAGATGTGCCAGTGGCATTCCCCTCTTAAAGGTGATTTCTCTTGCCGTGGTGTTCCTGACACTTATAGCTATACGCCTCGCATGTACCACCCCTGGTCTCTGCACTTTGGGCCTCACCAGCGCCCCCGCCGGAAATCGGGTCTCCCCTTCAAGATCGTCTGGGATGTCTACTAACAGGGCTTCTCCCGTCGGCACTCCTGGGAATCTGGGGGTCCCCATCACTAGTGCTACCTCCCCTGGTCGGATCACCTTGGGCCTCGCCTGCATACACCACACCGTCCCTCGTTTACACTCCGGGTCCAGCCCTTGGGAGGCAACCCCTTCTGCGAACACTGCTCGAAACACTGGATGCACCGAGAGGGTCTCCAGAAAGTCTTCCCCCCCCTTTCTCCTTACAAGCTCCCAGGAGCCGTCGCACAACTGGGGAGTTAGTCCCCACCAGGAGGGCAGCACCACCGGTTTCCACCGGGTCAGGACACACCAACACCAACGTCTCAATAGCTTCCGACACTCCCACATCGCCCTCCGAGAACTCCAATCTCACCAATAGGTACCCATCGTACGGGTAGTCACCCTCGCTCACACCCCAAATCTGCAGGGCGGCAAATGGTGTTACGGGCAAATGCTTTAGATATTGATTGTAGAAAGACCGGTACAATAAGGTCACCTGCGATCCCGTATCAAGAACAGCTTTTGCGTAAATTCCCTCTATCCGTAGACCCACACTGGCACGGGGTCCTACCAGCCCATCCGGAGGCGTGGGCACCCGGTGGTCTTCCGGCTGATATCTGGGAACGTGTTCCTCCAGAGGCTCCAGTCCGTTCCCTCACTGAGCCTCTCCTAAGTTTCCCGACATCTCTCCCTTTTTAGTCATAGGGGGGCTTGTCCTCCGCGGGACTCCTTGTCTCTCACAATCCCACCTAAAGTGACCCTCCTCTCCACAGCTATAGCACACCCTCAGCCGCCCACAGTCCCGCCTGAAATGCCCCTCTTTCCCACAGTTAAAGCACACACTGCCGGTCACCCCTCCTCTCCCAGGATGGCTCCTGCTCCCAATCCACTGCACTGATCGCCCCTGAGAGTAGGTACCTCCCCTGTCCCTCCCCTCCAAAGGGGGTTCCCTACTCCCCGGGGGATTGTCATTCCTCCACTCAGCCACCACTTCCTGTATCGCTGAGGATCGCTCCCGTAGGCCCGTGCCCCTTTTCCACCCCAACGCTCTCTCTTCCTCTCGCACCTCTCTAATCAGTTGCCCGAAGGATGGAGGGGGACCTTTCCTATAAGCCTGCCGGATAGTCCACGCCACCTTGTCCTCCTCCAGAGAGCCACTGAATAGCTGACTCATCCTCACGCTAGCCACGTCAGTCGCCTTCACTACCCCCCGGCGCCGCAGCCCCGAGAGCATCCCCTCCATCCTAAATATGTACTCGGAGGGCTTTTCCCCTCTCCATTGTTCCAGGCGTTGAAACTCTGCTAAAAGCAGCCAGGGTTCCCCTGACAACCCAAACGCTCCCTCCAAAACTTCTAGGCATTCCTCCACTGAGGCCCCAGGCTTCTCAGCTTTCAACTCCCGGACGGTTTTGGCTGCTAAACCCCTCAAACTTCCCACCAATCGCTGCCTCTTCTCCTCCTCTGAGCCTGGCCACTCCTCTAACATCAAAGACGTATGCTCGATCCAGGTCTCATAGTCCACCTCCCCATCCGGAGTAGGCTTGGCTCCGGAGAACATCTCCAGCTTCAGCCGTGGCCTCTCGGCCACCCCCACCAGGGAGTAAAGCGCGGCTGCCAGCTCCGAGGCTTCCACCCTACCTGGGGAGCGGGGCTTAGTCACAACTCCCTCCTCCCACCTCCCTTTACTAGTGCTGGGCACCTCTCTGGGGTCCACCTCTAGCTCTAGCTCTTCCCCCGATGTTTCCTCAGCCTCATCCTGGTAGGAGTGGAGCCCCCACGGCCCCTTCTCCCCTGGTACACTGACCGTCGCCTGCAGTTCCACCGTCCTGACTTCAGCACTCGTACGAACCAACACCCAGCTAGACTCCACCTCTTTACCACACCGTCTAGCTACCAATTCTACCTGCCCAATACCCTTCACCGAACTTAAACCCCGCACTATCACGTCTCCCGAAACTCGAACATCCACTCCGCTCACTACGCATGCGTACTGTACTGGTACACCTTCAAACTGGCACCAACAAAAAATCTTATCTCTGTCCATCTCCGCTCTGCTGCCTGCGCGACTCCACAGCCCCTGACAATCCAATCCGGGACGAGCACCCCACAAATGTAACCCTTACCCACAGGCTGGTATATGTCTAGGGGAAAAGGAGATCCAGCCACTCTCCAACCCACCTCCTGTACACGCAGGTGCTGTGAGAATCGAGTTAATGCCTCGCGCCCACCAACAGTATCAAACCCACAACAAATACCGTTATGAAATACACTTTAAAGAGTTTACTAAAATTAAAAAAATAGTAGGCAATACAATATATATATATACAAGGAAAAAAACAAAAGGCGCCAACTTATCAAAGTTCAGTCTGTTTAGTGCACTCGTTGGAGCTCAATCAAAGAACCAATCGACCCATCCGGCCGTCGCACCTGGGACCACCCCGGTGGTCTTACGAGCAGTCCAGCACACATCCACCTTCCTCGGCCTCTCCAAAAAACCCGCGAAAACCCCTCCCCCAAGTTCCCAGCATCACAAGACACAATGACATTCCCCATTGATTAACAAATGAATACAATTACCATATCAGCCATTCTAAAGTGAAACAATGGCGAGAGAAACACTTATCCGACAAAGAAACATTCCTACTTGTAACAAACCAAAGAGGCCATTTTGAGTAACATACCCAGGACATTGTACAAGTGGAAGCAATTTTCGATTCTCACTTGTTTTATCATTGAAAAATGGGTGCAAGCATTAGAAAATTGAGGTGAGAGTACGTGAAATGCCACTGGAATGCTTGTTTCAAGCAAAACTGTAAATGATGCATAGCGAGCCTTTCTAAATTGGGTGGGAGGATACCTGCATAGTGGAGTCAAGATACTACAATGGTTGTGAGACCCAATTTTCAGATATAAATAGGAAGAGCAAAAACTATGTACTTTGAAATACCACATCAGTCATGATATGATGGGGAATCACTTAGCACATCGCAGAGCAATTTATCTTCTTAATATGAGAGTGGTTTTCCTCTGATGCACCAATCACAGAGCTCAGCTAAGCAGAAAATGTAGTTGTAAACTCTCATACAGTGGTAGATATTATTCAAGCTAGTAATTTCAGCAGGCAGCTCTACAGACATCCTCATTAGATAGAGTTAAGGGAGAGATCAAGAGGCCAGATTTTCTCTGTCCACATGTCTACATCTCTGCCTGACTTAGCCAATATGAACAACTAGGCAGTTGGAGGGGAGAGGTTTTGCTTTAAGTCATTGTGAGAGTTGTGAGCACAGGCAGAATGAGGTATTAATATTTATGACTTTTAAGAGAAAAAAGTTAGATCAATTATTTCCATAAATTCTCATTTTTAAGTGTTTAACCCATGTCGGTGTAGCGAGATAATTTATTATCCTGTACTATTATCTTGTATTTGAATCCTTTTAGAAAACTTTGTATTGACTCACTGAATCAAAATATCAAAAGGGAACTCGCTTGTTCTCTTAGGACTATCTTAACTCGTTGCACAAACAGAGCTACACAATTTTCACCACTTGCACCACTTAGGCAATATAAAACAACAGCCCTATCATAACAGCAGTGTTGAATGTATGAAAACATCTCATTATTCAACATTAAAACTAGATGGAATTCTATGTATGAATTGGTTTCTACTTTGCAGCTCTCATTCAAGAAAGAACATTGCACTGTACTGTTGCCCCAAAATAACACATTTCATGTCATATAAAACAGGAACAATAAATCTGATTCTGATTGATAACTGCAGTTTCTTAAAATCTACCCTTGTTATCATGATTGTCAGCTTAACTTGGATGAAAATAATTATAAATTACTGCAGATAATATATAATCAAAAAGCTTTAATATTAACAACAAAATTGTCCAATTAGCACTTCCCTTTTTCCAAGCTATATGTGTGTGTCAGTTTGCTTATTTGTTTTTTTTTATGATTGGCTGGCACTGTATTATAACCAGAGGATGGTAGTATCTCATTTTGAGGTGCATCCTGCTTCAGTACGCTAGTTTCAGTCAAATATAAGGACACTTCTGGTTCTGAGAAGTATTCTTTTGGTTTAGCTTCTTCTTGGAATTAAACATGACTTATTCTACTTTAGTTTTTTGAATTCCAAAGTGACCAATAAGATTAATATTTGAACAAACAACTTTTTCCCAGCCAGGTAGGTGGTAACTGATGGATTGGTAAATGGACTATTGAGATGTTGTGTTCCTCCTACCACTTCTGTGTGATTGCTGTATTGACTTAAGGTTCTCACTGCCATTTTGAGTACTCCTTCCCTTTGAATGGCCATGAGCCTGAAGTCAATGGAGTCAGTGGGAATGTTCCTTGAGCACATCCTTGCATTTCCTACTAATCTCTACGTGTGACAGAGGTCATAATAGAGCATCTGATGTTGGTTGGGCTTGTGAATGAAATGGACTGCCCAGTAGAGCTAACTGAATGCTTTCAGGACTTCGGTGCTCACTTGCTTGTTTGGAAGAGGATATTGTTGAATGTTCACTTACACTTACCATGAATTTGGAGGATTTTGCACATATAGCATTAGGGGTAACTTTCAAGTAACCAAACTTCCTGATGTAGATGGCCAAAGAATCAGAAGCGTATGGGCAGGCTGTGACTACATGTCCTGTAATTGTATATGCTATAAGATATGCAGATTGTGGCCACGTTTAATTTCTTTTCAACTTTGTCTAAAATGCCTCTTTCCATTAAGACCATAAGGTATGAAGCTATGTACAACTGCTCGACTTCCTGTCTTCTGAGATGGAGAGCTATCTAATAAGAGTTGTTTTTATCCATGTAGAATATTTATCCATTACTATTCTTTTTATTAAGAATCATTATTTTACCATAAAATAAACTATAAAATAAGCATGTATTCTCCATCAAGGTTTATTCACCCAAATCAAGGATTGAGAGTTGCTGCTGGTGGATTCTTATGATAATTCTTTCGCAATGCCCTGTTTATACAAAATCACAAAATAAAGCTCCTGGCAATTCTTTTAGAATATCTTCTGCTGTCCCTCATGGTGGAAGAAGAACTCTAGATCTTCAAAGAACCACTTTATTCTGGATGCTTAGATTGCACCATCTTTAATAATATGGTTAAATATCATTTTCACACATCTATGCCTAATGTCTGTGTATTACAGCAGTGATATAGTTGTGGAAAAGCATCAACTGTCCATCAGCTCAGTGCATCTACCTTTTGATCATATCAGTCACACTTCAATTCTGAACTATAATAATTTGCAGATTATGTTAAAGTCTAGCTCTAAGCTATCAGATGTATCCTTTTTGAATTTACGAAAAAAGATACCCAGCAGAGATGTCTGACCTGTGAAAGTTCAGGGACCATTTCATTTTATAGCTAAGCGTTTTTTCCCTGGCTATATGTAACATTGGTGGTTCAGGGAGCGAGAGCTGGATGCAATTGGCAACTCATCTTCATTCTCTGTGGAGTGTGACAAAACTATATCAATGTCCTACGGTGTTGCATCACAGAAGAACAGCAGTGGGCCCACTAAATCACAGTGAACAAGAACAAGAATCGGCAGAAACTGATTCAATATCCAGAACAAAAGTTATTTTTTTCCTTGTCCAGTTCCAGTTTGTGATTCAGCAACTTGTTAGAAGTCCTGTCATAAAATTGACAAGAAAGCTGCATAATAGCTAGGTTCTGAGTTAACTTCAACTCTGTCAGATTGGTCCAACGAAGTTCATTAAGCATTACTTGGACCTTGTCCTTACCTGGATTGTCCCAGGGCTTAAATTTAATTGATAAACAATACACTCTGCTTCTGAGGCAGAAAAGGTGCTTGTCTTTCCTTAATCATACTTCACAGAATTTTTGGCGCATACATGCTAAATTTTCCATGTGCTCCTGATCCGTTTTTCCAGATATAAGTGTATCATTACTGTAGGTTACAACGCATGGTTGGCCTTGGAGCAAGCTGTCCTTTGTCCTCTGGAAAATGCTAGCAGCTGTGCTATGTCAAGGATAATTCTGATGTATTGGTGACATCAGAGTATATGTTGGTGAATAAACCTTTGTCTGGCTTGATCAATTGTTGAGCAAGAAATATGTGGCCTCTTGCTGGATTATATTTCCTGCAATAATTTTAGTGAAATTGCTGCATTAATGTTAATTTGAATAGTTGCTCTATTTCCTACGAAGTATATTAAAGTATAGAAAGGCTTATTTAAATTCCAATAGTGTGAACAGCTTATTTATTCCCGCCTAACTTATTTGTCTGTACAATACTGAACTATTCATCTTTTGAACTAGCATTGTGCTTTTGGCTATTTGAATTTGCCGTGGTCTAGCTTACTTTTCAAGCAAACTATTGACAGTTGTTTCTTTATATCACATTTATGGCAAACAGATTTGTTGTGTATGTACTCAATAACTCAGTGTGTGTGCTGTCAATTCCACGTCCAGTTGTGCCTCACTTGTCCCAAAGATGTTGTGGAGCTGCACATTATCGGGTTTGCATTCTAAGCCTTCTCTGGATGGTGAAACGAATCTCATTAGCTGTCTCCTTCACCTGGATGCAGTCTAATGTTATCCTTGAAATTTAATATTTTCCTTTGAGGATCCCCATTTGGACATGCACAGTGAGGATTCCACAACATTCACAAATGTGATTTGAATTGAATCGATTTTATTTCTTACATCTTTCACGTACATGAGAAGTAAAAATCTTTGTTATATCTCTGTCTAAATGTGCAATGTGCAGTCATAGTAATTTATAATAAATAGAACATTCAATATAACATAGAATACACTCAAATCAGCGTGAGTTCATCAGTCTGATGGCCTGGTGGAAGAAGCTGTCCCGGAGCCCGTTGTTCCTGGCTTTTATGCTGCAATATTGTTTCCCAGATGGTAGTAGCTAGAATAGATTGTGGTTGAGGTGACTCGGGTCCTGAATGATCCTTCGGGCCATTTTTACACACCTGTCTTTGTAAATGTCTTCAATCATGGGAAGTTTTCATTTACAGATGTGTTGGGCTATCTACACCACTCTCTGCAGAGTCCTGTCATTGAGGAAGTACAGATACCAGGCAGTGATGCAGCCAGTCAGGATGCTCTAAATTGTGCCCCCTGTAGAAAGTTCTTAGGGTTTGGGAGCCCATACCAAACTTACTCAACCGTCTGAGGTGAAAGGGGCACTGTTGTGCCTTTTTCACCACACACCTGGTGTGTACAGACTACATGATGCTGTGGATGCTGATCCACTGATGTCAATAGGGGTTAGCCCGTCTCCATTCCTCCTGTAATCCACAACCAGCTCCTTTGTTTTTGCAGCATTGAGGGAGAGGTTGTTTTCTTGACACCACTCTGTCAGAGAGATGACTTCTTCTCTGTAGGCCACCTCGTTATTGTTTGAAATTAGGCCAATCAATGTAGAGTCGTCAGCAAATTTAATTAGCAGATTAGAGCTGTGGGTGGCGACACAGTGGTGGCTATACAGGGAGTAAAGGAGTGGACAGTACACAGCCCTGAGGGGCTCCTGTGTTGAGAGTCAGAGGAGTGCAGGTGAGGGAGCCCACTCTTACAAGCTGCTAGCAACCTGACAGGAAGTCCAGGATCCAGCTGCACAAAGCAGGATCAAGTCCAAGGTTTCTGAGCTTCTTGTTGAGCCTGGATGGAATTATGGAGATGAATGCTGAACTGTAGGCCGAGAACAGCAGTCTCACATAAGCACCCTTCTTCTCAAGATGTGTAAGGACGGTATGTAGCGCAGTGGCTATTGTGTCGTCTGTCAATAGGTTGTGTCAGTAGGTGAATTGTAAGGGATCCAGTTTGGATGGTAGCATGCTACAGATGTAGTTCTTGACCAACATCTCAGAGCATTTGCTTATTATTGAGGTGAGTGCGAAAGGACGCCAGTCGTTCAGGCATGTTACCTTGTTATTTTTGGTACAGGGACAATGGTGGATAATTTGAAGCAGGAGGGCACTCTACACTGGGGGAGAGAGAGATTAAAAATGTGTGTAAGCACACCAGCCAGTTGTGCTGTGCACATCCTGAGTACTTGCCCTGGGATGTCCTCTGGTCCCGTAGCCTTGCAAACGTCCACTCATTGGAAACAGCTGCGTACCTCAGCCTCAGAGATGACCAGGTTTCAGGTTGTGGCTGTGGCTTTCCTCGGAGGCTCAGAATTAGCAACATCCAACCAAGTGTAAAAGCGATTGAGCTCATTTGGGAGAGCGGCCCCGATGCTGGCACCACTATGTTTGGCTTTGAAGTCTGAAATGGTATACAGCCCTCGCCACAAGTCACGTGTGCTATTTGTGCTAATTGCTGTTTTACCGGGGAAGACCATGAGTCCCTTCAAATGTCCTGTCTCCATGTTTTACTGCAGTTGAAAACTATCAATTTGAAGATCATAATAGCAAAGCAGAGTGCAGAAGAAGTGATAACTTCTTCTGTGATATATTTTGCAACAAAAAATGTTCCCATTCTTTCCACATACTCAGTTGAGGATTTATTATTGTAATGCAAGCAGCTCAATTATGTCATGGTCTAACTGATGCAAGCATAAAAAAAATCTAAATCAATGATATCCAACTCCATTTCAGCGAACATTGCTACACCAATTGTTTCAGAGAAATAATCCCAAGAATCACTGAAGTGCATGTAACGCAATATTCAGTTGAGTCTTTACTCATCCTTGTTGACTTCTATCAAAACAGTACCATTCACATAACATATTGAACCCAACACACACAATTCCACAGAGTAGAGGCCTAGGTAGGAAGCCTTTTTTTTTTCATTTTATACCACTCATTTACAAACGGATGTTATTAATGACTGGTAAATTAAATTGAATTATTATTGTCACACATACCAGGGAACAATGCCACCTCCAACGGGATCCCACTACCAAACACATTTTTCTCTCCCCCCCCCCCCCCTGCTTTTTGCAGGGATCGCTCCCTACGTGACTCCCTTGTCCACTTGTCCCCCCCCCCCATCCCTTCCCACCGATCTCCCTCCTGGCACTTATCCTTGTAAACGGAACAAGTGCTACACCTGCCCTTACACTTCCTCCCTCACCACCATTCAGGGCCCCAGACAGTCCTTCCAGGTGAGGCGACACTTCACCTGTGAGTCGGCTGGTGTGGTATACTGCATCCAGTGCTCCCGGTGTGGCCTTTTATATATTGGTGAGACCCGATGCAGACTGGGAGACCGTTTCGCTGAACACCTACGCTGCGTCTGCCCTGCCAGAAAAAGCAGGATCTCCCAGTGGCCACACATTTTAATTCCACGTCCCATTCCCATTCTGATATGTCTATCTATGGCCTCTATTGTCAAAATGAATCCAAACTCAGGTTGGAGGAACAACACCTTATATACCAGCTGGGTAGCCTCCAACCTGATGGCATGAACATTGACTTGTCTAACTTCTGTTAATGCCCCTCCTCCCCTTCTTACTCCATCCCTGACATATTTAGTTGTTTGCCTGCTCTTCATCTCCCTCTGGTGCTCCCCCCCCCCCCCACTTCTTTCTCCTGAGGCCTCCCGTCCCATGATCCTTTCCCTTCTCCAGCTCTGTATCACTTTCGCCAATCACCTTTCCAACTCTTAGCTTCATCCCACCCCCTCCGGTCTTCTCCTATCATTTCACATTTCCCCTCCCCCCATTACTTTCAAATCTCTTACTATCTTTACTTTCGGTTAGTCCTGACGAAGGGTCTCGGCCCGAAATGCCGACAGCGCTTCTCCCTGTAGATGCTGCCTGGCCTGCTGTGTTCCACCAGCATTTTGAGTGTGTTGTTGTTTGAATTTCCAGCATCTGCAGATTTCCTCGTGTTTGTACAATGAAAAAATGTTGTTTTCCATGCCATTCACACAGCTTGTTTCATTACAACAGTGCATTCAGGAAGGACAAGAGAAAATGGCAGGATTCAGAATAAAGTATTATAGTTACAGAGAAGGTGCAAGGCCTTAACAAGGTAGATGATGAGGTCAAGAATCCATCTTATTGTACAAGGAAACTTTTCAATAGACTTATAAACAGACTTGAACCTGGTTTTAGGCATTTGTATGTTCTGTGAATGGAAAAGGAGAGAAAATAGAATGGAGGATATATGGGTTATTTGATTACACTGACTGCTTTACTGAGGCAGCAAGAAGTATTGACAGAATCCATGGATGGAAGGCAATACAAGTGAATCTGCAGATGCTGGAAATAAGTAAAAACACAAAATGCTGGCAGAACTCAGCAGGCCAGGCAGCATCTATGAGAGGACGTAGTGACCATGTTTCGGGCCGAAACTCTTCATCATGAGTGCACTCCTGGTGAAGGGTTTCGGCCCGAAACGGCACCACTACCTCCTCCCATCGATGCTGTCCGACCTGCTGAGTTCTGCCAGCATTTTGTGTTTTTATCCATGGATGGAAGGCTGGTTTCTGTGCTGCGCTGAGCTGTGTCCTCGTCTCTCTGCAGCTTCTTATGCTTTTGGGCCAGGGTAAAATTATTGACTGAGTTAGAGCAGAATCTGGCCTCACAGTCATCATTGGATCATAGCATTAGATCAACCTGGTCCTCTGGGTCTTGAAGTCTGTCTCTTACTAAACTGACTGCGAGATGGATTTGTCCAGCCCTCTTCAGTTTCAGGTGCATACCTTTCTGTAGTTACACTGCTCCTGATCGATTAGGTGCTGTGGAGAGTGGACCCTTCTTGCTGTGACTGACATGTCCCACCCTCACTCCAGGAGATGCATTGACAGACAGTTGGCGCACTTTTACTTAGGCTTAATGGTGATCGATCCCATCAAAAGCTTTGAGATATCTGTGAATATCTCTGTTACTCACAAACTATAAACAAGACACATTTTAAAAAAAAAGCTTTACCGAATAAATAATATCATTTTTGTTTTAAAAATTGTAAATTACCTGTAACCTGATGATCTTCGTAAGACAAGAAATAGTATGCAGATTTCCTCGTATAAGTGATGTGAAATTATGTGGTCGTTGTTTCACCACTGGCTGCTGTGGCCAGTCTAACGTCAAAGCTTGTTTTGAATGATAGAGAAAAGGACTTCTCCAAATGATCAGAATTTCCGCAATCACTTAAGTAGAGTTTCTAAATAATGCAGATTGTTATTCTGGCCCTCTTCACAAAACATTATGTGACTATTTACAGAACTTGCACCATCATTTTTCAGCTGTAGATGTAGTGACTTCTATTTCAATTCTATTACAATGAAGTGGAAAACAATTACTACTTTTGAGTCTCAACATTTTACCAACAAAAGTAACACAAGCTGTTCCTGGGGGCAAGTGCAGAGGGCCCCTAGCAGAGACATTTACACCATCCTTAGCGATAGGTAAAGCACCAGAGAATTGAAGGATAGCTATTGTTGTTCTGCTGTTTAAGAAAGGCTCTAAAAATACATGAGGAAATTATAGGCCAGTGAGCCTGGCATCAGTAGTGGGAAAGTTATTAGAATGTATTCTAAGGGACCTGGATATATGAGTATTTGGAATAACGTGGACTGATTTGTGATAGTCAGCATGGCTTCATGTGTGGTAGGTCATGGTTAACCAAGTTTCAAGTTTTTTGAGTAATTTAGCAGGAAAGCTGATGAAGGCAAGACAGTGGATGTACTCTACTTGAACCTGAGCAAGGCATTTGACAAAGCCCTGCATGGGAAGTTGGTCAAGAAGGTTCAGTTGCTAGGCATTCAAGATGAGGTAGTAAATTGAATTCAACATTGGTGTTGTGGGAGAAGCCAGTGAGTCGTAGTGGATGCTTGCCTCTCTGACTAGAGGCCTGTAACTAGCAGAGTGCCGCGGGGACTGGTGCAGAATCTATTGTTCTTTATCATCTATATCAGTAATCTGGATGAACAATTCTGTGATAACACTAGGATTAGGAGTGTAGTGGACTGTGAGGAAGGCTAACAAACCTTGCAGCAGAATCTGGACCAGCTGTAGAAGTGGGTTGAAAAATGACAGTTAGAATTTAATGCAGACAAGTGCAAGGTGTTGTACTTCAGTAGGACCAACCCAGATCTCGCACACTGAACAGTATGACAGTGAAGAGTGCTGTAGAACAAAGGGATCTGGTGTCAGAGGTAGAAAGGGTTGTAAGGAAGCTTTTGACACAATGGCCTTCATAAATCAAAGTAGTGAGTACAGGCGATAGAATGGTGATGTATAAGACATTAGTGGGGCCTAATTTAGAGTATTGTGTGCAATTTTGGTCATCTACCTACAGGAAAAATGTAAACAAGGTAGAAAGAGTACAAAGTAAAATTTCTAGGATGTGGCTGGGTCTGGAGGACCTGAGAAATAAAGAAAGATTGAATAGGTTAGAACTGTATACTTTAGAACGTAGAAGACTGAGAGGAGATTTGAGAAACATATACAAAATTATGAGGGAGATAGATAGGGTAAATGCAAGCAGATGTTTTCCACTGAGTCTAATGACTAGAGCTCATTGGTTGAGAGTGAACGTTGAAAAATTTAAGGGAGACATGAATATTTTTGTATGTATTATGTCAAAGTATCCTGTTTGATGTCACTATGTGATGCAGCATCAATAATTCTCTGAGATGTGAGGGGAGATATCGGCTTTTATTGACTGGAAAAAAGAACAAGCAGTAATTGACCACCATGCTACATTCTGGAGACTGAGGGCTGGGGTCAGTGGGAGGGGCCACAGGAGCAGTCAGCAGGGGGCGTGTCCAGACAGGTATATATAGTTCACCACACTATGCAAACATGGAAATTGGTAATTCATAATTGTTTTATTATTATTATCATCACATGTGCCAAGATGTTAAAAAGTTTTATTTTGCATACCATGCAGATAGATCATTGCAAGCATAAGTACAAGCCTGTCATGAAGGAGCTGTGTCAAAGCATTGGGAAAGAAGGACCAGTGTCAAACTGCATGACTGCAATTAATGACTGAGCTTCAGACAAGATTATTTGTGCAATGCACTGACAGATTGGGTCCCATTAAAAGAACATCCAACTCAGAGATACATAGTGTGTAATTTTTGTCTTTTTCTCTCAATGTATAGTTGAGGGATTACTCAGTTCCAGAAGTCGAGATATCTGTTGAGTTGGCTGAGTGGTCAAATAAGTCTTCATAAAATTTAGAAGCCAATTACTTTTTAAATTGGTATGTAAACACTTAACAGTTTATAACACCCTGTTTGGAACCTGTGAAATGTTAGAATTGAAGATGGGTTGCCATAAACTTAAAAAAAAAAGAAAATTTCATTATCCTAATTTCTATTAAATTTTGAAACAGTTATCAATGCAAATTAGATCTATGCAAATAAAGTTAACATTTTAAGTGAAATAGTGTTTGTTACAGAGCAATTATAACTTAATGCCTCAAAGCTCTCACATCTTATGCAGCATTGAGAGACATTTTTGAGGCCTTTGATAACAGGAACCACTGATAAGTGTCTTATCGCTGGGCAAGGCTACAAAGGAACAGCTCAGGGAAAAGCAGAATCACTGAGCATATCTGTTGGACTGCAGCATCTAAATGCACACTCTGGAACTTGTTAATAGTTTTACACAATATTGCTGGTAAAAACTAATTGTTTTGCTTTCAGCCATGATGCATGTTGTTATTCAGTTGATGCCTTCTACAATGATAGAATATCAGTGTGCTTCCAGCGCCTCAGAGAGAGGTAGGGACATTGTTGAAGAACCTAGCTTGCAGGACTCGTATGGAAGTGGGCCATGAAAATCTTTCAGGACTACATGCCAAGTACTTATGGCAGGCGGTTGCCAGTGAAACCCCTTGAGTATAGATGAGCGCACTTCATCAAAGACAGCATTACAGGCAAATCCCTACCTCTATACTATCGTTAAGTGAGAAAGAGATGAAGTCATCTCTCCTTGATTATGAAATTTGAGTATTAGTCTAATGCAGAGAGCACTGGGCAGTGAGATTTGCCAAAGATTGGGAACAGTATTTTGAAATCATCCTGAGGCTAGGAAGCTAAAAGTGAATGTGACTGGTCCTGATATGAAGCTGTGTTTGAAGTTAGAGGAAGTCATATCTGTTAGTGAAGGCAAAGGAGGCGGTTTTGTCAGTTACTGGGGAAATGGATCCATTAAACCTGATTGATCAGTGATCAGAGCTGCTGTTCTTTATTCAGATCAGTGTGGTGCTTGGTTATACTGAATTCCTATATAAGGCTAATGTTGATATCATTTAAGAGAATTGTATACCTGAGAAATGATTCTGGAGCAAATAAATAATTACTGAAAAATCCTGCAATTGTTTTTGAACAGTACCCTTTAGACAATGTTACTTCTTTTCAATATCCTGCCTAAAATGCATCACCTCACATTTCTGCTCAGTAGACTGTCCCACACCTGTCTATTCTAGTAGTCTATTTGTTTCCTGCTACAATTTATCATTGTACTCTTTATAGTTCATAGTACCATCAAGTATTGTGTCAGCTGCAAATTCAGAAATTGTGGCTTATATCCTGAAATCTAGATCATAATATGGATTTAAAAAATGCAATGGCTTTATTATTGATCTATAGGGAAAGCTTTCATTTACCATTTTCAAGTCTAAAAGCAGCCCTGCACCACAATCCTCGCCTGCTACTTAGCCAGTTATCCATGCTATCAATATCCCTTTTATGCTATGTTCTTCATTTTTGCTGATAAGCTACATTTGTCTAAATGCATCTGGAAATCCTTGTGCACCAATTTAATCGCATTACCATCATTAACGCCAAAATGCTGGAGGAATGCAGTCGATTGGTCAGCATCTAAATAAGGAAATGGACAATCAGTGTTTCAGTCAAGAACCATTGGTGGTTCGGTGATAGAATTCTTTTCTGGCATACGGGAGACCTGGGTGTGTGCACCACTATAGCTTAGACATTGGCGCGACACTACTACAGCTAGAGACATCAGAGGTTGAAGTTCAATTCCAGCATCCTCTGTAAGAAGTTTGTATGTCTTCACCGTGAATGCGCGGGTTTCTTCCAGGTGCACTGGTTTCCTCTCACAAATCAAAGACGTGCCTGTTAGCAGGTTGATTGCTCATTTTAATTTGTCCTGTGATGAGGCTGAGGTTAAGTAGGTGGGTTGCTGGGTGGTGTGGCTTGCTGCAGTAGATGGACCAATTCCACGCTGTATCTCGAAATAAAATAAACCTTCATTTGAACTTGATGACTGACCTGCCGAGTCCCTTCAGCATTTGGGTACTGCTGCAGGTTCCAGGATCTGTAGTTTCTTGACTCACCCTCATTAACTCTATTGTTACTTCGTCAGAAAATGGTATCAAATTGGATAAACATAATTTTCCATTGACGAATGTAGGCTGGATTGCCTTAATTCATTTCCCTCCAGGTGACTATGAATTCTGTCCCAGATTAATGTTTCTATATCAGTTGCATCAATGAGATGAAACTGATTGGCTTGTAGTTGCTGGACATGTTCCCATTATTGAACAAGAGCAAAAGGTTGCTAGTCTGCTGCCCTCAGTCACCAGTCCTGAATACAAAAAGCATTGCAAATTTATGGTAAGCGTCCTCACAATTTCCTCCTGTGCTTTTTGAAAAATCTTAGGATGTACCCCATCTGTTCCTGGTGACTTACCTACTTTATATGCAACAATCCTTTTAATGTCCTCCGTACCATCATATTTTAAGTCTCACCTGTTAATACCTGCAACAATATTTTGGAAATCCCCTCCAAAAACAGATACAAACTACTCAGTTGGTATATTGACACTGCCTTAGCAAGTAATTTCCCATTTTTGTCTTAATGCCACCCAAATGTATATATCCATTTCACTTTTTATATACCTATTGAGTATTTGGACTCCCAATTATGTTGGCACCTAATATTGTTCTGCTACAACTTTGCCTGTCAATTTTTAGTTCCAATTTATTTGGGTGTATTTATTCTCACTCATTAAAACTTACTGACTTCAATGAATTATTTTTCCTTGGAATTACAGCTTTTTTTTCTAAAACTAGTCTAACTCTAAATGCTATGATCACGAACTTCTAAATTTTCATCTGCTGAAATTTGAGTCATTTGATTCAACTCATTCCCTAAAAACACATCAAACAATGCCTCTTTCCTTGTTAGACCAGAAACAAAGTCCAACAAATGATGTACATTTTTTATGGACATACTTAAGAAATTCTTCACTCTCTCAGCCCTTTACATTGTTACCATCTCAATTTTCATTGGTACAATTAAGGTCTCCCATTATAATGGCCTTTGTAATATCTTTACATATTTATTCTTCCATCTCCATCAATTGGAAACCTACAGAATACACCCAACTGTACTGGCTTTAAGCAAAATAGCTGTCATTGTCTTTCTCCCTATTCAGTAACACTCCTCATTTATTTTGATGTCCCTCCTGATGACTTTATATCCAAGAATGTTTATTGCTCAATCCTTTTCCTATTTGAGCAACGTTTCTACTTTTGCGACTGCAGCATATTTCTTCGTGACCGTATGTGCATATGGTTCATTAACCTTATTTACCACATTCTATATATTGACTTCCTGAGTGGTAAGGCAAACCTGGTTATTTTATTTACAGTTTCACTGACCCCATTAAAATCCTTATAATGACCTAATCAGGTCTGTAATATTTCCTGTTCCTTGTTGCTTTTTGGCCTTCAATGTAATCTGATCAGTTTTCCTGACTGACACTATTTGTAGGTTCAGTGTTATGGTTTACACTCTGCCCCTTCCCCATCAACTCTGGACATGTATTTGTTTTCCTTTCTGAATAACTCCTTATCTGACTCCTTACCTTTGGTTTCCAGCTCATCTTTTCTCCCTTTATTTTCTACCTTCGGGCTTCCAACTCTCTTCCAAAACAGAGTATATTTTCTCCTACAGCACCAGCAAACTCCCATGTGAGCTTATTGGTCCTGTTCCTGTCCTGGAATATCATTGTGAAGGCATAATGTACACAGTCAAAATTATGGATGCTTACTTAGCCATTCCTCAGTCTCTCACAAATTGAACGGTGCATCGATGCATCACATAGACATCAATATACAAATTATTTCTAGATGGCAGGATTTCTATATTCAGGCATGAAATTTTACACTTAAAATAAAACTGTAAATTAAATAATAGTGATTTGTTTTATGTTGTTTGTTGCAATTATGTTTATGGCTAATGATTTGGAAGGACATATTGTTGCAGTTTTACTGTAAGACAATTTGTATTTGTATAAATGGTTGTTGAACTCCCAGCTTGTACTGATTCTAGACCTGTGAGATTGAATGTGCAGAAACCATTCTGAAACTAGATGTGACAGCCAACCTTTTTGAACCAAATCATATTAAGAGGATGTGTACTGCAACAGTATAATGAGCCAAATTGTGTTGGGCTTGGTCTCCAAGTCACTGTCAGGTCTAGTCCTACACTGACATTTTGTGGCATGAAGAGCAAATAGGTCTTGGGTGTACAGAGCCACAAACGACCCTGTTGGCCTTCTGACAGCTTATGCTATTTTACATTGTTTAAATGAAGATGAATGGAAATTGAAAAATTTTGGAAAATTTTCAAGAATTAAGTATGACTAAAATACTTAAAATATTGTAAAATGCATGATTAATTATTTAAAATATATGCTGAAATAAAGTGTAAAAAAAAAAGAAAAACAAAGAAAAGTTTCATTGAGAATGCATATTCAAAGTACTAGATAGAATTAAATAAAACATGCCAATGGAGTACTCCAAAATTAAGCTTAAGTATTCCTTTTCTGTGGGCATTATTACAGTATAACTTACAATTTCGTATCAAGGTGTTTGCATTAACTGTTTGCATGTCACAGAATAATACTTCAGAAATTGAGCCTATTCTACGTACCAGCTGAATAGCAGAGAAGGGCTCAGAAGGCATTTTCTGATTATGCAAGAGAAGTCTGCTCCTTATGACACCGAACCAGCTTGCTGCAGACATCAATAGATCTGCACCAACACCTCAAAGCTGCAAGTGGGGAATAATCTCGACTCCTGCACTGAAAATATCCTGGTCCTTATCCCAATGGGTATGAAATTAAACCTTTTGAGAGACTTCAATGACAGGGTGGGAAGCAATGGTTGTTAAAGAAAACTAATTCTATTAATCATTTTTTTGATAAAATGTTTGAAATCATCTTGGTAAGGGCAGATAGAAATATACCGCCACTTATCTGTCAAATCATTTTGTTTGAATGAAAAATATTGTATTTTAAGATCAGGAGCTCAGACCTTGCAAAATATCCACTATTTGCTAAGCAGCAATGATTTCAACCCTCTTGTATGTTTCTGAAACCCAGGCAACAAAAATTAATTAACACATAGAACTTCAAAAACATTACCCTAACTATTCCTACAAAATCCTCCAAATTAACTGGAAGGATACGTGTGTGAGCTTTAAGGATATATTTGAAAAACCTGAGGCCATGCACCTGAGTTTATACAGATCCCTAAGTGAGCAACAGAAGAATCGGGCCATCTCACCACTATGCAACATCTGCACATCAGCCTCTCAGGCTCATCTTATTCTCTTCATTAGCTACCCAAATACTCAGAAAATCAGCGTGGAAACAAGATGTTCTCAGTCCTGAGGGACTGCCTGGGAAGGAAAGGGAAAGCTGATCGCAGGCACTTCCCTTTCCCTCATAACCCTGCAACTTACCTTACTTCAGGCATTTAATATAGATACACTACCCTTTGAGGTAGTTCATAGGTAGACAGCAATATCTTGCTTGATTCAAAGATTCAAACCAAGTTATCCTCAAAGACTGTATCAATTATATACCTTGAAATTTGGTCTGCTTGCAGATAGCACAAAGCAAGAAACATGAATAACCTAATTTAAAAGAATGACAGAGCAAAAACCATTGCAGAGAAGGAGAGGGGAGAAAACACACACACCATGCAAATAATGGAATCAAGCCAAAAGCATTCAGAACCAGGCTGAGTTCCAGATCAACACTTGAAGCCACCAGAGTAAGCCTCAGTCCTAGTTCATCACACTAGTGGGGCAAAAACTCAGAGCAGCCGGATCAGTTCACAGCCTTGGCACCATGAACCATCACACGAGAGTGAGCAAAATCAGCTCGATCCTTGCCTCTGTTCTGAACAGGGCTGCCAGGCTATCTGTGCCAGTGTCCAAGCACCAGGTAGTACCTCACTGTTGGACCTGGACCTCAGTGCTACAGTACACTTGGGCCACCCAGCCTGAAGTCATTCTTAATCTCAACATATCACCACAGCATCTGATGTAATCCAACCTTGCACCCAGGTTAGGTGGATGGGCATCAAAACTCTTCCTCATCAACTAAAAATCCCTCAGTCCATTTCTAACCACAATATGAACTCTGTCTTCTACCCTGACTCAAACCTGTTGTGCCTCACAATGTCCCAGCACAGGTCATCCTCCAAAC
Source organism: Hypanus sabinus (assembly GCF_030144855.1). Lineage (NCBI taxonomy): Eukaryota > Metazoa > Chordata > Chondrichthyes > Myliobatiformes > Dasyatidae > Hypanus > Hypanus sabinus. The sequence goes on along the minus strand of NC_082719.1, from coordinate 56,978,149 downwards.
TACCCTTTCTTTTGGCTGTCACCTCATTGTCTGTGGTGATAGTTCACTACATTTTGCTTAAGAAAAGATTTTATAAGTAATGTTTTTAGTCAAATCTCTTGCCTTACGATTTACCAGTAAGCTGTTGCATGCCTTTGGTAGTGCCATCTTAACTGGAAGAAAAGCAGTCCTTACGTTCTTGGTTTATTTAATCCTTCCCCCGTTATTGATCCTTCTGCCATTGTGTCTGGATTACCTTGCTCACATGTCCAAATCTTCTCCTAGCTTTCACAGATGAGGAAAGCAATGACTGCTATTCGGGCCCTTCTATATAGTCAAAGTACTTCGTCCCTTCTCCCTTTCTATCATATTTTTTTGACCTGCTTGTAAACCTTGACATCATCGCTGAAGTCTGATCCCAGGAATTGAATGAAATGGTCCGCCTAAGGCCTAAACCTTTGTGGTGAACTACATATTCCTGTCTGGACACTCCCCTCTGCTGACTGCTCCTGTGGCTCCTCCCACAGACCCCTGTATAAAGGCGATTGGAGGCATTGCTCCCCCCTCAGTCTACAGGATGTTGTGTGGTGGTCTCTTGCAGCTAATAAAAACCTATTGTTCGCCTCCTGTCTCTGAGAGTTATTGATGGTGTATCAACCTTGTCTTCCAAAATTTTAGCACAGCTCTTTGTTTCTGCTTGTTAACAAAGCCAATGAACTGTATTCACTTTTTAGCAGTATTCTCCTCATTTAATTTAGGATCTGTGTACAAACTTGCCTTTTTAAACTGTATTTTTTAGTTTATATTTTCATTTCTCTTCCTGCTAAATGTCTCAATTTTGACTTCTCTGGTAGTTAATCTCTGTGCATTTTCTTTACTTGTCAATAATTCTCTATTATCCTTATTGCAGGTGATACATGAGATGGAGAAATGCAATAAACAAAGTTTAAAATTATGCCCTTTATATCCACATCCATGTCAATAAGTATCACTGGTCCTGCAGGGGAACTGTGAATACCATAATTTATTTCCCCTTCTGTATTGAAATGCAGCAGCTCACCACTGCTGTCTGGATTCCATGACTTCCTTGATTTACAATCTACACTGCCAGAGTGTCTATAATGCCTTCTTCACATTTGCTTATGAGCCTATCATCTGATTAAAATAGGTTAATTGATCAGCCCTCGATGAGCTGCAATGAGCAAGCTGTTTGTTAACTGTGGAATTTGTCATTTACAACATCATGATCATTGACATGTATCATAGAATTGTTCCTTTATAGGCAACTGCCACATTATTTTTTTTATAAGGATTTCATGGAAGATATTTTATCCTGCATCTCGTTATTGGGTGGTGATTTGTGAATTCTGTAAGAGCAAGTTTCCATTACCAGAATAGCAATTGTGCATGGGTTCCCTGTACCAATTTTTAGCTACAGAAAATAAAAATTTCTTAAGGAAATTAACAACAATATTAATAGAATATTAATTCCATTTTATAGAATAGTCTTTTTTTACCATTTTATTATCTTCAGAAATTAAAGTTCTATTTGCTGCCTCTGCAGTGCATTAAAGCAGTGGCATTTAGTTCTTTTACTACATACATAATACAGTTTGATTCTGGCTATTATTGGAAACATATTTTCTGGTTTTCTGGTAGCTGCTGTAAACTTGCTAGAATTATGAAATCTGCTGATGACAGCAACTCATGTGGCCCATTTGAAACATTTGAGGGATTGATAATATTCTAAGGGACTTGAATCAATTGAAGTAGCAGAGGAAAAAATAATTAATAGAAAGCATTTTTTGGAATTTATGTTTATCTATTGAAAATATCTATTGAAAATAAACATTACTTTGTGCAAATGTGTGAATTTGTTTTGGCCAGTGTTTGAAACTTTTTATTTATTTTATGTCATGAAGTTAGTGTGTTACAAAAAGGATTTTTTTCTAATCACCCACTGTGCTCTATTTTTTTTGTAAATTTTTGCTTTATCATGTTGTAATTTAGCTATTTTGAATCAGAAGATCCAAGTTGACAACGGGAGCTTTAGAAAAGGAGAATCAAATAATCAATATATATTTGCCTTTGTTATTTTCTCATTTTTTTTAGATTTTGTATCAGTATGATTATGGAGATGATAGAAATCTTTCAATAAGTTGATTATTTAATTACTAGGCAGCATAACTTGGTCTCCTGACAACAATGCAGGTTTCTACTGAGCAATTGGATCTCTTCTTTCTGCCTCACTTCACAATTTGAAGGCGTCACGGTAGTGTAGCGGTTGAGAGTAGGGGAGATTCAAACAAGAGGACATGAGATTTAAGGGGCAAAATTTTAGGGGTAACACGAGGGGGAACTTCTTTACTCAGAGGGTGGTAGCTGTGTGGAATGAGCTTCCAGTAGAAGTGGTAGAGGCAGGTTTGATGTTGTCATTAAAAAAAAAATTGGATAGGTTATATGGACAGGAAAGAAATGGAGGGTTATGGGCTGAGTGCAGGTAGGTGGGACAAGGTGAGAGTAAGCATTCAGCATGGACTAGAAGGGCTGAGATGGCCTGTTTCCGTGCTGTAATGGTTATATGGTTAACATGCTGTTACAGCTAAGAGTGATTCAGAGTTCAATTCTGGTGCCATTCTGTAAAAAGACTCTACACCCTCGCTGTGGAATGCAAGGGTTTTCTCTGCATCCAATCCAAAGACATACCAGGTAGATTAATTGGTAATTACAAACTGTCCCGTGATAAGGTTAAGGTTAATTGTGTTTGTCGGGGGGTGAAGGATCAGAAGGGCCTACACTGTGCTGCATCATTAATATTTTTTCAATTAAGCTAAACCATGTGGACAACTGAACTGGACAGCTAAGACCATCTTGATGGGCAAAAATTAGGGGTAGAAAATTATCTTGAATTGTCACAAAATGAAGATATTGGCAACTTTGCTAATCTATATCTTTGTCACATATGAAAGAACAGAAATGAGTTGAAATGTATACTTTATTGGAATGACATTTATCAGTATTATTCTATTCACATCTTCCTGAGAAATGTCAGCAGTTCCTCATGGAATTATTGGCATTTCCTCATAAAACCAACTTGAAGATTCTTGCACAAATATGTGTGTACAGAGAAGTCCTGAAATTCCTAAGAGGTTCTTGGAGCTGATTTCCAAACAGAATTGCTGGCCTTTTGACCAACACATTGGTTGTGGGTTTATTCAAGTAAAAGCTGCTCCAGGAAAATGCAAGTCCAGTGAGTGATGGAGAGCCATGTCTCTGCAGTTCATCAATCTCCGTAAAATCCATGTCAATATAAAATAGAATATACAAAAAAGCTAGTTGAGTAGTTTTTGCAGGATTTTCTTAAAGATCAGGAATTATACTGGGATTATTTTGAATTTTTCTTCAAACTGAAATGATAAGAAATACCTCCTTTGGAAATTATCTCCCTTTTGTTCCTTCAGACCTTCTGGGAGACTAGAGCAGAAATTACAGGGGCTCCAGTAAAGATATTTAAAATGGCCTTAGCAATGGGTGAGGTGTCAGTGGAAAGAAGGATAGCTAATGTAGTTGTGTTGTTTAAAAAATGCTCCAAAAATAAGTCGGGAAATTATTGGCCAGTGAGCCTGACGTCAGCAGTGGGTAAGTTATTGGAAGATATTCTAAAGGACTGGATCTGTAAGTATTTGGATAGAAAGGGACTGATCAGAGCTCATCTTCAGAGACAGAATATTATTGCAAAAACAAAGTCTACTTTTATTTTAATTGTAGTAATGTAATCTAACTTGGAATACGTTAAGAATATTTGTTTTCCAACATAAGTATACTTCTATTCTCAGCCACAAATATAAATTTTCTTCAAGAGAGATTTTTGCTTTAATGTGAATTTCATTGCTTCCATGCTTAATTGCCAGAAAGTTTCTGTTGCATTGGAGTGTTATTTTTAATAGCAGAATGCTAATGTACAATTGAGATTGAAACTGAGTATTCGAGTATATTTCCCAAATTTTGCATGTTTGAGTTGCTCATGTGTTTTCTGTAAGTTCCTCTCTGCTTCATAGAGTTACTCACTACTTGCTCCATATTTCTCTGGTTCTTCATGAGCTCTTTGATAATGCTAGTAAGCACAGCATTTATTGTACATCCCTAATTATTAATTTGGTTTTGATGAGCTAAAATAAAATAATTTTTCTGAACATAAGGAGAGAAAGCAATAATACTACTTGGATCGCACCTATATAGACTCAGTATGGATTCAGTATGTTGAATGGCTTTGACTATGCTATAACCACTCTCAGTCGGTGATATTGTTATATTATAATTCAATTTATCAATTTCAACTTTTATGAATTGTTCAACATATCCATATAGATTCTTCTGTTACTATAGACTGCAAAATTCAGATTGCAAGATTCAATCTGCTTTTCCTGTTCATTATTTCTGACATGAGTTGCTGCAGTACATGCATTCCTTTCTTAACCTTCAGACAGACCAGACAATATTCTTTTAGAAAATGCATATTTCTATGGAAATGTTTATTTTCTGTCATGTGTGAAACAGAAATCAGAAATTACAATTCTCTTTCTAAACTACTCATGAACAGTAATCGTGAACAGTAACTACTTGTGAATCCCTTGTGGTATTAAGAAATGCAGGAATACACTTAAAGGGAAATTCAAGTGGGCAAAAGAGGATGTGAGATAGCTCTGGTGGATAAGCTAAAGTAGAATCTGAAGAGGTTATGCACGTATATTAAGAATAAAATGGTAACCAGGGACCCTTAAGAATAAATGTGGTCACTTAGGTTTGGAGCCACGGCAGATAGATAAGATCTTAAATGAATATGTCTCATCTGTACATACCATAGGGAAGGTCAGTGAAACTAAGGAGATAAGAGAACTGAAGTTTTGGATCATTGCCTTGTTGCTGTTTGTATGTGGGGGGAGGTGAGGGGGTGTTTTGGGGTTCTGACATTTTTACTGTTTTGTTGTATTCTGTATTGTTCTGCTGATCATGAACTACGTTGCTGCCAGAATGTGTGGCGACACATGGGCTGTCCCCAGTACATCCTTGGGACCAAACTATATGCACTTCACTATATATTTCACAGTACTTATGATAAATAGCTCTGAATCTGAAATCTGATGATAGCCCTGCTATCTGCTATTGTCTGTTTAAGGTTTTCTGTTTAGTATGTCTTTAGTCAGGCATGCAAACAATATGACCAGTTCAACACAGCTGACTGAATTCAACAAGAGACTCACTGCTTGGAGAATTGACCTAGGAGCTGGCACTATTATTATTTTGCTTTTCCTTCAGTAAATATGCAGGGTTGGGGTTCCAGTGCTTTGCGGTAGCAAAGCATAAATACTTATGCATAAATACAGAGCATAAGTACTTCGGGTGTCAGAATCACAGGTTTCAGAAAAATTGAGTTCACAGCTGCCCTCTAGAGTATGAGATTGAAGCCTTTTCTTATTTTCAAACACCCTTTTCTTTGATTAGCCAGAGACATTTAAAGCTATGGTAAACTTTATCTCTGTCCTTACTGGTGTGTTTCAGCATTGTGGCAAGACAGATGAATTAAACTGTAGAGGCAGTAGCACAGCCTTGTTTGATGCCTGTCTTTGCTGAGATTGGTTCTGTTGTAGATCAGAATAATGATTTGCAAGCTATCAGAAAGCAATTGTAAGACTGTCAGTCTGGCTTCCAGAGGGCTGTAAAACAGAGGCAAGAAAAAATTAAAAGACATTGTGCTATTAAGTTCAATGGACTACAGTATATGGGCAGCTATTATAGTCATAAATGTTGGGAGCAATTATCAGTTTACTTCTATTACTGCCCCTTATAGCACACCCCTTTAAAGCATATAATTCTGCATAATGTAGAAACAGTTGTCATTGTTTGCATAATTTGGTCTCTTGAGAATCCTAAAAGTCAATGAACATATTTTTTCTCAGCCATCTCTTGAGAGAGCGTGCACGATTTATATAATTACCCTTCACAATCCCATCCTGCCAGCCCCTTAATTTATTTTGTTGCTTGCTTTTGCTTTCTTTTGCTGTGGTGGAGAGATTTGTACATATTCAAAAGCAAAATGTAAAAAATGGCCCGACTGTCTTGATGGTTGTGTGCAACATTGATGCTTCAGTACAACTCTGAATTTAATTCCTTTTTCAACTATTATTTAGCATTTCTTCAATGTTTTCAGGACATTTCAATTGGATTATTTATATTTTACTTGGATGTTAACTTCCTTTTTCCATTTAAACATTTGCATCCACTTGTATGTTTTGCTAGATACTTAACTTGATCTACAAAATCAACAGAAAGTAACTAAAAAGCCATGGGTGGAATTGAGGGGGAGGGGCTAGAAGGAGAAATATTAAGGTAAACTAGCCATAATATCAAAGAGGATACCAAAAATTTTTTCAGGTATTTAAAGAGTAAAAGAGAGATGAGACTAGATATTGGACCACCGGAAAATGGTGCTGGAAAGGTAGTATTGCGGGACAAGGAAATGACAGATGAACTGAATATGTATTCTCCATCAGACTTCACTGTAAAAGACTCTAGCTGTATGCTAGATGTTTGAGAGTGTCAGGGGCCAGAAGTGAGTGCAGTTGCTGTTACTGGTGAGAATTTGCTTGTGAAGCTGCAAGGTCTGAAGGTAGATAAGTCAGCTGGACCAGACAGACAGGCATACTTTATTGATCCCGAGGGAAATTGGGTTTTGTTACAGCCGCACCAACCAAGAATAGTGAAGAAATACAGCAATATAAAACCATAAATAATTAAATAATACTAAGTTAATCATGCCAAGTGGAAATGAGTCCAGGACCAGCCTATTGGCTCAGGGTGTCTGACACTCCGAGGGAGGAGTTGTAAAGTTCGATGGCCACAGGCAGGAATGACTTCCTATGATGCTCAGTGTTGCATCTCGGTGGAATGAGTCTCTGACTGAATGTACTCCTGTGCTTAACTAGTAAATTATGGAGTGGATGGAAGTCATGGTCCAAGATGGCATGCAACTTGGACAGCATCCTCTTTTCAGACACCACCGTCGGAGAGACCAGTTTCACCCCCATACCATCACTGGCCTTACAAATGAGTTTGTTGATTCTGTTGGTCTCTGCTACCCTCAGGCCTACTGCCCCAGCACACAACAGCAAACATGATAGCACTGGCCACCACAGCCTCGTAGAACATCCTCAACATCGTCCAGCAGATGTTAAAGGACCTCAGTCTCCTCAGGAAATAGAGACGGCTCTGATTCTTCTTGTAGACAGCCTCAGTGTTCTTTGACCAGACCAGTTTATTGTCCATTCGTATCCCCAGGTATTTGTAATCCTCCACTATGTCCACACTGACCCCTTGGATGGAAACAGGGGTCACCGGTGCCTTAGCCCTCCTCAGGTCCACCACCAGCTCCTTAGTCTTTTTCACATTAAGCTGCAGGTGATTCTTCTTGCACCATGTGACAAAGTTTCTCACTGTAGCCCTGTATTCAGCCTCATTTCCCTTGCTGATGCATCCAACTATGGTAGAGTCATCAGAAAACTTCTGAAGATGGCAAGACTCTGTGCAGTAGTTGAAGTCTGAGGTGTACATGGTGAAGAGAAAGGGAGACAGGACAGTCCCCTGTGGAGCCCCAGTGCTGCTGACCACTGTCTCTGTCACACAGTGTTGCAAGCGCATGTACTGTGGTCTGCCAGTCAGGTAATCAATAATCCAGGGAAGCATCCACCTGCATCACTGTCACCCAGCAGAGCAGGGCGGATTGTGTTGAACGCGCTGGAGAAGTAAAAAAAAACATGACCAGATGGACTACACCCCAGGGTTCTGAAAAAGGTAGCTGAAGAGACTGTGGAGGAATTAGGACAGGAAAATTGCAAATCTCATTCCACTCTTCAAGAAGGGAGAGTGGCAGATAAAGGAAATTATAGGCCAGTTAGCCTGGCTTTAGTGGTTGGGAAGATGTTATGGTCAATTGTTAAGGATGTGTTTTCAGGGTACTTGGAGGTACATGATAAAATAGGCAAAAGTGAGCATGGTTTCCTTAAATGAAAATCTTGCCTGAGAAATCATTAGAATTCTTTGAGGAGATATTAAGCAGGATAGATAAAGGAGAATCGGTGGATGTTGTGTACTTGGTTTTTCAGAAGGTCTTTGACAAGGTGCCACATATGAGGCTGCTAAACAAGATAAAAGTCTATGATAATTGCATGTATAGAGCATTGGCTGTTTGGCTAGAGACAAAGCGTAGGAATAAAGGGAGCCTGACTATTGGTATTCTGGAGCAGTCTATGTTGGGACTGCTTGATGGTTTTGTGGCCAGGTTTGCAAACAATATGAAGATAGGTAGAGGGAACAGTTAGTGTTGAAGGAAGCAGTGAGTCTGCATAAGGACTTACATAGGTTAGGAGATTGAGCAAAAGAAATGGCAGATAGAATACAGTGTTAGGAATTCATGCATTTTGTTAGAAGGAATAAAAGTATAAATTATTTTCTGAATGGAGAGATAATTCAAAAACTCAAGGTGCAAAGGGACTTAGGAGTCCTCGTGCAGAATTCTGCAGGGTCATTCAGTGGCGAGGAAGACAAATGCAATGTTAGCATTCATTTCAAGAGGACTAGAATATAAAAGAAAGGATGAAATGCTGAGCCTTTATATGGGACTGGTGAGGCCAAAGGTTTTTGCACAGTGTTGTAGGTTGTTGATTATTCAGGACATAAAAGGTTACGGGGAGAAAGCAGGAGAATGGAGTTGAGGGGGAAATGGGTCAGCCATCATGAAATGGTGGAGCAGACTCAAAGTGCCAAATGGCCTAATTCTGCTCCTATACTTTATGATCTTAAAGCCTTTCTCCCCAATTTCCTAGTGTATTGAAATGCTCACATTCAGCTTTTCATGGTTTGCTGTTCTCTATAGAAGTGTAAAGATCTGAAGACAACATTGACTCAGCTGCTGATCGCACTTCTAATCAAGAACATAAGTTTGAAATTCTCAGCTCAAACATTCTATAAATAAACACAGAGCATGAGATGTAATCTTTTTTGTTTTTTTTTCTCAATTTTATTGTTTTATATAATTTTATGACGATAATTTTCCAACCTATCTGAAAATACTTTTTCTAATTTACAACTCTCAGAGGAGCCAGGAGAAATCTTAGGCATCAAGAGGCCAATAATGATGCCCAGCGTATGTGGCTGGACATTAAAGGCATTACTGCCTAGGCAAGGAAATACAGCATTGAATGTATCAGTGAGCCTCCTTCCCTGACACTCAAAACAACTTTTATGTGCACTTCGTGGCATGCGACACAACGTCAGCCTGAAATGCTACCTCCCTCCCAGGTGAGCTGCCACTTTGTCTGTAACAGCAGCAGGCATGTGAAGGACTCTGCAGAGAGTCAACCTCCATAAGACACCCAGGTCAGACAAGATCCCAGGCCAAGCTCTCTGACGTCTTCACGGACATCATCAACACTTCACTCATCCTGGCTGCTGTCCCCACAGGCTTCAAATCAGCCACCATCAACCCTGTACCAAAGAACTCTACACCTTCAAAACTAAACAACTACCACCTGGTGGCACTGAAGCCCATCATCATGAGGGGCTTTGAACAGCTGGTAATGATACACATTAAAAACTGCATTCCTGCCACACTGGTCACTGACAAACATGCTTACTGACAGAACCACTCTACAACAGATGCCGTAACATTTCTCATGCACCTGGGCCTGACACACCGAGAAAACAAGGACACATATCAGAATGTTGTTTCTGGATTGCACTTCAGCATTCAACGTGATTATCCCACAGACCACTGTTGATCAAACTTCTATTCCTCGGTCCAAGTACACAACTGGATGTTGGACTTCCCAGCCAGCAGACCTCAGTAAGTCAAGATGCCCAACTGTGCCTCCCTCGCCATCATCCTCAACATGGGTGTCCTCCAGGGGTGTGTGGTGAACACATTGCTGTACACTTTGCTCACACATGACTGCACAGCCAAATACTTGAGTAATCATATTGTCAAGTTCTCAGCTGACAGGGCAATGGTGGGGTCACCACCAACAATGATGGGATGGCCTTCAGGGAGGAGGTGATGCAGCTTGAGACATAATACCAGGCAAATAAACTCTTTGTCAATGTCAACAAGACAAAGCAGATGGTTATCAACTTCATGCGAATTTGCACCACTCATGCCCCTTGTTACATCAATGGCACAGCAGTGGGAACTGCAAACAGTTTCAAGCTCGAGGGAGTGGTCCTCTTGTACAAACTCTCATGGTCTCAGAGCACATCTTACACAATCAGGAAAGCTCACCATGCCTCTACATTCCGAGGAGGCTCAGGCGAGCTTGACTGTCCTCATAGAACTTTGACCAGCAACCAATCCAGACATTGGTAGTTTGAGAGGAGATGATTTCACCCAGGTCCACTGCCTGAGTAGAAAAAGGGAGCTGTTGGACATGACAGTTTAACAGAGATTTGACCAGTGACCAATCAGGCATGAAGTTGCTCCAGCAGTCAGGGTGAAAGAGAATCCAAGGGACTCTACAGGTATGTAAAGAGCAAAGGGATTGCTAGCACCAGTATTTGTCCTCTGGAAGACAAGTATGGTAATCCACGTGTGGAGAGAAAACAGGTAGGGGTATTGCTAAATGCATTCTTTTTGTCTATATTTGCTTGGGAGACAGATGCAGAGTCTGTAGAAGTGAGGCGAAGTAGCATCAACTTCATAGATCCTGTACAGATTACAGAAGAGCAGGGTTTTGTTACCCTGAAACAAATCAGGGTAAATACCCAGGGCCTTACAAGGTATTCCATTGGACCTTATGGGAGGAAAGTGTAGAAATTTACAGGGCCTAAGCAAAGATATTTAAAATATCCTTAGCAACAGAACAGGTACCAGAGGATTGGAGGACAGCCAATGTTGCTCCACTGTTTAAAAAGGCTCTAAACAAAAACCAGGAAATTATTGGTCAGTGAGTCTGACATTAGTTGCGGGAAGGTTGTTGGAAGGTATTCTAAGGGGCCAGATATATAAGTATTTGGACAGGCATGGACTGATTAAGGATAGTGAGCATGGCCTCATGCATGGTCATGTCTAACCAATCTTATAGAGTTTTTCAAGGAAGTTACCAGGGAAGTGAACGTTTCCTACATGGACTTTAGCAAGGCATTTGATGAGGTCCCACATGAGAGGCTGGTCAAGAAGGTTCAGTCACTCAGCATTCAGGATGAGATAGTAAATTGGAATAAACATTACTTATGTGTGAGAAGCCAGAGAATGGTTACCTGTCTGACTAAAGGCCTGTGACAAGTGGTGTGTTGCGGAGATTGGTGCTGGGTCCTTGGTTGTTTGTCATCTATATCAATGATCTGGATGATAATGTGGTTAACTGGATCAGCAAGTTTGCAGATGGCACTAAGAATGGGGTGTAGTGGACACTGAGGAAGTCTATGATGGCTTGCAGAGGAATCTGCATCAGCTGGAAATACGGACTGTAAAATGGCAGGTGAAATTTAATGCAGACAAGTACGAGGTTTCAGTACGAGGACCAGCCAGGGTAATTCTTACACAGTGAATGGTAGGGCACTGAGAAGTGTGTTAGAACAAAATGATCTGGGAATTCAGGTACATAATTCATTGAAAGTGGAGTCACAGTTAGATAGGGTTATAAGGAAAGCTTCTGGCACATTGGCCTACAGAATCAATATATTGAGAACAGAAAATAGAATGTATGTTCAAGTTGGAAAAGACATTGTTGAAGCCTAATTTGGAGTATTGTGTGTAGTTTTGGTCACCGACTTACAGGAAAGATATAAACAAGGTTGAAAGAGTACAGAGAATATTTACAAGGATGTTGCCAGGTCTGCAGGATCAGAGTTATAAGGAAAGATTGAATAGGTTAGGACTGTATTTGTAAGAATGTAGAAGATTGAGATGAGATTTGATAGAGGTATACAAAATTATGAGGGGTATAGATAGGATAAATGCAAGCAGGCTTTTTCCACGGACATTGGGTAGAACTACAACCAGAGTTCATGGCTTAAGGGTGAAAAGTGAAAAGTTTAAGGGGAACATGAAGGGAAAATTTTCACTCACAGGGTGGTGAGAGTGTGGAATGAGCCGTCAACAAAAGTGCTGCATGCCAGTTTGATTTCAATGTTTTAGAGAAGTTTGGATAGGTAACGATATGGAGAGCTGTGGTCCAGGTGCAGGTCATTGGGAGTAGGCAGTTTAAATGGTTTTGGCATGGACCAGATGGGCCAAAGGGCCAGATTCTGTGCTGTACTTCTCTATGACACTATCTATTCTTATGCCCTTCTACTATTGTGCAGTAGAGAGCATCCAAACAAGGTGCCTCACTGCATGGTATGAAAACTGCACTCTGGCATACAGGAAGGGTCGACAGCAGGTAATCACCTGCCTGGTGCCAGCTGACCTGCCATCAAGGACATGTGTACAGAAAGGTGCCAGGAATGGGCCAAGAACATCATGAAACATCCCATCCAAACTGCTCATGAACTATTCCGTAGCTTCCACGCCAGGACCACTAGACTCAAAAACAGTTACTTTTCCCAAGCAGTAAAACTGAACACCTCCACCCACTAACCTACCACCACCATTTTATCATTTCCTGCACCACACCTTATGTACAGACACTCCTATGCCTAACATAACTTTATGTACATTCAACCAATCTATGTATATAACCTATCTTATTTACTTATATTTATTGTGTTCTTTATCTTATTGTGCTACATCAGATCCAGAGTAACAATTATTCCGATCATTGCAGGATCTGTACCGACAGTGCTACTGAAGGAAGAAAACTGCTGTGATCTGCAATGGCATCATGAATTTGTGTAATGAACACGGGGAAGAACAGTGATAACAATTTAAATACAAATTTCAGGTTGCTCACAACTATATTTTAGCAGGAAAGAAAATACTGTTCATCATGTGGTGAACATATGCCCTTATTCTTAAAGATGGGCTTTCTGTGGTTTCTCATGGACTACCCCTTCAGAGGTTTTACACTCATTGGAGGGAGACATTCCTGAACCCAGGAATCATGATTTGTCTTATAAGTAAATTTACACTTTACAATTTGCTTTTTTATTAAATATAGAAATATATTTTAATGTAGTGCCTATAAAAAAAAGTACTCACCCCCTTGGAAGTTTTCATGTTTTATTGTTTTACAGCATTGAATCACAGTGGACATAATTTGGCTTTCTTGATGTTGATCAACAGAAAAATACTCTTTCATATCAAAGTGAATACTGATCTCTACAAAGTGATCTAAATTAATTACAAACTCAAAATAATTGATTGCGTAAGTATTCACTCCCTTTAATATGACACACCAAATCATCACTGGTGCAAGCAGTCGATTTTAGAGATAATCTGTGTGCATTCAAAGTGTTTCAATTGATTGTAGTAAAAATGCACCTGCATCTGGAAGGTCCAACTGCTGGTGAGTCAGTATCCTGGCAAAAATTACATCATGAAGACAGAAGAACACTTCAAGCAAGTCTGCAAAAAAGGTTATTGAGAAGCACAAGTCAGGAGATGGATACAAGAAAATTTCCAAGTCACTGAATATATCTTGGAGTACAGCTAAGTCAGTCGTCAATAAACACCAAGACTATGGCACAGCTGTAAGTCTGCCTAGAGCAGGCCCACCTCAAAAACTGAGTGTCTGTGCAAGAAGGGGACTAGTGAAGGAAGGCACCAAGAGATCTATGACAACTCTGGAGGAGTTACAAGCATCAGTGGCTGAGATGGGAGAGACTGCGCATTCAGTAACTGTTGCCCGTGTGCTTCACTAGTCACAGCTTTATTGGATAGTGGCAAAGTGAAAGATGCAGTTTGAAAAGGAACTCATATGAAATCTCAGCTAGAGGTTGCCAGAAGGCATGTGAGAGATTCTGAAACCAGCTGAAAGAAGGTACTCTGGTCCAATGAAACCAAAATTGAGCATTTTGGCCATCAGACTAAATGCTATGTCCACTCATCATGAAAAACACACCATCCCTACCTGCAACATGGTGATGGCTGCATCGTGCTGCAGGGTTGCTTCACTACAGCAGGCCCCTGCAAGGCTTGAGAAAATAGAGGGTAAAATGAATGTGGCAAAATACAGGGAAATCCTGGAGGAAAACTTGATGCAGTCTGCAAGAGAACTGTGACTTGGGAGAAGGTTTGCTTTCCAGCAAGACAATGACCCAAAGCATAAAGCTAAAGCTACACAGGAATGGCTTAAAAACAAAAAATGTTAATGTCCTGGAAAGGCTAAGTCAGAGTCCAGACTTCAGTCCAGTTGAGAATTTGAAAAGGCTGTTCACTCACGATACCCGTGCAATCTGATAGAGCTTGAGCAGTTTTGAAAAGAATGGGGAAAAATTGTGGTGTCCAGATGTGCAAATCTGATAGAGACCTGTCCACACAGACTCAAAGCTGTAATTGCTGCTAAAGGCACATCCAATAATTACTGACTTGAAGGGAATGAGTAATTATGCAATCAATTATATTGTGTTAAATAATTATAATAAATTTAGATCAATTTGTAGAAATTTGTTTTCCCTTTGATATGAAAGATTCTTTTCTGTTTATCAGTGTCAAAAAAGCCAAATTTACAACATTGAATCACAGTGGTTTTAAACAATAAAACATCTAAACTTAAAAGGGGGGGTGAATATTTTTATAGGTACTGTACATATAGTAAAGAGAGATAGTAATTTTCTTGTTTCATTTGATGTTGAAAAAGAATAGAATTCACAAGCAGATTTAAAATGAAAAAGAACATGCAATTTCACCCAATTGCTGAATGACAAGGCCAGACACTAGAGAAATGCTGTGTATTTCAATAATTACTCATCTTTCAAAATAAATTTTGATTTTATTACTGTAGTTTCTTCCCCCCACCCCCCCATATGGTCTTGGCATCATACCATGAAGGTGATAAATTTATTTTTCTGACTCATTGCATATTTTAAAAACAAGCTTTGAAGTGCATGTATGTTACCAGATACTACCTCACGATTCATTTTCTAATCCTAATCCTGTTATCAAACATACATTACGAATTTGGTTTCAATTTCGTAAGTTTTTTACTCTGAAAAACTTTGTTCTTGATAGCCCTATCTTACTTAATTTTTTTTTTCAAACCTTCCTGGACAGATCAAGCTTTTAGCATATGGAAAAGGAAAGGTATAAAATGTTTTCGTGATCTTTTTTTTGAAGGTACTTTGATGTCCTTTGACCAACTTTCCAACAAATTTAAATTACCTAAATCTAATTTTTTCAGATATCTACAAATCAGAAATTTCTTACATAAAGTTCTACCATCTTTTCCCAATTCAACTTCAATGGATTTCTCAGATTTGATTTTTACCTTAAACCCTTGTCAGAAGGGATTAGTAGCTTTTATTTATAATATGATTATGAGGATACAACCAGAAATATCAGATAGAATGGGAAAAAGAACTTCGATATAATATTTCAACAGATAAATGGGAAAAAAATTAAAAATGGTTAATTCCTCTTCTATATGTGCTAAACATGCTTTAATACCATTTAAAATTGTACATAGAGCTTATATGTCTAAAGATAAGCTTGCTCGATTCTACTCTTATATTAACCCTCAATGTGACAGATGTCATTCAGAAGTGGCTTCATTGACCCACATGTTTTGGTCATGTCCCACTTTACATAACTATTGGAAGGACATATTTGTTACCATTTCCTCAATTTGGAATATCGATTTACAACCTCATTTTATTACTGCAATTTTTGGTATACCAAATGAGGATGGTAATCAGTTTTCCCCTCCAATCAGACGAATGATTGCTTTTGTAACATTAATGGCCAGAAGGTCCATATTACAAAACTGGAAAGAAGTAAATCCTCCTACCACGTCTCAGTGGTTTTCTCAAACTATTTCATATCTAAGTTTGGAAAAAATCAGAAGCACTATTTTTGACTCATCAGTCAAATATGAAGAAACTTGGGGACCGTTTATTCAACATTTTCATATGAATTAATCTGACCTTTTCCAGACCTTCTTTCTGCTTATTCTTGTTCAGGTATGGAGTTCCGGAGTTTTTTTGACACTATCATATACTTATAAACTGTTATTATTGCCCATGTTAGTTTAGTTTAGTGTTTTTTTTTCAATATACATTTTCTTTTACGTATTTTCAATTTTTTTTTCTTTTTTGACTATTAATTTTGTTTTTTTTCATATATAGTTATACAGACTTGATTGATTAATGTACTTTTTTCTGTTGATGTTTAATAGGATATTATTATCTTATTACCAATGCAATTTCAAGTCTATTGTATTCATAACCTATTCATTATTATGTTATGTTTTTCTTTATATATATATGAAACTCAATAAAAAGATTGAAAAAAAAAGAAAAGAAAAAGAAAGAAAAGAAAGATTCATTTTCTTGCAGGCATTTACAGGAAAAAAGAAATACCAAAGAATTTTAAAGAAAAATATACATAAATAGATAAAGATTGGCAAGCAACCAATGTGTATAAAAACCAAGTTGTACAAATAAAAATAATATTGAGACTATAAATTATAAGATGTCTTTGAAAGTGAGTCTGCAGGTCATAGAATTAGTTCAGAGTCACAGTGAATGAATTTGTCTATAGCAGTTCAGGAACCTGATGGTGTGGGGACTTAGAGCTATCGTACTTCCTGCCTGATGTAGTTAGTGTAATGGCCTGGATTATGATGGATGCTGCTTCCCGTGGCAGCACTCCATGTACATGTACCCTATGGTAGGAAGGGCTTTGCTGTGATGGAGTGGGCTGTAACCACCACTTTCTACTGCCTTTCCATTCCAGGGCATTGGTGTTTTCAATATCAAGTTGTGATGCAATTAGTAAGTATACATTACACTGTGTATCTATAGAAGTTTGCCAAAGTTTTTGGCAACATGACAAATCTATGCAGACTTCTAAGAAGGTAGAGGCAGTGCCACGCCTTTTATGTGAGGATGCTAATGTTCTGCTTCCAGGACATACTCTCTCTGATATGTTAACGCCAAGGAATTTAAAGCTCCTGACCTCCTGTAGTTGATAGTCTGCTGTTTGGTTTTGCTGATGTTGAGTGAGAGGTTATTCTTGTGGCACCACTCAGCTAAGTTTTCACTCTCCCTCCTATATGCCATTTTAATAGTTCCGTTTAATATCAGAGAATGTATACAATACACAACCTGAAATTCTTACTCTCCACAGACATCCTCAAAATAGAAGAAAGACCCCAAAGAATGAACAACAGGAAGAACATAGGAATCCCAGAGCCCCTGCGCCCCCCACACAAGCAGCAGCTTTCACCTCCCCCCCCCCACTTACTCTAGCTTAAAGCATCAGCATTCCCACCAGCTACCATGCAAGCAAAAGCAAAGTCCCCAAAGAGACACCACAGTCTACAGTCCATCAAACACTAACTGTTCACTCCAACATTTCGACATCCTGCATGCTCTCTGTCTCATTGACAAGGGAGAGACAGATACCACTCCTTCCACAGCACCAGGGGAGACAACAATCACTATTTCGATGTTGCAGTCAGTCTGAAGAATTGCTCTTTTTAATTCCAGTTCCCTGACTCGAAGATTGGCAAATTGATTACCGGGTGTAGAGCCCTCCAACAGCCACTCTCACTGTCTTCGATGTTCTAGCTCCAGAATGCGACACCAGTGAAAATTCATGTCCACGGGGCTGTGCAAGGCCCTGAACGTACCGACTCCAGGTCGAACCTACACATGCTGAAACGTGGCCTAAGGCGAGCTCCAAGAATGGCAATACACCGTCGTGCAGAACCACACTCATGGTGCTGCTATGTAGCAAAGATCCTGATCGGACTCAGTAACCCTGAAAGGAAAAGAGAGACATTAGAATGGAAAGAACTTAACTGCTTCACTGATGGCTCGGAGAAGTCAGCCTTTGGCTTCATCTTCAGCTCTGTCCACTTTTGATCAGGTTAACAACAGTGGTGTCATCAACTAAATTAAATATGACATTGGAGCTGTGCTTAGCTACACAATCATAAGCATAAAGTAAATTGAAGAGGGATTTAAGCATATAGCCCCATGTTTTATCTGTGTGATGGTGAGTGTGGAAGAGAAGTTGTTGCCAGTCTGGTCCTAATTGTGATTTGCCAGTGAGGTAGTTGAGGATCCAGTTGCACAGGGGGTACTGAGTTTTAAGGGAATGATGGTGTTAAATGCTGAACTGTAGAAGACCATCCTGACAAAGCATCTTCAATGTTCAAGTATTTCAGAGCTGAATGAAGAGCCCTGTGTGACAATAGGCCAATTGGAGGGATTCAGGAGTCTACTCAGACAGACGTTGATAAGCTTCCTGACTTCAGCTTACAGAGAGGAGCTGAAGCGGCTAACAGACTGGTGCAGAGCCAACAACCTGTCTCTGAATGTGAACAAAACAAAAGGGATGGCTGTTGACTTTAGGAGGGCATGGAGCGACCACTCCCCGCTGAACATCAACGGTTCTTCAGTAAAGATCGTTAACAGCACCAAATTCTTGGTGTTCACCTGGTCCCTCAACACCAGCTCCATAGCAAAGGCTGAGGAAAGTCCATCTCCCACCCCCCATCCTCATTACATTCTACAGGGGTTGTAATGAGAGCATCCTGAGCAACTGCATCACTGCCTGGTTTGGAAATTGCACCATCTCAGATTGCAAGACCCTGCAGCGGATAGTGAGGTCATCTGAGAAGATCATCAAGGATGATGATTATCATCATCAAGGATCATCATCCTTCAGTCTTCCCACCATCACGGACATTTACACTACATGCTGCATCTGCAAAGCAAACAGCATTATGAAGGACCCCATGCACCCCTCATACAAACTCTTCTCCCTCCTTCTGTCTGGGAAAAGGCTCCAAAGCATTCGGGCTCATGACCAGACTATGTAACAGTTTCTCCCCCCAAGCTATCAGACTCCTCAATACCCAGAGCCTGGACTGACACCTTACTGCCCTATCGGCCTGTTTATTATTTATTGTAATGCCTGCACTGTTTTGTGCACTTTATGCAGTCCTGGGTAGGTCTGTAGTCTAGTGTATATTTTTTTCTCTTGTTTTTTTATGTAGTTCAGCCTAGTTTTTGTACTGTGTCATGTAACACCATGGCCCTGAAAAACGTTCTCATTTTTACTATGTACTCTACATAGCAGTTATGGTCAAAATGACAATAAAAGTGACTTGACTTGACCAAGCTCTCAAAACACTTCATCACAGTGAATGTAATTGCTACTAGATGGTAGTCACAGAGGTAGTTTACCATGTTCTTCTTAGGCATTGGGATGATTGATGCCAGTGTGGAATAGTAGGGTACCTGAAATAGCCGAAGAGTGAGTTGGAAGATTTCCACAAAAGTCTAGCTAGTTGATTAGCATTGGTCTTCGTTGCTTGGCCAGATACGCTGTCAGAGCCAAATACTTTCCATGGATTGACCATCCTGAAGGATGTATGGTAAGCAATTGATTTGAGAAATGATCTAGAGTTTCTAATGCTGGAAATGCAGTACAAGTATTTCATCTGTTAAAGTGGTCATGGCTCTAATAGAGTCTGTTACAGTCTTAAAGTGGCTTACTGGGGAGTGAGGTGCAACAAAGTTCAGCTTTGGAAATTGTAACATTTAAACAAAAGGTGTCATATTGTAAACATAATATTTGTGAATATGTTTACCATTAACACTATGGACAACAGTAAGAGCTTTTGAAATACAGGTATTTATTTTCATTATTGTCAACATTTCCAAATGTAAAAGAGAACAAATTCAGGATTGCCATGAAACACAGACCCCAAAGCTGATCAATGAGTTCCCATTCTTATTCTGAGTGCATTTTTACATCAGAGTACTTTTGATGTCTGTCAAAGATGATTCATCCCTTTAGTATGGTGGGCATCCCACTCATAGGGTAATGGAAGGTCCATTGACTTGCTAGGATGGATCAAGCCTGTTCCAAATTACAATTACCTGAATTTAGTAAATTCAGTCTTCAATTTGGGCCTGAATTGTCTTATTATTCACATAGCCTGTTCCAAGGCTCTTGTATTAAATATTATCCAGCTGCAATTCATTTCATACAAATGGACATCTTGTGGAATGCCAAAAATGTTTTCTATATATTGGCTTATGAGAATGTCGCCTTACCACCATGATCTTCTCCTGTAATCCCAAGAAGCACTTCAGAGAAGAGTTCTATAGTTCTCACCAATATTACTTAACAAAGACATATTATACTGTTGGCAAAACAGGAAAACAGGCCTTTCTAACGTAAGAAGCCTTGCTGTTGTTATGATCCCAGCCCCCTCCTTTGTGAGAATCGCAAGAGCACTAGTTGAGGGGGGGCTCAGTAAACCCAGGAAGTGGGAGAGAGAGAGACGTGCAGAGTACTGCATTCCACCGGGATGCAAAATAAGGTGACATTGACTATTGTCTCATGGAGACCACGTGTAAAGCCCTCGGACAAAGTGGGCTGGTTGAGAGAGAGATTGCATCATCCCAACCTGATTGACACCTGTGACCCCATGAGGAAGTATAAAGGAGGGTCTGGGGGGGGGGGGGGGGAAGCCCCTTCAGACGCACCAAGAAGACACGAGAGTGATACCGCCGTAGCGGGAAGCCATTTTGAAGGAAGCCACATGCATTAGATTCCGGGATTGGAATTTGTGGCTGGAATCACGGAAAACCGCTTTTAACTAACATCGGGGAGGGGGAGCCTGCTCCCCTGATTCAACGGATGCTTCATAAAGACCTGGCAAATCTTTCCTTTTCTCACCAATCTCTCTCTCTCTGTCGCACCACGTGAAACCCAGCGACTCCCAAAAGGCTGAAGCCTGCAGACTTCTGAGTGACTTTTATATTTCCAACGGACAATATATTATCCCCTAGACAACAGTAGAGCTCACTTCTTAATGGTGATTATTACTATACCCGCGCTTTAGATCGAGTATTGACAATGTGCATTATCTGAATGTTTGTATTAACCTTACTTCTGTGCCCCTTTATAAATAAAAACATTTCAAAATAGTGACATCAGACTTCAACGGACCTCTCTATCTTTGCTGGTAAGTTATCCAGTTACGGGATACGTAACACTGTTAAGATGGATATGGTCATTCTCAAGATTGCTAGCTGATTATAATATCTAATGCTTTGAAAATACAACAAAAGAAAGAATTCTAAAATTTGAAAGATACCAGTCAGATACAGAGTGAATGGACATTACAGCATACAGTTTTCATGGCAAAATAACCCTCAATACTTTGAGCACCTCAAAAAAGTTTCACAGTATTTGCTTAAGCATCTTACTCCATAAAAATGTTTTTCTTAAACTTGCATTATCTTTGTCCTTTTCATCACCTTTGCACATTCCAAAGGGTAATTCTGTCCATAAAGTATTCTTGAAGCCAAGCTGCTGTGTTGTATTAAAAGAAATGTGGCCATCAATTTGAAAGTTGCAGACCTTTTCATTCTTTATTCTTTTGCTGCAAGTGGCTGTGGTCAGCATTTTCAACATTTAATGTAAATTCCAAACTCTACTTGATAACGTAGTGGTGAGCTATCTTCTTAAAATAGTGCAGTCTGCACAGTCCCCAATATCCTTGCAGGAAAGTTTGCTCATGCTACACAAGAGGGTGTGAACTAATTTGGCAGAGGGTTGGGATTCTGAGCAGAGTAAGTCATGGGATAAAGCAGTGGTGAGCGAGAAAAAATTTAGTAATGGGAGGTGCACAGTAAAGGGAGGGGAAAATAAAACTCAGTTAACCTGAACTTAAATTCACTGCACAAGTTTTAACAGATAAGGCAGATGAACTTGGAGTGTAGATTAGATCTGAGAACTGGGCCGTTATAGCCATAAGCTACAGGCATGACACTCATTTTCCCTCTCCCTCCACATTCTGGTTTCTGCAGGGATCACTCCCTATACAACTCCTTCGTCCATTCATCCCTCCCTACTGGCCTCCCTCATTGTAAATGGAACAAATGCCCTACCTATCCGTACATCTTCTCCATTACTACCATTTGGGGCCCCAAACAGTCCTTCCAGGTGAGGCGACACTTCACCTATGAGTGTGTTAGGGTCATTTACAGTATCCAGTGATACCATTGTGACCTTCTGAGACCCCCCATTGATTGGGAGACCACTTCGCCGAGCCCCTATGCTCTGTCCAGCAGAAAAAGTGGGTCTCCCAGTGGCCACCCATTTCAATTTTACTACCCATTCCTATTCCAACATGTCAGTCCATGGCCTCTTCTACTGCCGCAATGAGGCCACATTCAATTTGGAGGAGCATCTATTTCTCAAATTTCCAATCATAATTCCCCCCTTCACATTTCCTATTCCTGTTTCCCGCTCTCGCCTCATATCTCTTTATCTGCCTGTTACCCTTCCCTTTCTTCTATGATCTTCTACCCTCTCCTATCAGATTCCCCCTTCTCAGCCCTTTATCTCTGTCTCCCATCGACTTCCAGCTCTTTACTTCATCGCTCCAACTCCCCCAGTTTCACCTTTCACCTTGTACTTCTTCCTCCCCTCCCCCACCTTCTTGCTCTAACTTCTCATCTTTTATCAGTGCTGATGAAGTTGTTTTGGCTCAAAGCATTGACTGTTTATTTTTCCATAGATGCTGCCTAGCCTGTTGAGTTCCTCCAGCATTTTGTGTGTGTTGCTTGGATTTCCAGCATCCACAGATTTTCTCATCTCCCCTTAGAGATCAGCTGCAGGGGACTGACTGGTGGAATATTTAATAAAAGAAAACAATCATGGTTGTTTAAGAGGAAAGGGAAACAACTGGATATCTTTGAATGACATTCATGTTACCAGGGAGGAGGTATTTTCTGCTTTTTATCGATTCATCCTGACAAAGTGTAACCACAAACTTTGTGGGAGGCTAGAGATGAAAATAGTTAAGGATTTTGCCAAGACCAGAGGTGCTGAATTGGAAAGGTTGGCCATTCTCTGTGTTTACTCCTTGGACAGTAGGAGAATGAGGGGAAAACTTGTAAAAATGTTTAAATTATAAGAGGTATAGATAAGATGGATAATAGTCTTTTCTCCAGGGTAGAGGAGTCCAAATCAAGGGGTTATAGGTTTAGGACAAAAGGAGGAAACATTTAAAAGGGACTTAAGGGGCAACTTTTTCACATAGAATGTGGTGAGTATTTGGAATGAGCTGCCAAAGGAAATGGTTGAGACAATATAATAATATAATTTAAGGTGCACATGGCTGGATAGATGGGGTTGCAGGACAGAAGGATATAGGCAACGTTTAGGAAATTTGGACTAGCTATGTGTGTACCATGGGTGGCGTGACTTATTTGACCAAAAGGCTTGTATCCATATTTTGTTCTGTTATGACCCCATGAACTTGTGCAGACATTTGGGTGGAGTTCTTCTCAACTGCTGTTAGATTTTAACTTGACATTGAAGTGATGGTGTACTTCCATGTCAGTGTGATCTGTGACTTGAAGAAGAACATGCATGAGGAAAGGTTTACATAAGTCTGCTGCCTTTCTCTAGATGAGAAACTTAGTGTTGTGAGGATCCGTTGGATAAGCCATGATAAGTTGCTGTGGTATATAATGAGAGGACATGAGAGGATTTCTCTTGTGATTGGCATTGAGCATTGAAAAGCAGGCATGGTCATTGCTCTAAGGCAGGGGTTCCCAATCTTTTTTATGCCATGGACCAATACCATAAAGCAAGCGGACTGTGGACCCCAGGTTGAGAAACCATGTTCTAAAGAAAGAAGGAAAGGGACTGTGCAGTGAAATTGTGCGGTAAAGTGAAATTATCCACGTATTTGTTGATCCTGTGAGCTAATTAATTCACATTGTGCACTGCATCTAGGTACTTCAGAACAAGGAGCTTTTTAAGATGCTGAAAATCTTAATGCTCTGCATTGACAGCACACAAAAAATCTTCTATAAACTGCAAGGAGCACAGCTTCCTACTCTTCTTAGGTTTTCCCTTACAATCAAGGATGAGTTGATTCCACTTTGGTTTAATGGGTTCTCTTCTAACACTTCGCATGAATGGACATTGCATGCTCCATTTTTAGTGGTCATTGGCCACAAGCTCCCAAGGCAGTTGAGGTGTTGCAATTTTCAAGGAGGCTTTGAGCACATTCTTCAGCCTTTAACTTTGTTACCTGATAATCTCTTCCTATGACACAGTTCAGAATAGAATGTTTTGGTAGTCTGGTGTTTGGTGTGTAAATAACATGGCCTGTCTAATAGAACCAACTGAGACTATGCTAATCCACTGCCTAACTGTTTGGAGACCCCAATGGTTTAGCCTCTGGTTCAGCAAATACTAATTCCTATGCTACCTCTCATATATAGGTTTCCCCCGCTATCCGAAGGTAGGGAGTTCCTATGAAACCGTTTGTAAGCTGAAATGTCGTAAAGCAAAGAAGCAATTACCATTAATTTATATGGAAACATTTTTGAGCGTTCCCAGAACCAAAAAATAACCTACCGAATCATACCAAGTAATACATGAAACCTAAAATAACACGAACATATAGAAAAAGCAGGAATGGTATGAAAAATATACAGCCTATATAAAATAGAAATATTGTGGCGGCTCATTTCCTAGCGTATGCGAACCGACTCACAATTAGATAGCCTACGGGGGTTTGCGAGCACAGAGCTTTGGAGCCTCTTCGCCATGGGGGGCCGGTTGACAGAGGCTTAAAAGTGAGGCTGAAGTTTTCGAATAAAGTTTTTCCTTCGACTGCAGTTACCGACTCCGTGTCGTAATTTTAGCGCTGTTTGTAGCACACCGCTACAATTGGTGACCCCGACGGTCCAAACGATTTTTGGACCAGAAATGACCGACGCCGCCTCTGTTCATGCGGTTTCGTTGAAACTGCCGGGTTTCTGGACACAGCGCCCGGACCTATGGTTCCAGCAAGCCGAAGCCCAATTCCACGTTCGCCAGATCACCTCAGAAGACACCCGCTACTACTACGTGGTGAGCTCCCTCGACTAGGACACAGCGGCCCAGGTCGCGGAGTTCGTACAGTCGCCCCCGGCAGACGGCAAGTACACGGAATTCAAAGCCCTGCTCCTCAGGATTTTCGGACTCTCACGGCGCGAGCGGGCTGCCCGTTTACTGCACCTGGATGGCTTGGGCGACAGACCTCCATCGGCTTTAATGAACGAGATGTTGTCTCTGGCCGAGGGACACACAGGCCTCATGTTTGAGCAGGCATTCCTGGAGCAGCTGCCCGAGGACATACGCCTGCTGCTGTCCGACGCGGATTTCAGTGACCCCCGGAAGGTGGCAGCCCGGGCGGACTTGCTGTGGAACGCCAAAAAGGTGAGCGGGGCGTCCATCGCACAGATCACCCAGCCACGCTCCCGGCAGCAAACCAGTCCAGGCCCGGCCGCAGAGCCCACTAACCCCCGGCCCAATGACCACTGGTGCTTCTACCACCAGCGGTGGGGCGCAGAAGCCCGCCGTTGCCGCCCGCCCTGCAAGTTCCCGGGAAACGCCAGGGCCAGCCGCCGCTGATGGCTACGGCGGCTGGCCATCGGGATAGCCTCCTGTATGTGTGGGATAGCAGGTCGGGACGCCGCTTCTTGGTCGATACTGGGGCTGAGGTCAGCGTTTTACCTCCGACAAGTTACGACACTCGCAGCAGGGCACCGGGTCCCCCCCTGAGGGCCGTGAATGGCAGCACAGTAAGGACCTATGGCACCCGTCAGGTGCAGCTACAGTTCGGCCCCAGCCAGTTCACGTGGGACTTCACACTGGCCGCCGTAGCCCAACCGCTTCTGGGTGCGGATTTTTTGCGAGCTCACAGCCTGCTGGTTGACCTGCCCAGGAAGAGACTGGTACACGCCGAGACCTTTCAGACGTTCTCCCTGGGCGCGGCCCAGTTGCCAGCCCCTCACCTCGGCTCCATCACGCTGTCCGACAACGACTTCACCAGGGTCCTGGCGGAGTTCCCATCGGTTCTGGCACCGCAGTTCACAGCAGCCATGCCCAGGCACGGCGTACAGCACCACATCCCGACACAGGGACCACCCCTCCATGCCCGTGCTCGGCGGCTTCCCCCGGACAAGCTCCGGCTGGCGAAGGAGGAGTTCAAGAGAATGGAGGAATTGGGGATCATCCGGCGGTCCGACAGCCCCTGGGCTTCCCCCCTGCACATGGTGCCCAAAGCGACGGGGGGCTGGAGACCGTGCGGCGACTACCGCAGGCTGAACAAGGCTACCACACCGGACCGCTACCCTGTGCCGCACATTCAGGACTTTGCGGCAAACCTGCACGGCGCCCGGATCTTCTCCAAGGTCGACCTTGTCCGAGGGTACCATCAAATCCCGATGCATCCTGACGACGTCCCCAAGACGGCTCTCATCACCCCGTTTGGCCTCTTCGAGTTCCTCCGCATGCCGTTCGGCCTGAAGAATGCCGCACAGACGTTCCAGCGGTTAATGGACGCGGTGGGACGGGACCTGGACTTCGCGTTCATCTATTTGGATGACATCCTCATAGCCAGCGGCAGTCGTCAGGAGCATCTGTCCCACCTCCGTCAACTCTGCGCCCGACTGAGTGAGTACGGTCTTACAATCAACCCTGCCAAATGCCAGTTCGGACTTGATACCATTGACTTCCTGGGCCACAGGATTACTAAAGACGGGGCAACCCCTCTGCCCGCTAAGGTAGATGCGGTCCGCCACTTCCCCCGACCCACCACGGTCAAAGGCCTTCAGGAATTCGTAGGTATGGTCAATTTCTACCGCCGCTTCCTCCCTTCAGCTGCCCGGATCATGCGCCCCCTGTTCGCCCTGATGTCGGGTCCGAGCAAGGACATTACCTGGGACGAGGAGTCCGCCGCCGCTTTCGTTCAAACGAAGGAAGCTTTGGCTGACGCCGCAATGCTAGTACATCCCAGAATGGACACCCCTACCGCCCTCACAGTGGACGCATCAAACACGGCAGTCGGTGGGGTGCTGGAGCAGCTCATCGCAGGTCGCTGGCAACCCCTGGCGTTTTTCAGCAAACACCTGCGGCCACCCGAGCTCAAGTACAGTGCTTTTGACCGGGAACTGTTGGCGCTCTACCTGGCAATCCGGCATTTCAGGTATTTCCTAGAAGGTCGGCCCTTCACCGCGTTCACGGACCACAAACCGCTTACCTTTGCGTTTACGAAAGCATCCGACCCCTGGTCATCCCGCCAGCAACGCCACCTGTCCTACATCTCTGAATACACAACGGATGTCCGGCACGTCTCGGGTAAGGACAATGTCGTGGCGGATGCGCTCTCTCGCCCTACCGTTCATGCCCTTTCCCAAGGGGTAGACTTTGAGGCACTGGCAGAGGCACAGCAGGTAGATGAGGAGATTCCGAGTTACAGGACTGCAGTCTCTGGTTTGCAGCTCCAGGACTTCCCCGTGGGCCCAGGTGAGAGGACCCTACTCTGTGACGTCGCCACCAACCAGCCCCGTCCGGTCGTCCCCGCAGCCTGGCGGCGACGTGTTTTCGACTCCATTCATAACTTGGCGCATCCCTCCATCCGGACAACTGTCCGGATGGTTTCCAGCAGGTTCGTTTGGCACGGACTCCGCAAACAGGTCAGTGAATGGGCCAGGACGTGCATGCACTGCCAGACGGCCAAGGTTCAGCGGCACACCAAAGCCCCGCCGCAGCAGTTCCATCCCGCCCACCGGCGTTTCGACCACATTCATGTGGATATCGTGGGCCCCCTGCCAGTGTCGCGCGGAGCGCGTTACCTCCTGACTATCGTGGACCGGTTCACAAGATGGCCAGAGGCGGTCCCGCTCACCGACACCACCTCCGAATCTTGCGCCCGAGCCCTGATCGCCACCTGGATATCCCGCTTTGGTGTACCAGCCCACATTACCTCCGACAGAGGCGCCCAGTTCACCTCCAGCCTGTGGTCAGCTATGGCCAGCCTTTTGGGGACTCAGCTGCACCACACCACTGCCTACCACCCACAGTCGAACGGGCTAGTGGAGCGTTTCCACCGTCACCTGAAGTCGGCCCTCATGGCCCGCCTGCGAGGAGCCAACTGGGCGGACGAGCTTCCCTGGGTCCTTCTCGGCATCCGCACAGCGCCCAAGGACGACCTGCACGCCTCGTCGGCCGAGTTGGTATACGGCGCGCCCCTGGCCGTCCCCGGGGAGTTCCTACCAGCCCCGAGGGGGCAAGAGGAAGAACCCGCTGCAGTTCTGGGCAGACTTCGCGAGAAGCTCGGTAACCTGGCCCCCATACCCACTTCACAGCATGGGCGGCACCCGACCTGCGTACCCAAAGACCTACGGAACTGTAAGTTTGTGTTTGTACGAAGGGGCGGGCATCGGCCACCGCTGCAGCGGCCATACGAGGGGCCGTTTACGGTGCTCCGGAACAACGGGTCCACGTTCGTGCTGGACGTTGGGGGGAAGGAGGAGGTTTTCACGGTGGACCGCCTCAAGCCGGCCCATGTGGACCTGGCGCAACCGGCCGAGTTTCCGGCGCCTCGGCGCAGAGGCCGACCTCCCAAGCAGGTTCTGGCCCAGGCTGTGGACATTGGGGGGTGTATCGCCGGTTCTGGGGGGGGGTTATGTGGCGGCTCATTTCCTAGCGTATGCGAACCGACTCACAATTAGATAGCCTACGGGGGTTTGCGAGCACAGAGCTTTGGAGCCTCTTCGCCATGGGGGGCCGGTTGACAGAGGCTTAAAAGTGAGGCTGAAGTTTTCGAATAAAGTTTTTCCTTCGACTGCAGTTACCGACTCCGTGTCGTAATTTTAGCGCTGTTTGTAGCACACCGCTACAATATTATATTTATAGTGTAGTTTTACTTATCAGAATCGGGAAGACAGTGAGCCAAAATCGAATTGGAGGAAAAAAAATCAGCATGTATGCACGTACATACATGTGCACACAACTGCCCGCACAAGGCTTCATGGTCATGTTAGTCTTTCTCAGGGTAAACACATGTATAAAGAGGGTGTCTTTTTCTTTCTTTCGTAAAAGCGAAAATCCTCTTTGGTTAGCAAAAACAGATACTAATGTAAGCCTTTCTTAACAGGGAGCTGTCGTAAAGTGAATGTTTGAAAAATGGGGGGCACCCGTATTCTGACCCCAATTTTCTGGTGGATTGCTGCGATGCAACTCCCATCCTCCCTCTTACTCTCCCATTCTGGTTCTGTTTCCTCTGCTCCCTTGAAACTTACTTCTGCTGCCCATATTCCCTTGAGAATATTTGCCTCATTTGAAAATATATTATTCTACTGTGTAGCATCTAAATACAAAGTTGCTTCAGGATTATAATGGTGTATTAATAGGAATAACAACCAGTAGTCTTGGAAATCTGATTGACTGGCACCACCAGGACCTTCAGCATTCTGCAGGAATGGAGTGTTACTATACAACCAGGGCCTTGGCGCTGGAGTTTTTTTGCCTGCAAGAGCACCCTGACATTGGTTTATTTAGTATTCAATTGGATTAGAAGAATTTGTCCAGGTGCTCCAGTGCTATGTATTGTCCAAAGCTTGGAAATGAATAGAAATGTGGAAGTGACAGCTCTCTGACGATAATATTTGTGCTAGGTCTGATGTTTTCTGATCTTTGTAATGGCCTAGGTATAACACTTACCCAACAGGCTGGTATATGTCTAGGGGAAAAGGAGATCCAGCCACACACCAATCCCACCTCCCGTACACGCAGGTGCTGTGAGAATCGAGTTTATGCCTCGCGCCTGCCCACAGTATCAAACCCACAACAAATACCGTTATGAAATACACTTTAAAGAGTTTACTAAAATTAAAAGAGTATTAGGCAATACAATATATATGCAAGGGAAAAAAACAAAAAGGTGCCAACTTATCAAAGTACAGTCAGTTTAGTGCACATCGTTGGAGCTCAAACATCGAACCATTCGACCCCTCGTCGCTTGCCTCCGACCACCACGTTTTCGCACCTAGGACCACGCCCGATGGTCTTCCGAGCAGTGCACGTCCACCTTCCTCGACATCTTCCTCCCGGCTCTCTCCCAAAAGCCCGCGAAAAACCCCTCCCCCAAGTTCCCAGCCTCACAAGACAAAATAACATTCCCTATTGGTTAACAAATGAATACAATTACCATATCAACAAATTTAAAACAAAACAACTGCGAGAGAAACACTTATCAGACAAAGAAGCATTCCTACTCTTAACAAACCAAAATACCCATTTTGAGTAACATACACAGGACATTGTACATAGGTTAATCAGTCCAAACAATTCATGTGTCCATGAGATGTGGCAATAAGCATACAAGCAAACGAAGTAACTTAAGCCTTGTTGTCATAAAGTAGAGAGCACAAATAAATCATGAATGTGATCAGAATCAGGTTTAATATAAGTAGAGCAAAAGTAGAAATAAAAAAAAAGTAATGAGGTAGTGTTTATAGGTTCAGAGTCCATTCAGAAATCAAGTGGTGGAGGGGAAGAAGCTGTTGCTGAGTATCTGCCTTCATGCTTTTGTACCTCCTTCCTGTTGGTGGCAATAACAACCAGGCATGACCTGCATTGATCAAAGTATTAAGGGCTTTGGAAATGTTCTGTTCAGGGGACCCCCACAATGGTACATCATCTATATATTGAGCTACTTTAATACTGGGGTTAGGACTCATTGATGCAAATCTGGGACACCACATTATGGAAAATAGTCAGACTATGGCCATATCTCTGTGGAACCTATGTAACAGTGTATTGAAACCTTTTTCTTGTGAAAGCAAATTGATCTTGGAACTGCTCAGCAATAAGAATAGTGCAGAAAGCATAAACCAACACATTATCAGTATAATTACCATCAGTCCCACCAGCAAGTCCTTAGTCAGGGTCACACTGACTGGAATGGCTATGGCCAACATAAGGTCAAGCCTGTTGTGTATTTTATATTTTAGCAATATTAGAGAAATCTTGTAAATACATTGCTTGATTAAGCATTTGTTCATATTTTTCTTTATGGTTACAGATTATGTATTTTTGTGTAAATTGTATATGAGATTATGATACCTTGTGATATGTGCAAGCCTTGCTTAAAGAACAAAGTTAGACTCACATTTTTTTTTATCTTCCTTTGAATTAGTTTAATGTTTTGAAGTTCTGAAACAACAGTGGTGATGAAGTATTATTAAGGACGACCACAGACCTGTTAAAGTGCAGTGAGGTACAGCAATTTAAAAAAAACTGCAGCACATGCAGAGAGAGTTGAGTTTGAAAAATAGCAGTAAACTGAAGAATTCATGGGTTCATAAACAGTAAGTTCCCGGTGACAATAATTACAAATAAAAGGAGCAAAAATGTCTGGCTACTTCAGAAATATTGATATTTGATTACACAATAGATAACTGGCTCATGTATGCTGAGCTAATTGAACAGTATTTCAGAAGGAAAGAAAATAACCAATGAGAAATGAGTACCAATTTTGCTGAGTGTATTTGGCTTAAAGACTTGACTTCTCCAACCAACCCAGAAGAAATGGGCTTTGCTGATATTGTGAAAGTAATACAGGAATATTTAGAACTGAAGCCTTTGTTGAGTGAAAAATCCTTTAGATTTCGTAAGTGGAATGTAAAGGAAGGGTGTCCTTTTCAGTATACATGATTGAATTGAAGAGAATATCTACACATTGTTAGTTTAGTAATGGGCTTAATAAAGTACTGAGAGATAGTTCAGTTTGTGGAATATTAAAAGAAAGCATTCAAAAATGGCTCCTAACTGAAACAGAACTTAAATTTAAAAGAGCATTGGAAACTGCAGAGACACATTTGAGTTGCAGTCAGAAATAAAAGTAAGCATGAACAAAATTACAATGTCTAAAGAGAAACCATTGTGTCAGGGGGTCACATACAGTAGATCAATAGAGGTTTAAAGGCAAAATTTGCCCAGAAAATGCAACAGAGTAGGACTACAAAGAGCATGTTGGGCAGACAAGAGTAAGTGGACTGCACAGTGAAGAGAAAAAGTCAAAGTCCAGATGCAGTTTCAGAAAGATAACTAATCTGCTCGCTTTTGAGGAAAAATATGATAACGATGAGAGTGACAGAGGACTGTGTAGCCTTGCGATTTACAATGTGAAGACTAGCAATATGTCTTACACCAGAAGTGAATGGCAAATTAATTTAAATGGAATTGGACACGGGTTCAGCTGTTTCAGTCACTATATAAATTATTTTGAACAGCATTCAAAGATGGTAAACTGAAGTCTGCAGATATACTGGAGAAGAGATACTTCCTGTGAGAATGACATTCATATCAGTGAAATACAACAACCAATAAGCCACATTGAGCTTATGTGATAAAACAGGAGGACCAGCATTGTAGGTACATGATTGGCTGAGACAACTGCAATTTGATTGGAGATCCATCCACAATTTGCATGCCATCTCATCTGTAGTGAAACAATCTGAAAGCAAATTAAGAAATGTACTGGATGATGCCAAAACTGTCTCCATGCTGAACACCATGAACCAAGGGTACCAGAAGGTAAGTGGGTGTTGGTTCTAATCTCCGTGCCTCTGGATGGAAAGCATATTGGACCAAGAAAGGACCTTGCTTCTCAGCAGAAACATGAAAGTGTTGAAAGCAGTGGTCCAGCTACAACAGATTTTGAGGGCAACAAATCTGGGAAAGCTTCCGATATATTAATCGTGCAGTTACTTGTGAAACGTGGCTTTATTTTAAACTGGAAGAGAGCTCAAAGCACTTCAGCTTGTAAACGGTAGATGCAAAAACCAAAAGCCCAGCTGGATGAATGGAAGGCCAAATAGAAAGGAGTCAATGGAGATAGAAAAACAGAATTCATCAGATGATGTTGTGGATGAGTAAACCAAGAGGAGAGATTAGATTTGTAAAGGGAACAGTGGAAGGATTAGTAAGACAACAGTCCAGTGAACTAAATGGACCTTCCCTAGATCAAGTTGCACAAACTAGAATAAAGAAGAGTAGAGATAGAGAGAAATAATATGAACAAAAAGAGAAGAGAATAAACATGAGAAAACAAAAGGAAGGGATTGTAGTAGACCCAGGGAGATAAAAGCTGAGAAAAGAAGAAGGAAGCTGTTCAAAGCTGTCAGAACCACTTCCTGCAGTCTCCCAATGCCTCCAGATTCCCATGTAATAAGGCAATCTTGATCCCATTATCCACCAGAATGATTCATCACTGCTTACTGCCAAAGGGTAAAATCAGCAGGCGATGTCCTACATTTTGGAATTAACACTACATTCCAGTGTAGGGCCTGAAGGGTGACTGGCTCTTTTGTTTGGGCTATATAATGCAACGAGCTGGGTCACAATGCTCATGGTATAACACATAAAGAATGCTCTTAGGTACACCATCAATTTTTTGCTTATTCTGCTCTGCATTCAGCAGAAGCAGAAACATTTCCTTTCTACTAAGAAGGGAGGAGGGGTGCTTTCATATCGACTGCTGGGGTACAATTGTCAGCTGCTTTGGGGCATTCCTAGTTCCATTCATCATGCTCTCAGAGTACCCCTGACGCTGCTGCCAGGATTTGAAAACAGCCTGGACCTGCATCAGTTCCTGATCTACATCTGACCCTTGAAAATGGGCCAATAACAAACTGCTTGTCCCTACAATCGTCTGACCCTCAGCTGGCCCTAAAGGCGATTGAATGCCCCTGCACCACAGAAGTCCCTATTTCATCAATCAGGTTTGCATACTAAGGGAATGATGGACAGCCTCAGGGCCGTAAAGGTATAGTTACTCTAAATGACAAATCAGGTTGCCATATCATGGAGACATGAAATAGCCACCAAGGGGGTTTTCAAGGGGTGAGGAGGCACTTCCCAATCCAAAGGGGCGGGATAGTGGGAACGGACAGCTTATCTGACCACTGCCCATAGGGAGCATTCAGTTCTGTCAGTCTGACCAGCAAGGACAAATGGGTCTGTTATTAATGACTTTATGTATGTTTAATAAAAACAGTCAGTAGACTCCTAAATCATAATGGCACATGAACCAGCTGGGCAAGGATTCTGCGGCTGCCTACGCAGCTGCCGAGTTAAATCCTGTAACTTGGTGGTAGTATAGTTAAGACTGTGGTAGTAGGGACAGCCACTGGAGCTTGATTTTGTTCATCAGCATTTTGGCATTCCTCTGACATTCACAAGACTGAGGGGCCAGCCATGACTTGATTACATTGTTTTCATCCCCATCTCAATCATCTCCAGTTGCAAATATCTGGGTCCAGTCCTCTTGCAGGACCATAGATTGGACCTTTGCAGAACCCACTATCATGCATCTTGCTGCATATGGCACTTTTGCATTATCGTAGCCAATCTACATGCCACAGCAATCTGTTGAACTTCAGAGCATTCACCATGTTGTGTGCTACCTGTGCTGTTTCACTTAAAATAGTGTTCTGAGAACTCAAAGAGGCCAACTCATGCTGCAGTAGCTTATTTTCCTCACCGAGTTGTACTTTTTCAGTAACCAACTGCTGCAATGTAGTCATAAGGTCATAAATTCCAGCCAACCTAATTGAGACAGAGAATCCCACAGAGGGAAAAGCTATCTCCTTAACCCATTGTGATACTGCACGTAGAAGCTTAGCATCAGACATCCAAGCAAATTCTTCCCCATCTACTCAGAACATTAGTGAGCAAACCAAACTGCTCAGAAATATCAGCCATCCAGGGACCTGTTAAGTCTTTGGTATGGTATTAGTTGACTTGCTTGGCCACATTTTCCTGAACCCTGTTCACAACACCAAAGTGTAATGGGCTGGGTTAATTTTACCAACATCTCCAATGCCAGCAGATGTGGTAATACCTGTATAAGCACAACAAAGTTACTTAAGCCTAACTTGTTATCATAAGATGGATACCACAAATACACCACACAAAATACTATATAGTAAGTCACAGAAATTTCTGGACTGGCTAATTGTTGCTGTGAGAGCAACTTCAAACTCCAACTGTCTTGTGAAACAACTCCTGGGTCACAGACACCAAATGCGATTTCCAGACCTGGCTGAAGTCCAAAGAAAAAAAATCTGGAAATCATAGGTCAACGTATATACAAGCATAGTTATTGACAGACACACAAATGCTTTGATCTTTTGTTTTCACTCCATGTCCAGGCACAACATTCCTTGGGAATATAGAGTTCATTAAAGTTTGCACATATAAGCATTAAGACCAAATCCAGACAGACATTAACATTTTAATGTTCTCTTCTTGTTATTTCATTCACTCATGTCCAAACACACTGTTCTTTGTGCTTTCAAAGTACACTGCCATTTATATATAAAAATGAGCCCAAATTAAGGAAGGATCCAGCTATTGACAGACATTCTACAGACATCAACAGACTTCACATTCTACGAGTTTCAGAAGAAGTTAAGTTGTCATTAACCTGACAGACATTCATTCAATGTTTTACGAAATCTAATAGAAAAACATAGAAACGTAGAAAACCTTCAGCACAATAAGGCCCTTTGGCCCACAAGATTGTGACAAACATGTCCCTATCCTAGAAATTACTAGGCTTACTTATAGCCGTCTATTTTTCTAAGCTCTATGTACCTATCCAAAAGTCTCTTAAAAGACTCTATCATATCCCCCTCCACCACCTTTGCCGCAGCCCATTCCACTCACTCACCACTCTCTGAGTAAAAAACTTACCCCTGACATCTCTGTACCTATTCCCCAGCAAACTTAAACCTGTGCCCTGTTGTGGCAACCATTTCAGCCCTGGGAAAAAGCCTCTGACTACCCACACAATCAATGCCTCTCAACATCTTATAGACCTCCATCAGGTCATCTCTCATCCTAGCCAAGTTCACTCAACCTATCCTCATAAGACATGCTCCCCAATCCAGGCAACATCCTTGCAAATCTCCTCTGCACCCTTCCTATGGTTTCCACATCCTACCTGTAGTGAGGCGACCAGAACTGAACACAGTACTCCAAGTGGAGTCTGACCAGGGTCCTATATAACTGCAACATTATCTCTCAGCCCCTAAATTCAATTCCACGCTTGATGAAGGCCAATACACCGTACGCCTTCATAACCACTGAGTCAACCTGCGCAGCTGCTTTGAGTGTCCCACGGACTCGGACCCCAAGATCACTCTGATCCTCCACATTGCCAAGAGTCTTACCATTAATACTATATTCTACCATCATATTTGACCCACCAAAATGAACCATTTCACACTTATTTGGGTTGAACTCCATCTGTCACTTCTCGGCCTAGTTTTGCATCCTATCAATGTCCTGCTGTAACCTCTGACAGCCCTCCACACTATCCACAACACCTCCAACCTTTGTGTCATCAGCAAACTTACTAACCCATCCCTCCACTTCCTCAACCAGGTCATTTATAAAAATCATGAAGAGTAAGGGTCTCAGAATAGATGCCTGAGGCACTCCACTGGTGACCGACCTCCATGCAGAATATGACCAGTCTACAACCACTCTTTGCCTTCTGTGGGCAAGCCAGTTCTGAATCCACAAAACAATCTCTCCTTGGATTCCATGTCTCCTTACTTTCTCAATAAGCCTTGCATGGGGTACCTTATCAAATGCCTTGCTGAAATCCATATACCCTATATCTACAGCTCTTCCTTCATCAATGTGTTTAGTCATATCCTCAAAAAATTCAATCAGGCTGGTAAGGCATGACCTGCCCTTGACAAAGCCATGCTGACTATTCCTTAGCATATTATACCTCTCCAAATGTTCATAAATCCTACCACTCAGGATCTTCTCCATCAATTTACCAACCATTGCTCCATAATTTCCTGGTCTATCTCTACTTCCTTTATTGAATAAAGGAACAACATTCGCAACCCTCCAATCCTCTGGAATCGCTCCTGTCCCCATTAATGATGCAAAGATCATCACCAGAGGCTAGCAATTTCCTCCCTCGCCTCCCACAGTAGCCTGGGGTACATCTCATTCGGGCCCGGTAACTTACCCAACTTGATGCTTTCCAAAAGCTCCAGCGCATCCTCTTTCTTAATATATATGTGCTCTAGCTTTTCAATCTGCTGCAAGTTGTCACTATAATCACCAAGAGCCTTTTCCATAGTGAATACTGAAGTAAAATATTCATTAAGTATCTCTGCTATTTCCTCCAGTTCCATACACACTTTCCCACTGTCACATCTGATAGGCCCTATTCTTTCACGTCTTATCCTTCTGCTCTTGACATAGTTTTATAATGCCTTGGGGTTTTCCTTAAACCCGCCTGCCAAGGCCTTCTCATGGCTCCTACTGGCTCTCCTAATTTCTTTCTTTAGCTCCTTCCTGCCAGCCTTGTAATCTTCTAGATCTCTAACACTACCTAGCTCTCTGAACCTTTTGTAAGCTTTTCTTTTCTTCTTGACCAGATTTATTACAGCCTTTGTACACCAGGGTCCCTGCACCCTACCATAACTTCCCTGTCTCATTGGATCTTACCAATGCAGAACTTCACACAATATTCCCTGAACATTTGCCATATTTCTTCTGTACTTTTCCTTGAGAACATCTGTTTCCAATTTCCTGCCTGATAGCATCATAATTCCCCATACTCCAACTAAACGCTTTTCTAACTTGTCTGTTCCTATCTCTTTCTGCATACTGCATACTATAATCTTCAAACATACTTTTCCAGAATTGTTCAGACACTGTGCAGTGTAGTATAGGTGATAGTTAGCCAAGTTCACTGATGGATGAAGGACCTAGTGCTTTTCCTGCATATATGACACATACACTCTTCTCAGACTTCCAGCAGGTCCCGGTGACACCTGGATCCAGCAAGAAGCCAGAGAAAAGTTTATGTATCACTGATGAATGTCTTTGCTGAGAGGTGATTCCTAAGATGGAAGTGATTTGTATTTTTTGGCTCATTTATTATCAGAGGGACAGTGCTGTGAATGAGGTTTGCTGAGAACTTTTGCCTCATGGTTCTTGAGTGTGAAGTATATCCTTTTGCGTTAACAATCAAGTCAGCAATAGGTTGGCCTCCAAATACATCAACGTGTAAGCATTGTCTACATGCTGCGACAGAGTACGTCTATGATCATGAATTAAACCTCAAGGAGCTTTGGTCATCTTCATTCCATATTTTGGAAATGTCAAATTTTTGCTGGCTTGACCACTGCCACCAGAGGAGCTTATGAAAGTTGTTTACCTCCTTCAGTATAAGCCACAGTCAGTTTATTTGGCTAATTTTCTGTGATATTCAATCCCACCTCTTAAAATTACAATGCATCTTTTTTCCCTCTTTAGATTTGGTCTGGTTTTAATTAGTGCTAGTTTCTGACAAAGGTTTGGCCCTTCCCTCCCGTCTCCACCCTTCAACCATTCCAGATTCAGGGGTATATTTCAACGGAAGTGCATTATAGCTCAGCTATATTGATCAGCAAGCAGAACAAAGGATTGCACCTTTATTCAAGTTCAGCAGGAGTACATTGCAGCCAGCTGTGTGCCCATTTTTGCAGTGATGTTCACTTAGTTCCCAGAGTTTATGTTCCCTCTACCTTCCCTCTCCCTCCCACTTGAGTGTTGACTTCTCTGAAAAACTAAGTTGTGAATTTACCTTGAGGTTGAACTCTGATCCAAATAAGTATAACAGCTTCAATTTATCATGTTTTTCCTCTGCCTGTATGTATTTTTTTTATCTTTCTGAATAGATTGATATGTTTTAAATAAATGAATTTGTCCTGCTATAAAATATACTTCATTGCATTCAAGTTCCTTTGATGACCTGGATGAAGTGAAGCATGTGTAGAAATGCTCAGCTGTTTACCTGTGAATAAGAAAGTCAATTTCTCTACTTTTTCTATGTTAGAGGAAAAAGCATTACTGGCAGCAGACAGTGCATACTACAGATAAATAAACCTGACAAAAATTACAATCAATCTGCCTTCATTATATATTTATTTAGAAATGTTAATAAAATTTGGAGACAAGCATTTGCATTTTTATATTGCCTTTTACAATCTTATCGTATATCATGCAGCTGGCAACATTCTTTTAAACCAGAGTTAATATTTCAGATCAATGGCCTTACTTCATAACAACTCTTGAAGGAGGTAACTAACTGAGCTGCTAACTGTATTTTTCACTCCATAGATGCCACCTTACTGGCTGAGTTTTTCAATATTTTTTCTGCTTTTTATTTCAGATTTACAGTATCTGCAGTTTTTGCTTTTTGATAATGCAGTGGTTGCCTGTTTCCAAGGAAACTGAAAGGTACTGAGTTATTTCAGTGGTTCCAAATACTGAAATGCTGTCAAAAGCTCAGTCATAAAAACCTGCTATGAATGACATCACATGACAATTTCAGCTTTTATTGTAATAACGGCCATCTCTGTAAGATAATTATCCAACAAAAGCTTTTGTGAAAGGTTACCCTAAAAGCTTATTCTTGCATATTGGCTGGAAGGCAATTTTAACCAGGGAGTTCAAAATGGCATCATACTTGTTAAAACTGTTTAGTGCATTTTGCTACTTTGATATATAATCCCATGCCTCCAAAATACTTTTAGCCTATGCTGCTCAGCCTCATTGTTAAATATCTTTGTTTTTCAGAAATGCTTCTGTCTAATGTACATTAGAAATGGAGGATTTGTGTATTGTGTTGCTTTATGCTGTACAGGAATAAAATAACCCCTTAATTAAAGGTGATTCAAAATTCTTTTTGTACTCATTTTAATAAACAACTAGTCATAATAAAACATACTAGCTGTGCTAGTGAGAAATAATATATTTCTCATTTAGATTTTTTTTACTAGTTAATGTTCTCCATTCTCTCTTTACACGAGTATAATTCCTCAGGGTAACAATCTTGTCATTCTTCATCATAGTGTCAATTCAGCATGTTCATGTAGACAGCGAGCATTGGCAGGTTATTCAGCTGTATCAAGCTTCCCAAAATAGTGGAACACTTGCATGAGAAAGCTTCTGAGTATTTTGTGTTTGTTTGTTACTTGCATTGGAAGTACTGAGATTTTGTATCTACTCTCCCTACGGTGAATGTTAGTGAACCTTATTGTCCCCTGATTATCACTTTGTTTATTTCACAATACTACTGAAGTACTGAAGAAAATAATCCTTCCACTTTACAACCATTCTGTTGCCACTTGCTGTGCACATACCAGAGTAAACCAAACTTTACAAGCTCTCAGTATTTATGGATTTTATAATTTCCCCTTGTTTCCTCTCCTACTTTTTTAGAAGGAACTAGCAACTTGCTGCAATATGACATTTATAGTGTTTGGCTGCTAGTCTGTATGTGAAACCAAACCAAACATCAACAAACTATATGAACATCTTTTCAGCAAGTTCTTTGAGGGCATTTCCCATGTTAATCTGCTTCTCACGTATAACTTGATTCTTTTAAAATGTAAGTGAAATAAGATTATCTTAAAAAATGGAAAACAAAGCAAGTTTGTGGAATACAACTGCAGACTTCCAACCGCTATAGGTCTTTTAACATTGAGATTCCTTGGGTGCAGATGTGACATAGTAATTCAGCTTTCAAACCGGAACACTGTGGAACACTTAATGGTGGTGCAATCATGCCGAAGTCATCAACCATATTGCCAACACGACTGAGTGAAAGCCACTTCCAGTACGTTAAGTAAAGAAGCTTTTCTTTTAACAATCTGAATCCATTATTGAATAGATGATCAGAATAGATCACAGTTGGTTTACAATGTGAAGGAAATGTTTAAACAGCAGATAAAGAGAGAAACTGAAATACATCACCAGAGAGAACATGTTATTATTTTCTGATATATCTAGTCTATAAAAAAAGACAAATGCATCTCTGACTAAAGGATAATACAGGAATATATTTCCAATATATTTATATGCAAAAATAATCTAATGGAAGTGTAGAAATTTATATTTCTGTTTTTGTACATTTAGGTGGTTCTCTGTTTCATCAAATATCTTATCAGTCTTCATTCAATGAAACATTCTTTTATCTTTTGTATCAGAAGCCAAACACATGGCCTTCATCTGTGAATTAAGATTTCATTTTCTCTAACAGTTCAGCCAATATTGAAGGATTGCTGCATTGTGGTGAGTGCTGTCTGGAAAATAGATGTTAAAACTGTAGTTACATCTAATCTCTTTAATAGATGTACTGTAAAAGATCTTGTGTAGCGTATGATGAAGAGCAGGGGTCTCTCCTGGTATGAGAACCAACAACAGCTTACTTATTAAATATCTTAATATTCACCTGCCTGGATTCCACCCTCACATCACTGGTGGGCTTTTTCCAGACTGGGTTCAGAGAAGCTTGCAAAATTAGCACTGTTGGACTGCCCAAGATAACGAAATGACGGTATATATTCAACAGGTCTCTGAACTCTGGTAACAAACAATGTCCCAATTATAACATTGACGTGGCCTTTCACTCAGCAGCAAACTGTTCACATGTAACCTGAAGTTTAGTACAATGCTACTAGCTAGAATCACCGTAGAAAACAAGAACATATCTTTGTCAATAATAGGACAAATAAAATTTGTAGGGCACTGAAATGTGTAAAAGACAGGGCTTCTGATTATTGTGGCTGATTATATCATCAGAACAATACTTCCAGGAAAAGTCTGGTTGAAAGAAATAGAGAATGGAAAAAATGTCATCATGGTGTTCAAGTAAGCTTTGAAACAGTATGAATAAATGGTTAAGGATTCATATATATGCATCTAGGGACTCAAAATTCAAATCCCCCAAAATATCAAATGCTAAGCCAATCTACAGAAAACTATAGGCAATAGACAGACTAAGCAAATTTGAGTGGCCTTGAGTAATAGTGGAGCCATCACAGAGTGATCGGCGATATCTATAGTTATACTGACAATAGTTTAGTCCAGTTCTGTGATGATTATTATAAAGTGAAACTTAAAAGAGAAATAATAATAACTTATTTATAAAGCACATTTCACACAGATAATGTAGTTCAAAATCTTTTACAATGGAATAAAGTGAAAACATAAAAATAAAAGAATGATGTTGATTGAAAGCAAATTTAAATAAATAGGTTTTGGGCTGATGTTTAAGAGTTTCAACTCAGTCTGCAGCCCTTATAGTTTTAGGTATTGAGTTCCATCATTGAGGAGTGTAGTTTAAAAGCAGCTGACATGCCAATTCTCTTGTGAGGGGAATTGTTTATTTTAAGAGACTGGCAGAAGAAGACTGGAGGGCTTCAGCTGGATTATAAAATAAAAATGATTCTAGGATGTACTCCAAGCCCAGATCATTGAGAGCTTCAAAAACAAATAAGAGAATTTTAAAATCAATTCTAACAGGTACAGGAAGCCAATGCCAAGTACTTAGGATGGGAATGATATGCTCCCTCATCCTGCTTTTAGTTAAAAGTCTAGTAGTAGCATTCTGAATGAGTTGACGTTTGTCAATAGATTTGAAATGGATGTCAGAAGATACCTACTGCCCACATCTCATAGCCTGAGATGTCAGGAGCAGAAGTTTTTATTAAATTCAGTCTGCCTTCTCTATTCACTGATCAATATTGATTAATAGACTGCAGGTCATTATAGGCAGGTGAAAATTGTATTGGAGAAGTACTGTATTGTGATGGGTGCTACTCATCAGACAAAATAATAAACTCTAGTACATATATATAACCTCTCTAATAGATTTTAGAGACCCAATGTACAATGTGATTGAAGGACTGATGTTTCTCTTAGGATCATTATTAACAATGTATTGATTACTAATGGTTAATACTTGACTAGTTTGATATTCACCTGCCTGGGTTCCACCTGCCACATCACTGGACCCATTTCAACAGTGCTTGTGTGAATTATTGATGCCAATAAGATAGGTGAAAAAGGCGAGGTGAATATGGGGAGGCAGAAGTTAAACTGAAAAGCAGGACTTCAAAGATAATGATCACAGAATTACTCCCAATTCCATGTGGTAGCGTAAACAAAAATAGAAGGATCAATAAGATGAATGTGTGGCTCAAAGGGTGGTATAGAGAGATGAGAATTAGATCCTTGAGGATTTGGAGCCAGTCTTGGGGAAGCTGAGACTCATGCCAGCCTGAAGAGTTACTGCTGAACGGGACCTGGAATGATATCTTTGGATATTTGCCAGTGCTGTTGAGAATGGTTTAATTGGTTCAGCATTGTGATAGGTATCTGAGCAAGGATAACAAAATAGAAATACAGCAAAGTAGAAAGCAATGTTGAAATGTATGGAAAAAAGGGGAAAAGCAGATAGAGCCACAATAAATCCACCAAATGAGGCTAATGTAAGGAAGGATAGTAGGAAGACAAAATTAAGAGATCAAAATCTAACTGTATATAGTATTCAGAACAAAAGTACTAATAGA
Source organism: Hypanus sabinus (assembly GCF_030144855.1). Classification (NCBI taxonomy): domain Eukaryota; kingdom Metazoa; phylum Chordata; class Chondrichthyes; order Myliobatiformes; family Dasyatidae; genus Hypanus; species Hypanus sabinus. Next base: position 56,934,766 of record NC_082719.1, on the reverse strand, counting down.
GATGAACAAGTATAATCTGAAAACAGTAAGACAAACTGGTTATAAGGGGGTCAAAAATGGTGACTCAATATTCAGGGATATTTGACTTTTAGGAAGACCACACTGAAGGAAAAGGTAGTCAGAGGTTAAATACCTGTAAGTACTGCTGTGAAAGGTGATACAGGATGAGGCATTGTGGAGTCCATTTGGTTAGAGGTTATTAATGCAGTCAAGCCTTAAAAAAAGGGAATACAAGGAAATTGAGACAATTGGTAGAGTTTAGTCAATATATAGGAGACACACAGTAGAAAATAAGTATAAATCAAAAGTAATGAGTGAGAGCTTACAGAAGTGAATGAAAGGAAATGGTAATGATGAAAATGTTTCTGATTGTTTTCTTGAGTTATTAGATATCAATAAACTGACTATTTTGGATCAAATACTATGGATTGACATAATCTTGGCAAAATCCTATCAGAAACTTTGCAGTTAGCTTAAGAATTGAATAAAAAGCCTTAAACAAAAATTGTATTTGCTTCCAGCATATACACATTTTCTCATGCATTCACTTGTGGGCTCAGGTACGGGAGTTGTTGCCCACTTCTTGGTTTTTCACCCTCCTCTTGCCCACATTCCAAACTACATTGCATTTCTTGTTCGCAGATGCAGTCAGATACTGAGCACCATTTCTATCCTTTGCTCTGGCCACAGACCAATTCCTACAGCTTCTGGATGTGGCAGCACATCCAACCATGTTGTTAGTTTCTGACACAAGCCACACACCCAATGAAATGGTACACAAAATGCTGGAGGAACTCAGCAGATCAGGCAGTATCTGTGCAATGAAATGGAGAAGGTTATGTTTTGGACCATACATCTGAACTGAAAGATGGGTATAATATGGTGGAAGGAAGGGATGGAGCAGGAGGTAGCAGGTTAGAGGTAGTTCAATGGGGGTGATGTGATAGGCTGAAGAGGAAGGGAGGAGAGTGTGAATAGTGTCAGAAGCTGGGAGGTGATAGGTGGAAGTGACAGAGAGCTAAGGATGATGGAATCTAATAAAAGATGAAGGTAGAATCTTAGAATAAGAGGCACCCTTTGAAAAGGATTGTGCTTTTCTGTATTTCCCCAGAAAGCCTGTGGAGGTTGAATAATTGAATATATTCAAAGCAGAAATAGATTTTTAATCAGTAAGATAATCAAGGGTTACGGGAAGTGTAGGAAAGTGAGTGAGAATAGATCTCCAGTGATCTTATTGCACAGTGGATCAGACACAAGGGGCCAAGTGACCTAATCCTATTTGTTATGTTCTTTTGAAAACCTGAAGTCACTCCAAGAAGGCAATCCCATGAGTGGTTATTGACCACAAGCAGCTCTTGGCCCTTTTAGGGCTGATATTTGCATTTTCCAACAATGATGGCCTCATACATGTGGAAATGGATCATAATATTGTCTCTTTACAACTATGTTGAGTACATAACATCCAAGCATTTTTGATGCCTTCTTGAGACTATCCAACGAAGAAGCACAAAAGGAAATAAATTTGTGCTCTAAGGCAGTGAAAGTAACTAGAGGAAGGGGTAACGTTTAGTAGATTGACGGCTGAAGGCACTAGCCAGAATGAGAACATTCTTTTCCCATGAAGATGATGCAATTTGTAATCATGTGGTGAATCTACAGCATTAATATAACCAACAGCAGCATCACTTTAAAGATTGTAGAAATTGGTGAATTTGAACATATGCTCAATCATTTTTTTGAAAGATGAGGAATCAGTAAAATCTATTATTAGTTATAAACAATCAATGTATTTGAAGACTGCAGTTTTAAAGATCGTAGCATGCTTTGTTGAGGTGCTGCATGGTTGCAGAAATCAAAGTGCCTCTGAATCAAGACAATACATTTAGTTTGGATTCCTCAGATCTATATCTGTGCATTCTGCAGTGGAGTTTAAGAAGCCATTGAACTCAAGTACTTTGCCCAAGATTTCATGAGGCCATTAGAGTTCATGGCAACATACTTTACTGCTCAAAAGTACTGAAGAAGGAATCATTTTAATGGATTTACACATCTTGCTCTATGACATCCTCGTTTGGTTTTATTCTATGAAAATAAGAAAGAAAGTAATAAGTGGTGAATGGTACATGACCATAATATATAATCAACCTGCTCAGTACTGTTACTGAAATATTGACTATTATTTCTCCCCCATCATATTTATTACTAGAAAAGAAGAACTCCAGTTAAAATCAGATTAATGCACCACTATTATATATCATAAGGGTTTAAAGGTTTTTATTCTGATTATAAGATAAATGTTTATCTTGTTTTGGCCTTGAACTCCCTGGAAATCCGTGATTAAGATTAGTATCATTTAATTACATATCAATCAAATATGTTATTGTCTATGTATCTATTCATTGAAATAATGAAGCAATTTAATTATTTTACATTTTGTTGGATATGTATATATCCACAAAAAGTACAGGAGTTGCCTACAAAATATACACATTTGTAGTGTATGGATATCTGATGAGGATCAGTATGCGTTGTATTTAAGTTAATTACTGTTAACTGCAAGCAAATTTCTGGTTGTTTCTGCACTGAATTTCTACACTAACAAAAATGTCTTGCTTTGGAACTTTGCCCTTCCAAATGTTGAGTTAATTGAAAAAAATGTTCACTTCCTACATACAAACCACAGTTTTTCATTCAAAAATGAGCAATTATAAACATTAGCATTTTACTTGGGCAATGCCTTCTGTTGAATTTAACTTGCTTACATTACCATTCTATACATTTTGAGGTGTGTAGTCATTATTGAACAAGAAAATCTCAAAGAGTAATAAAAAAAGAAAATTATAAAAATTTGGGCGCAGATATTGTCTTCTTGCATTTATTGCTGCAATAGATCACACCTTGAACCTCCTGGGCTAATTTTACAGCGGTTGGTAACTGACTTGTAAATTATCTGACTGGCACAAATGGCCTTCTTTTGTGTGTAAATTTAGCATATGTTGTGCCAATATGGTCCTTTCTGAGTCAATTATCAACCATCAGGAAATTGGTCCAAGGGATGTCCAGGTGTTTTTGCTTTAACACAGCGAAGTTTGCCTAACAAATATCAATGGCATCCAGTGCACAGAGATTAATTCTGCTTTTTTTCCCTGATATTGATTTGCTATTAGCTGCAGTTTGTGGCTGATATTTTTACTATAAACAAAACAATGGAGTGAATTCATTGGCTGATTGACAAGTAGATGTGACTTAAAGGTCCCTACTGGTTTTTCTATGTATTGCTTTCGTGCTCATGATCTTATGGTGAGGATTTTATTACCTTATTAATATGTGTGAACCTAATCACTGGATGTGCTGCAGGCGCTAACAAAACATGTGTTTAGTGCACAAAGAAAAGTGAACAATTTCTTGGCATAATTTTAAGTTACAGCCCTAGGCAGCATCAAGTTTTTTGTATCAGTCAAGATATATTTTTCTCAGTAGTTTAGCCTTTTGTGTAAAGCAATTCAATATTTCACCAAGAAGTAGTCCTGAATATTTGAAGCAAGTTCCCTTATCAGTGTATTCAAGTGGAACTTGGCCACTCATGGAATGGCCATTTTCCATTTGAGTTACACTGATAAGGACACTTTGTTGCTCCCTGGTGGAAGCATCAAGGCATCTATACATCAAGGTAACAAAACCTTTGACCCAATTTGTCAATGCTGACCAATGTGTCTTCTCGAGCTAGTCCTATTTGCCTGCATTTGGCCCATATTCCTCCAAATGTTTTCTATCCATGAAGCCATATGTCTTTTAAGTACTGTAATTGTTTCTACCTTGAATACTTCTTCTGGCAACTCATTCTGTGTACCCATCACCTTTTGTGTAGAAAAAAATGTCAGGTCTCATTTAGATCTTTCTCCTCCATTTTAATTTTATAATCCTCTCTTATTAGACTACTCTAACCCAGAGAAAAGACTGTGAACATCCATCTTATCTTTGCCCCTCATGATTTTATACACCTGTGCAAGGTCACCCCCCAGCAGCTTTTCCTGCAAGGAGAATAGTCCCCACCTGTTCACTCTTGCAAGTCTTGGTAACATCCTTGAAAATCATTTCTTCACCCCCCTCTAGCTTAATCTAATCCTTTTACTTTCTATTATTTCTTCTTCTCCAACCCATTGGTAAAATCTAAAAATCCATCTCTGTTTGTCACTGAAGATTGATGAGAACCATCTCACTCATGGAATAGCCATGTTCCACTTGAGTTACACCGATAAGGAGACTTTCTTTTGTCACTTCTAGCTCTTGTGATCTCTCTTCCATCTTTCTAACAGCTGAAATCATTGAGTTAAATGGTGTGGAAAGGTGAGCTTCTGGCAATAGCAAGGAAATTTGATCAGGAAACTCTTTGATCACATTTGCTCGGCATGCTTTGGAGAAGTGGTTTTGTCATAAAATGTTCTTCTGCAACTCTTCTACTCTGAATGCAATACATTTATGCCTAATTGTATATGTTTTGTGTGGTTTTTGTATATTTTTACAACTTGCATCAATGTTTTTCACATTTTCAGTTTGCTGCCCAGAAACCCTGCTGAGAGTTATTTTTTGGAACTGGTGACTTCATGGATGAGTAACCCTCCAATACTTGTGCTGAAATACACTTCAAAGAATACCCATACTAGAAGCTAGGGGCAGGTAGCACCTTTCGAACTTTGCAAAATCAGATTTACCCTTTGTGATAAAGAAATAGGAAAAAGAAAAGAAGTACAATATTTGGACTTGATGCATTCAAAACAGCTGGCGCAGATTTACACATAAAATACCAGTTAATTTAGTGCAGAAATAACTATTTTTGGGTAAGTAGTCCATAATATTTGGCAAAGCTGTAAGAAGCATTAAATGCATCACAAATTATTGCTCTTTAGCTTTATAAAAATGATAGTTTGCCATCAACATTCAATAAGTTTTAATGGGTGAATTTCAAGTTGTTGATTTGTATTTGACTATCAAACTTGCAGAGTTAGAGTTGGTCTTCAAGATGAGGAGACTTCGCGTGAGTCATACTCTTACTATGTTAGTCAATTTGTTTGACTGTGGAGGAGAAAAAAATAAAGCAGTAAAATATTATTCCTATAAGTTATAAATCACTTGTAGAACTTATTAAAATGCTTTTTCTGTGCTTTTTTAATTTTCTCTGTGCTTTTTTTATTTTCTCTAATTCTTTTCCTGTACCCAGTTTCACACTAACTTATTTTGTTGATTATTGCCCTGCTACTCTCTCAAGCATTAAACTATACCCTACATAGAGAGCAATACACAAAAAAGATGGAGGAATTGGAAGGATTTTAAGGGACAGGTTATGTATGTACTTGGATAAATGAAGCCTGAATAGGGATGGTCAACATGGTGTTGTAGACAGTAAGTAATTTATAACCAGTCTTATTGAGTTTTTCAAGGAGATTACCAGGAAAGCTGATGAAGAAAAGAGGGTGGGTATTGTCTTTATGGATTTTAGCAAGGCTTTTGACAAAGTCCCGCATGGGAGGTTGGTCAAGAAGATTCAGTCGCTCGGCATTCAGGAGGAAGTAGTAAATTGGACTCAACACTAGATCTTCAAAAGTACTCAGTAGAGAAGTTGCAACCAAACAATTGCCCCATGGGTGTATTAGAAAATAGGAATTCGGCACCCTACACCACCATTCAATAGAGACATGACTGATCTTTGCCTGTGCTTTACCATTTCCTCATTACTCTCCATTTCCTGACTTTTCACAAATGTATCTAATGATCTAACCTGTACAACCCCCTGAGGCAGAGGATTCCACAGGTTTACCGCTTTCTGCAAGAAGAATGTTCTTGACACCTCTGTTTTAAATGACTGCTTCTTATTGTAAATATGTGCCTTCATTCAAGGTTCTCCCAGTAGTGAATACATCTTGACTGCTACCCTCTATGGCCCCTCAGGATTTTGTGCTTTTCAATAAGATTATGTCTCATTCTTTTAAATTCAAAAGAATGTAGATCTGTTTTTTACTGTTTATTATAGGAAATGTTGTTTATCTGAGCATTTCATCTGGACTGCCTCGAAAGCCAGTATATCATTTCTTGAATAAAGCAAAAACTGTGCACAATACTAAAGGTGTAACCTTAACACTATCCTGTACAATTGTAACAAAATTTCCCTATTTCTAAACTCCAACCCTCTTATAATTAAGGCCAATATCCAATATTTCATAAACACGTAGTACTTACCTGTTAACCTCTTGCAATTTGTGCACCAGAAGGCTTAGACTTCTCTGTATTTTGTTCATCTGCAATCATTCTGCATTTAGATAATACTTTGCTTTTAAATTTCTGTTATCAAAGTGCATGGCTTCACAGTTTCCAATTTACCAACTTTTTTTGCCCACTCCTTAACATATCTATATCACACTGTAGAATTTAAATATCCTCATCATAACATAAAGCATTTCACTAGCTATCACCCTGACCCAAAAATGGTAATATCAACTCTGTCTTCTCACCAGTCTTCAATCCGTACTAACATACAACTCCAATGCCACGAGTTTTATCTTATGCATCAGCCTCTCATGTGCCCCTTGACAAACGCCTTCTAAAGATCCAAGTGCACTATATCTACATGAAAACAAACACAGAAAATGGACCTGAACCAAAAGCATAAACGTGGAAGAGCTCAGTTAGTCCAGCAATTTCTGTGGAAAGAGAAACCAGTTAATGCTTCAGGTCACTTTTGAAGAAGGGTCAGTGACGCACATTGTTAACAATTTCCTTTTCCACTGATGCTACTTAATTGTCTGGTTAAGGTTTTGCAGCATTTCTCTTTTTGTTACATTTCTGTTTATGGATTCCCCTCTATTAATTGTTCTTGATGTATCTTCAATGAACTTGAGTCAATTATCTTTCATAAATGATGATGATTTAGTTTGATTAAATTTACCTTTTCTAAATGATTAGCCCTTTCTTCCTTGATTATAGAGCCAGCCCAAGCTCTGTCTGCTGTCAAGGCATTAATTGATTCTGAATATTACTTAAAGCACATTTAAATAATTTTTTTAAAAACACATAATAGAATCTGCAGATGCAGGAAATCCCGAGTAAGCCACACAAAATGCTGGAAGAACTCAGCAGGTCAGGTGCATTTGTGGATAAGAGTATGCTGTCAATATTTCAGGCTGAGACCCTTTATCAGGACAGGATATAAGTAATAAACATTAAAATGTAACTGCTATAATTACTTTCTACCCGCAGCCCAAAAATCCCCTTTGAAGTAAATTGAAGCTCTAACCCTGAACCAGAGCCTTCCAGTTCAAGTTCTAAGAGCTTATTCTTCACCATAAATCCTGTCAAATCTCAACAAATTGGATTCCGTGCAGAACCCAGTGAAAGAGCCGATTGAAAAACAATGCCAAAAATAAGTAACTTCAGTTCATCCATTTTTAACTACACATGCAGGATGGACTTGCTGTCATTTAGAAAGATAAATGCCTACGGTTCTGCTGGTGCTCTCAGCAATTACCAGCAAAATCCTGAACGGTAGGAGCCTGAAAATCTATAAAATGTTTATAAGAACTTGACAATTGTGTAAGCAGGTTATAACTAGGGAGGCATAGTACAAAAAATTATGCCAGAATAGGTTTTTAAGCAAAAGGTGGCAGAGTACAAGAGTTTATATCTGGAAAAAGAATGTATTCTTCATCTATGCAATCTAAATATTAATGTTCACAATTATTGAGATGGGATTTTTCTACTATAAGTGATATTAGATTTTGAAACTTAATGAAAAATAACCACAATTATTCCAAAAATATTGCCCGAGATGGGCTGTGAATTTTGTGGCATCCGTTGCATAAAGTGAGACAGCATCATTGCTTTTAACATTGATTTTAGTTGCACTAATAGTCCAAGAAATTATATTAGTTGTATTTTTGATAAAATATAATCTTATGCTGAAGCATTTAAAAAGCAGTGTTGGTAATCTGATAAGTAATTTGAAAACCTATGGGTGTCTTTAGTATATTTAGTTCTAAATACTGACCTTTAAAACAGAAAAAGGGTCAGTTGCAAAACATCACAGTTCCTAAAAGGCAGAACTGACCTAATTTACAAAATAACTGGAAATTCCTGTTGTGCTCTCACAAGAGCTGAAAATGATATTAATTCTAAATGACACTGCAAAACTTGCAACTTCTTCTAAGGCTATATTGCTTTATTTATTACAAGATAATAAAATATGTTAATATTTTAAACAATTATGATTGAAGGGAGCTGAAATTGAATACGTGTTGTAACTTAAAATATCTTTCCATTTCCATTTGTTCCATGAACACTTGGCTTTATTGATGCTAACATTGCATGTATTTCTTGGATAAATTGAACTCATTATTTGCTATTAACTTTATTGAGAATTCATATATAATTGTTGACAAAATCGGATGGTAACATGATTCCTTTTCACAACAGGCAAAGAAGAATACCTAGAAATTGGATTTCATATTTTTTGGTGAGCTAAACATGTACAGCTAAAAGGTTTGTGAAATTGTGTGCAATAGCATTAGTATGGTTTCCACCCAGAAAGATGTATTAAATCGTGACCTGCATTGATACCATTAGAGTACTTCCATTTCATTACAGCTGCCTCCACTTTATTGTGCAGCAGTCAGAGAGAAAATAAGCCTTTAAAGACAGGCACCCTGTGGCAGCAAATAATCTTCTAATCCTAAATTTATCATCTAAATGATGGTTAATATAGAGGGGAGGGTCTGCTGCTTATTGGGAAGTAGTGGCAATGATGCATATGTGTATGTGTGTGTATAGTGACACATTACAGTTATAATAGTGGAAAAAGGGCATTGAAGTTGCAGCTATGTGCTCTGAGAGGGACATAGAAATGCTAGTAAGTGAGACGATTCAGGAGGAAAACTAGGTATAACTAGTATAACCAGGTATAACTCAATATGAGGCATCACCCTGGTGAAGCCACAATACAAGACTACTTGCATGCCAAACACCTTAAGCAACAAGTGATTACAGAGCTAAGTGTTCCCACAACTTATGGATCAGATCTAAGCTCTGTAGTCCTGCCACATCCAGCCGTGAATGGTGGTGAACAATCAAACAAGTCACTGGAGGAGGAGGCTCCACAAATATTCCCATCCTCAATGGTAGAGGAGCCAGTATACCTGTGTAAAAGATAAGACTGAGGCATTTGCAACAATCTTCTGTCAGAAGTGCCATGTAGATGATTCAGCTTGGCCTCCTCCAGAAGTTCCCAGTGTCCCACATGTGAGTATGCAGCCAATCCAATTCACTCCATGTGATATGAAGAAATGGCTGAAAGCACGGGATACTGCAAAGGCTATGGGCAGAGACAAAATCCTGGCATTAGTCCTGAAGACTTGTGCTCGAAAACTTGCCGCGCCACTAGCCAAGCTGTTCCAGTACAGCTACGACACCTGTATCTACCTGGCAATGTGGAAAATTGCCCAGATGTGTCCTGTACACAAGAAACAGGACCAGTCCAACCATGGATAAAAGAGCTAAATAGCAGAGGTGAGGTGAGAGCAATAGCCCTCAGCATGGAGACAGCATTTGACCGAGTAAGTTATCAAGGTGCCCTAACTAAAATGAATCAATAGGAATTGAGGGACAGCCTTCCACTGGTTGGGATCACACCTGACACAAAGGAAGGTGGTTGAGGTGGTTGGAGGTCAATCATCTCATCCTCAGGACATCACTGCAGGAGTTCCTCAGGGAAGTGTCCTAGGACCAACCATCTTCAGCTGCTTTGTTAATGACCTTCCTTCTGTCATGAGGTCAGAAGTGGGGATGTTTGCAGATGACTGCATAATATTCTGCACTATTCGTGACTCCTCAGATAGTGAAGCAGTTCATATTCATATGCAGCAGGATCAGGAGAATATCCCGGCTTGGGCTGACAAGTGGCAGATAACATTCGAGCCACGCAAGTGCCAAGTAATGACCATCTCCAACAAGCGAGACTCTAACCATCATCCCTTGACATTCAATGGCATCACCATCACTGAATGCCCTACTATCAATGTTGTGGGAGTTACCATCAACAGGAAACTGAACAGTGTGTATTATCTACAAGGTGAACTGCAACAACACAGCAAAGTACCGAAGGCAGCACCTTCCGGACCCAAGACCACTACCATCTAAAAGGACAAGAACAGCTGATACCTGGGAACACCACCGCTTGGAAATCCTCCTCAAAGACACTCACCATCCTGATTTGGAAACATATCACCATTCTTTCATTGTCACTGGGTCAAATTCATGGAATTCCCTCCCTGACAGCACTGTGGGTGTACCTACACCTCAGGGAATGCAGCAGTGCAAGAAGGCCACCACCACCTTCTCAAGGGCAACTAGGGATGGGCAATAAATGCTGGCTTAGTTGGCGATGCTCACCTCTCATAAATGAATACATTTTAAAAAATGATCATGACTTCCCAATAACCAGCTGCCCCTCCCCTCTATGTTAACCAACTTCTATATTATAAATTTAGAATTAAAAGATTATTTGCTTCATACCCTTTATTCGGGCAAAATATGCTCAGATTGAAGAGTGGTGCGAAGTAGTGGGCAAACTAGAAAGTAGGTGAACCACTTGGGTACTGGACCTCTAAAGCAAACTACACTCTTCAAGAGTACTGTCTTAGCAGTTCAGGGGGGATGTGAGCACTCTCCAGTGAGTTTAGCAGTTGCCTGTTGTATTGTCTTGTTGCCAAATAAGTGGCCTTTTAATGCATTTAACTATAATTTATGAATGCTTTATTAGAGAATGCTAAATGACAGTCATTTTCTTAATCTGGAAACCTTATTATGTTGATAGGACTTTCAACATATGTACAGCACTTAACATCATGACTTGATACTCGGATAATTTGTTAGCCTGGTTGACAACTGTAAATGGCTGGTCTAAATCTGCAATTGTTTCAATTTCACTTGGTACAATTGCCAACACAATTTACTCTGGGGTACACTGACTTTGGAGTGCACATTTAGCATGTGCAATAAAGCTGAGATTCATCTATTTTCTTGGATGCACACAATAGATTCCATGGAATCAATCTTAAACAAACAAGAGAATTCTCCCTGTGTTCAAACCAAAGTCCATTCCTCTGTTAATATCAACTAAGTTGGTTATCTGGTTATTTATGTCTTTACTATTGGTGCAACCTGACTGTTCATTTGCCTGCATGTTGCGAAAAACTGCAGTAATGATTGAGTTGTATGTAGAATGTACAATTACTACTGTTATTGAATGATACCAAGTTTCAGTGCCATGCACTGTGGTCATAAGGCAGGATGAGAATATATTTAAAATTGTTTATACAATTGCCATAAATCTGCAATTTTGAGTCTCGATAAGCTTGATTTTATTTGTTGCCAAATTCACAACATGTTGAAAACTTCATGAATGTAGAGTATTCATCTTCTCTGTATTTTCTATGAGGAAAGTTTAATGAAAGGTTTCAATGAATAAACACAAAAGATTAAGAAATCACAGACATAGCAAAAGGTTATAGGAAGTTAAATACTTACAGGACCTCAAAATTCTTTGTACTGAAAATGTAATGTTTATAATATTATTTTGTTAGGAGCTTCAGATTATTTTGGGTAATTCAAATGTATGTTAGTTAATATCTGTGGGTGGATATATCTATTATGGTAGGATCCCATGAATTACAATTGTCTCTTTAATGATCTTTAAAACATCAACTTAATTTGTAACTATGTCGTTACTGGATACATTATTTATCTAACAATTAAACAAGAAATTTGTCCTCTTCCCTCTCCCCCCTCTCCCCTCTTACCACCCCCTCCCCTCCCTCCCCCTCTCCCAACCCCTACCACTTCCCTTCCCCCTCTCCCACTCCCTTACCCCTCCCTGTCCCCTCCACCCATACCTCTCCCCCTCCCCTCCTCCCCTGTTAGTTTTTCTTGTTTTCCTAATGTGTGTCCCACACCTGCACTTGTTGCTGTTTAGAAAAGTTAACTTTGGTGACATATTATTTTCTTCTATATAATTGCATGCACATAAGCTTGACATGGGTCATTAACATTGAATATAATTTTACCAATGTGTGTTTCTTCTTTCTGGTGCTTCTGTCAATTGGATGCCCAGTTTGCTTTAGCCAGGAATACTCAGCTCCAGATCTACTTGACAAAGAAGTCAAGTCAAGTTAGATTTATTATCATTTGACTACTGTATTACCATATAATGTATACAGAAGCATGACAGTGTTTCTTCAAACCAGGATGTAAAACACAATAGTACACATAGCATATGACAGCTTTTGAAGAAGTTAATTCCAGAGTTGAGGTGAGAGGGACAGCCCCAAAAATCAGATAGAATTTGATGGAGTATGGCATCAGAGCCCTGTTAAAATTAATGTAAATGAAAATCATCAGAAAGTCTGTACCAGTTGGAGTTACATCTGGTACAGTTGCAGTTGTTCAACTCTGGAATGTTTGTTGAGAATTGTGTTCAGTTCTACTTACAATGCTTTGGGTATATCTTTAGAGCATTCTGATAAGGGCATTTCAATGTCAAATGATATTTCTATTTTAAAGTGCCATGTAATAATAGTTTACGAAACACCACTCCCTCCTCTTAACATTCAGTGATTTTATCCTTAGCAAGACCCCTGCCATCTATTTTCCAAAAGTAAATATTGACCATAATTTCTGAATTTGATGCTGTGTACTGAAGCAAATTTGATTAGGAATTTAAGGTAAAGGAACCCTTAGAAGCTGTGATCATAATATGACACAATTCACCCTGCAGTTAGAGAGGGCGATGATAAAATCAGCTCTATTGTTATTACCATGAAGTAAAGGGAACTACAGAGACATGAAAGAGGAGCTGGTCAAAGTTGATTGGATGATGGCAGAGCAGCAATGGCTGGAGCTTCTGGAAATAATTCGGAAGATGTGGGATCAGTTCATCCCAAAGTAGAAGCATCCTAAAAGGAGAAAGAGGCAACTGTGTACTGACAAGAAATGTCAAAGACTGCATAAAAGCAAAGGAAAGGACATACAATAAAGAAAAGAAGTGGGAAGGCACCATACCAGAAATTTGAGAGTGACAGGGGACAGGAGTGGATGTAATTGGTATTGCTAAGAAGGTGTGAAAGCTGGAGGTAGCTGGACCAGGTGGGCCAGATCCCAGTATCCTGAAAGAGGAGCTGAAGAAATTGTGGAGGCTTCAGCAGTGAATTTTTAAGAATCACTAGATTCTGGAATGGTTCTATAGCACCAGGAACTAGAAAACCTCACTCCACTCTTTAAGAAGGGAATGAAGCAAATGACAGGAAATTATAGGCCAGTTAGCCTGACTTCAGTGGTTAGCAAGATGTTAGAATGTATTATTAAGGATGAGATTTCAGGGTGCTTGGAAGCACTTGGAGACCTAAGTCAGCATGGTTTCCTTAAGGAGATATCTTGCCTGACAAATTTGTTGGAATCCTTTGAGGAAGTAACAGGCAAGACAGACAAAGGAGAATCAGTGTTTACTAGGACTTCAAGAATTCAGAGTTTGACAAGGTGCCATACATGAGGCTGCTAAACAAGATAAGAGGCCATGATATTACAGGAGAGATACTAGCATGGCCAGAAGATTGGCTGACTAACAGGAGGCAAAGACTGGGATCAAAGGGAGTCTGTTCTGGCTGGCTGCCAGTGACTGGTAGTGTTCCGCAGGGATCGGTGTTGGGTCTGCTACTTCTCATGTTATATGTCAATGAATTGAATGCTATCTGTTGAGATCAAACTTAAGTTTTAGTTGTTTTCTAGAGATTTTTGAGCTTGTGGAGATGTTTTTGAGGACATAAAGGGGAACTTAAGGATAGGGTTTTAGGGACAGGAATGTGGAGGGAATTTGAAAATAGGCTGGAGTCTCAAATCTGAGGTCTCCACTTCATGGTTGAAAGGCAGCAACGTGGATGTGGGACATCTATATTCTAGACCAGGATGTCAGGCTGGCAGACCAGCATTGATGAAGTCTGGTGACTCCCCTGGAGTTCTGGAGTCAGATTTCCATGTGGGTAGGAGGAATGAGGTCTGTTGAGACCAAAGTTTGAGGTCTAGTATTTAGGGTCCCATCATCACTGAGTCCAGCGTTCAAGACCTGATTTCCGTGATCAGCAGGTCCTGTGGTCAAGCCAAGGATTAGGGCCTGAGGACCATTGGCCAGAGTCCTGGGTCTCCGAAATGCCGAGAGTCATCTGGAGAAGTAAAAAGCCTAATATTTGTGTGACGTCATCTGAATCCGAGGCCACTGGTGGCCAAAGAATACAGATAGTCCTGAGGAAAGAAGACTGTGTATATGCATATTTGGGATGGCGGAACACGACTTTCTTTGCTGTTGTTGTATTGTTACATGTTGTGTTCTGTGTTTTTCTGTCGAGTATTTTGGGCATGCTATGCTGGCACCAGAATGATGGCAACACTTCAGGCTGCAGTTGGCACACTCTTGAAAGTGTTCATTGTTAATGCAAATGGTGCATTTCACTGCATGAACTTATATACCTATGATAATTGTACAAATCTTGAATTTTGATGGAATTAGTGGCTTTATGGCCAAGATTGTGGATGATTCAAAGATAGATGGATGGGCAGGTAGAGTTAAGGATGTGAGAAGTCCACAGAAGGACTTGGAGAGATTAGGAGAGTGGGAAAAACGGCAAATAGAATGCTATGTAGGGTAGTGTCTGGTCATGCCTTTTGGTAAAAGGAATAAAGCTTTATGCTATTTTCTAAACAGGAAGTGAAATCAGAGATTGGAGGTTCAAAGGGAGTTGGGAGTTCTAGTGGATTTGCTAATGGTTAACCTGTAGATTGATTTGGTAGTAAGCAAGGCAAATAAAATGTTAGCATTAATTTCCACAGGACTAGTATATAAAACCAAGGGTGAAATGCTGAGGCTTTATAAGGCACTGGTCAGATTACACTTGGAGTATTGTGAGCACTTTTGGGCCCTATTTCTAAGAGATGTTCAAGCACTGGAGGTGCTCCAGAGGTTTATGAGAATAATTCCATGAATATAAAGTTTAAGATATGAGGAGCAATTATTACTGCTGGGCCTGTACTCAGGGGACTTTGTTAAAATGTGGGGGTGGGGGGGGGGGTGATCACATTGAATATTTAATTGAGTGGATGTGAAGAGCATGTTTCCTCTCGTGGGAGAGTCTCGGACCAGAAGGTGCAGCTTTGGAATACAAGACATCTCTTTAAAACAGAGATGAGGAGGAATTTCTTTAGCCAGAGAGTCATAAATCTGGGGAATTTTATGCCACAGATGGCTGTGGACACCAAGCTATTGGGTATATTTAAAGCAGAGGTATGTGGACTATTTGATAAGTAAGGGTGTCAAAGGTTATAGGGAGAAGGCAGAATGGGCTTAAGAGGAAAAATTAAACCTGGTGTGATTGAATGACAGAGAAGACTCAATGTGCCAAATGGATTAATTCTTCTCCTCTATCTTATGCCCTTATGCATAATTGAACTTGCCACTCAACTGCAAGAACAAATTGTAGCTTGAACTAAAAGACTATCTACCACTCATAAGGCCCAAGTCAGAAGTGTAGTGGGGTTCTCTCAACTTCTCTAGATGAGCAGCTCTCCAATGCACTTATGCAGCGCCAAGTGTTCCAAGTGCATACATTTAATTAATACCCAATCTTCTGTCCAAAATGATTCATTCCGGACACCACTGGCAATATCTACTGCAAGGACTCCATGAATTTTATGCCGTTGAAGATCAAGGACAGCTGCTGCATGGGAGCACTGCAGGAGACCTCTGAGTTACACATGACCCTGACTTAGAAATACACTGCAATTGCTTTAGTGTTACTGGTCTACATTCTACTCTCCAATGGGTTTATTCAGAGTATCTGCATCAAATAAATTATAGTGGCTTATATCAGTCTTTATGAGAACTATTTCAGGCAGGTAAAACATCCTGAGTTTTATAGTAATACTTACATCAAATAATTGAATAACTTAAAACTCCTGCTTGCCAAACTAGGATCTTTATGACCTGTGTGACAGAATTTCTAGGTCAGTATGTCTCATTTAATTCCTTTCAGCTAGCTCCCATTCACCTTAATTTAAAAAGACATCACTGTAGAAATGTGGTGTTCATCTTTAGCACAAGTAGAAATTCCTTTTGCAATACAAATCAAGATTTCTGATGGATAATTGTATTGATTTTCCAAAATAGCCTAAAACCTAATTACATAGAAAATATGTTGATTAAAATTGAGGAAATTAATCAATTTTCCTTTTCAAGCTTTCCTTTGTTGCAAACCGTATTTGCATGTTTAATTGATGCTGCAATTTCTGTATGATATTTCCCACAAAACATGAAAAAGGTATAATATCTGTTTCTTCCAACACCCATACTTTTTAAATGTAACAAATAACAGCACTTTCATATGCTAATGGACAATGAGGGATTTATTTAATGGTAGCTATTTAAATATTGACAGCACCAGGCAGAAAATAGAAGACATGGATTTCCATAGTACGGGTATAACACAATATTAAGTGATTGCTACTAATGGACCTATAAACACCAACTGTGCCAATTTTAAAAGACAAGTTCAGCAGTGTTTCCTGAAATTACTGAAGCTATCAGCCATTTGTGGAATATGTTGTAATGAATGGTACTTTGGTCTTAGACGATAGGTTTACAATGTAAGTGCCAATACACTTTGTATTTATAACTGTCTGAGTGAGAATTAATAGAAGAGAAAAGGGCCCAGTTCTTGACCCAGTCTGGGAAAGATAATGCTTATGTTTTCCTTAATATATCAAATAATAGATTTTTAAAGATACGCAACAAACAAAGTGTTGCTTAACGGTAGCTCCTAAATTTTAATTGAATCTATTGCATTGAGCATAGAATAACATTGTGAAAAAAAAAACAGCTTAATCAACATTCTATAGACATTACAAAAATACTCTTGTAGTGATACTATGAAGTAACTTCTATGCTCTTGAAATCCCTTTTATGCATATCTTGGAAGGGTATATAATGAAAAAATGATGCAAGTTATATTTGTGTTACATTAGCAGTTGACAAATCAACAGTTTACACTGCAGCCTTAATAAGGCTCAAGCATAAAAGAAAGAACCATGAAAATACAGGCTAAGTAGAAACTGGCATATTATGCATTTTTCCAGTTTAGTGTTCAGTCTGCAGTAGGCACACACTGTTTAGGAGGGAAGGGTTTGACTGATGTCAGAGTAGGTTAAGAGGTTGGCACAACGTAATGGGCTGAAAGGCCTATACTGTGCTGTACTGCTCACTGTTCTACAAACACAACAGCTTTTGCATTTACTATTAAGGAGCAAAGAATGTTTTCTAATATCACATACTCTATTACAGATGAATTTTGTTTTCCTTACCAGTTAAAAATAGAGT
Source organism: Hypanus sabinus (assembly GCF_030144855.1). Classification (NCBI taxonomy): domain Eukaryota; kingdom Metazoa; phylum Chordata; class Chondrichthyes; order Myliobatiformes; family Dasyatidae; genus Hypanus; species Hypanus sabinus. The sequence continues at coordinate 56,917,308 of NC_082719.1, read as the reverse complement.
AAAATATTTATTAATCAATCCATCAAACCATCAATATCACTTAACGCAAAGAGAAAACAACTCCTAATCTCCTTCAGTAGATGTAATTTTTCTTTGCTTTAATACACTGCAAATGGATCAACAAAATAAGAATATAGAGTGCTCATATATAGTTCCCCAAAGTGTTACCCCTAACCAGACAGCAGTGTGCTAGTACTTGTTCCACTGTCTGTGTAGTCTCAGACATTAATTTCCTGCCTGCTTAAGGTGTTTGGACCCATTCCCATGGTCAGTCTAAGGAAAGCACTACAAGGAACACAACGTGTTAAGGATGTGTGCAAGAGTAAGAAATCAGTAGCTATTGTAAACCATTGCTAAGGCATGAGATGCTCTAAGTAAGTAAAGTTGGAATCAGAGATCTAGGGACTGCTGTTGAACAAAGAATTGTATTAAATTTGCTAGAGGAAAATCTACTTTTGACATCTCTGGAAACCTATATAAGGCACATTTTTTGAAAACTATATACAATTGCTTCAAGCGGTACTGGAAAACATAAATTGTCATAAAAATTCAGTTGAAATTCATCAAATATAACACAGTTAAGGACTATTTCATTTGTAGTTGGCATGCTGGAAATGTTAGTGTTCCTGATATCTTCTTTCTCAGGCAAACACTACAATTTTCTATTGCCTTTGAGACAGCTTGGCCCTTGGTTCTTTGACCATTTCCAGGAGCTTTCAGGAAATGTGGAGCAAAGAGCCACATGTGGCCTCTGGAAAGTATGTGGTAGGAATGTGTAGGCGATGGAGAGGACTGTAATGTGTGGATCTATTTCTTTTAGAGCAGTGGTTCCCAACCTTTCTTTGGCCATGCCCCACCTAATCAACTCTAAAATCCTGATGCCCCCTGTGGTGATATATAATTCTTATTATTCAAAAAGTGAACTCCTATTCACCTGGAGGAAGCCTAAAAGACCATTAACTTGGTTTAAACAAGCTTCCAAAGAACATGGCATTCATGAAAGAGAAAAATAAAAGAACCAAAGGACTGTTAAAGTTCTGAGGAAGAAATTACTAAGAAATTGTAAAAAAAAAACAGAACATTAAGTGATATTAAAATAATAATAATAATAAATAAATAAAACAATGCCGATTTGTCTCTACAGCATACAAAGCCAGATACACCGTTTAAAAGAGATGACGCAATGTACACACCTTCACACCACCAAGAACCGAAAGCTACTGCAAAAAGCAGCATTGGTGCGACTTTGTACGAGTTTCTTACGTGCTTGGACTTGTTCATTCATTCCTTCCTACATCAGTCAATTCATTAATTTAATTATAAAAGCCATTTGATGGTTGTAATGATGGTGATACACTATATATACAGTACATACACAATTACACATGTACATACACACAAGTATTTTTATGTATGCATACTGTATATACACATATGTATTAACTCGCACACACACTCATACTCACACAGACTTACTAGAAAAAATTCACTGTTAATAACTCATTCTCGAATTGCCCCCCTTAAAAATCAAATTACCCCCCTGTGGGGCGTACGCCACGTTGGGAACCACTGTTTTAGAGCAACGAATCCCCCTAGCGCTGTGTATGGACTGATATCTTACCTATGCTCATTGACCTGTTATTTATGCATATGCATTGATCGTTCACTCACTCTCTCTCTCTCACTCTGCAATGTGAATACATCAGTTAAAGCCATCTCCTGAATACGTAGTTTTATTTCACTGTTACGTGGTTGCACAGACACAACAATTCGGTGACAAGTACAAACCTGAATGTCAGAGAATAGCAATGACTGCATTGCAATTATGGGATGAGACAGTGAGAGGAAATTGTTAAACAGTATGGAGAAAGCTGTGACAGTTGCTTTTATAGGGACACATGAGTAACTGCATAGTACACAGTGAAAGACGCACAACTAGCAACGTTAAAATGAAACTGATATGGCGATGGCTTTAGTCGGGAAAGTTGATGAACTTGGTGGTGCTAATGAAAGCTGGGAGTCGTATATCAAGAGGGTTGAACAGTATTGTAAGGCGAACAACATGGAAGAGGAAAAGAAGCTATGTACTCTTCTTAGCTTAATGGGTCCTAGAATGTACAGTCTCTTACACAACCTAATAACTCTTGAGAAGCCAGCAAGCAGGACTTTTGACAAAATTGTTAACAATTTTACAAAATCACTTGAGCCCTAATTGCTGATAATAGCTGAGAGATTTACATTTTACAAAACAAAACAGTCAAAAGGATGAAAGCATTTCTGAATACATTGCAGAGATGTGCAAACTTTCCCAGTACTGTGACTTCAAAGATAGACTTTTTGATGTTTTAAGGGACAGGCTTATATGTGACATGCATAGTCAAAGCACTCAAAAGAGGTCACTGTCAGAAAGAGACTTAATATTAGAATGGGCATTGACCATTGCAATATCATTAGATGCTCCAGCAAAGGATGAAGCAGAACTACAGAAAAAGACGTTAGAATATGAAATGCATAAAATTTCCCTGAATGAAGCAAAAAGCCAAAAATATCATGATGCAGATGACTGTTTGTTCAAAGTAAGAGTTTGCAGAAAGTGTCTTAGACAAGGTCACATAGAGAGAGAGTACACAAGACAGACAAAAAGCACAAGCAAAGAGAGAAAAACAGACCAAGTGAAAAGTTTCAAACACAAAAATAAACAAATGTATAAAGTGACTGAATGTGAAACAGAATTAGACAACACAGAGTCTGACAAAGGAGAGCTGTCATGTCTAGAACTGCATAGTAACACTGAAGCAGTTCACAATATTATCTGGATGACAATAGATGTGTTCGGTGTAAGGCTGAAAATGGAGCTGGGTACAGGGTCAGGTTTGTCTATAATAGACTACTACAGACTGTTTTCTAAACTACCATTAGAAAAGACTTAAGATACGCCAAAGACCTACACATGCGAAAATGTGTCTCCCAAAAGGCAAACTGAAACTGAATATAATGTATGGAGATCAAACACAGCAATTAGAGATTTATGTGTTGAAAAGTGGAGGGCCAGTATTTTCCAGACGTGAATGGTTGAGAAAAATCCAACTAGACTGCTATACGATCAAAGCTCTCAATGTGTCATCAACAGGCAACAGCAGCCCAAATAGAAGCACTAACCAGAGACTGTCACAGCTACCTAATTCTAATGAGATGTTGTTTGAAAAGTGTATTGGTAAACTCAAAGGCATGAGAGCCCAAATTGAGTTGAATGAAGCAGCAACACCAAGATTCCATAAAGTGCGTCCAGTGCCTTACGCACTGCATCCTAAGATAGAAGCTGAACTTCAGAATTTGGAGACATCTGGAATTCTCTCCAAGGTTGAGTTGAGTAATTGGGCCATGCACATTGTCCCAGTGATCAAGAAAGGGAAGGCCAGAGCCATTCGCATATGTGGAGATTTCAGAGTGAGTATCAACCCCATGCTGCGAACTGTGCAGTATCCCTTGCCACGAAAAGAAGACATTTTTGAGCCTTTGGCAGATTAACTCATCACAAGCCCATCTGCAAATGGAGACCGAGGAGTAAAGCAGAAGTTCCTCACCATCAACAGTCACAAGGGACTGTTCTAGTATAATTGTCTCGCCCTTAGCTTCACATCAACTCCAGCAAGTTGGCAAAGAGTACTGGACCAAGTACTCCAAGATATCCTCGGAACACAATGTTACCCAGATGACATTATCATAACTAACAAGAATGATGAAGAATGCCTCCAGAACTTTGGTAGAGTGCTCACCAGGCTGAGTGAGTATGGTCTGCACGCAAGGAGAGAGAAATGTGAGTTTTTCAAGAACGAAATCTCATATTGTGGATATGTCATTGACAAGCATGGCTTACTTAGGTCACAAGAGAGGATTGAAGCAGTGCTACAGGCACCTAAACTGGAAAATGTGTCATGGCATAGGTTATACTTAGGCCTTTGTAAACTACTATCATCGGTTTCTCCCAAATGTTGTTACAGTGCTGCATCCATTGAACACACTGTTTCAGACAGGAACAAAGTGAGAATGGTCAGAAAGATTGAAAAAAGCATCCAAGGAAACCAATAGACTAATAACATCGGATGAACTGCTCACCCATTATGACCCATCCCTGCCCAACAGACTGGTGTGCAGTGCATTCCCTTATGGCATTGGTGCTGTTTTGTCACACATTATGAAAGCTGGTTCTGAACGTCCAATTGTGTGTGCTTCAAGATCACTGAGGAGAATAGAATGCATCTACGCACAGATCAACCAAGAGGCCCTTAGTCTAGTAGGAAGAATTAAGAATTTCCACGACCTTGATGAACAAATGTTTATGCTAGTAACACATCACCTGCCCCTTGTGTCCATCTTCAGTCCCAGGAAGGGAATTCCAGTGATGTCTGCTACCTGGCTACAATGTTGGGTGCTGTTCCTAGGAGCCCACTCTTCTGAAATAGTGCTCAAGGGTACCTAGCAACACTGATATCTTATTACGTCTTTCACTGTTAGCAAATGAAGAAGAAAAGTGATGCACCATCAATAACTCTTGGAGATGAGAGGTGAACGATAGGCTTTTATTAGCAGCAAAAGGGACTGAGACTGAGGGAGGAGCAGTGCCTCCAATCGCCTTTATACAGGGGTCTGTGGGAGGAGCCACAGGAGCAGTCAGCAGAGGGGTGTGTCCAGACAGGTATACATAGTTTACCACAAAAAGTCTTCATATAGTGACCCAGCAGATGTGTTTCACACAGTATTGGTGGACCTGTCGCAGCTAACAAATTGTGAAATACAAGGAATGACTCAACATTGTCAAAAGTCTGTGACAGCACTATGCAAGGATGGCCAGGTCACTGTAGCCCTATGTTTCCAGAGTTCTCGGTGCAACAACAACAACCGTTAGTAGGTTAAAGAATACTGATGTGTGGATCTCATGTTGTGGTTTCCTCTCAGCTGTTGCCTGGGATGTGAGAGAACCTGCATGAAAGGCAGCTGGGTGCAGTCAAGATCATGGCCATGAATAGATAGACTGATTGAAGACTTAACAAATAGCTGTTTGGGATGCCAGAAATTTCAAAATGCTCCCCTACAGGTACCGATGCACTTGAGAGAGTGGCCGTCATCACTATGGCAAAGAGTACATATGGAATTTGCTGGGATATTCATGGACTCCATGTTTCTGATTGCTGTGGATGCTCATTCAAAGTGGCCAGAGGTCCTACCAATGAAGTCAACCACTTCAGAAAAGACTATTCCACCCTGAGGACTATCTTCACCAGAGAAGACTTACCGGAACAAATTTTGAGTGACAACAGACCACATGTCAGAAAAATTCAGACTAGTCATGAAGAAAAATATTAGACATTTCAAGTTAGCTCCTCATCTCCCAGCAAGGAATGGGTTAGTGGAAAGGTTTATCCAAACGTTCAAGAATTCAATTAAAATTATAGCCAGGTAGGACATTTCTCTACAGCACAAGGTGAACAGTTTCCCTTTTGTGTATCGGAAATCTGTTCACGCGACAACAAACCAGACAGCTGCCAAATCTGAAGCCACTCCACTGGTCTGGAAGGGAGATGAGAGCATTGTCTTTGACAAGGCACCTGCCAAACCTGATGCCACTCCACTGGTCCAGGGATGCTATCCTGAAAGAAACAGAGTGCTCTCCAAAAGACTGAATCTTTAGTGAAGTTATAGAACTTTATCTTGAAAGCATTTATTCAAATGCAGTTTATGAAATGGAAATTATATGCTTTGTAAATATATAGTTTTATGTTACAGTGATCTGAAGGGGGAGGAAATGTAATGTATAGATTTATTTCTTTTAGAGCAATGACTCCCTATAGGACTACGTATGGACTGATACCTACATGTATTGATCTGTTGTTTACGCTTGTGCTTTGACCTCCCTCTCCCATGTGAATACACTGGTTAAGGCCATCTTCCTCATGCATGCTTCTACTTCTTTGATATGTAGTTGCACAGCCACAGCAAGGATGTTGATGAACGTTTGAAGTCTGAAGTCAGGAGCCTGGAGAAGAGTTTATACAGATGATCAAAATCTGGTATTGGGCCATGGAAAATGGTCTTATGCAAGGTTTTGCCTGAGCTTTGGGAAAACTTCAGCAAGGATGAAGGGCTCGGGTTAACAGTGGGTTGAAGATTAATCTACATCAGGTTCTTGGTGGATCTGGAATAATCAGAGCTTCAGGATATTGGATGGCCTTGGAGGATTGCGGCTGATCACAGAGGGCTGAGTTTAAGGACACTGAGTTGATAAGGGATGGGTGGTTTTGAAAAAATTGGCCTTAAATGCACTTACTTTATAGCATTCCCAATTCACGAATGCATTCAGTAAAGTTAGTTGCTGCAGGACTGCTCAATAATGACTGCACCTGGAACAGTTGGATCCAAGTCCCATAGATCTCATTTGCCTGGAAAATTAGTTCACCCTGTGTGTGAATGTTAAGAAAATCACATCAATTGAGGAGAAGTGGCCCATGCTGGTCAAAAATCATGCTTGCCACAAAATAATCCTGACGTAGTCATTACCAGATTTCACTCTTAAGTCATTTTTGTTGCATCAAATTGAAAACAGGTGAGTTATTAGATTGAATTTCTGGACCAAACTGATTTATAGCTCAGTACACATTCTGTATGGACAGCCTATAATATCAGGCAGGGATTGGCTGAGTTTCATCTGTTATCATTTGCTATTTCCTCTACACTTTATTTCAGGATAATGAGAATTAATTTACTAAAAGCATTGGCTCTGTAGCAGATATATTTATTCATTGTCCTTGAATTGTCAAACTGATTATTACAGTTCCAGTAAATGTCAACCTCTCTTTAGCATTAAAAAAATGTTTTAAACTGAGTGACAAACATGCAAAGGTACTCAAATAAATTTGCTACAAATGGCCTACACATATTTTTAGTAATGACCAGATTCTAAGTGTTATAAAAAAAATTAATATCCTTTGATCATTTAATACCTACAGTTTTCAGTCACCAGTGACTCACTGTTACTGATATAATTACAGAGAATTAAAAATTACATTATAGGTATTTCTTTTCGCAATTTACTAATGTATAAAAAAGAACATTATGTGGTTTAAAATACATTTCCAAATGTTAATTGGTCCATTTAGCAAATATAAAACCTACTTTAGGAATCTGTCACTGAATAATGAAAGGTAAAGGTTGTTACTGTCACTGCTAATGGTCAATCCAGTTTCCTAGGATATCATACAATTTGACAAAAAGGGGAAGGGAATTGAAGACTGGTTTTCTGTATACTTGCTCATTGACAGGTTAGCTGTGTGTCAGATGAAAAGGGCTACAGTTCCAGGCTATATTGGTAGAACAGTGGTGGTGGGGAGGAGTATATGGAAAGAGAAGAATATCAGACAAATGTACTGGAGGAAATGTCCTTTATTCTCCTTGTCCACCAGACAGTTACCTTATGGAGTTCTACTATACTGAATTCACCAAGACCTGGAACAACCAGCAGATCTTGGTTAGAAACAACATCATCATCAAAAATTAAAGGAATAATTTAACTCTATGATAGATTACAAACTAGATTTGTGTCGATAACTATTACTTAAAAAACAGTATTCAATAGACAGAAGAACAAAGAAAGGAATTAAATGAAAAGAGGCAGATATAATCATACCTGGAGCAACAGAGAGGAAAGGAAGTGGGGATATGTCCAAGTGGAAAATTGAAGACAAAGATTGAAAATGTTAGCCGACTGAAAGTTCAGGATCACTCTTGCAGTCTAAAATCGAGGTGTTTTTCTAAGTAGTCACACAAGCTGCTTTTGCTTTTTCTGTTGTAGAGAAGACAAAAGGACACTGCATGCTATGCACTGAATTGGAAGTAGTGGAAGTGAATTACTGCTTCATCCAGAGGGACTGTTTGGGAGCATGAATGGTAGGAAAGGAAGAGGTCAAAAAGCAGATGGTACATGTCCTACAAGGCGAGGACAAAGCGATTCTGGCTAGAAAAGAGGAAAGAATACTTTATTCTCATATTCCAAGACTCCATTATGGGTATCAAGATCAAGTATAAGTGTCCAATCAGAAACACAACTAACATAACGCAGGAAGGGAAAGAAAAAGAAAACATCATTGATTTTAGTAAACTTCATATGTTAGAACCATTCCATATGCAAACATGAAGCCTCTAATGCATTTTAGTTTGTCTGAGTCATGCAGCACTTACATCAGATAACTTAGCCAAAAGCTTGCAACAAGTTGCTTTCAGAGTTTTCAAATATATCTGAAGAGGATATGCCTAAAATTATCCCTCCACTCATTATCTAGACTCTACATCATTCCACTTCTCCAACTTATTAGCTAAATTCCCCTTCCTTTTACTTTCTCTCAAAAATGATTCAGCAAGTTAGAGTTGGTACCAACAGCCTGATGTAACTTTCTGAATGCTAACTGGCTATTAGCGCCAAGCCAGGTTTCTAGGAGTGAACACTGAAGTTCAAAGTCAGGACTGCTTTAGGTTTTTGAATCAGCCATATCCTGCATTTGAGAAGGTTGGTCGTGTTATGGATGATGTAAGAGGTTGGCATAGGTTACAGCGGCTAATTGATGGGATGTAGAACTGGGTTGAGAAGGGGCAAATGAAGTTCAGTCTGTAAAAATGTGATGTGATATACATGAAGGTAGAGTACAGGGTTATTTTTAGGACTCTTAGAACAGATTGTTAGGGGAGTCTATGTCCATAGATCCCTTAAAGTTACTCCGTAATAGGGTGGCTAAAAAGGTGTTGGTCTTTTCACCTTCATTAGTCAGGGGAATAAGTTCAAGATCTATAAAATAATGTTGCAACTCTTAAAAAAAACTCTGGTCAGACCACACTGGGAGTGCTGTTTTCAGTTCTGGTCACCCCATTATAGGAAGGTTGTGCAGGACAGCATGTCTTCTGAAGAATGGTTGAGGCATGTTTTTTCTCTTTGGAGCAAAGAAGAATGAGAGTTTCAAAGGTTCATTTATCAAAGCATACATGCAGTATAAAACTCAGAGATTCTTCTTCTCCAGTTAGCCACAAAACAAAGAAAACCAGGGAAATCAGTTCAAAGAGTAACAACAATCCACTCCCCCACACTCAAAAAAGAGCAGCAACGTGATCATCAATCGCCCTCCCAATCCCCCTCCACCTGCACAAAAATCAATGAGAAAGTGCAGGTGAGGACACAGAATATAAAAACCATAAGACTGAAAAACTCTTCGAGATGACTTGATAGGTATGATAAGATGGTGAGAAGCATTGATAGAGTGCACATTCAGCACTCTTTTCCCAGGGTAGAAATGACTCATACAAGAGGACATCATTTTAATGTGATTGAAGGAAAGTAAGTGGGTATTAAAGGTAGTGGTGGGTGCATGGAACATGCTGCCAGGGATGGTGGTAGAGGCTATTTAAAAGAGGGTTAAATCGGCAAATGGATGAATGAAAAAAAAAGGAGGGAAGCGTTAGATTGATATTGAAGTAGGTTAAAAGGTCAGAACATCATCATGGGCCAAAGGGCCTGTATTGTGCTGCACTGTTCTATATTCGATTAGTCACACCTGTTGATGTCAGCCAATTTGTAAAAGAACTCAGTCCTAGTGAAATAAAATTGTATAACCTAGTTGAAAATAATGCATAAACATACTATTATATTTGTGAAATATCTATGACCGACCCAAATTCTTAACATTTTTACACAGTTTTATTTACTTATGCAGAAATTGTACCTCAGTCAGCTCCTCCCTCACTGGGTTCATTTTTTGAATTGAGCCTCTTGTATTTGCAGGATATTTAAAAATCAGTTGATCCAAATTTGATTTCAGTCTATTTTGTGGAGATACAGTCACATAAAACTGGTGTTTAGTACTTTGCATGTGTTACTGAGGGATCCAACATCTGTTATTTAATCTCAGTGCCAAGTCAAGGAATCACAGAGCTGGAGAAAGGTCAGGAATGCTTCTTTGGCATTGTGCCTTCAGCAGTCTTTCCTGCTCCCAAAGCCCTACCTGGCAGCAGCTGCTGATGAAAGCCTTGAGTCGAAGCTGTATTTGTCATTTGAGAAGGCACCTGTAGAGGCTGCACAGTCTCTGCCACTTCACTGCAGCAACGTAGAATATAGGTGAGGACAGATTTGTCACCATTTAATTGTGTTTAGGTAAACCCCAGTTTCTTTTGTCAAGTCTGTAGGACGCATAAAGTCCCTAATTTCTGAATAATTGCTAATAATTATTTTAATATTTGTGGCTTTCTCAGCGGTAATTCAAAAGATTGAAGTGATGCGTATATTCAATTACTTCTTCTTCCCCCTCTTCCTCCAGTATCCCTTATTGCTCCTCTTGCCCCATGCTTTCCTCTAATCACGTGGAGGCATCTGATTGCCTATCTTGATAAAGATGAATGTGTTACACTCACGAATTATGATCTGAACACCTTTATGGAAGCACAGCACCACAGATGGTAATGATAGCATCAACTTTTGATCTAACGGAGATGATGCAATAACCACAATGAAACATGATCTGTTAGTACGCCTAAGACTCCACTGGCACTCAACATGATTCAGAGAGCAAGATGTATTATGTTTTGTTGTGTTCTGTGTTCTGTCAAGCATTGTAATCATGTTATATTGGCACTGGAGTATGTGGTGACACTTGTGGGCGTCCCTCAGCACACCTTTAGGCTGAGTGGGTTGTCAACACAAACAACACATTTCACTGCAGGGTATATCCATAAAATTTGGCATAATTACAGCTTAAGCCTTTACTTTCATGGTATGTTTCAATGTACACTAGATAAATATGTAAATCTGAATCTAATGTACTTGTAGAAGTGCTGTGCATGAAATTATCCAGAACTGTACTCATTTGAGTATAACCCATTTTCGCACATTCCTAGCACCATTCTAAGATGTCTTAAATGTCTTTTTGGTTAATTTTAATTTTATCTGCAGGAGATCTGATTCAGCTCTGATGCAAAACACACCAGAAAGGCATCACATTTAGTTTCTAGGCTTATGTTCTTGAATGATTTATTTGAAAGCCGATGTATAATACATTGAAAATGTTTGAGATATTTCAACAATAACCAATGGATTGGCTATTTGTTTTTCTTATACACATCATTGAAATGCATTTAACCATGAAAGTCTTGAATCGAAGTTGTATTTGTCATTTGGGCAGGCACTTGTTGAAGCTGCACAGTCTCTGCCACTTCACTGCAGCGACGTAGAATATAGGTGAGGACAAATTTTTCATCAAATTTGTTGTTATTAATTACTACTTTATCTGTAATCATCTATTTTAGTAAATGATCAGAGACAAATGAATGGTTTGAGGATATTGAATTATAAGAAGAAATTTTTTGCTGCCAAAGTGAGTATACTTGCTAAGATAAAAATTAAAAAGTGTTCTATTTTGCAATTTAATTTAAGTTTTAAATCAAAACATGTTATTTGGTTTTGCTTACTTATTATAGTTTTGAAGTCCCTGTCTAGAAATTTGCAGAGTATCACTTCTGTTTATCATTTACAAAATACATTTTGAAAGCAGAAACATCCCTTTCTGCTCCCAAGAGATAAGCTACTGCAGGGTGTAACTATACAATTTGGCATAATTACAGTCTTAGACTTCAGTGTCACAAAGATACCAGATGGTGTTTTTAGTAGAACTCTGCAGAATGTTTGCTTTGCTCTGTGCCCCAACAAAGATGATGCACAGAAAATATTGAATTGCATAGGTTAGGCATATACACAGATTGAATGACTCTACTGGGTCTGCTCCTGCTGAAAAGGAAATTAAAGTATCTGGAAGAGCTGGAACTAGAAGGAAATGGATTAAATCTGAAATATCAGATGAGGATAGATGAAAAGAAAGAATGGATGTTGGAAATGCTAGGACATACAGGGAGGTAGTTATATCCAAGGTGCAGGACACAGATAGCTGGTTGAGTGTCAGGAAAAGTGAAAGGGGAGAAGCAGACAGTGCAAAGAACCCCCGTGGCCGCTCCCATCAACAACAGGTAACACTTTCTATACTGTTGGGGAGTGACGTAGCAGAGGAAAGCCACAGCTCCCAGGTCTCTGGCACTGAGTCTGTATTTGTGGCTCAGAAAGGAGGGGGGAAAAGAGGTGAGCTGTAGTGACAGGGGATTCATTGGTCAGGGAAGCAGAAAGAAGGTTCTGCAAATCAGAATGAGATGATTGGATGGTTTGTTGCCTCCCCCATGCCAGGGTTGGGGACACCTCAGATCAAGTCCACAGTATTCTTAAGTGGCAGGGTAAGTAGCAAGAGGTCGTAGTCCACATCGGTACCAATGACATGGAGAGGAAGGGTGACGAGGTCCTGCAGAGTGAGTTCGGGGGTTAGGAACTATGTTAAAGGGCAGGGCTCCAGGGTTGTGATCTCAGGTTTGCTACCTGTACCACGTGCTAGTGAGTCCAGAAGTAGAAAGATCATGCAGTTTAAATTGAATCAACGTAAGTCTAGCACGCATAGAAGAAAAATTAACTAATTGAAAAATGTTTTCCCATTTCTCTAAAGGTAAATAAAGTTGAACTTCATTCTCCTTTTCATTTTTAATTTTATCAGATATATCTGGCTGTATGTTCGTAATCATATTATAGATGATTTCAATTAAACACTTTTGATAGGGGTTTAAGCCTAAAATTTTTCCATGATATCAGTTGGATATGAAATCGGAAAAGAAGGTAACATTGTATTTTAAAAATCTCTGATCTGTAAGTATCTGAAAAAATGGGATCTGGGCAAATTATATTTATTAGACAATTGTTCAAAAAACATAAAACAGTTATCCAAAAATAAATCATGAAAACATATTATACCCTTTGTTTTCCAAATCAAAAAGGCTTGATCCATGGAGAGGGTTGAAAGAAATAATTAGATATAATAGGACTCATATGTCTAAAGATAAATTAGCTCATTTTTACTCAATATAAATCCAATATAGATGTCACTCTGAGGTAGCCTCTCTGACTCATATGTTTTGGTCTTGTCCTCTTTTGGAAAAATTTTGGAAAGATATTTTTGATACATTCTCTACAGTTTTTCACATTGATTTACAACCTCACCCTGTCACTGGCTTACCAATGATTGATCTGCCCTCTTCAGCTTGGCAGATGATTGCATTTGCTGCTATAATGGCTAGAAGATCTATTTTATTGAATTGGAAACAGGTAAATCCTCCAACTACATCTCAATAGTTTTCTCAGACCATATCCTGTTTAAATTTAGAAAAAATTAGAAGTGGTACCTTTGATTCCTCAGCTAAATTTGAAAAAACTTGGAGGCCTTTTATTCAATACTTTCACAGAATGTAATTTGACCTTTTCCAATTCCTTTATATTATTAATTAATTTCAGTAGAGGGGCAGAGTTCGTGACACTAATAATTTTTTTTGATGTAATACAATAGCCCAGCTTGCTTTTTTTTTAGTTTAGGTTTAGTTGTGTTCAGTTTAGTTTATTTTGTCTTTTCAATTTTGGGGTTTTTTTTTCCATCTTTTTATTTTTTTCTGGTATTCTGTTTATATCCAGGGTATGGGAGGTCTATTATATGCTGTTACCTATAGTTTTTACTCATGTGTTGACTGCCAACAATGTAATCTTACTCCTTTTGTACTATTATGACTGTTATGTATCTGTTTTTTTGAAAAATTCAATAAAAAGATTCAAAAAGAAAGAAAGAAAGATCATGCAGTTTAGCATGTGGCCGAGCGGTTGGTGCAGGAGGGAGTGCTTCAGATTTTTGGATCATTGAGCTCTCTTCCAGGGAAGGTGTGACTTGTATACAAGGGATGGTTTGCACCTAAATTAGAGGGGGACTAATATGTTACTGGGAAGGTTTGCTAGTGCTTCATGACGATGGGAGGAGGGTGTTGTTAAACAAGAGTTGCAGGGGGATGGAAACCAGAGTGCCAGAACAGATAATGGAGTGGTTGTGGAGAAGGATGTTGTTAATTACATACAATGTCAGGAATTGGAAGCTTAAGCAAGATGGGACTAACGTTCTGAAATGCATATATTTCAATGGAAAGAGTACTTACTGTAGGAAAGGCAGTTGACCTTAGGGCATGGATCAGCATGTGGAATTATGACGTTGTAGCCATTTATGAGACTTGCTTGCAGGAGGGATAGGGCTGTCAGCTCTATGTTCCAGAGATCTGTTGTTTTAGATGTGACAGAGCAGGAGAGATTAAAGGGAAACGGTAGCTTTGCTAGTCAGGAAAAATGTCACGGCAGTGCTCAGTCTGGACGGACTGGAGAGCCTGTCTAGTGAGGCTTTATGGGTAAAAATGAGGAATAAGAAAAGTTTGACCACATTAATGGGACTATATTGTAGACCTCCTAACAGTTCAATGGATTTAGAGGAGCAAATTTGTAAAGGGATCACAGACTGCTGCAAAAAACATAAGGTTGTGATATTAGGTGACTTTTAACTTTCCACATCTTGTCTGAGACTCCCACACACTAAAACTGCTGGATAGGAAAGTGTTTGTCAAATGTGTTCAGGAAAGTTTACTTAATCAATACATAGAAGTCCCAGGTCTCCAATTAAGGAATAATTCAGGGCAGATGACGAATACTTGAGTGGGGGAACACTTTGCATCTAGTAATCATAATACCATTAGTTTCAAGGTAATTATGGTCCTTGGGTTGAGGTTCTAAATTGGAGAAATGACAGTTTTGATGGTATCAGAAAGGTTCTTGCAAGCACAGGCTGTTTTCAGGCAAAGGTGTACTTGGTAAGGGGGAGGCCATCTAAAGTGAAATTTTGAGAGGACAGAGTTTGTAGATTCCTGTCAGAATAAAAACCAAGGTTTACAGGTCTATTGAACCTTGGTTTTCGAGAGCTATAAGTCCCTGATTACAAAATGAAGGAAGTGCATAACAGCTATAGGTGGCCATGAACAAATGAGGAACTTCAAGAGTATAAGAAATGCAAGAGATTACATTAACAAGAGAATATGGAGGGCTAAAAGAAGGCATGAGGTTGCTCCAGCAGACAAGGGGAAGGAGAATCCCAAGGGCTTCTATAGATATATTAAGAGCAAAAGGATAGCAAGGGACAAAATTGGTCTTCTGAAAAAGGCTCTTAGAATAAGCCAGAAAATTATATGCCAGTCAGCCTGACATCAGTAGTGGGAAAGTTACTGGAAGTTATTCTAAGGGACCGGATGTATAAGTATTTGGATAGACAGAGAGTGATTGCGGATAGTCAACATGGCTTTCTGTGTGTTAAGTCATGTCTAAACAACCTTAAAGAGTTTTTGAGGAAGTTCCCAGGAAGGTTGATGAAAGCAAGGTAGTCGATGTTGTCTACATGGACTTTGGTAAGACCTTTGACAAAGCCCCACATTGGAGATAGTCAAGGCAGTTCAGTCACTTGGCATTCATGATGAGGTAATCAATTGGATTAGAGATTGGCTTCACAGGAGAAGGCAGACATTGGTTGTAGATGTTTGCTTCTCTGACTGGAGGCCTTTGACTAGTGGTGTGCTGCATGGATCGGTGCTGGGTCCAGTGCTGTTTGTCATCTATGTCAACAATCTGGATGATAATGTGGTAAGCAGGTTAGCAAATTTGTAAATGACACCAAGATTGGTTGTGTTGTGGACAGCAAGGAAGACTATCGAAGCTTGCAGCAGGATCTGGACCAGCTAGTCAAATAGGCTGAAAAATGGCAGATGGAATTTAATGCAGACAAGTGTGAGGTGTTGCACTTTGGGACGGCCAACCATGGTAGGATTTACATGGTGAGTGGTAGGGCACTGAGATTGCAGTAGAAAGTTGTAGAGCTATCTGGTGATACACATCCATAATTCCATAGAAGTGGTGTCACAGGTAGAATGGGTCAAGAGGAAAGTTTTTGGCACATTGGCATTCTTAAATCAATACATTGAGTACAGAAGTTGGGATGTTATGTTGAAATTGTATAAGACTTTGGTGAGGCCTAACTTGGAGTCTAGAGTCCAATTTTGGTCACCTACCTACAGGAAAGAGGTATGTAAGATTGAAAGAGTGCAGAGAAAACTTACAAAGATGTTGCTGTGTCTTAAGGACATGAATTATAGAGAAAGGTTAATTAGGTTAGGACTCTAGAATATAGAAGATTGAGGGGTGATTTGATAGGCATATATAAATTATGAGGATTACATATAGGGTAAATGCAAACAAGCTTTTTTTCCACTGAGGTTGGGTGAGGCTAGAACTAGAGGTCAGGGATTGAAGGTGAAAGGTGGAATGTTTAAGGGGAATTTGAAGGGGAACTTATTCACTTAGAGAATGGCAAGAGTGTGGAATAAGGTGCCTGAGCAGGTGGTGGATGCAGAGCTGATTTCAACACTTAAGAGAAATTTAGATAGGTATGTTAATGTGAGGGGTATGGAGAGCTATGGTCCAGGTGCAGGTTGATGGGACTAGACAGATTAATAGCTCAGAATGGACTAGATTAGCCAAAGGGTCTGTTTCTGCACCGTAGTGTTCAATGATTTTAAGTATTCAATCCTAAAAAGTGTGAAGTAGTTTCCTTAGGAAGGTTGAAAGTGAAGACAGGATACAGGGTTATTAACAGTGGGAAGTAGCAGATGGATCATGGGGTCCAAATCCATACATCCCTCAAAGTTGCAATGCAAATTGATAGGGTGGTTAAGAAGGCATTTGGTATCTTGTCCTTCATTAGTTGGGGGATTGAGCTCAAGAGCCGCGAGATAATGTTGCAGCTCTGGTCCGCCCTCATTATAGGAAGCATGTGGAAGCTTTAAAGATGGTGCAGAGGAAATTCACCAGGATGCTGCCTAGATTGGAAAGCAAGTCATATGATAGGTTGAACGAGCTGGAGTTTTGTGCGAGTTTGATCGGGGTGGACTGATTCTGTGGCCTGCAGTCAACAAATGACACAGCACTGAACTGAACTGACACAGAGTTGAACTGAACTACACTGAACATTCTCTGTTTCAATAACTATGTGGTTTTGATGTTTTAGATTCTGTGTTTTTCACCAGTTGTGCGATTTGTTCTTTTTTTGTACGCTAGGTGTTTGATGTTTTCTTTTAACAGGTTTCACAGTGTTTCTTTATTTTGTGGTTGCCTGTGGGAAGATGAATCTCAAGGGTTGTACACTGGATGTATCATTTGATAATAAATGTACATTGAGAAATCACCTTGTTAATGAGAGAAGTCAGAGGAGAATGGCCAGACTGGTTCAAGCTGACAGTAACTCAAATAACCACATGGTACAATAGCGGTGTGTGCAGAGGAGCATCTCTGAATGCAAGTGGATGGACTACAGCAGCAGAAGACCATACCGGGTTCCCCTGCTGTACCTGATAAGGTGGCCACCGAGTGTATGTTGCTGATACTATAGAGTTCAACGTATAGCCTCTTATTAACATATTCAGATTTGGGGGGAAAAAAGGACTTTCTTTGGAAAAATTGTTTTAAATTCAGTTGCTGTATTCGGTTAATTGCAGCAAGTCACCTTCTTCACCAATATATTAAGAAAACTTAATATAATAATAATAAGGTAAGGATGGAGCCTGTGCTGAACATGAATCTCCTGGTTACCTGGAATCTTATAATACACCGACATTATGGTGCTTGTTTCAAGTTGTGACTTTACTCCTTGTTGCAGTTTTCCGAACTTTAGTATTGCTTTAACCTGCCTAAACCAACACTGAAGTTACTTTTCAATGCACAGCCCTCAACTAAAATCAATGTTGACTTTGATTTTCCTGATGTAACACAATTTCATAGTTGTTGCCAACTACCTTGTTGAATTGTGCTGGTTGGCCCTCATTGCCCCAGGAGCAATGAGATTTATGGATTTAAAGGATTTGTGAGTAGATCAGTTTCTATGTTTTAAGCAAAGATGCAAGAAATTACTTCAGCTGCTTGATAGCAGATTTTAAAAGAATTAATTATCTTGGTAAATTAGTAACTCTGTTACAAGAAACAGAGAAATAAAGTAAAGTAATATTTGGATTGAAGACATTGGAAGGAGCATGCCTTTGGGAATATTTTGGGTCAATTTATTTCTTCTTGAGACCTTGATATAAGGAACAAAATCTCTGGTGTAAATATTTGTTGAATAAGCAGAAGTGGGTGAATAGGGGGTAAATCTATGGAGATTAATGCATTATGGCTGGAACAGAATAAAGCAATTTAACATTTGGGTTGCACAGGAGAACTATTATAGTGTGTAGTCCATAGCAAAGCAGTGCAGAGGATGGAGATAGAAACCCTGGGATCAAACAAACTATTCCCCTGGAAGGCAATTACAACTGTTAACACCATTATACAGGTATTTGAAATATGGGTGTCATCATCATTATGTGCCGTGTCATTTGATATGGGTGATCATGGTCTTCCAGCTGGCTTTAATCTGGGAAGTTCTGATAAGCTCTTCCAAACTTTTGCCTGACCATCCCTTGATGAAGCTTTGATATAGGTATTTCCCTATGTTGCACTGGCATACACATTACCAAGGATCTTACATGGTCTGAACATATTGTCTGTGTAGTGAAAAAGACTCAGCAGCACCTTTTTCACCTCAGACAGATGAAGAAGTTTGGTCTGGGCCCAAAAATCCTAAGAATTTTCTACATGAGCACAATTGAGAGCATCCTGACTGGATGCATCACTGCCTGGTATGGGAACTGTACTCTCAATCGCAAGACTCTGCAGAGAAGTGGTGCGGACAGCCCAGCACATCTGTAGATGTGAACTTCCCACTATTCAGGACATTTACAAAGACAAGTATGTAAAAAGGGCCTGATGGATCACTGGGGACCTGACTCACCCCAACCAAAAACTGTTCCAGTTGCTACCATCTGGGAAATGGTACCACAACATAAAAGCTAGGGCCAACAAGCTCCGGGACAGTTTCTTCCACCAGGACATCAGACTGGTTAGTTCATGCTAATACAATTGTACTTTTCTGTTATATTGATTGTCCTGTTGTACATACTATTTATTACAAATGACTATAATTGCACATTGCACATTTAGACAGAGACATAACGTAAAGATTTTTACTCATATATGTGAAGGATGTAAATAATATAATCAATTGAATTCAATTATACTAAAGCTTTTAAAAAGATGAGACATGCAGAGCTTATAAAAGTTCTTCACCACTTGGGCATTGATGGGAATGATATCAGAATCATCAGAAATTTGGGTGTAGAGAGCAAGAATAAAGTAGTATTGATTACTTAATACAAAGTGTTGGTTAGATCTTAGCTGGGATATTATTTGGAGCTTTCATTGACATATAGAAGAAGTATTAAAGTGACAATGGTCATGTTCAACACATAAAAATGCTAGAGAGATTCAGCAGCTCAGGCAGCACCTATTGTATGGAAATGAATAAACAGTCACCTTCTTAGGCTGAGACGTGTTTGGATTTCCAAAATCTGTAGAATCTCTTGTCTTAATGACCCTGTTCACATTGATTCATCAGAATTAATCTAGGGCAGGGAAACACTAGACTTAAAGAGGAACTAAGAGAGTGTTACCATTTCCACTGAACCAGAGATGGTAAAAAGGAAGCATACCAGAACTATGACGAGTTTTGTTAAGGAGAAAATCTTGTTTTGTCACGGAAATTAAGGTTAATCAGGCAGTCTTAATTTTTCAAGCAATTTCTGTAATTTTATTATTATTATGAAGTATTATGTTGGGAGGGAAGGTCATGCATGGAGGATGTTTGGGTTTTGGACGTAGGTAACAGCGTTCGTGCTACTGCTTCACAATTTCAGGGACACAGGCTCAGTCCTGACCTTGGATGCTCTCTCTGCAAATTCTCCATGATAATGTTCACCTACATCTCAAAAGACATACTGGAAGCTTTGTTGGTCACTCTGTAAGTTGCCCTTTAATGCAGATGTAATGCAAAAATTAGGGAAGGCATACTGCAGGGATATAGGTAAATAAGAAGAGGGCAAATAGAACTGATGGGATTGCTCCTTTGTGAGCTCACCAACTCCTCGACTGAATGTTTTCCTTCTCTGTCATTATGAATATCACTTAGATAACAACTCTTCTGCATCTCCATCATATACTAGTGTTCCTTTGAATAAAATTTAATGTAAAATTGCTACTTATATAAAATTGCTTTCTGTTGTTGTGGTTGTGTGGGTGGTACTGTTGTAGTCCACATATTATAGATACTAGAGGTGATTTTGAGGGTGAACTTCCTCAAGAAAAAAAAACAAATTAGGTAATGTTTGAATTGTCAACTCCTTACCTGCCATTCAAAATAAAGATTATGTGCAGAGTAAAACACGCTGTTAATGCACCAGCAGCCCTTTTTGCATTACTGTCTTTGCCTGATTTGTCTCCCTGGGTCAAGATATTAATATTTGTTTTACAAGCGTATTCAAAATTATGAACGCTGAAAACATAAAAGAGGAAGAGAGAGTTAAATTCAATAGCCTCAAAAGTGGAGATCGCAGTACAGTTTGTGCTGCCTGCTAATTATCATGATTGCAGGGTGCTGACTAGTGCCTGCCTGACTCATCTTAGAGTAGACTGTATTCACTGTAAAACCTGTGTGCATTCATTAAAACCAGACATGTCTCTTCAGTATTGCTCCATTGCCATTTGAGATTTCAGTAAAGACATCTTCACATACTGTTCTCCAAAGTTCAGTTTACAGAGCTATTTCTTGGGCAGGTGCGGGGTTTCTGTGAGCTTCTCCTGAATTCCTCCACCTCCTCATACTTGAGGAAAATTTACTAAACTGTGATCCAATATGAAATCATTAGTATTAAATCTACATTGCACAAGAATTTCAGACTGTAAGCCCCATCCATCTGGACTTAACTGGGCCAATCCCGCTGAATCTTCACATTCAGGCATTGGACGTTGAAATCTGAGCAATACTTTAATCAGAGCAGTTCTGAGTTTCACTCCTCTGAACACTGCACTAACCTTTGATGTGGTAAAGGCAGTATGGAACCTCTCCTTCTTTTGAGGCATGCAGAGCAAGGTTCCACACTTTGATCCCAGTGTACCCAAGAAAGATCACATTATTCCCACTCTTGCTTTTTGTCCAATTGACACTCAACTCTATGTATGTCTAATGCATCAACCTCACTGTACATTATTTATACATGTTAATGAAGATAAACATTATTTATCAACCCCTGGTTCATAAGGGATCTAACTGAAAGCCCTTCAAAAATCCAAGCATAGCATATCCACTGGTTCCTCGTATCCGTTCAACAAGTCACATTAATTTTACATTCAAACAAGTCATCCTTAATTGGCGTTTCCAACAGTTAGCTTACTGATAACACAGAAGATGTACTTAGTTTCCTCTCTCCTCTTTTCTTAAACATTTGGGTTACATTGCTGCCATCCAGTTTACAAGAAAAGTTTAAGAATCTATAGAAGATAATAACCAGAGTATCCAATATCTCTGTATCAATTTTTCGTTTAAAATTCTGGAGCTTTCTTTCCTTAGGATTTATCAGCTTTCAAGTTCAATAACTTCTTTACTATAAATTTTTGATTAATACATTTCCTTTGGTTGTTTATTTTCTCTGGATCCTTTGTTGCATTTGTTCTTTGACATTTTTGGAAAGTTTTTTGTGTTTTCTTCCATGAAGAGAGATGCACAGTGGCTTATACAAATTTGATTTGAAACTTTATCTAAAACAGCAAGTGTAGTTCTTTAAATAAGAATAGACTTGAAATTCTATCTGCTAAAATGACATAAAATGAACCATAGAACATTACAGCACAGAAACAGGCCTTTTGGCCCTTCTTGGCTGTGCTGAACTATTTTTCTGCCTAGTCCCACTGACCTGCACCTGGGCCATATCCCTCCAAACCCCTCTCATCCATATACCTGTCCAAGTTTTTCTTAAATTCCAAAAGTGAGCCCGCATTCACCACTTCATCTGGCAGCTCACTCCACAGTCTCTGCAT
The DNA here is from genome assembly GCF_030144855.1 of Hypanus sabinus. Lineage (NCBI taxonomy): Eukaryota > Metazoa > Chordata > Chondrichthyes > Myliobatiformes > Dasyatidae > Hypanus > Hypanus sabinus. Next base: position 56,895,323 of record NC_082719.1, on the reverse strand, counting down.
GAAGAAGCCCCCCCACCCCAATGTTCCCTTTAAACGTTTCCCCCTTCACCCTTAACCCATGTCCTCTGTTTTTTTTTCTCTCCCCTAGCCTCAGTGGGAAAAGCCTGCTTGCATTCACTCTATCTATACCCATCATAATTTTATACACCTCTATTAAATCACCCCTCATTCACCTACGCTCCAGGGAATAAAGTCCTAACCTATTCAACCTTAGTCTGTAACTTGTTTTCTCAAGTCCCGGCAACATCCTTGTAAACCTTCTCTGCACTCTTTTAACCTTATTAATATCCTTCCTGGAATTTGGTGACCAAAACTGCACACAATACTCCAAATTCAGCCTTATACAACCTCACCATTACATTCCAACTCTTATACTCAATACTTTGATTTATAAAGGCCAATGTAACAAAAGCTCTCTTTACGACCCTATCTACTTTTGACGCCACTTTTAGGGAATTATGTATCTGTACTCCCAGATCCCTCTGTTCTACTGCACTCCTCAGTGTCCTACCATTTACCTTGGATGTTCTACCTTGGTTTGACCTTCCGAAGTTCAATACCTCACACTTGTCCACATTAAACTCCATCTGCCATTTTTCAGCCCATTCCTCCAACTGGTCCAAATCCCTCTGCAAGCTTTGAAAACCTTCCTCACTGTCCACTACACCTCCAATCTTTGTATCATTAGCAAATTTGCTGATCTAATTTGACACATTATCATCCAGATCATTGATATAGATGACAAATAACAATGGATCCAGCACTGATCCCTGTGGCACACCACTAGTCACAGGCCTCCACTCAGAGAGGCAATCCTCTACTACCACTCTTTGGCTTCTTCCATTGAGCCAAAGTCTAATCTAATTTACTACCTCTCCATGTATACATAGCGACTGAATCTTCCTAACTAACCTCCCATGCGGGACCTTGTCAAAGGCCTTACTGAAGTCCATGTATACAACATCCACTGCCTTCCCTTCGTCCACTTTCCTGTTAACTTCCTAGAAAAACTCTAATGGATTGGTTAAACGTGACCTACCATGCACAAAGCCATGCTGACTTTTTCTAATAAGTCCCTGTCTATCTAAATGCTTGTAGATCCTATCTCTTAGTATTCCTTCCAATAATTTACCTAAATCAGTCTGCTGCAAGGATTTTTAATTTGAATATCATAGCAGCAACATCAAATGCATATCAGCAACACTAATAGTAATCAGGCCTGCAGAGACAAACACCTCCCAGTCTCCACCCAGCAAACAGGTGTCACCTGCCACATGTTTTCAACTCATCAACTGCTGCCTATTTAAACTCAGCTCTCAGCCAGAGTCCTTTGATGATTAAATCAAAAGTGAGAGGAAGGTTATATGAATTTTTTCTGTGTTTTTCATTTGGGCAATCTGTGTAGGTAAGGTATATTTGGGCTTCTATGAGAAAAAGAATGGAACCCCACAAGACAGTATTTCTAGTCCTTTATTGTTTAATATCATGATTAATGATATTTTCTTTGAGAAAAGTACTGAGGTGGGTAAATTACTTTTTTGCAGATGATGGACCTTTATAGATTAGAGGCAGAAATTTTAATTTAATTGTATATAGGATACAATTAGTGATGAGTAAGGTTGAACAGCAGGCAAATAGCTGGGGTCTTAAGCTTTCTGTAGCCAAAACACGTTAAGTGTTTTACAAAGGGGATGAATAGACCTGCACTTGATTTGAAATTATATGGTCAAAGCTCTTGAAAATGTGTCAGTGGTAAGATTACTTGACATACGGTAAGATAATAAGCTGATGTAGAAGCACAATATCAGTAATTTCATTTGATAAATGTAAAGGGGCATTTTATATCCTTGGATGTCTATGTGGGTATTCCTGGGGTGCTACACAAAAATCTCTGACCATTTGCGTTTGCTTAATTCGATCTGTACCTGATTATGTCTGTGTGGCTTGTTGATCAACTTTGTCTTCAAATTTAAAATGTCTGGATATGGTACAGGCACACATTTTAAGAATGTGTTGTGGTGCAGTAATGTTGTCAGTTTCGGCTTCAGTGGATGAAATGGGGCAATTACCCTTACCTTTGTGGAGATTGAAGCTAATGTTAACATTCTGGATTAATTTGAGGGGATAGAGAAATGATCGCCCTGTTAAATGTGTGTTGGAAGATTGTTAAGAATATCACAAGAAGTGTGTTTAATTTTGAGTGGCTGGGTTCTTACAACACTACGACTATTGGTTTGCTGGATTATGCAGTATGTCCCACTGTAGCATCCTTGGTAACCCCACCTAGGTTTTTTTCAATGACTTTAGTTAATTTTAGGTTACACAATTTAATGAAATCCAAGGATACTGATATGCTTGAGAGTATGTTGGTTCATCAGTATGTTAAGGAAAATTATTGTGATATGTTAACCATTTTTACTGATGGATCAAAAGATAATTTAACTGGCATTGTTGGTTTGGCTGTTTTGTACCTGGGTTATCAGGGTATATATAGCAGAATTTTTGGTCTTACAGTGGGTGGAGGAAATTTGTCCTTGCAAAGTCAGAATCAGGTTTATTATCACTGGAATGTGATGTGAAATTTGTTAACTTAACAGCAGCAGTTCAATGCAATACATAATCTAGCAGAGAGAAAACAATAAAATTAATAATAAATAAATAAGTAAATCGTTACCTATTTTGAATAGATTAAAAAAAGAGTATGCAAAAGCAGAAATACTGTATAGTTAAAAAAAGGTAAGTAATGTCCAAAGATTCAATGTCTATTTAGGAATCGGATGGCAGAGGAAAAGAAGCTGTTCCTGAATCGCTGAGTGTGTGCCTTCAGGCTTCTGTATCTCCTTCCTGATGGTAACAGTGAGAAAAGGTCACGCCCCTGGGTGCTGGAGGTCTTTAATAATGGATGCTGCCTTTCTGAGACACCACTCCCTAAGGATGTCCTGGGTACTTTATAGGCTAGTACCTAAGATGGGGCTGACTAGATTTACAACCTCTTCCAGCTTCTTTCAGTCCTGTGCAGTAGCCCCTCCATACCAGACAGTGATGCAGCCTGTCAGAATGCTCTCCATGGTACAACTATAGAAGTTTTTGAGTGTATTTGCTGACATACCAAATCTCATCAAACTCCTAATGAAGTATAGCTGCTGTCTTGCCTTCTTTAGAACTACATTGATATGCTGGGACCAGGTTAGATCCTCAGAGATCTTGACACCCAGGAACTTGAAGCTGCTCAATCTCTCCACTTCTGATCCCTCTATCAGGATTGGTATGTGTTCCTTCATCTTACCGTTCCTGAGTCGTAATTTGCTTAGATTGTTTTTTGGTTTTGATTAGCTTTGAGACAGGTCATTCTAGCAGTAGGTCATACTTACTGCTGGAAGCTCTTCAAACTTTATTTCATATTCAAAGTATTGGTTTACATTTCTCTTCTTGTGGGTCCCTGCACATAGAGCTGTTGAGGGGAATAAGCAGGTGATTGTTTGCCCAAAAAATAGCTATTAAAAGTTCAACTGTGGATATAGACCTTCCAGTTAACAAATCAGAAGCTAAGGGGTTGGTGGGGCTAAGAATTGGGGAATTATGGCAAGACTTGTGGGATGATGGGCATAAGGGGAGACACCTTTACAGAATACATAAAACTGTTGGGGTGCTGGGAGAAGGGGTAAAACAAGAAGGGAAGGAATTATGTAGACTCGACTTAGAATTGGGCATACTATGCTTAATTATTCCTTGTATCTTGTAGGAAAAAATCACTTTGGTATGTGTAGGTTTTGTCATTATGAAACAGTTGAACACATTCTATTACAATGTGAAACATACAAGGTTGAAAGAAATCAAATGCAGGCTGCACTATCTTTGGGGATTGATGGATTTTAGTTTATTAAGTTATGGAAGTTACTTTAATTCACATTATTATCTCTCATTATTTACAATCTATAGGGCTTTTTGGGGTAACTCAGATTTCCTTTGATAAAAAACGAGTCGGGGTTTGTATGTCCCGGTTCTCTACATCACACTCCAGTCCAGTTGCTCCTGTCCTTCAGTTACCTTGTCATCTTGTTGTGTTAAGTATCTGTTCTCTCTTGGCTTCTTATTTTGTAGTTCACTTGTAAAATAACACTTACTGCTAAATCACCTCAGTTGCTCTGTTTTTGAGTCAAGCCACCTCTACATTTACTGACAGGATGAGTGAACCCATGATTTACTTAGTGGAGTGCGCTTGCTTGAAGGAAGTCATCGTGAACAGGAGCACACACAACTGCAGTATCGGGAAACCATTGACCATCTGCTTGCTACTCTCAACCAACTCTCCGTCTCAATACAGCAACCCCTTGCCAGCGAATTACCTCCCTTGGAACCCCAGCTTCCCATTCCTGAATACTTTGACAGATCCCAATCCAAAGCTGCATTTTCCTGACCCAGTGCGTCAAGCTCCAGCAATCTCTGTTTTCTACAGAGTGAGTCAAGGCTGTCTTCATCGTCCCTCTCCTGAAGAGGTGAGCTCTGACCTGGGCCATGGCTATCTGGGACAACAAAGCTACTATTTGCAGTAAATGTGAGGAATTCACGGTTGGATGCACCTGGTTTTTAACCATCTGATCCACTACCACTTTTCTACTTCACAGATGGTCAAAAACCAGGTGCATCCAACAGTGAATTCCTCACATTTACTGCAAATAGTAGCTTTGTTGTCCCAGATAGCCACAGCCCAGGTCAGAGCTCACCCATTCAGAAGGTTTCCCAACCTTTATTAATGCAATCCTCTGAGACTGGCCATACAGATGTGTTTGTCTACTTCAGTGACATCCTCATCTTCTCCAAGGACCCCCAAGATCACATCTCTTACATCTGTTCAGTCCTTCAGTGTCTTCTGGAGAATCAGCTGCACAGCAAGTTGGAGAAATACCAGTTCCGTACCCCAGTCATTTCCTTCCTGGGTTATGGCCTTTCACTCCAAGGCATAACTGTGGACCCAGAAAATATTCACACGTTTGTTGAATGTCACCAACAACAGTGCTTCTTGGGCTTCTCCAGCTATTTCATTAGGAACTACAGCTGCATCACTGCTCCTCTCATCTCCCTCACCAAATCACCTACCTCGTGGATAATCTGGTATGCTGCCGCAGACCACACTTTCAAGGAGCTCAAGAGGTATACTACCACTGTTTCAATTCTCCACCATATGATCTCCTCTGGACTTGTGGTAGAGGTGGATGTATCTGAAGCGGGCAGCAGGGGCATCCATTCCCAGAGAGGACTGGACGGGAAGGCACATCCACCTCGTATTAAATGGGACTTGGAGGAATAGAGGTATTGTCTAATGGGAAACAGCAAGCCTTTCTGATCTAGACTGACCATCAGAACCTCATATCCATTTGACAGATCCATCAACTCAACCCACGTCAGGTTCGCTGGGTCCCCTTCGAGCAATTCAAGTTCATTTCCTATTACGTGGCTCCAAGTACACCATGGCGGATACCCGAACATGACAGTTTGACCCAGACATCAGCCCATTAATGCAGCCTTGCAGGTCCTCTCCTTGGCCATCAGGGATCTTGAGAACCTGATTTGCCAGGCCTTACAGAATGAACCTCCTCTGGTTGACACACCTGACAAATGCATGTATGTGCTGGTTCCGGGGCACTTCAGTGGGTCCGTTCCTTAACACCTTTCCAGCCATCCAGGCACATGACTGACTCTAGATTTTCTACAACGTCTGTTCTGGTGGCCCAACATGATTACTGTCTGCCCTGAATGTGCCCAATCCAATTCCTACTACTAGTGATCCTCTATGCTACCCTGATACCCATGGTCCCACATCACCGTAGATTTCATCACTGATTTACCACTTATTGATGGGGTCACAGTGATTGTGACAGTAGTGGACCCACTTCCTGATGGCCCACTTTATACTCTTCTCAAATTTGTGCAGCTTGTGAGACAGCAGACCTGGTTCTCCAACATGTAAAAGTGTGGGAAAGTGTGTGTGGAACCAGTGGAGATAGCAGAGGTACTTAGTGAATACTTTGCTTCAGTATTCACTACAGAAAAGGATTTTGGTGATTGCAGGGATGACTTACAGTGGATTGAAAAGCTTAAGCATGTAGATATTAAGAAAGAGGATGTGCTGGAGGATTTGGAAAACATTAAGTTGAATAAGTCACCGGGACTGGGCAAGATGTACCCCAGGCTACTGTGGGAGGCAAGGGAGGAGATTGCTGAGCCTCTGGTGATAACCTTTGAATCATCAATGGGGACGGGACAGGTTTCAGAGGATTGGAGGGTTGCGGATGTTGCTCCCTTATTCAAGAATGGAAGTAGAGATAGCCCAGAAATTAATAAACCAGTGAGTCTTACTTCAGTGGTTGGTAAGTTGATGGAGAAGATCCTGAGAGGCAGGATTTATGAACATTTGGAAAGGAATAATATGATTAGGAATAGTCAGCATGGCTTTGTCAAAGGCAGGTCATACCTTATGAGCCTGATTGAATTTTTTGAGGATGTGACTAAACACATTAATGAAAGTAGATCAGTAGATGTAGTGTATATGGGTTTCAGCAAGGCATTTGACAAGGTACCCCATGCAAGGCTTATTGAGAAAGTAAAGAGGCATGGGATCCAAGGGGACCTTGCTTTGTGGATCGAGAACTGGCTTGCGCACAGAAGGCAAAGAGTGGTTGTAGACAGGTCATATTCTGCATGGAGGTTGGTGACCAGTGGTGTGCCTCGGGGATCTGTTCTGGGATACCCACACTTCGTGATTTTTATAAATGTCCTGGATGAGGAAGTGGAGGGATAGGTTGATAAATTTGCTGATAACACAAAGGTTGGAAGTGGTGTGGATAGTGTGGAGGGCTTACAAAGGTTACAGTGGGACATTGATATGATGCAAAATTGAGCTGAGAAGTGGCAGATGGAGTTCAATCCAGATAAGTGTGAGGTGGTTCATTTTGGTAGGTCAGATATGATGGCAGAATATAATATTAATAGTAAGACTCTTGGCAATGTGGAGGATCAGAGGGATCTTGGGGCCCGAGTCCATGGGACACTCAAAGTAGCTGCAGAGGTTGACTCTGTGGTTGAGAAGGCATATGGTGCATTGGCCTTCATTGATCATGGGATTGAGTTTAGGAGCCAAGAGGTAATGTTACAGCTATGTTGGACCCTGTTCAGAGCCTACTTATAGTGCTGTGATCAGTTCTTGTCACCTCACTACAGGAAGGATGTGGAAACCATAGAAAGGGTGCAAAGGAGATTTACAAAGATATTGCCTGGATTGGGGAGCATGCCTTATGAGAATAGGTTGCATGAACTCGTTCTTGTCTCCTTGGAGAAATGGAGGATGAGAGGTGACCTGATTGGGATGTTCAAGATGATGAGAGGCATTGATTGTGTGGATAGTTAGAGGCTTTTTCCCAGGCTAAAATGGCTAACACAAGAGGACACCGGTTTAAAGTGCTGGGGAGTAGATACAGAGCAGATGTCAGGGGTAAGTTTTTTATGCAGAGTGGTGAGTGAACGGAATGGGCTGCCAGTGATGGTGGTGGAGGCAGATACGATAGGGTCTTTTTAGAGACTCCTGGATAGGTACATGGACCATAGAAAAATAGAGGGCTATGGGTATCCCTGGTAATTTCTAAAGTAAGGACATGTTCGGCACAGCTTTGTGGGCCAAAGGGCTTGTATTGTGCTGTACACTTTCTGTTTCTATGTATTTCTCCTCCACAGTTTCCCTCAGGATGCTGTTCCAGACCAGGACCCACAATCTGTCTCCTACCTGGCGATCTTTTCCCTCTCTCCTCTGCTCCTCACTGAGTTTGTCCCCTGGTTATGGTCCACAGAGCAAAGGACCAGAGCCAATTGCACTTCACACCTCTAACCCTTCCACATGGAAAAAGTATCTGCCCTGGGCAAAACTGTCCCACAATCTATACACCACTTCTGATACAGGTATCTCTCCCTTTGAAATGCTTTATGGCTATCAACCCTGATGTTCCCCTCGAAGGTTCACTGGTTCACTGATGCCGGAATGCTTAGAGGACACGGAGTCCATCCTATTTGCTAATTGCACCTACTGCCACCAGACTAACTGCCGTTGGCACCCATCCAGACTGGGGAATATGTCTGACTATCCACCCGTGATCAATCCTATGCACCAACTCCCACTCTCGCCCCTGTTCAATGGTCTTTAAGATTACCTGTTGCATCAATCCAGTTACTTAACATCTCCAACTGCTCCCATCCTTCAGGATTACACCCACCTTTCACACGTCCTGCCTCAAGCCCATTGTTCGTGGACAACTTAATCCACCTGAGCCTGCACCTCTGGATTCAAGAATGTGGAAGATGGTTCAGTGTACAGTGTTGACCAACTGATTTAAATAGTAGTGGATGGGGTGTGCAGCAGCTGGTAGACTGGGAAGGGTAAAACTCAGAGTAGAGGTCTTGGGTATCATCCAGTTTCATCTTGGATCCATTGCTGTTCATAACATTCCACTGGACCCATCCAGATCATGCCTGGTCATTGAGTGCAGGCAGGCTCCTCCCAATCACCATCCAGCTGACAGGAGTCTGCTGCCACTTCCAACTCATCACCTGCAGCCAATTTAAATCCAAGATCCTTCATTCACCAATCGAACCAGCCAACCTCATTGAGTTCTTCCTAGCCTTCAGTTATCTTGTTGGCTTGTTGTGTTAGGTATCACTTTTCTCTTGCTTTGTGGCCCCCTCATGGCTTATTTTGCAGTTTATTTGTAAAATATCACTGACTGCTAAATCCTTTCTGTTCTGCTTTGGGTTAAGCCTTCTTTACATTTCCTAACAATGGTAATATTTGTAATCATTCACCCAAAATTTTATTTCTACCCACCTCTTCAAATTGTCCCTACCTAGATACCGACGTTCACTCTTTTACACATGCTAAACAATTGTTGAAAATGGAGAGAATATGTTTGATCACATACATACATACTCTGATGCATGCATATATTGCCCTGAATGGTTGGACATGAGGGCTTTTAATGGTACAAGTGCAGTTCGTTGAAAGCACCGTCACAAGTTGACAGGGTAGTGAAAAGGGCATTTAACATAATTGTCTTCATTAGTTAAGACATTGAGTGTAAGATGGTGGACATTATGTTGCATTGCAGAGGCTGCCCCTTGAAGTATTGTTTTGGTTGTCTTGTTATACAAATGATGGGGCTAAACTGGTAAAAGTGCAGAAGAGGCACTTTCAGCTCAATAAGCCTGCACTGCCCAATTACACCCATGTGATCATCCTGCAAGATGGTAGTGCAGAGAGACGCAGTGGCTTCTGCAGCTCCCAATAATGGTGCTAGTTTTAAATTCCTGGTGTTTCAAAGTTACTAGTCTGGGATTTTAGTCAACTAAACCTCTATGAATACAACACCATTAAACTCTTAGACAAAATTACTTTTAATCCATCACCAGCAGATTTAGTTGTGGTGCTCAATGGACTAATGACTCTAGAGATACCAAATGTGGCCATAGCAACCTGGCTAGGTGGCTCACCTGCAGACACAGGTGGGGCAAGAGGAAGCAGAAAAATATTTATCAAGGTTCTCAGTCACCCTGGTCATTGTATATCAAGCAGTAGTAAATCAAAATGGCTTCTAGACAGCACAGCAAGTCCAGTTGCCTTGATTTACTACTGCTTGATATAAGAAGCAGAAAAGTGACAAGAGAACGAAGGCACTAGCCAGGCTGAAAACTAACCTGACCAGGCTGGCAATACCATTACTCTTCCAGGCTAACATTTGCGAGCTAGAAAATAAAATGGGCTCACTAAGGCTGAGAATTAACACACAGGCAGAGATGAGAAACTGCTGCATTATGGTTTTCATTAAAATAAGGCTAAGCAACAACATGCCCGACTTGCAGTTTCAACTCTGCACTAATAGAAACTCCCTATCGTGGAAATTTAAAGAAGATGGAACCTGTGTAGATATGAACAAAGATATGTACATATTCATCTACAGTTAGCAGTCACTGTTCTGGGGCTATAGAACACCTTACAATTAAATGGCAGCCACATTACCTCCTCAGGGAGTTCACTGTTGTATTCTTCACCGCTGTGTACGTTCCCTCGTGTGTGAACACCGAGGATGCACTGGAGAAGTGTACAGTTTCATCAGGTTACTACAAAACAAGCACCTGGATGGTGATTTCATAATTGCAGAGCACTTCATCATGTTTCCCTGCAGGATATTTCCCCAAATTCCACCAATACAACACCATGGCCGCAAGGGGAACAAGCAGTCTGGACCATGTTTATATATACAAATGCAGAGCCTGCAATGCGATCTGACATCCTCATCTTGGCATATTGTTAATCGCAGCAGACCGACCACTGCTGACAATAGAGAATCCAATCGAGAGGATCATAACTGTATGGCCTAATGAGGCAGTCTCTATGCTTTGGGACTGTTTTGTTCAGACTGACTGGCAGATGTTCAAGGAGGCTGTCACAAACGGAGAAGACACGGACCTTGAGTAATATGTCTCATCTGTCACTGGCTACATCAGTAAGTGTATTAGTGATGTTGGTATTTCAAGAACTGTCATCTCAGGGCTCATCCAGAAGACCTGGCTGAATGCAGAGGTGCACTTCCCACTAAAAGCCTGGGACGGTGCCACTCACTCACCAATGTGCTTACTGACAGAACCACTCTTCTACAGATGCCATAACATCTGTCATGCACCCTGGAATGCAAGGATACTTGTGTTTTTCAACTCCAGAAGCTAATCAAAAGGAAAATGCAGGAGCCAGGAAATGCATATCTGCTTGGAGTTTTCCTTAGTGAAAAGCACATGAAAGGTAATGTTGTAATGATGTCTGCTATTCCTGTACTTGTAAACTGTATAATACATAATGAATTACATAAATTACATAATGAATTAGCTAATCAAACAATATATTTACGATGTTCTTCAAATATTAATGAAATACTATATGCACTACAACTTGTGTCAGAATGCTGTTTTGGGATGTCAGTTTGACATTCAACATTATTGGCCCACAGAACTTGAAGAACAAACTCCTGCTCCTTGGTCTACCTGCACTATTGAGCAACTCAGTCTTGGACTTCTTAACAAACAGACTTCAGATAGTCAGAACACACAACTGCTTCTCCTTCCCCATCTTCCTCAAGTCGGGTGCTTCCCCCAGCCCCCCACTCCCAAGACTGTGTACTGAGCCCATTGCTGTACACTTTGCTCACATAAGACTACATGGCCAAACACCTGAGCAATCACAGTTTGGCAACGACACAGCAAAGTGGGGTTAATCACTGACAATGATCAGATGGTCTCCACCAAGGAGTTTGAGGCCCGGTGCCAGGCAACTAAACTCTGTTAGTATCAACAAGACAAATGAGATGGTTACCAACTTCAGGAAAATTTGTGCCACTCATACCTTTCTTTCCATTGGTAGCACAGCAGTGGAAACTGCTGGGGGTTTCAAACTCCTGGATTGGCACACCTACCACAACCTCTCACGGTGCCAGAATACATCCTACACAATCAAGAATGCTCACAAATGCCTCTACTTTGAGGAGGCTGTAGAGAGCTGGACTGTGCACATCTATGCTCATGTCAATCTACAAATGCATGCAATTGACAACATTTTACATGCTGCGTGGTATGGAAACTGCAGTGCATCAGTCAGGAAGGCTCTACAATGGGTAGTTAAAACTGTCTAACATAGCACCGACACTAGCCTACTCACCATCTAGGACATGTATACAGAAAGGTGCCAGTAACATCATGAAGGATCCCATCCACCATGCACATGAAGCAAACATTAAACAGTTCACCATTTGAACACTATCTGAGCACTTATTGAGATGGTGTTGTGTATGGTGGGGAGTGGTCAGGGGAGTTTGTGCCTGCAATCTCCAGCGAGTTTTGGAACTCCCCAATAATGTGTTAATATCAACCAAGTAGTCTTTTAAATGACAATAAAATTAGAATTCAATGAGTTCTGTTCCCTGTTTCCTTGGCAATTGCCTAAAAACAATTGTGTCTGATCTTAAAGCTCTATTACTGTCAAAAGTTGATTGTACAATTCTTTTATCATTATTCACCGTGTGACTGAAACTGAGAAAGCATTGGATGTAGTCGCTGAATTCCAACTGGAATTGAAAGTCAAATTGCAGTTGGTATGATGACATCCAGAAATGATGACCAATGTGAATTGCTTACAGCAGCATCACACAGCTGGAAAAAGGGATTGCTATTCCATCCCTTAACCTCCATCAATCTGAGACCTAGACAATTAATTGTAAGAGAGAATGCATGGTTCTTTAGGAATTCTTGTTCCTAAGCATTCTTGATTCTTCAATTAGTCACTCTTAACACTTCCCTGCCTGATTGCTTATGAAATAATTGGGTGAAAATCAGAGAGTTGAGTAGGGAGTTGGGATTGTGGCTGATTTTCCCACTATTGGAAGGGCTAGGTCAGTGTTAATAAAAGTTCAGCCAAGTGGGTTTCAAAAATGTTTGTCTACCGTCTAGGAGACAACCTAACACACCCCCCTCCCCCCAAAAAAAGTCCTCAGAACTTGATCTTGCAATCCCTCCAATGGAATTCCTTTATTGGAACATGAATCAAAAGCCAATAGGCATTCCCTCTGAGGCCATTCAGTTGGTCAACTTTTAATAACTGGGATCTACTTCCTTTAACATCCAGTGTCCTGTGAATTCTCTTCCATATTCTGACTTATGGAAGCTCATCAATCCCTAAATGCCACATCCTGATCTTGTAATTGGAAGGTAACATGAGCTCAAAACTCAGTTGGGTAAGTGAATTCTCTCACTAAAGATCCAATTTATGAATATCAAAGGTTTACAATATAATCTGGAAAAAAAACACATCACACTAAACCTGCACTCATTGAGACTGCTACATACTCATTACATGCTTACTCTGCCCACTGCCTACTTACAGTACTGAAACTTCTCTGTTACTAAATTGATGCCAAAATTTCCTCAAAAATTCCGCTTCAAAGTTAACATGAACTGTAACAGATAGCTCCCAGGTAACACAGCTTCCCTTTATGGCCACATCACAGGACACAGACAAGGGATAAACATTTAGTATGTTATTCAGCAAGCTATAGAGGGAGCCATGCTTTAATCTGCACTTCTCAGAAGTGTTTTTTTTAATGTGAAATTTCAGTCTTTTTTCAGAGTTTTAAAAAATGGAATTAAGGAGAGCTGCAATCTCTTTCCAACTCAAAAGAAACTGTGCATAAGGTTTAATACACCCAGACTACTTTTTTTTTACCACAAGCCATTGTTCTTTTGAGTGCAATTAAGTTGAAAATTGTTATGATCTAAATTAATTGGATAGAACTATGTCATCAGTAAACAAAAACAGATAATTTTGGTGAGTTTCGAATTTTGATCCATCTGTATAATAATGGACCTAAACATATAATTTTCTTACAATCAGTTCTTGATAATAGTGAGCTAGATACAACCTGGAAGCAATGCAATGTAATTCTAGTCATCCAAGAGATTATTCCTTCAGCTGTGGAAAACCATTTTTATATATCTTTTTATGAAGAGTACATTTGCCTACTTTCTTTAGTATATAATGATATCCTTTATGAGTGTCCAATTTGCACTAGCAATAACAAAGAATGTTTATCTTTCTATATTGATGTTGATGAAAGTACAGATAATGCAAACAATTAAACACAGGCATGAGAAGGACACTAACTTAAAACCTATTGGTAGTAATATAATTGGACAATTCAAAGTAGAATATACATCATTTTAAAGGACAGTAGTAAAACTTCTGATCTTTCCTTCCTTTATCTCAGATATTCAAATTTGGTGGGAAAAAAAGTACATGGGACATGACTGGTGATCATGGGGGAACAATAAACACAGTGCTTTTCTGTCATGCTCCTTATTCTTACAATAAATGCCAAAGGAGGAACAACATTCCAGAATACTCCCAAATTTAGCTCACAGCATCAAACTTGTACTGGTTCCAATTCATTAACATAAATAGGTTTTATGCTTTAAAATAAGATGCATATAAAGATGAGTGCCATCTTTCTGATCATGTGGTGACCTTTACTTCAGGCTTCTCATGTGGATTTCTTCTAGAATGACAGAAATAATGCGCTTTTGGGGATTTGGGTTAGAATATCCATTTTGCTTACGGAACAGTTTCTTAACAGCCTGTTAAAAGAGAAGCCTTTTTGCCTAAGCTAATTGTTGATATAAAAAAGAAGCTGGTAGCTTCTTTGATCTGAGGATGAGACACATAAGCAATATTAGAAATGTAGAAATGCTGTGCGGAACATGTACTTACTTTAGAAATTACCCAGGGTTACCCATAGCCCTTTTTTTTAAGCTCCTTGTACCTATCCAGGAGACTCTTAAAAGTCCCTATCATATCTGCCTTCACTACCGTCACCAGTAGCCCATTCCACGCACTCACCACTCTCTGCGTCTTTTTTTTTAAAAAGTCTTACCCCTGACATCTCTCTGTACCTACTTCCAAGTACCTTAAAACAGGAAATCAAGTGACAATGACTGAAGTAAATATCGAAGTACAAGCCCTGATTCGCTCCTCTGTCACTTTAAATAAAAATGGGAAGTGCATACCAGTGGCTGCCAGTCCTTTTCTTTAGCATGTTATGTAACATGTCGATGATGGCTCATTTTGCGTATAGAAGAGCTTTCAGTTTCTTTCATGAACATCAAGTTGTACATCAGAGACTGTACAACAAATATTTAAAGCAAAGTTTGAAGTTGAACATTGTTTTAAAGTATTAGTATTATCTCACAATGTATGCTTTTATTAGGCAGTGGCTGCCGAGAGCAGATAATTATGAAGTTGTGTCTTTTCATCAAAGCATATCATTTTAATTCCCTGCTTCACATTGTCTGTATGTAGTAGAAAGCTCTGCATAATTTTTCTCCCAAAGAACATGCATTCACAGGTTCAGCTGCTACTTTCTTTTACTGCAATTGATTTAATTTATAAAATGAATATTAAAAGCTGGAAATATTCAACAGAAAAATATAATACTTAGTAAGTGGAAACTGGAATAAATTTGAAGTTGAGTTTGTCATAGATCTGGAAAACCAACATTTTAAAATATGGAACAAAAGGGAAGGAAGAGACCACAGATGTTCTGCAGTAGGTCCAATTGCAAGATAAATTTAATTGACAAAACCAAATGGTAGAAGATAAGCAGAGTGGTAAAAGAGGACAAATGAAGAACCAAAAGTTCAGTTTAATGAGGGTGTAAAAGTGAGAAGCAGAATCATTATCTGATCTTAGAAGAAAATACTATAGATGTTAGAAATCTGTAATAAAAATATGAGCTGCTAGAAATGCAGTTTGTTGGAAATCATTGAGCTCGGCCTCCAGTCTGAACTCCTATAATTAGCTGTTTAAAATGCTAGGTGATGTTCTTCAAGTTACTTTGGAACAGTGTAGGATGTAAAGGCCAGGAGTAAGAATAGGAACTGAATTCAGAATTAAGAGGGAAGTGAATGAAAGCTGAGAATCATTCTTGCAAACTGAAACATGGAGGTCTGCATGCTTGTTACAGTTTATGTTTGATATGATACTGCATGTGTGAATAGTAGGTACAGTGTGCCAAAATGGAAAAGCCCGAGTTCACTCTAACTTTGAAACGGATTGGAGGAAGTAAAAGGTAATTGAACACTACACTGTATTCTTCAAGTTATTGGTGATATTGGAGAAGTGACCAGGGTGTCCCAGAAAAAGATACCCTTCAGATTGGTGATTGTGAGTTAAGAGGAGATAGATATGGTGGTGGCACCATAGTGGAGTTGCTGGAGAAGATAGAATATCATCCAGTGAATGTAATCAACAGTGAGATAAAAGACAGTGACAAGAATAATCCTGTTGAGGCTCTTGGAAGACGTGGGAGAGATGAAAGTAAAAGTATGGGAGCTGGAGTGTTCATGGTCAAAGATCTTCAATTATAGGAAGTAGAGTCAGTGATTGAGGAAGAATTAAAGCACATCTACTCTGCTGGTATGGAAGATGATATCACCATGCAGGTGACCGAGAAATTGGATGAAAGGATTTGATCTCTTACAGAATTTACAGGGACCATTAGTCACCCTACAGCACCCTTTCATTTTAATAGACTGATGCCTTCCAGACTCAAATGCGAATTCGCATTCAGATTTTTCAACAGTTTCATCACTTTTACTTCAGAATTTTAGTTACTGAATTCTTTTATTTTTGTGATTTCAAGTGATGATTCTGGTTCTCCCATTTATACCTGCTCTAGTTTGATCTTTTGTTTCTTTACGCCTCCTATTGTCATTCTCTAGTGTCATCCTTTTTGTCACTTCATACTGTTGTGCTCCAATTTACAGAAATTAAATCTCATCTTATTGCTAATTAATGCCTTCCCTATCATTGTGTAGAATTTCAATCAAGCTGGTTTGAACAAGTGCCTGAACAATATCAATATAACATCCGTGAAACCAACACACTCGACCACTGTTATACCACCATCAAGAACACTTCCTCTGCCATCCCATGATAACACATTGGAAAGTCTGATCACCTAGCTGTACTTCTACTTGCAGTGTATAGGCAGAGGATTGTTTTGAGTTGGTGGACTGGACAATACTTAGGAATTCATCTTAGAATTGGGATGAATACACCACAGTTGTCACTGACTTCATCAAGACCTATGTAGATGAGTGTGTGCCAGAGATACCCAAACCAAAACGTCATGAATGAAACAAGAGGTTCGTGGTTGCTGAGGACTAGGTCAGTGGCATTCAAGACCTTTGATTCAGGACCATACAAGAAGTAAGGATATGACCTACAGAAGGCTATTTTAAGAACAAAAAAAATCCCAATTCCAGTTGAAATTGAGACAGAATTGGATACATGTCAATTCTGGTGGGGATTGCAGGCCATTACTTCCTAGAATTCAAAACCTAAAATCATGAATGGCTGTGATGCTTCACTCCCAGATCAGATCAATGGCTTTTTGCACTTTTTGAAAGGGAGAATAAAACTACACTAAGCAAATTCCTGCAATATCTGATGACCCTGTGATCTCTGTCATGGAAGCTGAGGTCAACGTATTTCAAGAGGGTGAACCCTCACAAGGCCTTCGGGCCTGATGGTGTACCTGGTAGGGCACTGAAAACCTGTACCGACCCCTTAGCAGGAGGATTCAAGGAGGTCTTCAGTCTCTCACTGCTGCTGTCAGAAGATCCCACCTGCTTCAAAAGTGTAAGGATCACACCAGCACCCAAGAAGAGCAGGGTGAACTTTCTCAATGACTATTGTACAGCTGCACTCAGACTTACTGTGATGAAGTGCTTTGAGAATTTGGTCATGGCAGAATCACCCCTTATCTAAGAAAGGACCTGGGCCTACTGCAATTTGCTTATCACCGCAACAGGTCTGTGGATGCAGTCTTATTGGTCTTGGATCACCTGGACAATAGTAATACTTGCCTCAGGCTGCAGTTTATTAATTGAAGCTCAGCATTCCACAGAATTATACCCTCTGTGCTAATCAACAAGCTCCAAAATCTGGGCCTTGACTTAATTGCTGGAAGACCACAGTTGGTGTGGATCGGAAATAGCATCTCCTCCTCACTGATAATCAACACCAGCACACCTCAAGGATGAGGGCTTAGCTGCTGCTCTACTCTCTTTGTTCATGATTGTGAGGCTAGGCACAGCTCAAATGCCATCTATAAATTTGCCAGTATTGCAACAATGGTTGACAGAATTTCAGATGATGAGGAAGCATACAGGAAAAAGATTGGTCAGCTGACTGAGTGGTGTCACAACAATTACAACCTTGCACTCAATGTTAATAAGACCAAGGAATTGATTGCGGCCTTCAGGAAGGGGAAGTCGAGGGATCAGCAGGGATAGGGTGAGCAGGTTTAAGTTCCTGGGTGTCAACATCTCTGAAGATCTATCCTGGGCCCAACATATGGATGCAGTTACAATGACGATGCAAGGGTGAAAGTGAGCAGCCAGAAGTCTTGGTACAGTTTGGTTCCAATATCATAGATAAGGTGAGGAAGACCTGAAGAGAGAGTTGGGGTGCTCAGTAGAAAGCTGACAAAAGGACCTCTATAGTAGTGATCTCTGAATTACTGCCGTGCCACTTGACAGTGTGGGTAGGAATAAGATGATTTGGCGGGTGAAAGCGTGACTGAGAAATTGATTTAAGAGGCAGGGGTTCAGAGTTATGGAGCATTGAGATCATTTCTGGGGAAGGTATGACCTGTGCAAAAAGGTCAAGTTACACCTGAACCGGAGTCAGACCAATATTCTTGCAGGCAGGTTGGCTAGAGTTGTTTGGGAGGATTTAAACTAATTTGTCAGGGGGGTGGGAACCTGACTAATAGTGCTGAAGATGAGGTAGCTGGTTTATAAATAGAGGCAATATGTAGGGCGGAGAGGCTGTTGACAGGGAAAAATTGCAGTCAACAGGATGAGTTGCAATATAAAGGTGGACCAAATCAAAAAGGGTGAATACAGGACCTGAAGGTGTTGTATTTGAATGCACACAGTATGCGGAATAAGGTAGATGAACTTGTAGCACAGATACAGATTGGCAAGCATGATGTTGTAGGCATCACTGAATCATGGCTGGGAGCTTAATGTACAAGAATACACATAGTTTCAAAAGGACAGGTAGGAAAGTGGAGGGATGATAGTACTCTGGTAGAACATGAAACCAAACCATTAGAAAGAGGTGACATAGGTTTGGAAGGTGTTGAATTATTGTGGATAGGACAAAGAAACTGCAAAGGTAAATGCTCCCTGATGGGAGTTGTGTAGAGGTCTCCAAAGAGTAGTAAAGATGTGGTCTACAAATTACAACAGGAGACAGAAAATGCTTGCCTAAAGGACAATGTTAGAATAGTCATATGGGATTTCAATATGTATGTATTTTGGGGAAATCTGGTTGGTGCTGGCTTACCAGAGGGGAAATTTCTAGAATGGCTATGAGGTGGCTTTTTAGAGTAGCTCACAGTTGAGCCCATGAGGGAATCAGCTATTCTGGATTGGGTAGTGTGCAATGAACCAGAATTGATTAGGGAGCTTAAGGTAAAATAACCCTTAGGAGAAAGTGATCACATTATCAGGAATTCACTCTAAAATCTGAGAAGGAGTCAGTAAAGTCAGATGAATTAGTACTACAGTGGAGTAAAGGGAATTACAGAGGCATGAGAGAGGAGTTGGCCAGAATTGATTGGAAAAGAACACTGGCAGGGATGATGACAGAGCAACAATGGCTGGGATTTCTGGAAGCAATTCTGAAGGCACAGGATATGTACATCTCAAAGAGAAAGTAGTATTCTAAAGACAAGATTACATAACTGTGGCTAACAAGAGGAGATAACATAAAATCCAAAGGGGGGATTGGGAAGCTTTTTAAAAACCAACAGAAGACAACTAAAAAAAGTTATTAAGAATGAAAAGCTAGAATACAAAAGTCAGCTAGCTAATATTAATAAAAAGGATGCCAAAAGTTTCTTCAGATACATAAAGTGTAAAAGAAAGGAGAGAGAAGATATCAAACCACTGGAAAATGATGCTGGGGAGGTAGTAATAAGGGACAAGGAAATGGGAGACAACTGAAGAAGTATTTTGCATCACTCTTCACTGTGGAAGACACCAGCAGTATGGTGGATGTTCCAGGTGTCGGGTTATAAAGTGTATGAAGTTACCATTACTGGAGAGATGTTTCTTTGGAAACTGAAAAGTCTGAAGGTAGATAAGCAACTGGGCCAGATGTTGTCCACCCCCTGAGATCTGAAGTGGGTGGCTGAAGAAATTGTGGAGGTGTTAGTAATGATCTTTCAAGAATCAGTAGATTCTGGAATAGTTCCAGAAGACTGGAAAATTACAAATGTTGCTCTACTCTTAAAGAAGGGAGAAAGGCAGAAGAAAGGAAGCTATAGTCTGGTTCATTTGACCTTAGTGCTTGGGAAGATGTTGGAGTTGATTGTTAAGGATGAGGTCTCGGGATACTTGGAGGCATATGATAAAATATGCTGTAATCACTGTAGTTTTATTATGCCTGACAAATATGTTGGAATTCTTTGAAGTAACGATCAGGATGGACAAAGGAGAATCAGTTGTTGTTGTGTACTTGGATTTTCAGAAAGCCTATGATAAGGTGCCTCCCATGAGGCTGCTTAACAAGCTATGAGCCCATGATATTACTGGAAAGATTTTAGCATGGATGAACAGTGACTGATTGGCAGGAGGCGAAGAGTGGGAATAAAGGGACCATTTTCTGGTTGGCTGGCAGAGACTATTAGTGATCCAGAGGGGTCTGTGTTGGAACCAATTCTTTTTGTTATATGTCAATGATTTGGATGATGGCTTTGATGCAAAGTTTGCAAACAATATGCAGATAGGTTGAGGGGCAGGTAGTTTTGAGGAAGTGGAGAGATTGTAGAAGGACTTGGACAGATTTGGGCAAAGGGTAAAGCAGTGGCGGATGAAATGGTGTTGAGAATTGTATGGTAATAGACTTTGGTAGAAGAAATTAGAGTTAACTATTTTCTAAATACAGATAAAATTTTAAAAAACTGAGGTGCAAAGGACTTGGGAGTCCTTGTGGAGAATTCCCTGAACGTTAATTTGGAGTTGATTCTTTGGTGAGGAAGCCAACTGCTATGTTAGCATTTTTCAAAAGGACTAGAATATAAAATCAAGGATGAAATGTTGTGATTTTATAAAGTTCTGGAAAGGATCACTTGGAGTTTTGTGAGCAGTTTTGAGCCCCTTATCGTACAAATCTTGTGCTGAAACTGGAAAGCATTCAGAAGTGGTTCATGAAAATGATTCCAGGATGATAGGCTTCTCATATGAAGAACATTTGATGGCTCTTGGGTCTATATTAATTAGAATTCAGAAGAATGAGGACCTCATTGCAACCTATTGAATGTTGAAAGGGCTTGATAGGCTGGATGTAGAGAGGATGTCTCCTATGGTGAAGGGGTCTATTACCAGAGGACCCGGCCTCAGAATAGAACGGCATCCTTTTAGAACAGAGATGAGCAGGAATTTCTTTAGCCAAAGAGTGGTGAAACTGTGGAATTATTTGCTGCAGGCAGCTGTGGAGACAAGTCTATGTATATTTAAGGTAGAGGTTGATAGATTCTTGATTGGTCAGTGCATAAAGGGATATGACAAGAAGCCATAAGACTGAGGCTGTGAAGGGAATAGGATTAGCCATGTTGAAATGGGAGAGCAGACTCAATAGGCCAAATGACCGATTTCTGCTCCTGTATCTTATAGTTTAATATTGAAGTGGCATATCACCAAAGACTTGTAAGTTTATACAGATGTACTGTGGAGAATATTCAAACTGGTTACATTACCATCTGACAGGATTGCACAGGATTGTAAAAGCTACAGTAAGAAAGCTCCATCATGAGCAACAGCCTCCCCAGCATCACAGACTCCTTCAAAAGGCAAAGCCTCAAAGACGTCATCCATCATTAAGGATCCCTATCTCCCAGGGTATACCCTCTTCACATTGCCACCATCAAGGAAGAGATACAGGAGCCTAAAGAGGCACACTCGCACTTCAGGAACAGCTTCTTCCCCACCACCATCAGATTTGTGAAAGGACAGCAAACTTGCATACACTACCTCACTATTTGTTTTTCTTTTTTTTTTGCTCTTTTTGCACTACTTATTTAATTTATATGTGTATGTGTATATATATATATAATAGTAATTTATGCATGGTTTTATTGCTGCCACAAAACAACATATGCAATTGATATTAATTCTAAATCTGGTTCTGATTCATCTTATTAATCTCCAACTTTGGTCAAGTTCTGTGAAAAATTAATGCTTGAAATGTGAAATTTTTCTGTTTTTGCTGCTACTGTCTGGCCTGTGAAGCTTTCCAAGCATTTTATGTTCTTATTTTGGATTTACAGTATTTACAGTTTCAAGTGATGTCTATAAATCCAAGTATTATACTTAATTTTGTCACATGCCATCTATCTTTGTATTATTTTACTTGTAAATAACTTATAAATAAACTTGGTCATCTACTTGTAAATTTAGGCTTTAGTTTTCAGTAGAATGTAGCTGTCTCACTACAGCACACTTTAGTCCTGTTAATAAGCAAAATGGACCATATAGGAACAGAATAATTGTGTCTGCTCCCCCATTCCATCATAACTGATTTATTATCCCTCTCAATCTTGTTCTCCCACCTTCTCCCTGCAACCTTTTATACTTCCTATTCAAGAATCTATCAACCTCTTCTTTAAATACACCCAATAACTTGATCTCCACAGCAGTCTGTGGCAATGAATTCCACTGATTCATCACCTCTAGCTAAAGAAATAACTCCTTATCTCTGTTGTAAAGGGATGGTGTTGTGTTCTGAGGCTGTGCCCTCTAATCCTAGACTTGCCTTACTATAGTGGCTAACAGACTGGTGCAGAGCCAACAACCTATCTATGAATGTGAGGAAAACAAAAGAGATGGTTGTTGACTTCAGGAGAGCACGGAGCGACCACTCTCCACTGAACATTGATGGCTCCTCCGTTGGGATCGTTAAGAGCGTCAAATTTCTTGGTGTTCACTCGGCAGGGAATCTCACCTGGCCCCTCAATACCAGCTCCATGGCAAAGAAAGCCCAGCAGCATAACTACTTTCTGCAAAGGCTGAGGAAAGCCCATCTCCCACTCCCCATCCTCATCACATTCTACAGGGGTTGTATTGAGAGCATCCTGAGCAGCTGCATCACTGCCTGGTTCGGGAGTTGCACCATCTCGGAATGCAAGACCCTGCAGCAGATAGTGAGGTCAGCTGAGAAGATCATTAGGGTCTCTCTTCCCGCTATTGCAAACATTTACACCACACGCTGCACCGGCAAAGCTAACAGTATTATGAAGGACCCTACGCACTCCTCATACAAACTCTTCTCCCTCCTGTCATCTGGCAAAAGGTACTGAAGCATTCAGGCTCTCAGGACCAGACTATGTAACAATTTCTTCCCCCAAGCCATCAGACTCCTCAATACTCAGTCTAGACTGTCATCTACATTATTTATTATTATTATTATTATTATTATTATATCATAATTTGTCCTCTACTGCACCTATTGTCTTGTTTATATAATTATTGTACTGCCCAGTACTGTTTTGTGCTCTTTATGTAGTCCTGTGCAGGTCTGCAGTCTAGTGCAGTTTTTATGTTGTTTTATGTAGTCTAGTGTAGCCTTGTGCTGTCTCACGTAGTCTAGTGTAGTTTTGTGTTTCATGTAGCACCAGGATCCTGGTGGAACATTGTTTTGTTTTTACTATGTACTGTACCAGCCGTTTATGGTCGAAATGACAATAGACTTGACTATAGGAAACATCCACTGTCACCAGTTGCCCCAAGTGATTCCTGGGACAGCATACCCTGGTAAAAGGTAATTGATGTTTCTTGGTATGCTATCCATGCCATTGTAGCCAACAATAGTTCTTGGTTAGCAGTTTACCGATGGAACTGACTTTCTTCTGTCAATTCAAATTAACTGGGCTTTGCATGAAGAATATCAAATGCAACAGCGGGCTGTGATGTGTTTCAACCGATGGCATTTCATAAGGTGTCTTCCCCAGTGCGCATCTGATTTATCTTTGCTGCTCAATCATGCCCAAAGGACAATCTTGTTTTGATAAAAATTATCATGTTTATTGATCATCTTTACTACTTTGTGCATCTTTAAAAATCATGGTTAAAAACATTATTTGGAAACTTTTAATTGCATCTTATATAAAGCAGTTCTCGAATAATTGTATGTAAATTAATTATTTTAAAGTTTTATGGAAATTCTCTTATATACTTGCCTTAATTGTATGCAACAGCAACCAGCTGAGACAATAACTTATTAGAACCATAAAAGCATTGCCTATAATTATCATGATTCAGTCTTTTCAGTGCAATCAGCATGGCTTTACCAGGTGCCTGAACACCAGATAACTGCAGTGGCTTGTCAAATTGAATATATTTGCTGCACTTTGCAAATGTTTACAATGAAGCAAGTCCTGAAAACCACATTGCTACTGTTATTTTGGAATTGGAGCTGTCGTTCAGTTAGAAGGGCGATTAGGAACCTGATCAAACAGAACAAAAACACACAATGCTATATAGAAGCCCAGGTTTAGATCTAACAAACAAAACCACCTAGAAACTCTAGCGAATCCTTAAATGTGCAGTTCTTGAGTGGCAACAATTGTCTTGTATGTTGGGCCTTGAGATAAAATTTCACTCATGTTCAAGGTTTTACATTTTCATAGCTATATCATCCATTGTTTCATTCCCAAGCCTAGGTTCTAGAGGGCACTTGGTTCTGGTGGGGCAGTGGGGTGGGGGGGGGGGGAGAGGAGGGAATACATTGGATCACAATATTCAGAATCAGCAAGATACTGTTGGGGTTTTGATTTAAGGGGCAGACTGAATTATAATTTTCCACTTTTCTATTTTGAGTTGAAATGCCAATGGACTTCTCAGCTTAACACACATTTGAAAGCTTTCCAAGTCTCCTAGTACTGTGAATGTCCTCTTGTAGCATAGATTCAACTAAATAATAAAAAAATGTCAATTAAGCAAAAAAAAGTCTGATGATGTGATTACCTTTTGAAATGTCATGCTGTTTATGTAACAGTAAATAACGAAGTCACAGAATATAATAGCAGAATTGGATATAATTAGGACCAGGAAGAAAAACATTTCTTTTGACTCTTACTCTGAGGGAAATGTGCAGTTTTGCAAAAAGTAGAAGAAACTATATCCCAACTTTGCTCACACTTCCTTCTTGCTATATTGCAAGGTAAGTAGATCGTAGAGCAAGTTGAGAAAGAGACCACTCTGTTACTTTATGTACAGACTAGATTGGCTGAAGAACCTGCTTCTTTTCTGTACTTTTCTATGACTCTATGACATTAATTACCTCTCACAAGACCCCTAGCCTCCTCCTATTTCATTTCTCCATTTACAGGTATTAGCAGAATAGGAATATGCTAGTCACTTTTGTCCTCTGGATACTTGTAGGGCTGGAAAGGCAGTTGCCCAGCCAAATGGAATGCAGATCATGCAGTGTTTAGATAGGGGATGCCTAGGGCTACCCATTGATTAATGTGTGTGGGGAAAAAAATATGGATTTAAGCTCTATGACAAATGTGAATCCCAAATGTTGTAATCCACCAATGAATTAACCTAGGAAAATCCTTCCCATCTTTAATGCCTGCAGAATTTTGAAGTCATGGGACTTTCTGACAAGCTATTTTGCCATTATAATTATATGGAAGAAAATATTTCTCACCATTTGATGAACTTTACAAAGGGTCCTCCTGTGAAAAATTCACTTAGCTGTTCCTCTAATGAGATTATGGTAATGAAACTTCAGGTACTTAAGTCCTTCCATGTGAAATTGTAGTCGATTAAAGTCAGGTTGTTTTGTTTGGTGATGCATGGATCCATATCTTCAATAAAAATGTTCTGTAAATGAGTGCAGATAAAACACTTATCCTATTATCTTCATTTATTCCATTAGCTTGGCATGAAACCTGTTTTTCTCTGTGTTGAATTTAGTGCAAGATCATTAGTCGCCACATACAATAAGTGTGATCTAGTTTACTTGTTGATCCAGATTTTGTGGTTAATTTTATTTTAAATGAGAATGTCTGAGCAGTGTATTGTTTTGCTTTTTAATAACTTCAGCTCATGTAGCAACTTGAACATTGGATCTGCTACATTGGATTCTTTGTATTGAACTGCAATGGATTATAATGAAAGAATTCTTTTCATTCTAATGTGTGTATTCACACCATTCTGGCTGTTCAGCAAATGGATATGGAAGGAAGGTAGATTTCAGTTTAATGCTGACTAACACTAAACATATTTGCAATTCATATATTTAAGCAGTAGCTTAGCTTTTGGTATAATGTTTCATTAGGTAGTTTACCATATTAAAAGGATAATACAATTATAAATAGAAACAGAAAATGCTAGGTGCAGGATATATTACTTTTTTCACTTAATAATGTCAAACTATGATCATACAATATCAGAGTCATAGAAAAGTACAGCACAGAAATGGCCCAGGTCTCGGTCTGAAACATCGACTATTTATTCTTTTCCATAGATGCTGCCTGGCCTGCTGAATTCCTACAGCATTTTCTGTGTGTTCTGTTGGCCCACCTAGTTTGTTCCCAATCATTTAAACAGCCTACTCCCACTGACCTGCACAGGGACCATATCCCTCTGTACCCTTGCCATCAATGTACCTATTCAAATTTCTCTTAAATGTTGAAATTGAGGTTGCATGCCACTTGCGATGGCAGCTTGTTTCATGCTCTCATGATCCCTGAGTGAAAACATTTCCTCTCAAGTTCACCTTAATCATTTCACCTTTCACCCTTGATACATGACCTCTAGTTATAGTCCAGCATTACTCCAATGGAAAAAGCCTGCTTGCATTTAGCCAATCTGCACCCCTCATAAATCAATCTTTTGCGTTCCAAGGAATAAAGTCCTAACCTATTTAATTTTTCCTTTTAATGCAGGTTCTCCAGTCCTGGCAACATCCTTGTAAATTTTCTCCGTACTCTTTCAAACTTATTTACATCTTTCCTGTAGATAGGTGACCAAAACTGCACGCAACACTCCAAGTCTTACAGTCCTGATCAAAAGTTACAATATGAATAACTGTCAGGATGTGCCTCGTCACCTCCTCCCTCACTACCATTCAGGGCCCCAAGCAGTCCTTCCAATTGAGGCGACATTTCGCCTGTGAGTCTGTTGGGGTCATATACTATGTTCAAAACTCATGGCGTGGCCTCCTGTATGTTGACGAGACCCAACGTTAGATTGCAAGACCACTTCAATGTGCATCTGTGCTCCATCTGCCAGAACAAGTGCCATCTCCCAGTGGTCACCCTTTTTAATTCCCATTCCCATTCTGATATCTAGGGCCTCCTCCACTGTTGGAATGAGGTCACTCTTGGTTTGGAGGAACAACACCTTGTATTCTATTTGAGTAGTCTCCAACCTGAAGACATGACAATCGATTTCTCAAACTTCCAGTAGTACTAACCCCTGCCTCCCACCCTTTACCATTTCTCATCCCCTTGTCCCTCTCTCATGTTATCTCCTTGCCTTCTCCCTTCGCCTCCCTCTAGTGTTCCTCACCCCCCTTTTTTCTTTCTACTTCTGTGTCTTTCACCAATAAACTTCCTAGCTCTTTGCTTCATCCCACCCCCTCCAAGTTTCACCTGTTGTCCGGCGTTTCTCCCTCTCCTGCCCCCACCTTTCAAATCTACTACTCAGCTTTTTCTCACCAGGCCTGCCAAAGGGTTTTGGCCCGAAACGTCGACTGTATTTTTTTCCATAGATGCTGCATGGCCTGCTAAATTCCTCCAGCATTTTGTCTGTGTTGCTAAGCTGATTCTAAATTCCTTCTCATTATCAGAAACCTTTAAGCACAGTGAAACAAATCTTTCGTAGCAGGGATATCGTAGAACATTGAGAGGGAGCTGTGGGCAGAGCCTGGTTAGAGGAGTTGTTGCCTCTTTTAACCCAATTCATTCAAACCAGCCAACTGGAATGGCGCCCTCTATAGAATATCCATGGAGATATATGCTCAAAGGAAGTTAAATCAATTATGTTATATGGTATTTTATGCATCTCAAATTCAATCTCTTAATGTTTCTCCAGCTATCACATGGATATGTGTCAAAGTTTTAATGGTAATGGTCATTTTAAGCATCTAGAAGCCTGTCAGTACGTAATATGCGCTATATATAAACTACAATTAATATATCATATAATTAGCACTATTTGAATGAGAAATTTGAATACAAATTATTGTTGTCATCATGCCTCTAAGTTGTCACGTTTTATCCTTATACAAAGCAATGTAATTTTCATTTTCTCTATTGCAATATCCTGCTCCTCTGTACAAAATTGAAATATGACCTCCATCTTATTTGATACTCTTAAATCACCATGCGCTATATTAATTTACCATGAATGAGGTTCTTTAATCCCTATCAACAGCTGTAACTGAAAAATGTAGCCCTCAACTCTTCTGAGTTATTACGAACTCCCGGCTGACACTGATACATTCCCATAACTGGGCTACTTCTTGCAACTGGAATCAATTTAAAATTCTCCATTCCTTTCTCGCCTCCTTTGATTGTGAAGAATTCATTTAAGAAGCTTTAAAATAGATTCTCCATTCAGTTTTAAATTGATTAGAAAGTAGCAGACCACAGCAATCGTTTGCTAGTGCTGTATGTGCCTGCAGAAATAACCACCTTTCAAAAGGGAGTCGTATAACAAAAGAGAGGAAGAATGGAAAAAGAAAATATTTTAAAGAAAAGAGACAAGGGAAATATTTTATCTGATTATTGTGCATTGTGCATAATGAAAGGATAACATTCCTAAGATCAGTCATTTTGTATACGGTACATGAACTCCATCATCTTTGGAGAAATGGATTTCTTTTAATCATACGGAGATTGCTGATGTTATTTGTAAGACTTCTTCAGGTAATCACATTTTGTCCTTTGTAAGCAACTGGCATATAGTTGACAGATCTGTGTTCCATATCTTCTTTTTGAAGCCATTGTAAAGGGCTTTACAATGGTTTCAAAAGTAGCTCTTTAATGTTTGGTCTTTAAAATCTGGTTAGTCAAGGCATTTGGTTAAGTGGTAATCCACATAGTGGGGTAGATTGTGAGAAAGTTTCCATCTTGCACTACAATGTGATTTTAAGTTAAAAGAATCAATTGTAGCAGGAACAAGAATCAATGAGCAGAAAGCCATTTAGTCGATTGTGCTCCTTGGAAGTGTACATTGTTGTTCCACATATCAGCATTAGATCTATGGTTCTGCAGATCACATCCAAGTATTTTTAAATTTGATGTGTCACTCTTTCAAGTAGCAAGTTACAGACCTTTACCACCCTCAGGGTGAAAATGCTTCCAGTGTATCAAACACTTAAAAACTAAATCTTCTGAAGAAAATCAGAAATACTCCAGATGCTTGAAATCTAAAATAAAAATAAAACGTACTGGAAATATTCAGTGGAATAGGCCTCATCTGTAGAAAGAAGAAACTACATTAATTCATTCTGATGAAGGGTCTTTGAAGTGAATCTCTTACCCTAGTTGTAGCCTAACCTGCTGTATGTTTCAGCATTTTTAAAAATGTTAAGTCCCTGCTGATGCACCATCAATAACTCACTCTGAGACGTAAGGCAAGATATCGGCTTTTATTGACTGGAAGAAGGAACAGACAGTGAGTGACCACCATACTACATTCTGGAGACTGAGAGGCCGGGTTCAGGCCTTGATCGCCTTTATACAGGGGTCTGTGGGAGGAGCCACAGGAGCAGTCAGCAGGGGGAGTGTCCAGACAGGTATATGTAGTTCACCACACCTGCTGTTCTTGATCCCTTTTCAAAAGCCTTGCTAAAATTCCAGTAGACTATATCAACTACATTCTCCTTGTTGACCCTCTGTTACCTCTTCAACTTAATTAGAAACAATCTTCTTTTAACAAACCCATGCTGGCTCTCCATGATTAAGCTATGCAGTCCTAAATTATGTCCAAGTGTCTCAAGTCCGGTTGGTCTTAAAGAAGGAATCAGAATGAAGAATTACACATTTTGTATCCCAATCCTTATCTTTCATTCCAAATCAGGTGAAATGTAAATGCTCTACACATTTTCCATTGTTCATTTTGCACAGATACCAAAGGACATCTTCACACCAATGATGAATAACTCATTTCCATTATGTGATAATGTTAGGTGTGAGGGCTGGATGTTTCAAAATGCAAAACTGCATTTGATGCTATGTCAGTACTGTGCTGTTTGTCCTCGTGCCTACTATATGTTCTTATTTTAACATATCCATTAATTTAATACCATTTTGTGAGTGGTAGAGTTTGCACGCTTTGACAGGTAAACCATGCAAATGTGAGCAAGAACAACTAAAGCAAAGATTGATCCTCATTATAAATGCACAATGATAAATTAAAGAAACAAAAATGTTTAATGAAAGTAAAGATAAACAATACTAGATATATAAAAGATTATTGATCGTTGCTGAAGAGACTACTTTCCAATACAAATGGAACATTTAAAATTCAGATGAAAGTTTCTCTTTCATCTCCATGCTTTATATTATAATATTTTGAATTCCTGAAAAGGATCGATGACAAAGAAACCTTGAAATTTTCAGTGGTCCTATTTAAATAGATTTGGTTCTTTTAATGTTGTAGTGGATTGTTCCCTAGCTGTTTTATAGTTTGATAGATATTTTTTAGTTTTTTTTGCAGTGGATTGAAATATATCAAAAGTGAAAGGGCAAATTATCTGACACATTAAAACTAAATTGTACTTTAATTTATTTAATACAGGATTGTTTTCTAATTGGTAATAAATAAAGTAATGCAGAAAATTCTTCTCATGGGGTGCATAATGATTCAGAATAACTTTGCAGAATAATAAGCAGACTGGGAAATCTTATTGCTACTGTTCCACAGTACATGATTTAGGGAGGTAAATATAAAGCATAACAGATTCTATGTAGCATTTGTGTATGTCTCCAAGTATTTTAGCTTTTATGTTGTGCTTTTTGTGGAGTACTACAAATACAAGTTATTATTATTATGTTTAATTAACTTCAATGCACAATGCATGACATTTTTCAACCTCACTTCAACTGGCAGGAGTGAACCACGTGCTCTTCAATCTTGGTGCCTACAGAAAGTAATTTGTTTTAGTATGATCCTAACTAAAGGTTCTAGAATTGAACCATTCTCAGTAAAACAGTGTTAAACAAGGAGTCGGCCCTTTCTTAATCTTCTTGGAACAATATTGCTATCCTATAGAAGCAGAATTGATATTAAGGAACTGATAGGAAACTCCTCGACATACAGTGACAATGCAACACGACAAAGGTCACCGAAAATTTGCTAGCCCAGCTACAATATGTAGACAATGCATGTTTCTGCTAGTACTTTGAGTTCGGGTACAAGTCATCAATAACTGCCTAAGCAAAAGAAGTAAATGTATCCTCCTATATATTTTTGTAATTTTAAATGATTACATTATTGGACAATGTTAGTAACAAGCATTAAAACACACACCACCAAGTTCAAGAGTACCAAAACTCCCACTGTTATCAGGCTCTCGAACTCTTGACTTCACAGTCTACCTTGCATCTTATTGTCTGCATTGTTTTACCTCCATAAATGTAACCATGGTATTCGAATCTTTATTCTGTTATGGCTTTTGCCTTTGTATGACTTTAAAGTATTTGTGCTTTGAAATGAACTTTATGAATGGCCTGCAAAACTGTATGTTGGTAAATTGTGCTGTATCATGGGACAGTAATAAACCAATCCCAATACTAGCATGAACAGCTAAAGATTTGGCAATGGCTCAGCAGGGGATAACACCTGAAATGAAATGGGAATGAAATCCCTGGAAAGGGGTTGTCCAGAAGATGCAACTTGTCTTTGACAGCTCCATCCCTCAAACAGGTGTTACATATTAAAATTCAAATCAAAACATTGCTACTTATACTTCTCCAAAAAATCAAATATGAGAAATGAGACCTGAAAAAATTATTTTACCTTCTGATATCTGTAAAATACAATTTCAGGTGCTTGTGAAAGCACATTTTTTAATCTTGCATATGCAAGAAGTGCTTCATGGGAATACAAGAACGAATGAAAATTGGATCAGGAATAGGCAAACTGGCCCTTAAGCCTGCCCCATCATTCATTATTATCATGGCAGATCTATCGCGGGCATTGGCAGCTGCCCAGTATCAAAACTTAATGTACTTCCTCTTCGATATATCCTCAGTTTAACCTTACTCAACACTCAAAGGTCAAAGGTTCATTTTATTGTCAAAGTATGCATATACAATAAACTCTGATATTATTTGTCTCTGGATAGGCATGAGATACAGGAAAAATCATGGGATTTGTTGAAAGAAAAGACATTTACCCCCTCTCCATACAAAAAGTTAAAAGAAACAGAACTGGCGAATCCCGCTGGGGCAGAGAATTCCAAAGATCCATCATTTTTTGCAACAAGAAATTCTTACATTTCATTTTTAAAAGATGACTTTATTTTATAAGCACACCCCTTCATTTTTAACTATTCTACTCATAGAATCATGTCAAGTTTCATTCCCTCTTGAACTTTTGTCACGATGGAAAGATAATGTTTAGAGAGGTTGATTTAGTGAAATAGACATTTGCTCCACTCATCCAGGAAAGTGAGGTACACTCCATCACCTACCTGAGTTGTGATAGTCCTGCACTACAGGGTATTATCTGTGTGTTGATGTAATGGACTAAGAAATGGCAGATAAAATCTTGATAAATGTATGATGTTGCATTTTTTGAATACCAGTGAGGTGAGGACCCTACAGTATACCTGAGGTGCAGTAAATTAATGAATCCAGGAGGAAAGCAATTTGCTACAGAATTCCCAGCCTCTAATTTGTGCTGGTCAGTTGAAATAATTAAGTGTCAGTCCTACTATTTACCAGTCTGTAGCTGAATACTGCCCAGATCAAAATGCGAACCAGTGTCAGCTCCTTCATTAACTGCAAAGTCTGAAGGAGAGCAGATATATATGTGTCTGACATGTTCATGAATGAAGGCCACTGTTGAAGGAGAGAGGTAAAGCTGGTTGAGTTCCAAATATTTTGACGTTCCCAACAGTACCCCCCCAAAAATGTCAACTTGTTTGATCCAGAAGCTGTTAGTGCCTTAGAAAAGATTATAGGAATCTTGTGTTTGGGTGAAACTTTTTATTGCCTTTAAAACATTGTTCTTACACTTGTTACTTAAGAGTTCTATTTCTATAAGTTAATTAGTGTTTCATAGAACTGAACAAGTTTTATTTTAAAGAGGATAGACATGCTTAACTCGTAGATATTATTTGACTGGTAAATCCCAGTTGCCTGTTTATTTTTTCAGTTTGATCTGAATGGATAGAAAGACAGTAATGAAATTCTAATACATTGCAGTTTTATCACACAGATATTTTTGTTGTGAAAGTAATTCAATGTTTACATGCAAAAACTATCAGCCATACTTCAGCTAGTAGTGACATCCCCTGTGAGTCAGATGACTGTTGGTTCAAGTCCCATTAAACATATTAAACTTCAATGACCTTCCATGGAAATGCTGCATAGTCAGATGTATCAGGAGATATCAAGTCCCATGATAAATATTCATTGCTATTTTTGGGATTTCGCTTCATTTGGAAATTGGGGTGATAAAAAATGTATAAATCATTTTATTCTTTCTTGATTGCAACTTACTACCAACAGGAAAAAAATGGGAATACATTAAAACGAATGATTTCAATTTGCTGTAGGTTTATTGGAGAACGCCTAACGGTCGAGAGATGAGAAAGAAACAGATATGTACTAAATAGCAGAGAGATTTAATAACATTGGGTTATAGTACTGAAGAGATTATCCCAGGACTTAAGGAAAGCGAATGCTTCAATTTTTTTCCACTGAGATTTCTTAACTCGTTCCTGGTCACAAATGGTGTACCAGATATCTGGAAGACAGTAAATGTGGTCTCTCTTTTCAAGAAGAGTCTGGTGAGTATTGACCTGTGAACTTGATGTCAGTAGTTGGAAACTATTTGAGAAAAAAATACCTGAGAGACTGGATTGATGATTACATGGAGAAACGGAGACTAATCAGAGGTATTCATTATGGTTTTGCCAAGGAAAAATCCTAACCTAATTAATATAATTGACATTTTTGAGAAAGTACTAATGTGTATTGACAAATATAGTGCAGGAGGTGTGTTTTACATGGCCTTCAGTAAGTCCTTTGATATGGTCTCACATGAGAGATTGAATCCAAGGCAAGTTGCAAAACCAAATCAAAATTGGTTTGACAATAAGCAAACTATGGTGATCATAGTTGGCTACTTCTGTGATTGGTTGACCATACCCAGTGGAGTTAAATAGAGATCTGTGCTGGGACTCTTAGTGTTATAATGTAGATAAATCTTGTGGATGTGGTTATAGGAGGTAGCATCATTAATTCAGAGATGAGACAAAAATTGGGAGAATTATTGGTAGACTAGAGGATCATCCTGGGCTATCTGTATGTTGAAGTAATGGACTGACAAATGGCAGATAGAGTTTAATCCTGATAAATTTAAGATGGTGTATTTTTGGAATACCCATGAGGTGCGGACCTACAGAACACCATAAAAAGTAAAGTTCTAAGGAATATTGAGGAACCTTGCTTTTCAAGTCCAAAGATTCCTGAAGGTGCCAGCACAGGTGTATAACAAGGCTGAGAAATTTAGGATGGTAGTCAGAGCATGAGTACCAAGCAGGGCAATAATGCTCTTTGTAAAACATTGGTGAGACAGCTGAAGTAATGCATGAAGTGCTGGTCTCATTAATAAAAGCATATGGTAAGGATGCAGAAGAGAAACACTGGGGAAATTGCTTGGGATGATTTGCACATTGTGGTTTCATGAAACTGCAGTGATTGGCATGGGAAAAAAATTATTCTGTATATAGTACAGAGGACTCATTTTGGCTACTCTTGTAATACCAGGTCTGTTCTAGAGCAATCCACAATACACTGCCTTCTCCCCATGTTTCAGTGTAATCTTGATCGTTGGGTTACTCTCCATTGTTAACCTTGTGACTGTTTGTATAGGAATGGAAACTCATCTAGAAGAAATGGCTTCTGTTATGCCTCAGAAGCAATAATTCTGGTGTAAGCAAAGCCTGTAATGTTGGATAGTCATGCCACTAACCTACTATTCACCTTTGCATAGCTCATCTAATTGAAACAGAATAGTCAGCTTTGGGAATGAAGCATTTCAATGATTGAACACGAGGAAATCTGCAGATGCTGGAAATTCAAACAACACACACAAGCATTTTGTGGGTGTTATTTCAATGATTGCGCATTTTTTGGAGTTGTGGACAATACTGGAAGTGATAAGGAATGCATTCTGCATTGAAAGTAGAGCAGATACAACAGTACCAGCCGTGTCATTCTAGGTATTGATTTGTTTTTAGTATTAACACAACACGTATTTTGAAAATGATTTTTTCCTTCAGTAAAAAGTCTGTATCACAAATGCCGCTGAGTTATTAGTTTCAAAATTCATTAAATCTATTTTTGATTGGATGGTGGCTCAAATATTAAATTGAATCAGATTATTACTCAATGCCAGAAGTATAACTAACTTTGATAAAATTTGCTCAAGAAATCTTTTGCTAAAACAGTAGGAGAGCTAGAAAAAGATATAATTTTGAACTCTTACTAGTACAATTCTTCATGGTTTGCAAACCATGAACTGAGATTACATTTTCCTTTTGACACTCTGCCAATTTTATACAACCGAATTTTCATTTCACAGTGACCACTACAAAATAAATGCTTACTTGTCAGGATACCTTATACTGCCTTCTTGCCAAATTTCTGATGAGGTGAAAAAAAATGTGATCAAGAATATCTGCATAATTCCAGCCTGGATGCTTCATTTTCAGATACTGCCATAAGGTCATGAAGTGCAAAAGCACTATTACAACTTTCTTCTGTTTATGTTTAGTAGCAGAGAAACTACAAGCATTGTCAATATGTCAGTCATACCTAGTCTATTATTCTGTGAATGGCATCACATAACTTGCAAACTAATTGCAGATATATGAATGCTAGAAGATTCCACAAACTGGAACGCCAGACGTACATGAAGGGTTTTTAAATTGGTGAATGTCACTGAGTGCTGTCATTTGTTACCCATTACCAACTAAACCTAAACCACTTCAGAGTCCATGTAAGAGTTATCTACATTGCTAAGGGTCCTAAAGCATATAAAGTCAGAGAAGGATAGCAGTTTTCTCACTTTGAAGGACAGTCTGACAATAGCCTCAAGATGCACTAATACTAGCTGTCTCAGTTTATCTATTTGAATTTATATTATCTTACTCTTACAGTGAGATTTAATGTTTATTGGAATTAATAGCCCAAAACTTTGGACTAATCAGATAGCATAACCACTGTGCTGCGGTACGTACTGCATTAAGTATCAGTCAGAATGTTGACCAAAGATCCGTCATACTGATTAAGTAGTATCTAGCAAGGTCGATTGCTGTTTGCAATGAAAGGAATGAACAGGAAGTGGGAGGCTTTTAAGGGTGTGATAGCAAGTGTCCAGGGTACAATGGGAGTGCCAACCTGCATTGAATGGAGCTTTCCCCCAGCAAAAGGGGCTGTATGGTATTGAAGACACTTGAAAATCAAAAAAAAAACATGATGCTCGCAGTGATGCCCTGCTTATCCAAAATGGATTATGCTCTGTTCAGCATGTAGATGACAGCCAAAGGGTAGTGAATCCGTGGAATTTATTACTACGGATGGCAGTGGAGGCCAAGTCATTGGGTTTATTTAAAGCAGAGGTTTATAGATTCTTGATTAGTCAGGGCATCAAAGATTATGGGGAAAAGGCAGGAGAATGTGGTTGAGAGAGATAATAAATCAGCCATGATGGAATGATGGAGCAGACTCAATGGGCCGAATAGCCTAATTCTTCTCCTGTGTCTTGAGGTCTAGCGGCCAGTTAGTGGTAGGGAAAGTATTGGAGGGCATTCTGGCAGCATGATCTACTAGCATTTAAATAATGAGGAGCCAGCATGGCTTTGTGTACACAAAGTCGTGCTTGATGACCATTTTTAGAGTTTTTTCCAAAGTAATTGAAAAATTAAATGAGCTGAGCAGTGGACGTTGTCCATTTGGACTTTAACAAAAACTTTAACATTGTTGGCTCCTCAGGAAGGTTGGGTCCCATTAAGCCTAGAGAGAGCTGTTTAAGTAGATTCAAAATTGGCTTGGAGGTTGGAAGTAAAAGGTGATGTTTGAAAATTGTTCCTCGCAATAGAGGCTACTGACTAATGTTGTGCCGTAGGGGTCAGGAATCTTGATATTTATTATTTATATCAATGATTTGGATGTGAATGCACAAGGTTTCATCAGTAAGTCTGTGGATAACACAAACTTAGGAACTGTCATTGATAGTGAAGAAGGTTAGCATAGCTTACGAGAGAATCTTGATCATTTAGGGAGGTGGGCCAAGAGATGGCAAATGGATTTCAACACAAGTAAGTATGAGGTATGGTATTTTGGAAAGTTAACCACTGGCAGTATGAGTGGGGTGTAATGGAACAGAGAGACTTAGATTGAGAAGTATAAATGTATTGTTCATTAAAAGCAGCATCACAAGTTGCCATGATGATGAAAAATGGGTTTAGTGTCCTGGCCTTCATCAATCAGGGCACAGTGCTGAGCAGTTGCAAAATAATGTTGCATTTGTAAAAGTCATTCTTGAAGCCATGACTTGTACAAAAGTGAGTGCAGAAAAGATTTATGAGGATGTTGTCAGACTAGAGGCCCTGAGTGATAGGAAGAGGTTGGCCAGGCTAGGTTTTTATTCCTTGAAATGTTGCAGAGTGAGGAGTGACCTTAAATGTTTAATCATGAAAGCACAGATAAATTGGATGTTACCAGTCTTTTCCCTAGTACAGAGACCAGAACTAGGGGGCATAGATTTAGCAACAGAATGCAAAGATTTAAATGTAACCTGAGTAACAACTTTTTCCTTGCAGCGAATTGTGATTATATGGAATGAGCTGTCAGAAGAAGTGGTTTTGGCTGGCATGATAGTAACATTTAAAAAGTACTTTTGTAGGTAGATGGAGTAGTGGGATTTAGAGTGATATGGCCTAGCTAGATGGAAACTGTGGATGGCATAGACTGTATCCAAGCTGTATTGCTCTATGGTTCAATAACTTTCATGAAGGTATGAGCTTCTATTTTCAAAATTCAGACACCCAAAGGCTTAAGGATCAAAAAGTAAATATTTTATTTAAGAAGCATAAATTACAGAAAAGCTTATGTTTCAAATCCAGTACAGAGGTCTGTGTTCTTTTGATTGCTGGAAAGTCTAGATTCCAGACTGTATAAATCATTCTGCTTTAAGTTTAGTATCTATTTGCATGCCTCAGATGTTGAACGGCTATTTCTTCGACAAGCTTTCCTCTCTCTTTCTTGCAGTTTTATTGTCCCTTTTGTTACACCTCATTTATCACCTGAAAAGGTGACAGTGCAAAGCCTATGTAACACTTACCCAACAGGCTGGTATATGTCTAGGGGAAAAGGAGATCCAGCCACACACCAATCCCACCTCCCGTACACGCAGGTGCTGTGAGAATCGAGTTTATGCCTCGCGCCCGCCCACAATATCAAACCCACAACAAATACCATTATGAAATACACTTTAAAGAGTTTACTAAAATGAAAAGAGTATTAGGCAATACAATATATATGTAAGGGAAAAAAACAAAAAGCTGCCAACTTATCAAAGTTCAGTCAGTTTAGTGCACATTGTTGGAGCTCAAACATCGAACCATTCGACCCCTCGTCGCTTGCCTCCGACCTCCACGTCTTCGCACCTAGGACCACGCCCGGTGGTCTTCCGAGCAGTGCAGCGCACGTCCACCTTCCTCGACGTCTTCCTCTTGCTCTCTCCCAAAAGCCCGCGAAAAACCCCACCCCCAAGTTCCCAGCCTCTCAAGACAAAATAACATTCCCCATTGGTTAACAAATGAATACAATTACCATATCAACAAGTATAAAGCAAAACAACTGCGAGAGAAACACTTATCAAAGAAGCATTCCTACTCTTAACAAACCAAAAAACCCATTTTGAGTAACATACACAGGACATTTTACACCTATTTGCTGCTCTCTGCCAAAAATGGCTTAATCACTGTGAGCAGCTGACTGGCAATAATTAGGGGGACACTTCCTTCTCCTCGCATTCATTTCCAGTTGTTAAGCTGATTGGTACTTTCACCCGAAAATATGTAAATAAAATTGGCCATGCTAAATGGAAATATTGAAAGTGGCATTATCTTGGACCGCTTTGTGTATGCAGCCAGGTCTAAAGAAGATTGTATGGATTCATGATTTGTTAGAATTTAAAATCAAGTTTTATTTTTAGCTAGTTATTATTGAGGGAGTGGTGTGAGGTGTAGGAAGACAATATCAAGTGGTTGCTGAAATGGAAGTCATAGAAAGCAATGTCTTCTGCTCCTTGGAATAATGTGTATGGCATTCATCTGCAAGTATAACACTGCTGTCAGATATTTTATCATTTTCTTTTGTAAATAATCAATAGAAATCCTTAGTATGGAGGCAGGAAATATCCAAATGAATTCCACTGACAATGCACCATTTTTACAAATTCTATTTATTTTTACAGAAGAAACTAATGGAAAGTTACATTTTTTTAAGACTGACTCCTTAAGATACTTGGGGCCACTGTAGGTAGACAGTTGACCTAATTACAGTTGGCATCTACTGTTTGTTCGGACGAGAGCACAGCTGGATAATCTATTTTTAAATTGTATTTGACCCAAAGGGAAGTTTTGTTGAGCTGATTGTTACCCATATATTATCATCATTATGTGCCGTGTCATATGACATGTGTGATCATGGTTTCCGTGACTAAGATTCTAGTTGGCAAATGTTTCTACAGAAGT
Organism: Hypanus sabinus; assembly: GCF_030144855.1. Classification (NCBI taxonomy): domain Eukaryota; kingdom Metazoa; phylum Chordata; class Chondrichthyes; order Myliobatiformes; family Dasyatidae; genus Hypanus; species Hypanus sabinus. The sequence goes on along the minus strand of NC_082719.1, from coordinate 56,855,656 downwards.
GGTTTTTCATTACCTGCTTCTGGGCATGTCTTTACAAAGCGGGTGACCCTAGGCATTATCAATACTCTTCAGGGATTGTCTGTCTCGTGTCAGTGGTCACATAACCAGAACTTGTGATATGGACCAGCTGCTCATATGACCATCGTAATATGACCGGCTCCCATGGCTTCTAGTTACCCTGATTGGTGTGTGGTGGGGGTGGGTAAACATCTACTTTATCTTTACCTTTCCCAAGGTGTCCTGCAAATGAGCGAAGGGAAGGAGCACATTGCACCTCCTTTGGTAGAGACATGTCTCCACCCTGTCACCCATATATATAAACAGGATTAAGTTCTAGATTCCATGCCAGTGAGCTATCAACCTGGTGCAGAACTGTTATTGACCTATTGTACATGGCTAAAGTAGGCACATGAAGGGTTACTCTGGCAAGTTATGGCAGGTGTATAGGTATGTCAAAATAGGACATACATGGTAAATGGTAGGGCATTGAAGAATGCAGTAGAACAGTGATCTAGGAATAATGGTGCATAGTTCCCTGAAGGTGGAATCTCACGTGGATAGGGTGGTGAAGAAAGCTTTTGGTATGCTGGCCTTTATAAATCAGAGCATTGAGTATAGGAGTTGGGATGTAATGTTAAAATTGTACAAGGCATTGGTGAGGCCGAATTTGGAGTATTGTGTACAATTCTGGTCACCAAATTATAGGAAAGATGTCAAGAAAATAAAAAGAGTACAGAGAAGATGTACTAAAATATTACCTGGGTTTCAGCACCTAAGTTACAGAGAAAGGTTGAACAAGTTAGATCTTTATTCTTTGGAGCATAGAAGGTTGAGGGGGGACTTGATAAAGGTATTTAAAATTATGAGGGGGATAGACAGAGTTGACATGGATAGGCTTTTTCCATTGAGAGTAGGGGAGATTCAAACAAGAGGACATGAGTTGAGAGTTAGGGGGCAAAAGTTTAGGGGTAACAAGAGGGGGAACTTTACTCAGAGAGTGGTAGCTGTGTGGAATGAGCTTCCTGTAGAAGTGGTAGAGGCAGGTTCGGTATTGTCATTTAAAGTAAAATTGGATAGGTATATGGACAGGAAAGGAATGGAGGGTTATGGGCTGAGTGCAGGTCGGTAGGACTAGGTGAGAGTAAGCGTTCGGCATGAAGTAGAAGGGCCAAGATGGCCTGTTTCCATGTTGTAATTGTTATATGGTTATATAAGTGCTTGTTCTGCATTGTATGTGGAGTATTCAAAGCATTGCAATAGATTGTTCTGTATGAATCCAATGTACATACATAGCCTTGCATAAGGTCTGTTGCATTTACAAAATTCAGACCTCTGTTGCCTCTCTATGAAATATGTAAGCAAATAACTGACATATTCTTTACAAAATATGATCAAGCATTTTTTAGAACTGTATTACAATCAGACCAATCAAACTGGAGCCAGAGGAACAATATTCCAAGCTTCCACAATAAAAATCCAGGCTCTTTGTTTCTAGATTTTGATGTTAGCCTCCATTGCTGAGTGCAACACATACTACACTGGATTTACACTTCAGTTTTGGTTCAGTCAAATTTCTAAACCTATAAGCTTTCAGCTAAGGTGATAAGCTATGTAGTGAGACCGTAATGATGCAGTCATACCATTTTTTACCAATACCCTCCAGTGTAGGAGCTCCAAACCTTTTTACAGCTGTGGAGCCTTGTCATTAACCGTGGGGGTCCATGGACTCCTGGTTGGGAACCCTTGGCCAGTGGAAAAGATTTTTTTTTAAATGGCTCACTCTATTTAATTGCTGATTTATGTCAATATAACCATAAGATTTTGGAGTAGAATTAAACCATTTGGCCCATTTAATCTGCTCCGCCATTTCATCATGCCTGATCCATTTTTCCTCTAGGCACCACTCTCCTGTCTTCTCTCCGTATCCCTTCATGCTCTGACCAATCAAGAATCTATCATCCTCTGCCACAGGAACCTGTGGAGGCCAAGTCTGTATGTATATTTAAGGCAAAGAATTCCACCTTGGACTCTCCCCATCCACTCTATCAAGGCCTTTCACCATCCGATAGGTTTCAATGAGATCTCTCCTCATTCTTCTGAATTCCGGTGAATACAGGCTTGGAGCCATCAAATGTTCTTGTGTTTGAATACTCCATGTTTAAGTAGTGATTACATTGATGGTCATATTTAATATAATACATTGATTTAGAATACACACTGGGTAAGTTTGAGAAATGTATTTTGATTGTCTTAAGCATATGATAAATGTTTATTTTTTTATTCCTTTATGGCATTAGGAGCTCAACTGAAGGAGCAAATCAGCACCTTTTGGTATAATTGCAACAAATCTGACAATTCGTTTTCTAGCATAATTGTTTAGTTACCACAATTGCTGCAGAAGCCATTGTCAAACAATGATAATCCGAGCCCTTGTTGGTAATGTCAACTTTTTTTTTTCTAATGGCGTCATCTGTTGTACAGCTTTTGTTGAGATTGTAAATGCAAATCTTTTAGAATATGTATAGAAGCAAATGCCTCACACAGACTGAAATGTAGCAGGTGTTTTCAGAGAGGGCCATCAACAGCGGCAGAATATAGGTCAACACATTCCTGATCTCCATGCCTGTGCATTGGAAAGTGTAAGTTAGAAGTACACACAAATAATCCTGGAACTGAAAGGCTCAATGTATAAACGGCAACTGACTGCTCCGGCCTGTTCTTAATGGAGGTCAGAATGATGAAGGTGTAAGCGTACTGAATACTGAAACCCCTGGATAGAATGCACATGGAGAAGATGTGCCCATCATAAGGAGACTCTACGATCTCAGGGCACAGCCTCACAATAAAGGGATGTCCCTTTAAAACTGAGATGAAGAGGTGTTGGAAAGTGGTGACTCTGTTGGAGCTGTTTTCAGGGAGGGCTGTGGAGGCAAATTCTGTGGGTGTATTTGAGGCAGAGATCGATCAGATCTTGATTGGTTAATGATTACAGGAGGAAAGCAGGAGAATGGTGTTGAATAAGTCATCCATGGTGGAATGGCACAGATGGGCTGAATACTGGTGTATTTTATGCTCTCACTGGAGATCAAATACTACTGCATTTGACCTCTCATTCCACCACTGCAGTTGGCCCAAAGTCCAGGGGTAGAGCTCAATCACATAGAGCAGAGACCTGATACACATTATATCTGGACTGGCATGCAATATGCCTTTCACTTGAATAGAATAACTCTCCTGGAGTGAAAAGTAGTACATTTTTCCCCACTATTCCACTTAATTTAAGAGCCCATACTATTACAAGAATGATACTAGTAAAGATAGAGGACTGGTGATTGGCTGAAGGCACAGACTAGGAATAAAAGAGCCCTTTCTGGTTGGCTGGCAGTAATTAGTGGTGTTCCACAGGGGTCTACGTTGGGACCAATTTTTTTTTAATGTATGTCAATAATTTTGATGGTGCAATTGATGGCTTTGTGGCCAAGTTTGTGGAAGTTACAAAAGTAGGTGGAGGGGCAGGAAGTGTTGAGGAAGCAGCGAGTCTGCAGAAGGACTTACACAGGTTAGGAAAATGGGCCAAGAAAAAGCAGATGGAATACAGTGTCGGGACATATATAGTTATATACATTAGTAACAGGAACAGATGTGTAGATTATTTTCTAAATGGGCAGAAAAATTAAAAAAACCGAAGTGCAAAGGTTCTTGTAAGTCCTCTTGCAGGATTCCCTAAAGGTTAACTTGCAGGTTGAGTCAGTGGTGAGGAAGGCAAATGCAATGTTAGCATTCATTTTGACTGAACTAGAATATAAAAGTAAAGCTGTAATGCTGAGGCTTTGTAGGACACTGGTAAGGTTTCGCTTAGAGTATTGTGAACACTTTCAGGAACCTCGTCTAAAAAGAATGTTGGAGAGAGTTCAGAGGAGGCTCACAAGAACAATTCCAAGAATGAAGGGAATAAGATATGAGGAGTGCTTGATGGTTCTTGGCTTATACTCACTGGATTTTAGAAGAATGAGGGGATCTCATTGAAACTTTTCAAATGTTGAAAGAACCTAGGATGAGTGGATGGGGCAAGGATATTTCCTTTGATGGGGGAGTCTAGCACCAGAGGGCTCAGAATCAGAATAGAGGGACGTCCATTTAGAACAGAGATGAAGGTGAATTTCTTTAGCTAGTCTGTGGTGAATCTGTGGAATTCTTTGCCACAGGCAGCTGTGGAAGCTGGGTCACTGGGTATTTTTAAAGCAGGGCTTTTGATAAATTCTTGATGAGTCAGTGCATGAAAGGTTACAGGGAGAAGGCAGGAGAATGGGACTGAGAAAGAAGATGGATTAGCCATGATGAAATGGTGGAACATACTCGACAGGTCGAATGGCCTAATTCTGCTCCTATATCTTGTGGTCTTAATTTACTAAAATTAATTTCTATCAGTTAAATGTTTTCTGAGTAAATTTATTATTTTAATTTATGAACTTTTAAAACATCTTAATTGTTGAAGTCTTTTAAAGCTATTTTGAATAGTCCAAAAGGTGATCAGGATGGACAGGGAGTGGACCTCCAATCCATTGCTACTGACCTTGTCACTGCTTATGAACTACTCTGTTTCATCAGATCACTGTTGTAGTAAGGCCTAATCTGGTCACCACTCTATAGGAAAAAATTATGATGCTCGAGAGGCTGCAGAGGAGATTGGAGTGTTTTATTTACAAGGAGAGAAAAGAGAGGCTGGGTTATTTGTCTCTGGGAAAGAAAAGGTGAAGAGGAGACAGAATTGATGTATATCAGATTGAGATGTACAGATATGATGGACTACAGGAAACTTTCCCCCATATCAGAGGAAGATTGAACTATAGGACATAGATTTTGAGTAGAAGGGAAGAGATTGAGTGAATGAGGGGGACTGTTTTCACTCAGAGTTGGTAAGTATCTGGAATAGAGTGAATGAAGTAGAATCACTGACAACATTTAACAAGTCTCTGGATGATCATTTGTATTGCATGGGCATAGTAGGCTATGCACTAAGAACCAGGCAAAGACATTAATATAGAAGGGTGGATGATCTGGGCTCAATGGCTTGTTTCCATGCTGTACGACTGTCCATTTTCCTGATTCTATACAAGGAACGCCCAGGCATATGTGTGAAGAAGCTTGCAGAGTCATTAAATTTGCAAGACATGGATAACTAAATTGGAGTTGTTTGAAGGGGAGAAGGAAGTTGTTCAAGACATAGCCCCAGCTTAAAATCTTTAACAAACTTCTATATATACACAATGGAGAGTATTCTAATTGGTTATATCACAGCCAACTCCAGGAATGGAAAAAACAACAGAGTGATGAATTCAGTAAAGTCCTACAGTTAAAGCCCTCCTCACCACTGAGTACATCATATGGAACACTACCACAAGAAAGCAGCATGCATCGTCCTCGACCCCCATCCTCCAGATCAGGCCCTCTTCTCACTACTAATTTTGGACAGGGGATTCAGAACCCATAGGTTCCATACCACCAGGTTCGGAACTCGACAACCATCAACCTCCTGAACTGGCGAGGATAACTTCATTCACCAGTACCCTGAATTCATTCTATGGCTTACAGACTGACTTTTAAGAACATTTTACAACTCATGTTCTCAGTATTATTTTTATTGACACAGTTTTGATTGTTTGCCAGTGTCTGACTATCTTTGTAGAGTTTGTCGGAATTTCTATTGTTTTTCTTTTACTTTTCTGTAAATGCCTCCAAGGAAATGAATTTCAGAGGTAAGATATGGTAAAATATTCACAATTTGATAGCAGCTACCCATACTCAATCCCCTTTAAAGATAATGTGGGATGAAAGGGACCGTGCAAAAGAAAAGTTCAAGTTTAATGTCACCTGACTACATGTATACAACTAAGTGAATCAACGTTCCTCCAGATCATAGTACACCCAAATAATGTGTATCACACACCACACATAAACACGTATATTATACTACAAATAGGTCAATAAAATATAATTCAAGATACATGTAGTAAAGCATAGCACAAGTAAATACAGTAAACAGCTCACTGTTGTTTAGTGTGACAGGTACTCATTAATCTCACAGCCTGAGGGAAGAAGCTGTTACCCAGTCTGTTGTTCCTAGTCCTGATATTTCTGAAGCCCATTCCAGATGGCAGTGGATCAAAGAGATTGTGGAATGGTGGTATGGATCCTCAGCAATGATTTGGGTGCTTCACCTGCAATACTGCTGGTACATGTCACAGATAGGGAAGATTTGATACCCTGATGATCTGCTTGATGGGTTTTTTTCTCTATCCTTTGTAGGGTCTTGTGGTCCAATGCCTTGTGGCTTCTGTACCACATAATGATGCAACCAGACATAACACTCTTGATGATGTGCCTGTAGAAAGTTGTTAGAAAGGGGGCAGGAAGTCTTGTACACCTTAATCTCCTCAGAATGTAAAATTGCTGCTGTGCCTTCTTTACTTTGAGACCTTTGGTAACTGGGCTGCACAGTCCTTCAGCATCAGTATGTTGTCTGGACCTGCAGTGTTGTGTGAGTTTACCCTGGACAGGGTCCTCCTCACGTTGACCTTGGCCAGACAGGTTCCCTGTTCCTCAGGAAGCGAGGGGGTTTTCCCGCAATATCATAATCATTCAATTAGTTAAATTGCACATAGAAAACATTCAGCTTATCAGGGAGGGAGGCAGTACTGTCATTGACTCGCAGGGTAGACTTGAAATCATTTATGGTTTGTATACCTCGCCACATGTCCCTGGTGTCACAAAGGTGTCTGAGGATTTTCTACGTATACCTACACTTTGTCTTCCTGATGACAAGGGAAAGTGTGGCTCTTGTTGACCTCAGAGTTGTCCTGTCTCCTGATCTGAAGGCAGTGTCTCGATTCCTAAACAGTTCATGAACTTCTGCAGTCAGCCATGGTTTCTGGTTTGCCCTGGCAGTGAAATGTTTAATCAGGGTAACATCCTCAAAGCGTTTTCCTATGCAGCCAGTCACTGATCCCACATATTCATCAATTTTGACCTGATGATCATAGGTTGCCGACTCCCTGAACATGCTCCAGTCTGTGATTTCCGAGCAGTCCTGCAGCACTCTGATCTCCCTATGAATTTGTTTGGCTCATTTCACCAGTGATCTGTATGCAGGGGTTAGCAAAATGAGTATGTGGTCTGAGTATTGAAGGTGAGGGTAGCGGGTAACCTTGTGGGCTCTGTGAACATTTGTATAAACCAGGTCCAATATATTCTTTCCTCTGCTTTTGAAGTTGTCATGCTGGTAGAACTTTGGCAGGACTACTTGTAAGTAGTCATGATTGAAGTCACCAGCAAAAATAAAGGCAACATTGGCTGAATGACTTTGAGGTTGCAGATTTTGCCATAGAGCTCCTGTAGTGCTTCGCCACTACCAGCATGGGGGAAACAACAATTATCACAGTGGCTATAAACCCTCTCTAACTAGAAGAGTCTGCACTTCACCATTTAAAAATTACCTTCAGTTGCAGTGGGCCATTACTACCAGGGTGTTCATATACATTTGTATTGATGTAGGCACACAGACCTCTTCCATGGGACATGCCAGAGGTCGCAGCATTTTTGTCCATCCAATAGGAGAGCAGACCTTCTAACTGGATGGCAGAGTCTGGAATGGTGTATTGAAGCCATGTTTCTATCAGACAGGTGTGCAACAGTCCCTCATCTCCCTCTAGTCCAGACACAGTTTATTTTCCAGCGATTGATGGGAGCACAGACCTGCAGGGATCTGTTTTAAGTCTCACTTTAATGCCAGTGTGTTTACTGTGCTTCTGCATTCAAGCACACCACTTCCCCAAGCAGCTGTAGTAGAGTGCAGTGCAGAGTGCTCCCTACCTTAGTCAGTAACTGCACAGTGTTTTGTATTTCCGTTCGCTAGCAAGGTAGACTTACAGATTTTAGTCTTAATGTTCAGCAATGTTTTTTTGTCACATAAAAGAAGAACGAGAGAAGAAATTTCACTGCTAGTTGGAGTCAGTGGCCACTGCATCCATGCTTGCCACCATTTTGTTGAGAAAAGATTGTAAAGATTAGGAGTAAGAATCATCAAATAAAATGTCAACAGTTAGCCTCACTGAATAAACCTAGAAAGCGAACAGGATTAATATTTGTGCAAATGAAGCTTGAATTCTACAGGTGAAGGTTTGCAAAGTAAGTGTGAATGATGAACACTTAGTTTGCTCTTGTATTGTGCTTCCAAGGCTCCAGTGAAGCCCAATTTGATAAGCTCAGATCCACACAAGAGAATAGTCTCAGGCAAATTCCCCCATTCCATTTTCTCTTTGACTTTGTTCTATCATTCATCGTTACATTTGCAGTTTAACTACCCTTTGTTTCCCCAGTGAAACTACCAACATTAATCGTTCAACTGGCACTAAATGTAGAGAGACTCTGGTGATTTCTGCTAATTGTTGCACAGCAATGGGGATTTTATTTTGCTCATGACACCATCCTTACTTCTCAAAATTCCAATAATTTAAAATGCTTGGAACTCTTCACTGGAATATCAGACCACATTATTTCCCTAAATATACAGTGGAACTGACAGAGCAAGATCTGAAGAGCCTGCAAAGCTGAAAGTGGCTGGATTCATAATCAGAGGATGCTTGTCAGTTCCTTGAGCTTGGACTCCAAGCAGTCCTTTTTTTTATCTGATCTCCTACCTCAAATTAGCTTCTCTGAACAACACCTTACACATTTCTTAGCTCCAGAAAAGTATCAAGTTCCATCTCCCGTGTATTTAATGGGTGGTTATTCACAACTTTCCATAGTAGAAAACTCCAAATAACTGAATGAAAGAACTTGTTCTCATGTCATAACAGGTGCCATGTGGGAGACCTTTATTTCTAAATTTCCCAGCCAGATATCATTCTCCCAAGATCTGCCTTCTGAAGTTATACAGCATGGAAATAAGTACTTTCACCCAATTGGTCCATGCAACCTAAGATGCATATCTAAGATAGTCCCATTTGACTACATTAAGCCCATATCCCTGTAGACTTTTTCTATCCAAATACCTTTTCAAATGTACCTGCCTCCATATCTTCTTCTGATAGCTTGTTCTAAATATCATCACCCTTTATATAGAAGAAGTTGCCTCTTGGGTCCCTCACATTTCACTTCTTTCGTATCTCATTCTTATAAACTCTGGAAATTATTGGTCACATCTACTCAAAGCTTAATGCAATCCCTGTTTCAGAAACCTTGATTGTACTTCCTCTACGACGAGTATATCATCCTTAAAATTAAGAGGCCAGAACTATACAAAGCATTACAAATAGGATTTCTCACTCCTTAACTACAGTTGCTTTTACAATGAAAGTTAATGTACCATTTATTTTTCAAATTGTTTGTTATGCCTGGAAGGTAATTTTCTGTGATTCATGAACAATGAAATACCCATGTTTATCTAGATTCTCACCTTTACCAGTCAATCAATTTTATAAAATCTACTCCGATTGTTTTCCTGTCAAAATGAATGCCTTTACAATCCTTTCTGTTATACTCCATCTGCCACATCCTGATTATTCATGAACCAATCCAAAACCCTTTGCAGGACTCTGTACTTTATCATTGGCAAGGCTCCTAACCATCCACCCACTTGAAATGGGCAAACTTGATGCTCTACCCCCTGCTCATCCTGTCAACACCACAAGACAGATGAGTCTGGAACCACCAACCATCCTGGACCTGATCTCTGGGAAAAACCAGGCAACATACTTAACTGCTTAAAAAGTACTCGGGTGCAAATAAAATCATGAGCCAAGTGACCGTTGGTGCCTCCGTTTCTGAAAGGCAGCACTGCCATTTCCCAGCGTACATGTCTTGCTCTATGTTTCAATATGTCCAGTTAATGTATTTCCCTTCAAGCATAGATTCTGAAAATTATTTCTTCCCACTCACATTGAATTCAGTTAAACTGTTCCATGGCCAAAATAAATATTGAAAGTACAAATTTGACAATCAGAATAGGCAGCTTGCAGCATTTTGAACTTGTAACGTATTGAATTGTCTGGTATTTTAGTGAGGTTCGTTCCCAACAATGAGTAACAGGAAGGTTGATGTCAGAGGTGTCAGAAAGGTGAGACCACTCCATCTTTATGTGAAACTTGGCTTAAAATTTGAAGCAGGGGAAATGCAAGGCTGCTGTCTCAGAGCGGTGCAGTGAAATTAGATTTATATTTGTGTGGGATACATCAAGCCCAGTCAGCATGTACTGAATTTAATAATTGTTAACTTTTACCTTTCTTTCAATGTAATGACCAATATTTAATTTGCTAGTCTGGTGCACCTCTTACCAAACAGTTTAATTAACTTAGTTTTGTCAACTTTTCAAGTCATTTTGACCTTCACCTCAAATAAGGAAATTGCTTTTTTAAGTATTGAGGAAATAAAATAAATGCCATTAATCTGCTTTAAAAACATAATCATGCCTTTGACATGTGCAAACAGTTTTTGGATGAGATTGCAAGGATGGAGGAAGTAGACTTGGACTTCTAGAAATGATTTTTAGCATAATATGTGTTTTCAAACTGACAAAACTTTCCAACAGGAAGCTTCTTCTGTTTCAGACAAGAAAGTACAGAGCTCTGTGTTTTGAGAATTGTGTGCAGGTTTGCAATCACGTTCTGAATTCTGTACCATGCTTGTTACTATAAAATTACAAGTTCAGTTTCGGGTTGCATTTTGAGGTAACGTAAGCCAGATTCTGTTATGCAGAGGTCATCAGTCACCGGGCCATGAGGAAACGATATGATTTGTCAATATGAAAGGATATGAGTCAGCTGCACCTTTCCTCATTCCCTGTCACGCCCACTGTTGAACTTGAACACATGCAAGGTCATTACGCACGTGAAGTCATTACCCATGTGAGGTCATCAATCGCCTTAACGCAGTGACACCCTTGCGCCAGGGATCACTGGTTGGCCTTGGGAACTGGCCGCCTCGTGCGGCCGGTGAGAAGTACTAATGTTACTGGCCTGGAGTGCGGACAGAAGGGCGCTGCCTCTGAACCTGTTTACCATACCGAATGTTCATGGGGAACCCGGTGCTAAAATATTCGCAGGTGACCTAATTTGGGCTCAGGGTTTTGTAAGTAGCAGAGCAGCTACCTCGCTGTGATCTACTGTAGGTGATCCCTCAAGCGAAGCTTTTGTTGGTCGATAGATCCTACTGGCCTACAAGGGGGCGGGCGCGCACCCTGTTGCACTCCTCGTTCGGTCGGTCGTTTGCTTTCTCCGGATTGTGACCGCTGCTGACCCGGTACGGGGATCTCCGTCCCTTACCTTGTCCTCTCACTGGTGTGTTGCAATGATTTTATATGTTGATACAAGGAAAATATGCACTGTGTGTTTATTATCCAAACATTGCTTAAAATGTTAAGATGCTATTGATTTATAAGTGAGTTATAATTAACTTATCACTATGTTCATGTGAGGAAAATATACGCTGTGCATTTAACATTAAATTTGTTTGATACACTCAATTTCATTTCTAAATGGGTTTATTAGCCATTTATAAATGACTTATACTTGACTTAACACCTATATTCCAGTTGTGATTAACACCCACATGGTCCTCCCCATCCCCCGTCGGCTGATCCACAACAATATTGTTGATATTAAACTGGTCCGCGGTGCATAAAGGGTTGGTGACCCCTGCTGTTATATGTTAAAATAAAATTATGGTTTGGGATGTTAGCAGATAGTCAATGTACCTCAATAACTGGAAGAATTATAGTGTAGATCATAGATGTGGGATGAGGTGTAGCAGTGGGAGGGTGGAAGCGGTAACATGAACCGATGTTTCACCTCAGCTGAAACAGTAGTCAGTCAATATTGTGTAATGACTGATCTGTGTATAACAGATCAATAAATCACCTTTATTACAAAACTGAATGCACATGTTCTCAAAAAGTAACTGTACTTTTCAAACCTGGAGGAAAAACTCAAAAATGTAATGTTTCTTCCAATTCTGTTTCTAAAAATTGTTGTGTTTAAAATTAGTCTCAAGAGATTTGAAAACAAGAGAATTAATGCTGTACACGTTCTTAGTTATTTTCAGTTTAGCTAAGGTCATATAGAGAATAATGGATGCTTAAAGTACCTTATAATGACTGTTTTGAATATGTCAATTTTATAATGAAAAGAATTATGTTTATTTTTTTCTGAGCAAATGCCATGGCAGATATTTATACGATTAGGGTGGCACATCAATCATTTATGCAAATACTCTTCTAAAATATTAATGACTTCAAAGTAATTACTGTACATTTGTTAAGATGATTTGGAATGACCAGAAACATAATTGATTTATATCATAGCAGTGCAGGGTTCTTCAGCTTATGGGGTACTGGTCTACTTATTTTGTGGAGATTGGGCCCTTAAGGGTACAATGGGAATAGATCTAGACTAATATTACCATAGCAGGATATGAAGATAGACTTAATAAATTGTATACATTCCAGTTAAGCAAATAGCTATCAAAATAGTAGAACTGTTGCAAGAACTCTGCTGTTTCAGTGATAACAATAAAACCATGCTACTAACAAATCTGAATGCTTTTGCTCTTGATTATAGTGCAAAAATGAGCAAGTCCTCTCAAATATATGTATACATTTTTTTTTGCTCAAATCTCTTCCATTTTCCTTTATTTATTTAGAGATGCAGCACAGTAATAGGGTCTTCCAGCCCAATAAACATGTAATGTCCAATTACACCCGTGACCCATTAACCTAATAATTTGTACATCTTTGGAATGTGGAAGAAACTAGAACACCCATTGGAAATCCACACTGACGTTGGGAGAACATTCAAAGCCTTAATAGGCAGTGGCACTGGTGCTGTTACAACGCTGCACAAACTGTTATGCTACTACACCATCACACTTTTTAGTTTACTGAAATCAATGATTCAAATCTTCATCTGATTCCCTTTTGAAACATTCTCATTCTAACCCACCTTTTAGCAAAGATATATTTAAATTTGTGTTAATTAATAAATAAATAGTATTTATGTCTGTAAGTTTGGATTCTTCCACAGGTGATAATCCTTAAAGATTTCAAAGGTACACTTAATGTCAGAGAGATGTGTACAATATACATCCTGAAATCTTTTTTGCATATTTATTCAGTTCACCTGTTCACAGTGGTAAGAATCTTTTTTATGTCAGTTCTAAATTTTACCTTTTCTGACCTTTCAGTATTTTCTGAGTTGTAGTCCAATCTTTGAAAATCCAAAAAGTAACCTTGAAATTAATTTTAAGTTGAGCAGCAATATCAATAATATGTATATGAAAATGTGCCTTTCCTAATGTTTAGATACTGATTTATAGAGTCAGCTCAGAACAGGTTTTTTGAGTGTTATGGTTGGTGCCTTAGAGTGATACAGCACGGAATCACCATATCCATGCCAATCATTACATTCATACTAATCCCATTTACCTGATGACTGTTGTGATCAAGGCTACATGCCCATGCCACACCTCAGCTGCTGGAACTAAGATATAGAAAGCTTTCTTCCAGATATTTGAATCACTTAGTGGAAAAGATGATGCAATCAATTGCTGAATTTCAGTTCAAGACATTTTACTTGCTTCTAGTGGCTCAACAAACTAATCCCGTTAGAGGCTTGGATTGGGAATATCCATCATCCATTTCTAAGTATCTGCTCAGTTATTTGACTTAAAGTATCTAAATCAGGCTTACGTTATGGAGTAAAAAGAACACGTGGTGTTATTACTCATGCCTAACCAATCAACAAAGCCTATAGTTGAAAGCATCTATGTGAATGTTTGGAAAGCTCTGAATCAGGCTTGGCATTGAGTACCGCCATTCTCTGTTAAGGTACACTACAGAATGATGGTTAATATTCACATCTAAGGCACAAGATGCAAATCTGCTTAATTAGCCAAGAGAGTGGGTTGAGGCAATTCAAAATATTCTGATGACCATTACCTTCTAAGTGGTATTCATTTAATGATATTAATAAAATTGCAGAAGAATAGATTGCAAATTAAAAAACAATTACTTCTACCAAGTGTTTTCTGCTAAGTGCTTACTGGTATTGCGCAGACATGACTTGGAGACTTTGTGTACTACCAACATTTTTTGTGAAACGTTAAATTGTATCTTTCGTTTTACTGACAAAAATACTTTTGTACTTAGAGACTTGGATGTCAGTACACATACTTAAAATCATCACCAAATATGTAGCTCCAATTTCTACTTACTGGATTACTGGAGTAGTAAAGACCTACATTGTCACAATAATTTTTTAGAATATTTCTATGAAATTAATTTTAGTAAAATAGATTTATTGGGATTAATGACAGAATCATGTATAATTAGATATTTAGAGTTTTAATTGTCTGATTTAATGCATCAAATAACTGAAAATGGTGATTAAGATTAACAGCAGACATGCCAATTAATGTACATATACTATCACTCTGAATTCACTTATTCCTCATTGAATCTCAATGACCCCAAGTTATATTCAATATAAGTATAATATTCAGTTAATTGGTTTTTCAAGTCTTTGCAATGATGCTGCATAATAAAACCTGGAATTTTCTTATCTGTATGCTTAGATGTGAAAATAAGTAACCATGCCAGTCCTTTAGCTTCGCCAGCTGCATTTGTGACATGATCTCACAAATATCTATTAGTTTGGCGGAGCTGTCTTTATTTCAGAGCTTGATCAATTTTCATTTTTATTCTGGTTCCAGGAGAAAAATTGAGCAGTGTTACAGATAGTGAAATACTGCTCAATATTTCAGTATTACCCTTGCAATAGAACTGACCAATTCTGATATGAAGAGGAAAAAAAATTACCCGAAGTTGTTGAATTTCTGACTGAATCTGTATGGCTGCTACATGCCTAGGCAGAAGATGATATGCTGTTCATCAAGGCTACTTTGTGCCATGTTATAACTGTGCATGAGGTCAGAGGGTGAGATTGGGAGAGGGTGAAAGAAAGCAGTAGGCAACCAGAAGCCCTGGGCTATCTCTGTAGTTTGAATGGAGAAACTCCAGAAAGTGGTTAACTAATCTATATTTGGTTTCTTCATTACAGACAAACTCTATCTTGAGGACCAAGTGCAAAACACTAAATTGAAGGATGGAGAAATAAGCTGCTTGCTTCACATGAAAAGAGTATTTGGGGTGCCAGATGGAGGGAAGGAGGTGGAATGTCAGGTGTTGAATTATAATATGCTGTGTTACAGGGAGTGGAGTGTTGATAATATTAGAAGAGTGAAGTAGAACTTTGCAGAAGGAATGTGCCTTCAGAATACTGAAAGGGGAAGGAAGGGTATTACTATGAAGCCTTTTGAAATTATGCAGTTAAATCTGGAGGCTAGATAAGACAGTGGTGAAAACAGGGGACAGATTATCTATATCCTGAGTGAGAGGTGAATGTGTTAGATCATCAGAAGAGCAGGAGATGAACCAGAGCTGTTTCAGAGCCGTGTAACTATGATAGTGGAATCCATTGAATAAAGGAAGGCAGCAATAGACGTGATGTGTAAGTGGTGTCACAGGAGACTGCAGATGCAGAATCTGAAGCACAAAATAACTGCTGGAGGATCTCAGTTGGCTGAGCAACATCTGTGAGGGATAATTAAATTAATGATGTTTTGGATTGAGACCCTGCACCAGGAAATGGTGTTCATCATATAAACCTAATCCATTTTGATGAACTGAGGTTTTTACAGCTGCTAATGTGTCCATTATGTTGCACCCAATTGCATCCCTTTTGTATATGTGGCAATTGCATCCTGTACAAACTGTTTTTACTGTATGCCCCTGTTGGAGTGAGTGACTGATTTTTCATGGGTCTCCTATCAGAAGGTTGTTTTGTCCAATATGGTACTGAGTTTCTTGAGTGTCGGGAAAACTGCATGCATCCAGACAAGCAGAGAGCATTCTGTCAGACGTCTGACTTGACTCTTGTAAGTGATAGGCTGGCTTCAGGGAGCTGGCGGGTAAGTTATTCACCACAAAATTCTTATCCCCTAACCTGTTCTCGCAGCCACATTATCTACATCAGTTCAGTTTCTGGTTTCAGAGCTAGCTTTCTTTCAGAATTGTTTTAGCTCTATGCAGTTGCATCTTCCTTTTTATTGTACTATTTTTATTCAACTGTGTTGCTGCTGAAAATCTTCAGCAGATTAGACAGCATCAGTGGAAAGTGAATCAGAGGGGGAAAAAAGTTCAGTGATCTTTCCTAGCATTTTCACTGCTGCTGCTACACCTGATCAAACTCTGTCTGTATCTTGTTCATTTCTTGTGGAAAGAATTCTCCTATGTATTCCATTCAAAATAGCTTATTTTGAAACTTCGTTTTAAAATAAGGTTGATTTCTTGACTTAATATTTAATTTAATTGTGGACTCACTGTACATCTGGCACCAACATTAGGTGGTTTATAGACAAAATCACTATGTTAATGACAAAGACATTTGGACAGCTGACTGTTAATGGAAATACAATTACTGTGGATTCCAGTTAATTGAGATGCACTGAGATGAGGGCATTCTGACCCTATCAAGTGGCTGCCCCAGTAAGTCAAAGTTTCATGGAAATAGTAAAAAAAGATACAGAAAAGGCACACTATGAAATAACTGAATAAAAATGTATTTAAATGAAATAGAACAAATTAGAACAGTACCCAATACTACTACAGTAGCATTAAACTGTATTAGTTCCTGGTGTCGGTGGAGGAATTGATACAGTTGTACACTGCCATGTTCTTTTGACTGTAATTGAATTAAATCAGCACAAACTCTAGTACAGATAATGAGCTGCCTTCATACAATGCTATTGACAATTGCTATCTCCAAATCTTCATTTTCATTGTAACATTCAAAATTATTGTTAATACCTTCAAATTCTTGTAGTTCCTGTCTTGTTTAAGTAGTAAAATAGTTTAATTTTCACTCCCAACTATTTCCGGGATCTCTTATTGCTTGAAACCGCAGTCAGCAAAACACTTCTGAATCCTTATTGCTTATTTTTTGCCAGCTATCAATGACAAAATTCACAGATTTTTGGAACACAAACATGTGGAACTGATGCTATTTAAAAACAGTTTGCTCAAACACAGTGTAGTGTCTAAAGGCCACAGAAGAACACCTGACTGCCACTAGTTTAAAAAAATATTCATCAACAATCTCATGTTCTAATTAAGCAGTATAGTGACCTGAATAAATAAAATGAATCCTGGCTTTTTTTCTCAATTGTTTTTTCTTCTTTAGGAGTTGTCACAAATAAGTGGCTCTCCTAATTAGCCCATGGCCCAATTAACAGGAAATCCACTGTAGCTGGAATTGAAGAAGGGTAGTAGAACAGAAGGATTGTAGGATTGGAGTTAGTAGATGGGAGGAATAGGGCAAGGGAATGTTTTGCAAACAAATATAAAAATTTTATTATGATGCACTGTTAGTCCGAAGTCCAACATGTGTGATTGGATAAAAGGACATGAGGTGAATAGAGTGAGTTCAGATAACCAGCAGAGTTTCTAACGGCTCAGGAATGGAGAAGACTACAGAAAGTGGTGGATATAACCCAATCCATCACAGGAAAAGCCCTCCCCACCATTGAGCCATTTACATAGAACACTGCCACAAGAAAGAAGCATCAATCATCAAGCACCTCCACCATCCAGGCCATGCTCTCATCTTACTACTACTGTCAGACAGGAGGTGAGGAAGCCATAGGTTCCACACCACCATGTTCAGGAACAGTTGTTAACTTACAAACATCAGGCTCCTGAATTTGCATGGATAGCTTCACTCGCCATATCTCTGAACTGATTTTATGATCCTATAGACTCACTTTCAAGCACCCTTTACAATTTGTTCTCAATAATTATTTTTTATTTGCAGTTTGTCTACTAATGCACAGTTTTGTTTGTCAATTTTTATTTAAGTTTATTTACATAAGTTTTATTGTATTTCTTTGAAAATTAATCTCAAAGTAGTTTATAATAATATTTATGTATGTACTTTGTTAATCAGTTTACTTGGAAATTTGAACTTTGAACATGTTCAGGTTGAAGGCAGCCTAGTCAAGAGTAATCATGTCCTGAGTAACTAAGGCTAGGATAAGGTTTTCATTAACAGATTGAAGCCAAAATGTGGTCTGAAATGCATCTTGGGACCAATTCTGATGGGAGGGTTATGAATAGTTTGGTTTGCAGCTAGATTCAAACTGATTATACTGGTAATTTCATATGTTATGAACAACTCTCTGCCATAAAAGATAACACAAGCCATAACATCTCTTTATTCTATCATTAATCATCTTCTTAAAACTCTGCCCCTGCCACCACTGTTTTTAAAGGCAATGACACAGTAAGCTCAGGATTTTGTCATCCAGACAGAAGACACACATTTGGCTGCTTCTGCTGCGAATCTGTATTCTGCCTTTGCCAAACAAGTCAAATATCCTCAGTTCACTGAATGCCTGACATCACTATTTTCTTTCTTATCTCATCCCATGTATATTGTCATCTATGACATCTTCCTGATGATCTCTGTCTTGCTCCCTAAGTGCACACCACTTAGCCACATTTCATGGTGCCATGTAGGCTGACTTTGTTCTTTCCAAACAGCTGACAGCACTTTGTTATAGAAACTTTCCTTTGATTTCCTGTGGTCCTGAATTAACGACTGATCTTAAAAGCCCTTTTCCTCTTCAAGGTGCTTAACTGTTACCTCCGTGATTCATAACTAACTTTCCCAAGCTGATTGGCTTGAATCCCTCCCACCAAATGAGCAAAAAGACCATGTTTTTGCTGAGCTAGCATCTTTTGTCTAATAATTGACCAAAGGAAAGGGATATTTTTAGGAGCCATGTTCACACTCAAGTTATTGCCAGGTACACAAGTTCATTTATGCACAGGGGAAACAAAAAACCATATTTGCAGCAGCATCACCAGAAGAGTATTATATAAGCAGCTTTCACAAGAATTAGACATAAATTATGTACAGGTTTTAGAAGAAAACACAAATAGAACAAGAATAGAATGTCCATTTTAGGACAAAGTGATTAAAGTGGTCACGTTGCTAAACTGTAATGATTTGTGCTTTGCTGGTTGGTTCAAGACTCAAACGGTTGAAGGAAGGTACCTGTTCTTGAACCTGGTGTTGTGGCACTTCAAGTTTCTCTACTTCCTGCCCATCCTTTGCTCCATGTGATGCAAATCTCTGTCACCAACCTTGGTTTAGTTTTGTGGTCAATTGGCAGTCTTGAGATAGAGTGAATGTGTTATTCATCTTCTAGTTTCAAATGAGATAGCAGGAAAAAATGTCTTCCAAAGTGCCACTTGAGGAAATAAACAGTGGAAGATCATTGCTTGCAAGAACCAGAAAGTACCAACACTCCTGAGCCAGTAGATATTTATTAGCAGCAAAAATAAAATAACATAATTTTTACTAAAACAACCTGATGAGTATTCATTTCTCATGGAATATCATCACAATGTAAAACATTATGTCATTGTTTGAGAAATCTAATCAAGTTATAGTCTTATCAATGATTACCAAAAGCACACATTTTCTCAGTAAGTACATCTGCGGTGAATGCAGTTAAATAAATCAAGAAAGTTAGCTGGAACTTTGTCCTTGAGTTCTCTTTGGTGCTTTCTATTGACTGACTTGAGGACCATTGAGATGCCATTTAAATCCACTTTGTCTTTCACATCTGAAAGGCTAGAATGGCCCTCTCCCCTCCAGTGTAAGTCTTGTTTCATCAATATATTTGTTGTGTTTCTTTGCTGTTTTTCTTAACATTATAAGGGTTAGCATGCTTTTTAATATTGTAAGTGGGTTTGGGGGTCAATGTTTTTGTCTTGTGTGGGGGTGGGTGGATTGGGGTCAACATTCTCATTGAGTTTTGTGTGGAAAAGGGGTAGCTTGGGGCTTGATGATTGTCATGCCGTTCTTTTTTGTGCAGGGTGTGGGTTTGATGTTTCTCTCCGAGCATGTTCTTTATTTTGTGGCTAACTGGAGAAGATGAATCTCAGAGATGCATATGGAAACATACTTTGATAATAAGTGAACCTTTCAACTTTTGAACTTTATGTTGTTAATTTAATCAGGTAATTCCATCCTCCCTCATTGTTCCCCTGACAATCTACATGAATGCATTAATTAAAAGAAGTTGCACCAAGTCTGCAGAATGGCAAGAGAGATGTTTTCAAGTCCCACAATATTCTGTCTCCATATGGTTGTTTCCTTTCTCTCTAAATATGCTGCAAAACTTGTACACCAGTACACTTACAAAAAATTAAACAGAGACACTTAACCTCATCCATTGAACCATAGAACATTACCGCACAGAAGCAGGCCTTTTGGCCCTTCTTGGCTGTGCCCAGACATTTTTCTGCCTAGTCCAAAAGACCTGCACCTGGCCCATATCCCTCCATACACCTCCCATCCATGTTTTTCTTAAATGTTAAAAGTGAGCCTGCATTTACCACTTCATCTGGCAGCTCATTCCACACTCCCACCACTCTCTGTGTGAAGAAGCCCACCCCATGTTTCCATTAAACTTTTCCCCCTTCACCCTTAACCCATTGGAGGAATTTCTGTGTGAAATGTCCATGTGCTTAATTCTTCAAATACTGTAACCCAATTCTGTATTCATGTGATAAGGAACAATTCTCATTCAGATGGACATGGCACATTGACAAGAATCTATACAGGCATAGTTTGCTTGTAGTTCTCCCCCGAAGAGAGGTATGGAAATATGAAAGTAATTTGGATTGTTGTGGAAGCTCTGATAAAAGCAGAATATACACCGTGAATTTTTATTCATGAATATTTTGTAAGCCAGCAAGTTTTTTGATTGCTCTCCATTCCAGTTGAAGAAATTCCAAGGATATGCAGTAGTTAGTTGAAATGTTATTGTAAAACTACTGGAATCTATAGTAAGGACAGTATAATCCTTCATTTAGAGAGGCAGAGATAAATCAGGAGTGCCACCAGCATTGATTTGTTGAGGGAATCACTTGTGTTCAAAATATAGTTTAAATCTTTGAAGAAGTAACAAATCAGAGTCAGTAAAGTTAGTGCATTTGATGTAGATTTCATGGATTTTGGATGAACTTCTGACCAGTTCCCACAGAGCAGGTTGGTCGAAAAAAAAACTGATGGCATCCAAGGGAGAAGGACAAATTGGATCCAAAGTTGATTCTGTGGCAGAAAGCAAAGAATAATGATTGATGTATTTTTGTGTCTGGAAGGCTGTTACCAGCATAGTTCCACAATGCTCATTACTCTATCCTGTGCTTATCACAATGGAACCTAATGATTGAAGCCTTTATACAGGGTCCATGTTAAAGAAATATGCAATGGTTTCAGATATTACATGTGCAGTGGACAAAGAGGCGAATATACTTCACATTCAGCATTTTAAAGGAGACCATTCATAAATTTCTAATGGTCCCTTCATTTTGCCATTGATGAAAAAATAGCATTGCTGCAACTTTTCCTGGAAAAATATAATAACAAAGAATGTAATCTTTGATTTGTATTTCTTTTAGCTATTTGAATCTTCCTTGAAGAGTGTAGACATGTATAATAAAAGTACAGTCAATGTTTTGGGCTGAAACACTTCAGCAGGGTTTCGGTATGAAACATAGACTGTACTCTTTTCCTAGATGCAACCTGGCTTGCTGAGTTCCTCCAGAATTGTGTGTGTGTGTTGCTCAGATTTCCAGAATCTGCAGATTTTCTCTTGTTTGTGTATAATAAAAGCTATCACTTCAATCTGTAAAAAGCGTCATCATTTCTTTCACTTTCCACTGCTTAATCTTTGGCCTTTCCTTCAAGGTCAGAAATTGCAGATTGTATAATGTTTTGTTGTATTTTAACTAATCTCATATTGATGTATCACTTACTCAACAGGCTGGTGTATGTCTAGGGGAAAAGGAGATCCAGCGACTCACCAACCCCACCTCCCGTACACGCAGGTGCTATGAGAATCAAATTTATGCCGCGCGTATACACACAATATCAAACTCACACCAGATACCATTATGGAATACACTTTAAAGATTTTACTAAAACTAAAAGAGTGCTATGCAATACAGTATATATGAAGGAAAAGAAAATAAAGCAAATGGCGCTAACTTATCAAAGTTCAGTCAGTTTAGTGCACATCGTTGGAGCTCAACCATCGAACCATTCGACCCCTCGTCACTTTCCTCCAACCTCCACGTCCTCGCACCTGGGACCACCCCTGGTGGTCGACCGAGCAGTGCAGCGCACGTCCACCTTCCTCGGCGTCTTCCTCCCGCCTCCCCTGAAAAGACCGCAAAACCCCCAAGCTCCCAGCCTCAAGACAAAATAACATTCCCCATTGGTTAACAAATGAATACGATCCCCATATCAGCAAGTCCAAAGCTAAACAGCTGCAAGAGAAAACATTTATTAAACATAAAAGCATTCCTACTCTAGAAAACTAAAGAAGCCATTTTGATGAACATACACAGTACATTGTACATTGATATGGTATATTCTTAATACAACTCAATTATCCAATCTTATACTTTTTATAAATCCTTGAAAATGACCGTCTACTTAAATATCAGATGTGGAGTGCAGGTATCATTGAGCTTGAATACAATCACTTCTAAAATTGATTTAGCAGAGTAATTTCAAATAGTAATTTAGGTTTTGGGTACATCTGATTCTTTAAAGATATATCTACAATGTTGACATCCTTTTGAGTAGATTCAACACACACTTCACTTTTTTTGACCCACCTTTAGCAGAGTGATAATTGAGTCTTCACGAGCTTTAATACAATGCAGATATACTGTTCAGTTACTGACGTAAAGCAGTTATAGGGTTGAGGGTCAGGGGCAAAAAGGTGAGTAGAGCACCACAGAAAACATCGATCTACCTAAATAACTTCCCTTGTGATTACTGGGTAGTAATAAGAGGCAAGGCTACGATCTCTAAGTGTGGCTGTTCCATTTCTAGGGGCACATGTTTTCACCTACTCATCCCTAATTTGAAGAAATTAACTTGGTAAAGAATAAGCATAAAGTAGTGGAATCCAAACTGAGATTTTGGTACTATATTTCATTAACATGACACTTGGAAACATACATACTATGTCACCAAGTCTAGCTACTTGCTGTAAATGAATTCTTCATTCATGTGATGTATTATTATGGAATAAATAAAATAAATTGTGCTATAAATGGCACTAGTCATATAAATTAGAAATCTCCAGGAAGAAACTATCCAACACATAGACCTAGTAATTGCTCCATTTTGCTTTATTGGCATTGAAATAACACTTGTAAGTCATTACGCTGTTTGTGAAAGTCATAAACTGAGTGTTATTTTTCAGTTGAGAAATTCATAGAACAGTGTTGTCAAACTTATTTGAGCGTTCTGTGCTGAAACTGATGTCAGTTTTATATTAATGACCTGGAGGATCAGGCAGAGTCTGACTTTGCCAGGAAAACACAGAGAAGGGAAGAGAGTGTTGTGATGAGTATTCTTGGAATAAGTAAGCTGACTCCCAACAACACTCTCCCCTCTGCTCCAGATTCTAGCATCTGCTGTTTCCTGTGCCATCTTTCTTTACGGCTACTTCTAGCCTGTTTTCCCCAAAGTTTTAATCCTGCATTGTATTTCAAATTCATAACTGAGTAATACTGAGTCAGAAATTCAGTCAGAAAAGTATTTTTAGTTATGTTCCAGGTAACTCAGTAATGTAATTTTGGGTGCAATGTGCCTTTTGGAATATTATGCAAGAAACTGATTCACACTGTGTTGTATAGGTGTCCATTAATTCATGACAGTGATTACTCCCAGAAAATCATGCTTTATAATTTTTTATGTTGTATAGGGAAATCTCAAGTTTATGTTTCTTTTCATATTTACATCCAACTTTTCATGGATCTGAGGTGTTATTAATCCCACCCCCTGCCCTACACCTTTGTTGTGACAAACAGTCCCCCCAAGCCCCATCCAGATTCCATACTAATGTCCAAACTCCCCTGACTACCAGCCACACTTCCTAACTCCTCCAATATCCTATGCTGAATACCCAATCCTCCATTTCCAAGATACTAATTGTAACCTTTCATTCTCTGATTAATCGTCCCTGTCCCCGGCTCGAAATCTCACCATCTGAAGTCTCCATTGCTCATGCTAATCCATCCACAACCCTGGCCAAACATCATCAAACAATTTCTGCCTAGCTACACTTTGATGCTTTCCTGGCATGCTAAGTTGTCCTTTACCGATACTGATATCCTTGGCAGCTCATTTCATGTTCTCCGCTATCCAGACCTACAAAGTGTCTGGTGAAAAGCTGAACATAAAAAAATTTGCACTGTCTCTTTGCTCTGTAGTATGCTCAGAGCATCAAATTATTTTGGGCAGTTTAGCATGTTTCCACAATATGATAAAGTGTCCAATGTGCTTTACAGTTCATTAAGTTTGAACTAACCATTAGTTTGAAAGAATCATTCGAGAGTGTGTGAATACTAAATAGTGGAGAGGGTTATGCACATCATTGCACCACTTCATATACATCTTTCAAGGAATGATTAACCTTAACCTTCAAATGTATTTCCTTCAGAAATAGATGAGCAGAAATGTTCTTGCAAGGATGCAAATTGATGTTGTAGTTAACCAAGGTTACAACAAAATATTTGACCAGTTACTGATGAATAACATCAGATACTTAAATTATGTACCTAAGTTAATAGAAAGATAAGAATCATTAATTTCATTAAACACTATTAGCAGTTGTTACCATTAAGTGTTTATCCTTTTAGTGGAAATGTGGAGGAGATGGCAAAGAGTATAGTTCACACTTGTGAACTATAGATGATGGAAAATGCAGATGTGGATTCAGTAGCCTAAACTGTGCTGCAGTGGCATAATTATTACTGGTTGGAACTGTTCATTCAGTAAGAGGCTTATAATTGTTAGAGTTAGTGGTCTATGTTGTCTTGAGCCTGCCTTTAGGCAAATGTTAGATGTCTGCTTGATGCCTGAGAGATGCAGAATAGAGGTTCTGAATTAATACAGAGCCAGTGAGGTGTATTTAATGTAGGATTCACTAGATGTTTCCAATTTACTTCTTCACTGGAATGAATACAAAGAGACTTTCATCTTCACCGCCAGAGAGATAATCTGGGGAAGCAAATTGCCTGCTCTTCATAAAGTCCATTTTATTTACATTCTATTGAAATAATTCAGATTCTGTAATAAGCAGGAAACACCTTTGTGTGATGAAGACAAATATCTACACCAATATTGTCATGTTTCTGCCTAAGTAATGGGCCTTTCATTAGTTTTGCCAATGAGGTTTGGAAGAAAATGCGTGTTTTGTTTTAATAGGATTAATCAAACCAAGGAATAGCAATTGAACAAAGACAAATACATATGGTGTACAACAGTGAAAATGCACATTCCTATTTCCAGTCAGTGCAATTTTATTAGACTTGTGCTCTCTTTCTGAAGACCTCATCACTGAACATGAGAGACAAAATTTCTACATCAATTATTTTCCCCTAAACCAAATTCTTTCATCTCTTGTTGAGACTCTCGAAGTAGTAATTGCTTCTTATTGACTCCACTGTCAGAGTAATTCCAATTCATCTACTCACCCCACCAAACCTGCATTGTGTTAGAAGTGAAAGCATCATTAATTATAAATTTAACAACCTTCTCCCCCTCCCCCATTAGAAATAATACCAGTTTTTCATGCGGTATGTTTCTCATCTGTGGCATCATATTGGGAATCAACATTCCACGCTTGCTCCATATGGCTTAAATATACTTTGGATATGACTTCACTCTTGAATTTTTTCCCTGATTTATAATCTAAAATGTCATTGACCTATTTTGGAGTTCTCTGCCTGCATTTTGCACTTAAGGAAAATGTCAAATTGGACTGCAGTGATTCATCTGGTGCCTGGTGTGAGCAGCACAGGGAAACGTGGCATTTAGAAGTAGAGCAAACTTGCTCCACCACTACCCCAAGCAACCTGGACTAAATAAAAGTATTTTCTGTAATTTAGAAGTGTTTTCATAGACTGAGGTTAAAAAGAAAAGTGAAATTTAAATTCCCTGAAGGGAACTGCAAACATTCATTTGCCTAAGGAGGCCTGTGGTTAAGGTAAGGTTGCATTCTCTGATTATATACATAGCTGTATGTTTGCTGGCAGAAAGAGTCATTGGTAGGCTTTTTTCTGAGATTACTAAGTGCTTAATGTGAAGGGAGGACTGAAGAGATAGGCAACCTGTCAGAAGTGTTGTGAAGTACAGGAAAGAAAGCTTCTAGGCAAAGCCACATACTTAACAAGGGAGTCAGGGAACAGTTTTCATATCAGAACCCAACTGAAGAGCAGGGCTTCTGGATTCTTCACTTACCCAAGAAAGTGGTGATAATGATTTGCTAATTCTGTAACAATGCATGCTGTGACTGAGCCTCCTGTGGGCTGTAAAGCAGGCAATTACTGTCAGTTTTATTTTATCCTAAGGTTCGAATATACAAGTGTTTGCCATATATATATATATATATATATATAAACAAAACTGAAAACAACATTGTAGTTAGGTGCAACACTTACAATGATTCTTTAATTTGCATTGCTTTCTAAAATTAATCAGCAGTCAGTTGTTGGTTTAAAAATCCAATGTCTATTTCAACACGTTTGTCATTAATAAGTACATACAGGGTTCTCTTGATTAAATATGGATTTGATGAGTTTGCAAGGAACTGATGGTATACTGTACTATATGTACTGGTTTATAGGTGTATCAATTTATCATTCCTGTTTTCAAACAAAGTAGTAACTTTGATCATATGTCTGAATGCTAAATTTACACATTTTAAGAGTGGAAAGTTGTGTACTCTGTTCTGTTTCATCGTCCTTCATCCATTGATGAGCAAATTGGTTTTCTGGTTCATATTCCACTTGGTCCCTTCTACTTCAAGGCATTGGAATCAAAATGTTACAAACTGTTTGTATAATATTTTAGAGCATTTACAAGGAGGTTGTGAAATTGATAACCTGATTCATAAGGAAAGATTGAATAGATAGTATTTTGTTCCTTAAAATGTTGGAGAATAAGTCAAGATCAAGTGTAGAAAGTGATGAGATGGGGTAAATACATGCTGTTTTTTTTTGCCCTGTGGTTGCAGGTGACCAGAAATAGAAGTTATGGGTTGAGCGCGAAAGGTGAAATACTTAAGGGGAAGATAAGGGGAAATTGTTCACGCAGGGCAATGTAAGTGTGGAACAAGCTGCTAGCTGAAATGGTGGTTGCAGGTTCAAATTGGGATAGGTACATGGGCGGGAGGAGTATACAGCACTATAGTAGAGGAGCAGGTAGATAGAACAAGGCATTAAAACATGTTAGTGCAGATAAGATGGACTGAAGGTCCTGCTTCTATGCTTTAGTGCTTTATGACTCCATTTAGCTCATTTAGATGGCACCATTCAGCCATGGGCAATTCTATCTTTAGCTATTTGATTTTATATTTCATTATTAAAGTCTGTTTGATTGCCTTCTGAATTTCTGCCAGCTGTTTCTCATTTCCCCTTTTGCCTTGTCTTAACTATTCACCTCAACTTGACACTTTATACATTTTTAATAGTTGTATTCAGAACAGCAAATGCTGATTTTACAAAATTCCTGTCTTTTAATGTCTCAGTTAATCCCTCTGGTTATCAATAAGTTTCTCAATGTTGCTCAATCAACCTATTTGTTATCTTGTATCCAGTTTGGTTAAACCACATGATTGATAATAGTTCAGTTGTTTTAAGTTAGTAAAACATTCCTGCCCATTGTGGTTTTTTTTTGCTTTGTGGCACAGGACTTTATGATTACATTTCCTGATCTTTGATGAATAGCATCTGTTATTAGTACAGTTGCAAAATGGAGATCTTTTCTTTGAATATTATTTATGAACTCACATTTTTATGTTGGCATTTTCAATAATTTGTTAAAAGGAAAATAATGAATGAATCTGAAATAAGAAAACAATTTCTTAACTGTTATGGAATATGCACCAACAGTTTCTTGATATTCACTCCCAACAGGTAAGATGTCCAGGGAGATTCTTCCATAAAGTAATTCTCCAATGTTTTTTTTTAAGTTCAGTTGATGCAGAATTAACAAATTTTACCTTGAGGCAGAACTTCTTGCCGATAGCAAGGACCCTTTGCTTACAGGTAATGTACGGACGTTGATTTGTGCATTCCTCCAGTGTCAATCACTGGTAAGTTCTCCTCCTGATCTAAGTGGTAAGTTCACAAAGAGCTGCTCCTCAATAGGACTAAGTAGAAGATGGGGAAATTCCAATGACAAATAAGAGAGGATGATTTTAATCTGATTGGTCTAATCAAAATGGCACAGGTACTATGGAAGAGCAATTTGTGGAGAGTGTCATGTATTCTTCCTTAGAGCAATATATTACAGAACCTACCAGGAGCAATCTGCTTTAGACTTGATTGTGTGTAATGAGAAAGGATTAAAAAGAGGATGTTGTGATTAAGGATTCCTTTGGAAGCAGAGATCACAGTATGGCAGGACTCTAGATAAAGATTGAGGGTAAGCACGGGTTTCAGAACCATTTTTCTCAATTTAAGTAAGGGCAATTACAATATTGGTAGATTTGTCCTGAGTGGGTGAGGTAACTAGGTCAGGTCAGTGAATGAGCAATGGCTGTTTCTCAAACAGATAGTTCTTTGTGTTTAAAATAAATTTACCCCAATAAAAAAGACACCAGGGAAAAAATAAACATCAGTGTTTTTAAAAAAAAGACCAAGGAAAATATTAAGTTATTCAATCCTGGTGCCCAATTATCTATATGAATGACCTTGAGGAGGGGTCAGAATGTAACGTTACCAGTGATAGGTGAAAGGAAATGTAGCAATAAGGATATATGGACTCTGAAATAGGATATACATGTTTTGAGCGACTAGGCAAACTTAGTAAGTGGAATTTAATTTGGGAAAGTGTGAAGTCCTACTCAGGAACAAGAAGAATTTAAAAGTGAACTATTGTCAAAATAGACCTTTGTTTCGGGACTTGCAAGTGCATGAAATGAAAAAAAAATTGGCATCTGGTTAGGAAAGTAAATGGCATTTTTCCCTTTATTATATGAGGTTTGAAGCTTTGACAAAGAGAAATATTATTCCAATTGAACAGAGTACTGGAGTATTGTGTGTAGTTTTGGCCAGCCTATTTTAAGAAATGATACAATGACATTGGAGCAATTCAAATATGATTCACTGTGCTAATTTTTGGAAGATTGAGCTGTCTTATCATGAGCAGCTAAAGAAATTATGCTGCTTGGAGTTGAAAAGAGTAAGGCATTTTACTAGAGAAACATACGACAGAGGAGGCATGGCGCAAAAGTTCCAACTAGAGTTTTGAATGAGGAAGCGTGATTGGGAGATTGGGTGCTGCCATTTAAAACTGAGCTGAATAGAATTTTTTGGCAGATTTCTCTGCTTCAAGAGGTCAGCTATGGCCATATTGGGTACCCTACTTCTGTTCTTATTATGTCCTAAATTACTTAACAATAATCAAATAAAAGGATTAAAGTAAACACATATAGTTTATAAACAATCTCAAGACCTTCTGCATTTATCCCTTTGTGATGGTATTGGGTTTGCTGATCATGAAGTTCTAAACTCCAATAAAGACTTTGTGCCCTAACTGATGTAAATAGCCTGTCACCTAAGGTTTCATAATCCCAAAATATGGTTCTTGATCGCACATATGGAGCAAGGTGGCTTTGAACACCTTAAGATAAATCCTCAGGGTCGTTGGCTCTATTTCACCGCTTGTTTCTGGCCAGTGCTGTATCACTGTGCGACTTGTTTTCCATAGATCTGTGAAGAAAGTTGAGAGGGTGGACTTGACTTATCAACTATTAAATTTCATGAACTTTCTGCAAGTCAAGGGGAACTGTTGGGCACCCTGGCTGCTGATTTATGCATCCCAGTAATGTCTGTTTGGTAAAGTCAGATGCGATTGCTGAGTTTCAGACATACTGTGATGACAAGTGCTCACTCTGTGTTCCAGAGCCTCATCCTTTTCTATTTCTTGGAAGTGCCTGCTCCACTAACAGTTGGTGAGCTCTCATGCCTCAAGGTACGTTGCCACTTACCCACCCCCACCCCCTCCCTGACGACTTCTATTTCCCCTAATGACCCCTTAGGACACATATCACCCCTGCTGGGAATCACTGCTGTAAGCTAAAAAGACGCATCCACGAGCTGCAGATGAATCGGTTATCTATTACAGAAGCCAAAGGTAGAGGAATTGATTCAAGTTCACCCATGTTTACTTCATTCTTGATGTTCTCAGACCATATCAAATAAGTATGAATTTCTGCCTAAATTTATACTATTTCTGTGCCACTTGGGTGACTTCACAGACATGTGATGTTTTTCTCAAATACGTTTTGAGACGAGAGGTCTAAAAGCTTCTGGAGACAGAGTTCACAGGTACCCATAGTTAATGCTGTGACACTGACAATGAGTACACAAATCTTCCAACTATTGACTCATCAGCTATTGATATGCTGAGTGATATTATCCATCTGGTCTGCAAGCTTCCTTGAACTAAGTAGCTTAGCCAGTGTTGTCTAGTTTGGAACAAGCCAAATAAGTAACCCAAGAGATTCTGCAGATGCTGGAAATCCAGAGCCACACACACACAATGCTGGAGGAACTCAGCAGGTCAGGCAGCATCTATGGAAATGAATAAACATGTGGCATTTCGGACTGATACTCTTCAAAATTAAATAACCTATTGTCTTGTACTGCACCTCTTCTGCAGTTAGTCTAGACAGTGAATATTCATCACATTTTGCAGACTTTCCTGTTAATTTAAATTAATTGAATTGCATTCCCATACTTGCTGCCGATTCAGGTATGAAGCCCCCTAAAATAAGTACAGGGAAGCTCGGTTGATTTGAAACTCTGCATCTGCATTCCATGTGGAGCATATCATTTGATGACACACAGCAATTGCAGGAGCTGCTGCTTGCCCAGTAAGTGCAGGATTATGCATTCATGTGTGTATGTCCAAACACCACAGTGTTGGTTAGCTGCAGGGGCATGCATGCCTGTGGTAGTGTATTCACCCACGAACAGTAACCAGACAAGGCTACCTCCATGTTATATTTACATATTTCTTTAAACCATAGAAGGAACCAATTCTGTCCGTTGAGTCCATGCCAGCTCATAGAGGCATCCAATACAACCACTAATTTTCCCTTCAATTTGTTTTCAGTACCAGGGTATATTTTATATATGCCCAAGAGT
The DNA here is from genome assembly GCF_030144855.1 of Hypanus sabinus. Taxonomy (NCBI): domain Eukaryota; kingdom Metazoa; phylum Chordata; class Chondrichthyes; order Myliobatiformes; family Dasyatidae; genus Hypanus; species Hypanus sabinus. The sequence goes on along the minus strand of NC_082719.1, from coordinate 56,824,296 downwards.
CAGTGTAACTCTGTCACTAATGTGCTTTCATTTTAGCCTAGGTTTTGTTTTAGCTAATACAATAGCACTGGAAAATAAGAGGTATTGATTAATGAATGTGGACTTTTTATAGTAGTATTCTGAAAAGATATAATTTTTGTATTATGCCAAGGAAAATGTTTCAGTCAACACTATAATTGTACAAATGCATAAAGGACTTTGCTTCCTCCCTGCTACTTCGATGAAAGTTCTAAGTATAAAATGAATAACTTATGCTGTGATTAAAGTCGATTAAAGCAACATGAAAATGATGTTGTATCTGTCAGTCATCCTTACCCTTTGAGTTAAATACCAGTATAAACCCAAGTGAAATGACATTTTTTCCTAGGAATCTTGGTTAAAAAAAAACCCTACAGAGACTGACGTAAAATGATTTCAGATGCTCCTAAGTGTGCAAATGCATTTCAAATCTATAACAATACTTGGGTTTTTAAAGCATTCCAATAGGCAAAATAATCTTAATGTTGAAACTTCGATATCCTTTTGAGCTTATGTTGTTAACCCAACTATAAATAAATATTTTCTCTTTCAATATTTTTATTAGTTTCTACTTAGAGGAATACAGAGTGCAAGAAGATTTATAAGTCAAAAGAAAAAATAAAATAGTACCAAATATGTTGTGATGAAAATACAGTTACAATCACAAAACCTTGTATACATACAAATTAAATTAAATCGTAATATCGTAATATAATAATTTTGTTATACAGAAAAATGTCTAAACCCACTACCAAAGTCAGAGCTGTTAGGAAACCCTTATTGTATAATAAAAATGTTATTAGCACCATCTGTACTTTTACAGCAAATCAAAGGTTTTGAAAATAAAAAGTGGTCCCCACAATGTATAAAAGTCTTGGCTACATTCAAAAGCTGAACATCGGATCTTCTCTAAATGTAAGCAAGACATAATATCCCATAACCATTGAGCATGAGTAGGCAGAACAGCATCCTTTCATTTAAGCAAGAGCGCCCTCCTAGCTATAAGAGAAATAAAAGCCAAAATATGCAAATCAGGTGTCTCCAAAATAAAGTATTTTCCTCCAACAATATCAAATAATGCGGTCAAAGGATTAGGCTTAAAATTTACCCTGAAAAGTACAGAGAAAGTTTGGAATACTTCCTTCCAGTATCTTTTAAGGCTTGGACATGTTCAAAACATATGAATTAATGAAGCTTCTCTATTATTACATCTATCACAGAAAGAAGATATATCCAAATAAAAACAAGTTATCTTTAGACATGTGAGCCCAATGAACTGCTTTAAATTATAAGAGGGAATGATGGGCACGTAACAATGAATTGTTAACCAATTTAAAATTTCATTCCAAGTTTCCTCAGAAATTGAAGTCTGTAAACTTTGTTCCCAAAGCCTTTTAATTTTGTCTATAGGAGTGTTTCTCATTCCTAGCAACATACCATAAATATTGGATATTGAACCATTATAAAAAGGTTTCAAATTAAAAATTTAATCTAAGAAGTCCTTATCGGAACTTATAGGAAATGTATATGATTGAGAATGTAGAAAGTCTTATTTTTTTTTTGTTATTTACAAATTAGTTTGGGTAAACTATAGTTAGCTGATATTTGCTCAAACGAAAGAAGACTTCCTCCAACGAACAAATCCTGGAGCATTTAATACCCAATTTATCCCATCCTTTAAAAACTGAATCGGTCATCGAAGGTTTAAAAAAATAGTTAAAACAAATGGGACAAACTACACAAAGAACATTTCAATAGACCAAAGAATTTCCTAAATTGTACCCAGATCCTCAAAGTATGTTTAACTACCAAATTTCCAGTTAGTTTACTAAAAGATAAAGGAAGTGAGGACCTGAGAAGAGAAATAATAGACAATTTATTAACAGAGTTAGCTTCTAAAGAAACCCATACTACATGACCCAGTCTACATGATTAATATAATATGTCCAAAATGTAAGATTGTATATATTGACTGCCTAATATTAAAACCTAAAACTTGGCAAAGCAATATTTTCTAAATATATTTAATTATTTAACAATGAGCCAGAACTTCCTGGTAGCTAATTAACAGGCCAGCATGAAAATCAGTAATGTCTACTGATGGATTCAACTATTGACCTGACAATCATTCATGAAACTGATGAACATAACACAGCTGAATCTCCAGTCATGCCAGTTTTCAAGGAATAAATTATCTGGAGATGGATTGACCCGAAATTAGAGTACATCAGTTCAAGAATGGGAAGTTCCTTCCTCAGTACAAACTCCAGTGCTTCCTACAGGTGGTTATTTTGCTCTTGATCTTACTGTTTGCTTCAGAAGCTTTCTGTGTTAGGGTTAGAGAGATATATAGTACAGTATTAGGCCTGTCAGCTCACTAAGTTTTCACTGATTTTCAACCATCCATTTACACCAATCCTACATTAATCCCATTTTATATTCTCTACACATTTATTATGTACAGTACCCAGTTAACCTACTATGTATTTGGGATATAGAGAGAAACTGGAACATGTTCAAACAAAGGAAGAATGTTCAGACTCCACCCAGACAGTATGTAAAATCAGAAATTTGCCTTGGTCTTTGGCACTGTGAGACAGCAGCTCCACTAACTGGTCTGCTGTGGCATCTCAAAGATACTGAGCCAAACAGCCAGATATACTTTATATCTGGCTCTTAAGTTTTGCACATCCAGTTATCTAAACAGAGTTGTGAGCCTTCCTATAGAACATAGCACAATACAGCACAGTACAGGCACTTCAGCCCACAATGTTGTGCCGACCCTTAAACCCTGCCTCCCATATAAACCCCAATCTTAAATTCCTCCATATATGTCTAGTGGTCTCTTTAATTTCATTAGTGTATCTGCCTCCACCACTGACTCAGGCAGTGCATTCCACGCACCAACCACTCTCTGAGTAAAAAACCTTTCTCTAATATCCCCCTTGAACTTTCCTCCCCTTACCTTAAAGCCATGTCCTCTTGTACTGAGCAGTGGTGCCCTGGGGAAGAGGCACTGGCTGTCCACTCTATCTATTCTTCTTAATATCTTGTATACCTCTATCATGTCTCCTCTCATCCTCCTCTCCAGAGAGTAAAGCCCTAGCTCCCTTAATCTCTGATCATAATGCATACTCTAAAAACCAGGCAGCATCCTGGTAAATCTCCTCTGTTCCGTTTCCAATGCTTCCACATCTTCCTATAGTGAGGCAACCAGAACTGGACACAGTACTCCAAGTGTGGCCTAACCAGAGTTTTATAGAGCTACATCATTACCTCACGACTCTTAAACTCTGTCCCTCGACTTATGAAAGCTAACACTCCATAAGCTTTCTTAACTATCCTATCTACCTGTGAGGCAACTTACAGGGATCTGTGGACGTGTACCCCCAGATCTCTCTGCTCCTCCACACTACCAAGTATCCTGCCATTTACTTTGTACTCTGCCTTGGAGTTTGTCCCTCCAAAATGTACCACCTCATACTTCTCCGGGTTGAACTCCATCTGCTACTTCTCAGCCCACTTCTGCATCCTATCAATGTCTCTCTGCAATCTTCAACAATCCTCTACACTGTCCACAACACCACCAACCATTGTGTCGTCTGCAAATTTGCCAACCCACCACTTCTACCCCCTCATCCAGGTCGTTAATAAAAATCATGAAAAGTAGAGGTCCCAGAACTGATCCTTGTGGGACACCACTAGTCACAACCTTCAAATCTGAATGTACTCCCTCCACCACAACCCTCTGCTTTCTGCAGGGAAGCCAATTCTAAATCCACCTGGCCAAACTTCCCTGGATCCCATGCCTTCTGACTTTCTGAATAAGCCTACCGTGTGGAACCTTGTCAAATGCCTTACTAGAATCCATCCACTGCACTGCCCTGATCTATATGCCTGGTCACCTCCTCAAAGAACTCTATCAGGCTTGTTAGACACGAACTGCCCTTCACAAAGCCATGCTGACTGTCCTTGATCAGACCATGATTCTCTAAATGCCCATAGATCCTATCTCTAAGAATCTTTTCCAACAGCTTTCCCACCAGAGACGTAAGGCTCACTGGTCTATAGCTGCCTGGACTATCCCTACTACCTTTTTTGAACAAGGGTACAACATTTGCCTCCCTCCAATCCTCCGGTACCATTCCCGTGGACAATGAGGACATAGCCAGAGGCTCAGCAATCTCTTCCCTTGCCTCATGGAGCAACCTGGGGAATATTCTGTCATAACATAAAATAGAATGGCACAGAAAGAGGCCCTCAACACATGAAGTTGTGCTGATGTAATTAAGTCATGCTGCTAAGTAATTTTCTTCCATTGCAGAGCTTGTGCAACCAGTAACTAAGACACTGGGCAAGATTAGCACTATCTGACCTAATCATTATATTTCAGGTTTTTAACCTGTGAAAATCATAGTGTATAATAAAAAAAATAAGACCAGTGAGCAGGATGAGCAGTGATCGTGACTTTGGAAATGCAACAAAAATGGATATGTCTCATGCAGTAAGGTTTGATATTTTACATCAAGATTAACTATAAATACAGTTTACTAGATTCTGCTTGAAGTACGTACATAACATTGCAAAATGGACTGCTTATGAAGGAACAGGGAAATTCTGCTAGCCACTATAGGATTTCTGTAAACTAGATATACACACGACTGGCATAAAGTTCAGAGATAAGATTCAAAATATATTTGGTATTTTAACTCCGTATAGTCAATTACACCATCTGGTCCATGACTGTGTCAGGTGATGGAGTGGGAGGACAGTTAGGCAAAACATAGAGACACTCTTAGTGGTCATGTATAAATGGGCAGGGAACTCCTGCCCATATTAGAGCAGGATCTGTAATAATTTATTGGTTCTTCTAAAAGGAGATTGTGAACTGCTTCCAACTGAAAACATCACATTAGAATAACAATTTTGATCTTTGGGATAAAAGTCCAGTTGTATCACTGCAGGAACCAGCATGTCGTTAAAGATCACAATTATACAAAGTTCTACAAGAGGAACATTACTTAAAAAGCTGTCCATGAACTTTATACTGGATCTCCACCAAACACAGCTGTTTTAAAGTATTGAAAGCCTCAATTAGTGAAGAGATCAAACTGCAGAGATTAATTAAGGTTGTGAAGAGAAGATAACATTTGACGGAATACTCTGTTGGAATAAATCACTTCAATCATATGGGTCTGCACTAATGATTCTGTAAAAGAATCCTGCATCATAATGCCAAGTTTCAGGACAGCAAGTTAATCTGAGAAAGAAAGTTTAAATCTTTTAAAGAAAGGAATGAACATAACTACATTTTTGCAAAATGTGTTTGTTTTAAATATTTTACTAAGTTAATATATGTAATTAATTTTCTTCATTAACATAAACTCTTTTTAGTATCATTGGGCTCTGTTAAGCTGCTAACTGAGGAACATATATTGCCAATACAGCAGCATGCATTAGTTATAATTCTGTGTGTATTTCCACTTCACTTGAGGTTTTCATATAAACACAAGCAAAAGATTAGGTCAGGAATCATCAGTGCAAAGTTAGAATTAGAGAACTAAATATGATAGCATCCAAAAATTATTTGATCATTGAGCAAAAACAAAATTCTGCCTGTTGATTGATTACATGCAGGCAACTCATCATCTTGTGAGAAGCACAAAAGATATACAAGAGATACAATGTAATTTGGATGGGAATCTTCAATGCCTATCAACATGAGTGGCATAATAGAGTAGGGTAATGTAATTGGTGGAAATGTACAAAATTCAAAGTCACCAACATTGAGTTAGGGTTCACTTTAAGAGGTGGTTCTTACCTAATTTCATAAAGTACATTTACTGCGCTTTTGCGTTCAGTGTTTGGAGTACAATAAATGGGTTGTTATGATTTTTCTTAAACATGAAATATCTCCGCTGTTTGTATTTGTGAAAATCTACTTTGGTGATCCCAATGCTCTTGAACAATTCCAGAGTTATTGAATGTGTCAACCCATACAGTTGTTTTGAAACTGCCATAGTTTTGGGAGCAAAATGTTGTTACTTGGTTTGTACAAGCCGAGGCCTAGTCCGTGCTGTGAGAAATCACCACCAACAACACCTAATATATCTATGTGGTAGTGTCATTCACCAACTCCACGAATGTGACACTAATGAGTCTACTAGAACTCCCACCTGAACACGATTGCTGAAATCTCACCTTTTCCAGAATTTTGGACTATTAGGGTCTGAGCACCAAACAGTTGTTCTCCTTATCCAGATGTAAGGAGAAATAGATCTCCTTTCTGCTTACCTGGATGACAGCCGCTCAACTTCTTCAGTCGGCAGCTCCGTCCCCCGAAAGGAAGTACAGTGTGTTTGACTGTGAGCTTCGCGGTCTCTATCTAGCTATCTCCAATTTTCATTTTCTTCTAGAGGGTCTATATTTCACAATGTTTGTTGACCACAAACCCCTTGTGCACACAACACCTAAAATATCTAACCCCTGGTCCACACGGCAGCAACACCTAGTGGCCTACACATGATATACAACATATCAAGCAGAAAAATAATGCCGTAGTTGATTGCTTCTCACAGCCAGCCAGCCATTGAAGCCGTACAGACAGAGGGTGATTATTCTGGCATGGCAGCTGGCCAAGCTACTGAGCCAGAGCTCCAGACTTAGTGAAGAGCAGTCAAGGGCCTGTGGTTGGCTGGCATTAAGTTCAGGAAAGCTGGATTTTTTCTCCTGTGCGCTGTCTCAACCTGTCCCTCTCACCCTATCATGCCAGCAAAATGGAGTTGGACTGTTTCTGATTCCACACATGGCATCTCACTTCCAAACCGAAAGCCTCACAGGAACTGGCTGCACTGGCTTAGAAAGGACGTGCGTGATTCGACAGCAGCATGTTTGGAGTGCCAGTTGGCAAAGATTAACCATCACATCCTGGCACCTCCTAAGATCCCTCAGAGATGGTTTGACCACGTCAATGTGGAACTTGTTGGTCCTTCTCCACCGCGGTTTCACGCATCTTCTTACCATAGTGGACCATACCACCAGGTGGCCAGAGCTCATCCCTCTGGCATAATTGACGGCTGCGGACATGGCGCGGGCGTTCATCTGCATCTGCATTGTCCGGCTTGGCTCCCTGTCTGATGTTTCTTCTGTACGTAGTCCCCAATCATATCAGATCTCTGAGCTGTGATGGTACAGACCTTTGATAATAGGCTACATCACACCGAGACGTATCGTCAACCGCAGTTCAGTGGCCTATGCGAGTGGTTTCACTGCTCCTTAAAGGCTGCTCTGAGGGCTGATGCCTTGATGGATGAGTGTTGGCATGATTGTCTCCCGTGGGCCCTACTGGGTCTCAGAACAGCTCCAAAAGAGGAACTACAGTCATCCATGGCTGAGCTGGTATGTGAGCAACCATCACGAGTGCCAAGCAATTTTATTCCTGATACCACAACTGTCTGGTTGGCCTCTCAACAGCATTCCATCCTCCTCAGTAAATTCAATTCCTTTGCATGTACTCCTACCTCTCATCATGGTATACAACTCTCTTTTTTCCTGTTGACCTACATTCAAGCTTGTTTGCTTTCAACCCCTTAGGCTCCCTTACGTTGGCCTGTTGCACATTTTGGAATGGAGAGTAAAGTAGTTTATCATAGATAAGAGGGGTAAACCTAAATGTATTTTGGTAGATCACCTTAAACTGACCCACCAAGATTTGGAGGATTGCATTACCATGCCCCTAGTGTCATGACATGATTGTGAGTGTGTCAACACACCTCTGGATGAGCCTGAGGCCTTTACTGTTTCTCCACCCATGGAACATAGGACCTGATCCGGGCGGCTCATCCGAGCTCTGGCCAGGCTCACAATGCTGACTTTAGTGAATTCTGGGGGGCCTGTGTAGGGTAATGTAATTGGTGGAAACATACATAATACAGAGCCACTGACATTGAGTCGGGGTTCATTTTAAGAGGCTGGTCTCACATGATAACGTAAAGTATTTTTACCATGCTCTTGTGTTCAGTGTTTGGAGTACAATAAATGAGCTGATTCAGCTTTTCTTAAACATAAAATGTCTCTGCCATTTTTATTTGGAAAAATCTTAAATAGCAGCATCACTGTGTTGAGAAATGAGTCTAGCAAGTGCTAAAGACAAGGTTGAAGCATTTGCAAATGTGTTTAACCAGAAGTATGAAGCAGATGTCCTATCTTGATTTCCTGCCTGCCATCAAAGGAACTCGTCCTCAGCCAATTCGATTTTTTTTGCATGCAATCAAGTAATGGCTGTGTCCATTGGATTTAGTGAACTTTACAGGATTAGGTAACGTACAGGTTGCAGTACTGATGAACTGTGCTCTCAAACCTGCCTCTAGCCAAGCGCTTTCAATGACAGCATAGCAATCTATTTGACAATGTGGAAAACTGCCCAGATATGTCCTGTTCATGGCATGGAAGTTAAATCCAATTTGGCTAATTTGTTACCCAGTCAATCTATTCTTAATCATCAGTTAAGAAATTAAAGATGTCATTGACAGTGCCATTAAGTTACCCATCCTCATAAATAACTTGCTCTGTAATGCCAGGCTGGAGTTTGTCAGGAATTTGTGGCTTTCCTCCTCAACTTTCCTGAGTCCAAACATAGAGCATTCCAACAGCAAGAGTGGCATCATGGAGTTCTTGTAAAAACTGGCTGGTAGACAGCAAAGGAAAAGACTCCAGTGATTGGAGACGTACTTTGCACAAAGATGATGGTTTTTGATGGCTCCTGAACATCTCCACAGAGATTTCTCAGGGCAGTGTCCTGGGTCTAAAATACTCCAAGCATTTATCAATGATCTTCCCTCCATTATAAAGTTTGAAGTAGGGATGTCTGTTGATGATTGATTTTATTTACATTTGTAAATCCTCAGCGAATGGATTGGTGAATGTCTGCATGCAGCAAGAATACAGCAATGGTCTGTGGTGTCACCATTGCTGAAACCTTCTCCATCAACATCCGTTGACCAGAGTCTCCACCAGACCAGCTGCATAAATATTGTGGCCTCCACATCAGGTCAGAATCTGGAGGTTCTGCAGTGAGTGACTCATCTCCTGATAACTCAAAGCCCTCAATCCATCGACAGATCAGGTGCACACTCTGTCCAGTTGCATTATAGGTGTATCTTCATCAGAACATCTGCAGCAGTTTGAGAAGTTTTCTTACCGATAGCTTCCCAAGAAGTAAAGATGGGGAATTAATGCAAAAAAAAACTGTGTTGTTCTGCAATTATCTGCATGAAACCAAACTGTGAGCTACAATATATATTGATCTAAATTATTTCAGCATCCTGGCAGAACTAACTGTAATGTTAATTGCTGAATGTAAAAACATGGGTCCAATGTCATGAATAGTTAGCACTAGTTAAAGATAAACCATGCTGCTTAAAAAGAAGATGGAATGGGGCTGAATGAGATAGTTGGTGGTGCTTATATAATCGAAAATTATCTGGGGTATGTAAAGGTATGGCAGAATGTGAATGCTAGCAGGCTGTGAGGTTTTTGGATGCTGCCCTGGAACCTTTTGCGGAGAAGATGCAAAGTAGGAAAGATATGCTGTAAACACTGGGAGGGCAAGGAAGCCCTCTAGTCACATGCTCAAAAGACAGTTGAAGCAAATAACCATGAAGTTTGATGCTGAGATTTAGGCCCTATGGTCCTAGATGCAGTTATGCAAGAAGATCAATCATCTCACATGAGTGGTCAAGGTCAGTGAATACATCTTCAAATGCCATGTCACATCAACTGCACCACTAGCTGCAAACATTGCTCAAATTCACCATGTTCCCATCACTCACCTTCCAACAGTCTGTCAGGATTCATACCGACTACTTATATACCCTCACACTCCCTCATAAGCTCAGTGCCGTTGTAAGTTTCTCATGCATCTCTCAGCTTGCAGACATTGCCAGCAATTAACCTTAAAAGGCCCATCGTCCAAGAGGTATGTGCTGCATTCATCTCTACTTTAGCCGAACAGGATGGTGTACAGTCAAAAAATAGAAAAAGCCAGCGCGTGCGGAAAACAATGCTTGTTTAAACCCCTCTGCTGGAGATAGTTCTGGTCTGTTTAGGGATGGCCATTGTTAAATGGACTGAAAGAATCTATGTTAATTATCCTCACAATCCTTTGTATGGTACAACTGCAATCCAATGCTCACATCTGATATACAAGCTGAAAATGGTGTGTGTACTTTCTACTTTATATGCGTCCCCACACCACAACTACATGCTTCTGCTTTACCTCAATACCCACAAACCGGCCTCACCAAGAGAAAAACAGATCAACATCTCTGCCCAGCGATTCCTCAGTATTAAGTCAGACTTGTTTCCTCTCCCTTTGTGGCTTCTGTGGTAGCTGATGAGGCCAATGTGGACCTACAGATCATGCGTCAGCTGAGGTAGGAGGTGCTCAGGTAGGATAATCCTGCCACTTGCCCTAGGGATTTGAACTTATTAATCAAATCACAAATTTTCCTTCCTTATTTTGATCAGTCATGGTACTGGAATACCCTTGAGGTAGTGGGAATGTTAGACTTCTTCAAGCAATCTTTGAGTACATCATTGAAACATTTTGGCTGTTCACTGGTTAATCTGTGCCATAATGGAGTTAAGCATTCAGTGCCTCTTTAAGGATGTGCAAGTTTTATACTTTATATGTATATGAATATCTGTAAGGCTAAGCACAGCTCTAATACCATATTTACGTTTGCGGATGACACCACTGTCACTCTTCAAATCAAAGGTGGTGACAAATCGGCACAAAGAAGGGAGATTGAAAAGCCGGCTCACTCAATGTCAGTAAGATCAAGGTGCTGATTATTGACTTAAGGAGGAGGAAATTGGGAGTCCATGAACCAGTCCTCATTGGGGGATCAGAATTGGAGAGGGTCAGCAACATAAATTCCTCAGAGGATCATTACACACAAAGCACAGCAGCACCTCTACTTCCTTAGATATTTGCAAAGATGCGGCATTTCATCTAAAACTTCAGCAAACTTCTATAGAAGTGCAGTGGAGTGTATATTCACCAGTTGGATCATGGCCTGGTATGGAAACACCAATGCCCTTATACAGAAAAGCCTACTTAAAGCCCTCACCACTACTGAGCATATCTACGTGGAGTGCTGTTGCAGGAAAGAAGCATCCATCATCAGAGACTGCACCATCCTGACCATACTTTCTTCTTGCTTCTTTCATAAGGAAGGAGGTGCAGGAGCCTCAGGACCCACACTACCAGGTTCAGGAACATTTATTACCTCTCAGCCATCAGGTTCTTGAACCAGAGGGGATAACTTTACTCACTGAACTCACCCAACACTGAACTGCTTCTTACTTCTTGATGGGATTGAATAGAGCTTTGATCACTGGCCAATCCAGACATCAGAAGTTTGGAGAGAAGGGGACTTCAATTGGGTCCACTGCGTGAGGATGAAAGGCAGGAGTGGTTTGTAGCAGCGCACCAGAGCTCTGACCAGTGGCCGATCAACATTTGGGATTGATTAGTAAGAGCAAATTAAAGGAAGGTGGAGACAAGCACAGTGGCCATCATTGGAGTGGACATAGTCAGAGTGGTGACCTTAACGCTTTAGCTCTTCGAGACTTCTGCAACGAGAGGCTTCACTTAGAGAAAGCAACGGAAAGAAAAGCTCAAGTTTTTTTCTTCTCTTTATATCTGCTCAGCTAGGTAGACATGACAAGCAGAATAGTTCAATGCTTCTCTTGCGGGATGTGGGAAGACAGGACGACCTCCAGTTGATTACAAATGTGAGAAGTCCATCTATCTGCAGCTTCTAACAAATCATGTTAAGGAATTGGAGCTGGATGTGAATGAACTCCAGATTATTCAGGAGGCTGAAGGGGTGATAAATGGGACATATAGAGAGGTAGTTACATCAAAGGTGCAGGACATAGGAGACTGGGTGACAGTCAGGAAGGGAAATGGGTTAAGGAGCCAGTGCAGAGTACCCCTGTGGCCATTCCCCTCAACAACAGGTATATCACTTTGTATACTTTTGATCTAATAGAGGAAAGTCACAGTGGTTTGTTCTCTAGCAGTAATTCTGCCTCTTTGACTTAAAAAAGAAGAGGCATGCTATGGTGATAGGGGATCATTAGTTAGGGGAATGGATATGAGGTTCTGTGGACAAGAACAAGATTCCCGGATGGTATGTTATCTTCTGGGTGCCAGAGTCTGGGATGTCTCAACTGAGTCCTCAGCATTCCTAAGTGAGAGGGTGAACAGCCAGAAGTCATGGTCCATGTAAGTACCAACAACATGGGTAGGATGAGTGATGAGATTCTGCATTAGGAGTTCAGGGAGTTAATCCGTTAGTCTTGTGAGACCATGGATTTGCACCTTGGAAGGTTTCCAGGATGCAGGCCTAGGCAGGGTTGTATGGGAGACTGGCAGTTCTCCCAACCTGCAAGCCCTCCCCTCTCCACACCACCAATGTTGTCCAAGGGAAGGGCACTAGCATCCAAGCAGCTTGGCACTGGGGTCATCGCAGAGCAATGTGTTGTTAAGTGCATTGCTCAAGGACACAACACAGTGCCTCAGCTGAGGCTCGAACCAGTGACCTTCAGATCACTAGACTGATGCCCTATCCATGTGCCACATGCTAGATGCTAAGTTAAATGCAGGAACTCCAGGGTTGTGATCTCAGGATTGCTACCATACCACGTGCTAGTGAGACTAGAACTAGAAACATTATACAGTTTAATACATTGTTAATATGCTGGTGTAGGAGGGAGGGCATAAGATTTTTAGATCATTGAGCTCACTTCTAGGGAAGGTGGGATCTGTATAGCAGAGACAGTTTGTACCTGAACTGGAGGGGAACTAATGTCCAAGCGGGAAGGTTTATTTATGCTGCATGGTGGGGTTAAAGCTTGAGTTGCAGGGGGATGGGAACAAGCGTGCCAGAACAGTTAGTGGAGAAGTTGTGGAGACAGATGTTGGTAAGACTTCAGATAAAACTAAGAATCAATAGGTTGAGAAATTAAGAATCAATAGGTTGAGCATGGTGTGACAAAATCAAAAGGATGAATACAAGACTGAAGGTGTTGTAGCTGAATGCACACAGTATACAGAATAAGGTAGATGAACTTCCAGAACAGTTGCAGATTGGCAGGTATAATGTTGCAGGTATCACAAAATCATAGCTGAAAGGTTATAGCTGGGAGCTTAATGTCCAAGAATACACATTGTGCCAAAAGGATAGGCTGGAAGGCTGAGGGGGTGGTGTTGCTCTGTTGGTAAAAAATAAAATCAAATAATTGGAAAGAGGTGACGTAGACTCAGAAGGGGTTGAATCATTATGAATTGAGCTAAATGCTAAAAAGACCCTGAAGAGTATTGTATACAGACCCCCAAACACAGTAAGGATATGGTCCACAAATTACAGTGGGAGATAGAAAATGCTTACCAATAGGACAATACTAGAACAGGTCATGGGGGACTTCAGTAAGCAGGGAGATTGGGAAAATCAGGTTGGTGCTGGAATCCAAGAGGGGAAATTCCTAGAGTGCCTATGAAATGGCTCTTTTGAGCAGCTTGCATTTGAGCCCGCTAGAGGGTAATCTATTCTTGATTGGGGTGTTGTGCAATGAACCTGAATTTATTAGAGAGCTTAAGGTAAAAGAACCCTTAAGGGAAATGATCATAATATGATTGAATTCACCCAGAAATATGAGAAGGAGAAGCTAAAGTCAGATGTATCAGAATTACGGTGAAGTAAATGGAATTACAGAGGCATGAGAGAGGAGTTGGCTGGAATTAATTGGAAAAGAACACTGGCAGGAATGATGGAAAGCAGCAAAGGCTGGAATTTCTGGAAACAATTCGAAAGATACAGGACATATACATCCAAAAGAGAAAGAAGTATTTGAAAGGAAAGGTGACATAACCATGGCTGACAAGAGAAGTTAAAACCAACATAAAAGCTAAAGAGAGTGCTTATAATAGATCAAAAATTAGTGGGAAAATAGAGAATTGGGAAGGTTTTAAAAACCATCAGAAGGCAATTAAAAAGTCATTAAGATGGGACAGAGAAATGAGTTCGCCAATAATACTAAAGAGGATAGCAAACATTTTTTCAAATACGTAAGAGAGGGTTGAGTCAACAGGAGAGCGATGCTGGCAAGGTCATAATGGGAGACAAGGAAATGGTAAACAAACTGAATAAGTACTTACTAACAGTCTTCACTGTGGAAGAGCCCTGGAAGTATGGTGGAAGTTCACTGTGTGTGAAGTTACTGTAACTATAGAGAAGCTTCTTGGGAAACTGAAAGGTCTGAAGGTAGACAACTCGCCTGAACCAGTTGGTGTACAGTCTGGTGTTCTGGAAGAGGTGGCTGAAGAAGTCATGGAGTAATGATCTTTCAACAATTACCAGATTCTGTAATGGCTCTGGAAGGCTGGAAAAATGAAAATGTCACTCCACTCTTGAAGAAGGGAAAGAGGCAGAAGAAAGAAAACTATAGACCAGTTAGCCTGACCTCAGAGGTTGCGAAGATGTTGCTGTTGATTATTAAGAAAGAGGTCTCAGGGTATTTGGAGGCACATAATAAAATAGACCATAGTCAGCATGGTTTCCTCAAGGGAAAATCTTGCCTGAAAATCTGTTCAAATCCTTTGAAGAAATAACAAGCAGTATAGAAAAAAATGAGAATTGGTTGAAGTTGTGTACTTGGATTTTCAGAGGCCTTTGCCACACATGAGGCTGCTAACAAGCTATGAGCCCATGGTATTACAGGAAAGGTACAAGCATAGATAAATCAGTGACTAATAGGCAGGAGGCAAAGAGTGGGAAGAGAGAAAGCCTTTACTGGCTGGTAGCCAATGACTAGTGGGGTTCTACAGGGGACTGTGTTAGGACTGATTATTTTTACGTTACATGTCAATGAATTTGAATATGGAATTAATGGCTTTATTGCAAAAGTTTGCAGATGATATGAAGATAGGTGGAGGGACAGGTAATTTTGAGGAAGTAGAGAGGCTACAGAAGGTCTTAGATTCAGAGAATAGGCAAATAAATGGCAGATGGAATACAGTGTTGGAAAATGTATGGTCATGCACTTTGGTAGAAATAATGGAAGGATTGACTATTTTCTAAATGCAGAAAAAAGACAAATACTGAGGTGCAAAGAGACTTGAGAGTCCTTGTATAGGATTCCTTAAAGGTTAATTTGCAGATTGAGTCTTTGGAGAGGAAGGCAAATGCAATGCTAGCATTCATTTCAAGAGGACTAGAATATAAAAGCAAGGATGTAATGTTGAAATTTTATAAAGCACTGGTGAGGCCTCACATGGAGTATTTGTGAGCAGATTTGACCTGCTTATCTTAGAAAGGATGTGCTGAAACTGGATAGGGTTCAAAGGAGAATCGCAAAGATGATTCCAGGATTGAATGGCTTGGCATGTGAAGAGTGTTTGATGGCTCTGGGCCTGCATTCACTAGAATTCAGAAGAATGAGGGGTGATCTCATTGAAAAATATCAAATGGTGGAACGCCTTGACAGAGTGGATGTGGAGGGGATGTTTCCTATGGTGTGAGATTCTAACACCAGAAGTCACAGCCTCAGAATAAAACAGCATCCTTTTAGAATGGAAATGATGAGGAATTTCTTTAGCTAGAAAGTGGTGAATCTGTGAAAAAATTGCCACAGACATCTGTGGAGGCCAAGTCTTTATGTATATTTAAGGTAGAGGTTGATAGGTTCTTGATTGGTCAGTCAAGGCATGAAGGATATGGGGAGAAGGCATAAGATTGGTGCTGAGAGGAAAATTGGATTCAGCCATGATGAAATAGTGGAGCAGATGCGATGGACCAAATGGCTTACTAGTGCTCCTATATCTTATAGTCTTATGGTCCTTGCAATACCACTCCTACATTAGTTTTTTCTATAACATTTTTTTCCAGTCACCTTATCGCTCACATCCACTAGAAATACCTTACAGTGGCAGATTAGCCCACTAACAAGACTTCCAGATGTGGGGAACCCAGACTACATGGAGCAAACACACACATTCACAGGGAGGATGTGCAAACTCCACACACAGGCAGCATCAATGGTCAAGATTGGACCAAGTCACTAGAGACCTGACAACAACACTTGAGCTTTACTGTAGTCATGAATTAAAAACATTAAAATTGACAAATATTAAGAGGAAAAAATAAATCATTAACCAGTACTTCTCTTTCCATTCCAGGTTAGCAACCACTTTCAAATCAATAGGCACATGCTACATATTCCAGCCAAGGGTGGTGTACAGCTCAAAGACTGGGTATGATGAATATTTGACCCTACAGCTCAGCAAACCTAACTCTGCCTCTGAACCTCAGCAGAAGTGCTGGACATCAGGCACCATGAATACCAATGTCCTCATTACTGTATGCAGGCACAGGAGTCAGGGGCAACACACACTGAATGCTGGAGAGCCAGGCTGCATCTGTGGAAGTGAATGAACAGCCATTGTTTCAGCACGAGACCCTTTATTAGGACTGGAAAGGAAGGGGGTAGATGCCAGTATAAGAAGATGGGGAAGGTGAAAGAGTATAAGGTGATAGGTGAAGCTGTGTGGGTGATAAGTGACAAATGAGGTTTATTGTCATTTAACTACATGCAGGTTTACAATAAATATAATGTATGTAGAAATGAGACAAAGTTTCTTTGAACCAGGGCGTAAAACACATAACACACGATAACTTATGAAGTTAAGGATAAAATCTACAGATGACTCACACATAAATAACAAACTAAAGTGCATTAATATTAAATATCTAAGGTACAGAACAGATTAACCAGTGACACTTCAAATACAATGCGACTGGGAGATCAGAAGCCTAATGGCCTGGAGGAAGAAACTCTTTCTCATCCTGACCATTCTTGTTTTTATGCATCGTAGTCTCCTGTCTGATGGTAGAAAGTCAAAGAGGATGCTGGATGGATGGGTGGGATCCTTAATAATACTAAGGGCTCTGTGTATGCAGCACTCTTGTTAAGTATCCCTGATGGATGGTAGGGAGACCCCGATGATCCTCTCAGCTGTTTTCACAGTCCTTTGCAGAGATGGAGATGCAACTTGTCAGGATGCTCTCAATGGTGATCCCGGAAAATGCAGTGGAAAGGGGAGGGGGGGGGTAGGTTCCCTGCTTGCCTCAGTCTCCTTAGGAATTGGAGGCACTGCTGTGCCTTCTTGTTCAGGGAGGTGATATAAAGGGACCACGTGAGGTGATCTGTGAAGTGAACTCCCAGGAACTTGGTGCACTTAACTCTCTCCATGGAGGAGCCATATACTCACAGAGGAGGATGGTTTATCTGCACCTTCCTGAAGTTCACAATGGGAGTGAGGATTAAATATGAAGCTGGGCAGTGATAGGTGGAAAAGGTACAGGGCTGGAGAAGAAACAATCTGATAGGAGAGAAGAGCGGACCATGTTGTCCTGTGCACTATTAAACTAGCAGTAATTTCTTTTGGGATATCAGCAAACTTACATGGCCGCTATAGAGGATCAAATTAATTCCCAGCTAAATTCTAAGCCATAGTAACATTACTGAGGTGAGAACTTTATCTTGCTACAAACTTATTGTATCTGTTGGTAGAATGTAATGTTAGCACCAAGTACAATGCAATCCTTTATCCAGAAATTGGTAATTCTCACTTTGATGAACAGACAAAATCAGGGGAAAAAATAGGTTTTTCAATAGAATAGAACCGATAATCCTGGCCAGATGCAATTTTTCATCAGCTGACAGATTTCATGATTTGGAACATTGGATATGAGTGATCTAAAACATTATTAACAACTTCTGGAGAGCAGCAGATAACCTTTCTGAAGTCTTGAAATTTTGAAATTGAGTTACGTGATGCTTTCAATGTCCTGCTAGTTCATTTTTTCATGCTTAAAATATCTCACAAAATAACCCTAATGCCTTAAGTTTTGCATTTACCATCTGATGCTCTCTGTATATCAATGAAATATATCATGCATTTGAGGGAATATTTTGAAAATAACTAAAGAATAATTAAGCCATTCAGTTTTGCACTTAGAATCAAACTGGTTCTATTGTTTATCTTCATGTTCAAATTGTAATGAGCCTACTTTGGAGGGAATACATAATGTTGTTAGCTGCATTGGCAACCAAGACACTCAAGTTCAAATTCCATGTTGTGAGATTGGGAATTTAAATTCAGTTAATTAAGTAATCTAGAAAGAAAACTGATGTTAATAATAAAAACTAACAGACCGTTTTCCATGTGGATGATCTGTTCATTTTTTGTGCGAGGGAGGGGTGGGGTTTCTTTTCAGGGTTTGCGAGTTTTGTTTCTTTTTTTTTCATGCTGTGGGGTGGGGGTAGAGTTGAAGCCTTTTCATTCAACAATGCAAATGGATTTTCTGTATTTCATGGCTATCTGGAGAAGACAACTATCAGAGTTGTACATGCATAGTTTAACAATAAAATGAACCCTTCAATCTTTAATCCTTTTAGTGAAACACAAGGGTTGTTAGAAAAAAAATACCAAGTTTATTACGCTCTAATATTCTAAGTGGGGGATCTCACCTGATTTTACCTTTGTTAATGTCTTAATGACTATCGCCTGGTAGCAAGAACATCTACAGTGATGACACACACAAAATGCTGGTAGAACACAGCAGACTAGGCAGCATCTATAGGGAGAAGCGCTGTCGACATTTCAGGCCGAGACCCTTCATCAGGACTAACCAAAAGGAAAGATAGTAAGAGATTTGAAAGTAGAGGGGGGAGGGGGAAATGCAAAATGATAGGAGTAGACCGGAGGGGGTGGGATGAAAACAAGAGCTGGAAAGTTGATTGGCAAAAGTGATACAGAGCTGGAGAAAGTAAAGGATCATGGGATGGAAGGCCTCAGGAGAAAGAAAGGGGGGGAGCACCAGAGGGAGATGGAGAACAGGCAAACAACAAAATATGTCAGAGATGGGGTAAGAAGGAGAGCAGGGGCATTAACGGAAGTTAGAGAAGTCAATGTTCATGCCATCAGGTTGGAGGCTACCCAGCCGGTATATAAGGTGTTGTTCCTCCAACCTGAGTTTGGATTCATTTTGACAATAGAGGAGGCCATGGATAGACGTATCAGAATGGGAATGGGACGTGGAATTAAAATGTGTGGCCACTGGGAGATCCTGCTTTTTCTGGAGGACCGAGCGTAGGTGTTCAGTGAAATGGTCTCCCAGTCTGCGTCGGGTCTCACCAATATATAAAAGGCCACACCGGGAGCACCGGACGCAGTATACCACACCAGCCGACTCACAGGTGAGGTGTCGACTCACAGGTGAAGTGTCGCCTCACCTGGAAGGACTGTCTGGGGCCCTGAATGGTGGTGAGGGAGGAAGTGTAAGGGCAGGTGTAGTACTTGTTCCGTTTACAAGGATAAGTGCCAGGAGGGAGATCGGTGGGAAGGGATGGGGGGGACGAGTGGACAAGTGAGTTGCATAGGGAGCGACCCTAACCCTAACCCTGCACCTATTTTCTATGTTTCTACAATGTTTTCCTGACCTATATAAATGCCTTCCATGATCAATCTAACCCTTCCCACCTACTCAACATGTAGCCCTCCATTTTTCTTTCATGTGTGTCTATCGAAGAGTCTCTGTTATCGCACCCTCTACTACTATCCTCAGCAATGCATTCCAGGTCCCCACCAGTCTGAGTAAAGATGACCCTTCCTCTGACATGTTTCATTAATTTGCCTCCTCTCATCTTAAAGTTATGTCCTCTGGTACTCTGTATTCGGGCACAATATTGTCATGCTGTATTTCATTAAGAGTAAAGGAATCAGATTTTAGATGTATGGTACAATGTGCAATTGTCTTGCAATTAGCAAAAGTAAGTGAGAATAAATTGCTGTTCCAGTCTATTTTGTAACTACCCTGACAGCATGAAATAATGCCAGACAACTCCCTAAAGCTATTTGTATGGAACAGATCAGGTTCATTTTAAATACAGCATGATATTTTCCATTTCTGAACTGTTACACAAATATTGCTAATAGCCACAAATTCCTCAAACACTCCCGATTTAGAATTGTGCTCCTTAGGTAAAGCTGCACCTCCTTGAGCATTGAATGTGTTCTGTAGGTTTGCTATATATTCACAAGAGATTCTGCAAGTACTGGAATTCTTGAATGACACACACAAAATGGTGGAGGAGCTCAGCAAGTCATCTATGGAAGGAAATAAACAGTTGACCTTTTGGGCCTAGACTGAAATGGAAGTAGACAAAAGCCAGAATAACAATAATTTTGTTCTCCTTTACACTTGTATACTGACAATTACATTAATTGAAGACTCCTGAATCTCTGGAATTTCTTGAATAAATAAACTTGCATTTTGAATCCTCCAACTTTGGTGTCAACAGTAAGTCATGAAATTTTACCTGCATAGGCATATCCAAGGCAATAGCACCAATCAATGAAGGTTGTGCTCCCAGAATTCTGTCTTAAATCAGTGACTTCTTATTTTTAAACAGCTGTCTCAAATCTGGATTCTCACACAGGAAGCAACATTCTCTTCATGTTCACCCTGTCATACCCTTCAGGACTCCACATATTTAATCACAAACCAAGCATCCTTTTTCTTCTAAACTTCAGTGTTTACTTGGCCAGATTGTCCAACCAGTCCACAGAAGACAACTTGTCCTTTCTATATATCAATTCTGTAAGCTTTCTCTGCATCTGAAACTAAACTGCATCTAATGCATTGGCATTCTGCCTTAAGTGAAAAGACTTCTTTCTACACTCTATTCTAGATGTGGACTCACCAATCCCTATATAACTGTAACATACCTTTCCAAGTTTTGTAGTCAATTGCATTTACAATAAACAACTTACTAGATTGCGTTCGTAACCTTTACTTAATGAATCATGCACCAGGACACCAAGTTCCTTCTGTATTTCAAAGCACTGCAGTCTCTTATCATTTTGATAATGTGCTTCTTTTCTCCTTTTTTTTCCTGCCAAATATTATTCTCCCACAATATTTGCAAGTGTAATTGAACGCAACAATCAGCAGCAAACATCCCCAATTCTAAGCCAGTGGCAGAAGATGGGTCATTGATGAAGGAGTTAATGATGGATGGACTTTGAACATTACCCGGAGGAACACCACAGTAATGTCCTGAGGCTGGATTGATGGATTCAAAAACACACAATCACCTTCCTTCGTGAAAATTAGGACTGTGACAATTGGAGTGCTTCCCTCTTGATGCTCTTTGATTTCAGCTATATAAGGGTTCATTGATGTAACAATCAATCAAATGCTACTTTGATGTCAAGACTTGGTACTAGTGCCAGGATATTGCCTGGACCCATCATCCTTGCTGTTTCCAGTACTGTCAGCTGCTTATTGATATGAAGTGGAATGAATTGAATTAAGTAACTTCACTGATGGAGAGGATCTCAGGAGGAAATCAAGATCAAATATTGTTGTCCTTAGCATGATGACACAAGTATGTCATTGTTGATGGTGGGGTTGTTCTCAGAGCCTCTTCCTCCCTTCAACTGTTTTATTAACCATACAAGATGCTGGAGGTTGCAGGATTGCAGGGGTATCGATCTGATCATTTGCTTGTAAGGTCACAAAAGCCTTTGTCTCCATCAGTCATGAGGGAACTGTGGAAGACCCGTCTCAATCTGAGCTGCCTACAGTAATGTATTAGTATTTATGCAAAGGCATAGAAACTGTGATACTAACCAATCTCCGTGACAGCTTTTGTCAAAAAAGGCAGCATTATTATCCCAGTGCCTTTCTCCAGCTGTCTTGTTGCAATGTTGCAATCTCACTAATGCTGCCCTTCTTCAGAATTAAGAGAATCAGCAACCATATTCCAGAACCAAAGGTCACTGAACAGAGGGCAACAGGTTTTATGTGTTATGGGAAGACTATAGCACAAACTTGTGTACCACTTTATCACAAACTAGGAAGAAAATGATTCATTGTCAAAGTGTCACAACCACAGGTTCGGCAGCGCAGTAGATACGGCAATTGTGCTTGTGAACTTGCACATGTCAGCTAATTATTATTTAATCTTGATAGTATTTAACTCCATACTTGTTGTGACTGGGACAGAGCACAGCAATGCTTCACTGCCTGTTTGCTTTCAGCCTTCCCTGAGAAATTGGACTTTTGAGTCACCTGACTCTGAAGACTAGCGGTATTCGTTTAATGTTTAGATTTTATTTTCAGCCGCAGTGTAGGCTTCATTTCCCATTTGAGAGTTTTAGTTAATGGCCCTATTTGGCCTAGTGTTTATTGTTTATTTTCTCTTTACACTATTCATATTAAAGTTTGTGAACTATCGACCTGTTTCAGTGTCTCTCACACCGCACTTGGGCCATATCCGAACCTGGTAACACAAAGTCCAATCTTGAAGGAAAGATGTAACAGGAAGTTTAAAAATAATAGTATCTGCTTTATACAAAATCTAAAATACTCTTGAAGATGATTAAATAAACTTCAATTATACTATCAAAATCAGATTTATTATCAATGACATATGTGTCATAAAATTTCTTGTTTTGCGGCAGCAGTGCAGTGCAAAGATGTAAAATGACTGTAAATTACAAAAAAAGTGGGAAAAAGAGATAATGTGGACCATTCAGAAATACCATGGAGTAGAAGTTGATCCTGACTTACAGAGTGTGAGACTTCAAGCTCCTGACCTCTTCTCCAGTGGCAGAAATGAAAGGGGACATGTCCCAGATGGTGAGTCTCCTTTGCGATAGATGCCACCTTCTTGAATTGCCACCTTTTAAAAATGTTGTCCGTGATAGGGAAGGTTGTATCCATGATAGAGCTAGCTGAGTTTATAACCTTCTCTACCCTCCAGAGATCCTGTGCGTTGGAGCCGCCATACCAGGCTGCAATGCAACCAGTCGGCATGCTCTCCACCGTACCTCTATCGACATTTACAAGAGTCTTTGCTGACAATGCATATCCTCTCAAACATCGAACAGTGAACAGCCTCTGTCACTTCCTTCTTTGTAATAGAATGAACATGTTGAACCCAGGGTGGGTCCCCTAATATTCTGACACTTAGGAACTTGAAGCTGCCTACTCAAATAACCCATACATTTCAAACAAATGAAGTGGGACTGCTAGATTTTAAGGACTGCTGACCAGTATTGTGCATTATCTGAAAAATGAAATTCAGCAGGAACATTTCAGGTGTCTCTCAGTTCACTAAAGACACAATGGAATCCTACCTTTTGTCATATTTGATGCAAGTGGAATCCATAGTATTTAGATTGTTACTTCCCTTACTTGTGGAAGGTTTTCCAAAGAACAGTTTTAAGCTGCATTTCATTTAAACATGGTTCATTAAAGTTGTTATTGCTGAGGGTAGTAGTGGGAAGTTCCCACTAGCTATTTAATGCTCCCAATGGCATGCATCTCAATAGCCTTTGACAACCAAGTCCAGCTCCTGGCCTTCATGTGTGGCTTAGCTACAATGTCGGTGAACTGTTTCTACTGACAAGAAGAGGCAAAAGCGGGTTACTGGTGTCTTAAATCCTGTCACTTTGGGCAAATGGAGCTCATTGGCCATGGTTAGCAGCTTACATAGGAGAAGGAAAACTCTGAACTCAAACCTGAAATTCTGCTCTAAATGTTCCTATACATCTATAGTTAATGTATTTTTCTATTTAATTTTGAGGAGCAGGAGCAGTTACTTGCAACAAGAAGCAGCAGATTTAAAAAGTGGAGCTTGTCAGGACTTTCTGTTTCGTTTTAAATCAATGGGTTAATCAGGCAAATGGCTGAGGTTTAAGTGGAGCAACTTTTGTGGGAGTGGACAGTTTTAGAGTGGGAAACTGAGCCTTTTGTCCAAGAGGCTTAGGCAAGAGGTGGCAGAGGCTAGGCTAAGATTCCTGACAAGTTTCTCTTTCTTTCTATCTATCAGATATGCTGAGCAGCGAGAATGGATACCGGCTCAGTGGTGTGTTCCTCTTGCACAGTATGAGAATTCTGGGAAGACCACAAGGGTCTCTAATGATTACCCCTGCAGGAAATGCATCTGGCTGCAAATCCTTATAGACTGTGTCATGGAACTGGAGCTGGATGATCTATGGATTATTCGGGAAAGTGAAGATAGATAGGACCTACAGCGAGTAAATCAGACCTAAGTTGTAGGTAGCTGGTTGACTGTCAGGAGAAGGAAAGACAAAACTTTGGATGTTGCTGGGGGAGTAGGGGGATGACCAACTGGGGGAAGTAACAGCAACATGGTGTATCTACTGGGTATGGCTCTGTGGCTTTGAAGGGCAGGGGGAGAGAGGAGAATGGGACTGATAGGATATTCCATAGTTAGGGAAATAGATTCTGTGAATCTGAAAGAGCCCCAGGATGTTATGTTACCTCAGAGTGTCAGGATCAGGGACATCTCAGATCATTCTTAGTGGGGAGGCTGTAGCCAGAAGCTGGGAAAGGGGATGATGTCCTGAGAGTGAATATAGGGAGCTAGGCAGGAAGCAAAAAAGCAAGACTTCAAGGGCAGTAATATCTGGAATGCTGCCTGTGTCACGCACTGGTGCAGGTAAGAATAGGAAGAATTTTGCAGATGAATGTGAATGTGTGGATGAAGATTTGGTGCAGGGTTTCAGATTTCTGGATCTTTGGGATCTTTTCTGGGGAAGGTATGACCCGTACAAAAAAAACTAATTTGATTGGGACCAATTTCCTTGTGGGCAGTTTTCTAGACCTGTTGTGGAGGGTTTAAAGTAGTTTGGCAAGGGGATAGGAATCTGTGATAGGCCAAATGATGGAACAGTTGGTGTAAAGTTGGGCCGAAAGGCCTGTATTGTGCTGTAGGTTTTCTATGTTTCTAAGGTAGAACCAACATGTAAAGGGTCTCTGAAGGAGGATAGGCAATTACGTGATTAGAAGATTAGGAAAAGACAGGAAATTCACTGGGACGCTGAATGTTTTAGAGATTGCGTCTTAAGAGGAAAGCTTAAGTGAGCTAGGGTATTTCTCTTTGGAGGGAAGGAGGATGAGAGGTGATTTGGTAGAGATGTATAACGTAATAAGAGGCATAGAAAGAGTGGATAGCCAGAGACTTCCTCCCAGCATGGCAATGGGTAATACAAAAGGACATAATTTTATGGTGAGTGGAGCAAAGGAAGGGGTGGAGCGAAAGGTGGGAATTTACCATAGACATTGATTGGTAGATGCATGGAGCACACTGTTAGGGGTATGGTAAAGGTAGGTACAATTGGGACATTTGACTCTTAAATAGAGAGGAACGAGTTAGGTTGTTTGGTAGGTTAAAAAGTAGCTACAATATGGTGAGTTGACGGGCCTGTACTGTTTTATGTTCTCGGTTCTATGTATCATCAAACCTTATGAATGAATAGCTGCCTTACTATATTGTGCTGTATATTGAAAAATAATCCTAATATGAACATCCAAAAATTATGTCCAATTCGATTTGTTTCTGAAATATGTCACAGGAATTGGGTGCTCTAATGCATTTCACATTCCACTTGAATTCTTTGCCCAAACTTTAATTCTCGGTTTCATGGTCTTTGAACCATCAGCTAACAGGAAGAACTTCATGCCATCCACAATATCTAATCTAGCCATGATCTATCAAATTCCCACTCAGTCATGAAAATGACATAAAAACATCAGAAAATGCTGGAACGGGCAGCAAGTAAGGCTGCATCAGTGGAAGGAGGATCAGAGGTAATGTTCATTCACTTGACCTGAATTGTCAATTCTTTCTATAAAAGCTGCCTCAAATGCTCAGTGCTTCCAGCACATTTTTTTTTGTTTTTTTTATTTTCTCAAGTATTTGTCATTCTCTTCCTTACAAAAATGTTGTGACCAGAATTACATGCAGTATTCAGTTGTGGCCTAATGAGTGTTTTCTGCAGGTTCAATATATCTTCCCTTACGTTATTCTGTGTCATTGTTTATGATCCCCTGGATCCCATACGATACGACTTCTTTCAGCTTTCTGCCTTTAAGCCACTTTGTTCTTCCTTCCGCCATTAATAATTAATTATTTGACCTGCTGATACCTTTTACCAAATGTTTTTTTCTCCAGTGGCCCACTTTCCAAATGACATATTGTCCATTTGGCCCACCTCATTCACTTGAAACTGATCCTGCAAGATCTCCTTTTTTGTTTGACCAGAAACACATCTCAGGAAGTCCTCACAATTGTTGCCTTCTATTACAGCATTCTTTCATTCAACATTAAGGTAACGGTAATTTCTCTAATCACCACGTTCTTCCAGTGGACTAGCTCTTCAATCAAGCTCCTTCCTCACTTTTTCTCATTTACAGGATAGCACAAGTAGTTCTTTCTTGCTCTATAACTCCAGCTAAAGTAATGTACGGCCTTGCAAGTACACTTCTTATCACCCCAGCAAATAAATATTTTAACCAGAATGATCACCCCATTGCTCCCCATTCCTACCTTTTTTCAACACCAGAGCATTTTAAATTCAGAATATTAAGTTTTAGTTATCACATCATAATGGAAAAGTTGGTTCCTGGCCAAACTGGGACACTAGCCAGAGAGCACATTGAAGTGGCGAGGCCACGGTCCAAGAGCAAGGAATGACCTGAGGTTTGAATGATTTAAGCGCTGGGCCAGATTGAAAAAGGTCAGGATATCTAGACCAGAGGCAAGATACGGTCCTGTTCAATCACTGCTCCATGAGTTTTACTCGACTTTGCACTGAACTTCAGTGCACTGCTCTGCGAGGTTTACTGATCTCCGCACAGAACTGTGGCCTGCAACTATCACAGTGCGGAATCACTTCTATGAACTTCAATTCTGAAAGCTATGGGCTTTCTTTAATTGTTTACCTGGTTTGTTTCTGTACATTGAGTGTTTGAAGGTCTATTTTTAATGGGTCCTATTGGGTTTCTTTGTACAAACAAGCTGGAGGAACTCAGCAGGTCGGGCAGCATCTGTTGAAATGAGCAGTCAACGTTTCAGGCCAAGACTCTTCGTCAGGACTCTTCATCCTGAAATGTAGACTGCTCATTTCAATGGATGCTGTCCGACCTGCTGAGTTCCTCCAGCTTGTTTGTACGTGTTGATTTGACCACAGCATCTGCAGTGTACTTTGGGTTTCTTTGTAATTGCCTGTAAGAAAACAAATCTCAAGTTTGTATAAAGCATACACACTTTGATAATAAATGTACTT
Organism: Hypanus sabinus; assembly: GCF_030144855.1. Classification (NCBI taxonomy): domain Eukaryota; kingdom Metazoa; phylum Chordata; class Chondrichthyes; order Myliobatiformes; family Dasyatidae; genus Hypanus; species Hypanus sabinus. The sequence goes on along the minus strand of NC_082719.1, from coordinate 56,797,043 downwards.
TGAAGTTGAATTTTGATAATCTGAATGGCTATTTAAAGCAGACCCAACAATTTATCCACTGAAGTATTACATTTCCAGTTCCCTTGCGAGTATGTAAGATTTCCAACTGTATTTTGTGACAAGTTATTCTGAATTCATGATTTGGATGAAAATATAGGTGGTCAAATTAGTAATTTCATATGACCATAAGATATAGGAGCAGAAGTAGGCTGTACCGCCCATCGAGTCTGCTCTGCCATTCAGTCATGGGCTGATCCAATTCTTCCAGTCATCCCCACTCCCCTGCCTTCTTCCCATACCCTTTGATGACCTGGCTAATCAAGAACCTATGTATCTCTACCTTAAATACACCCAATGACTTGGGTTCCACAGCCGCTCATGGTAACATATTCTACAGATTTACCATCCTCTGACTAGAGTAATTTCTCCGTATCTCTTTTCTAAATGAATATCCATCAATCCTGAAGTCTTGTCCTAGACTCCCCTACCAATAACTTTGCCATATCTAATCTGTTCATGCCTTTTAACATTCAGAACATTTCATGAGATTCCCCACCCACCCCTCATGCTCCAGAACTCCAGGGAATACAGCCCAAGAGCTGCCAGATGTTTCTCATACGGTAATCCTTTCATTCCTGGAATCATTCTCATGAATCTTCTCTCAACTCTCTCCAATGTCAGTATATCCTTTCATAAATAAGGAGTCCAAAACTGCACAGAACACTCCAAATTTGGACTCACAAGTGCCTTATACAGCCTCAACATCACATCACTGCTCTTATATTCTAAGTGTGTACACCACAGGAAAATTGATGGAGTTATGGATTATGAGGAATATTCTGAAATTTGGATGGAGAAATGACAGATGAAGTTTATTCTGGCCAAGTGTGAGCTGATGCATCTTGGGAGATCAAATGTAAAAAAAGGAAGAGTATAGTAAAAGGCACTACAGTACCTTTTGGAATATCGATGCAAAAGGGGACTTTGAAGTGTAAGTCCACAGCTCCCAGAAAGTAGCAACACAAGTGGATAGGGTGGTGAAGAAGGCATACAACATGCTTGCCTTCATGAGTCAGGACATTGATATAAGAGCTTACAAGTTGTGTTACAGTTGTATAAAATGTTGATTGGACCATATGTGGATTATTGCAAGCTATTCTGGTTGACATGTTATAAGACCATAAGTTCATGAGACATAGGAGCAGAATTAGGCCATTCAGCCTATCAAGACTGCTCCCCCATTCCATCATGGCTGATGCCACTCAACCCCATAAATCTACCTTCTTGCCATATCCTTCGATGCACTAAATGATTAGGAAATGATTAACTTCCACCTTAAATATATACACGGACTTGCCCTCCACCACAGTCTGTGGCAGAACATCCCACAGATTTACTACACTTTGACTAAAGAAATTCCTCTGTATCCCTTTTCTAAAGGGTTGCCTCTCCACATCCACCCTATCTAGTCCTTTCAACATTTTGTAGGTTTCAATGAGATTCGCACCCCCCCCCCACATGCATCTAAATTCCAGTGGGTACAGACATAAAGCTACCAAACGCTCCTCATATGTTAACCCCTTCGTTCCTAGAATCATCCTCGTAAACCTCCTCTGGATTCTCTCCAATAGCAAAACATCCTTTCTGAGATATGGGGCCCAAAACTATTGACAGTACTCGAAGTTTGGTCTGACTAGTGCCTTAAAAAGGCTCAGCATTATCTCCTTGCTTTTATATTGTATTCCCCTTGAAATAAATGCCAACATTGCATTTGCCTTCTTTAGCACAGACTCAACCTATAAATTAACCTGCTGGATGTCTTCCACAAGGATTCCTAAGTCCATCTGCTCCTCTGATATTTGAACCTTCTCCCTATTTAGTTAATAGTCTGCACTATTGTTCCTTTTTCCAACATGCATTATCATACATTTCCCAACACTGTATTTCATCTTCCACTTATTTGCCTATTCCAATTTGTGTAAGTTCTGCTGCAATCACATTGCTTCCCCTCCACAACACAACATACCCCTCCACCTATCTTCGTACAGACAGAAAACTTTGCCACTGAGCCATTAATTTAATTACCTAAATCACTGACAAATAATGTGGAAAGTAGCGGTCCCAATAGTGACCCCTGAGGAACACCATTAGTCACTGGCAGCCAACTAGAAAAGGCCCCTTTTATTCCTACTCTCTGCCTCCTGCCTACCAGCCATTCTGCTATCCAAGCCAGTATATTTCCTGTAACACCACAGGATTTTATCTTGTTAAGCAGCCTCATGTGTGGCATCTTATCAAACACCTTCTGAAAATCCAAGTAAATGACATCCAATGCTTCCCTTTTGTCCACTCGGCTTGTTAGTTCCTCAAAAAACTCTTACGGATTTGTCAGGCAAGATTTCCTTTTATAGAAACCATTGCTGACTTTGACTTACTTTATCATTAGTCTCCAAGTACTTTGAAACCTCATCCTTAACAATATATTAACAATATCACTCCCCCAACCACTGAGATTAGGCTAATTAGCATACAATTTCCTTTCTTTCTCCTTCCTCTCTTCTTAAAGAGCGGAGTGACGTTTGCAATCCTCCCATCCTCCACAACCATGCAAGGATCAAGGGATTCTTGAAAGAGCATGACCAATGCATGCCTTCATCTTCTGCAACCTCTCTCAGGACTCTGGGATGTAGTCCAACCGGTCCAGGTGACTTACCCTACTTAAAACTTTTGAGTTTGCCTAGCACTTTTTCCTTTGCAATAGCAATGGCACTCACTCCTTCTCCCTGACATTCATGGACCTCTGACACACTGCTAGTATCTTCCACATTGAAGACAGATGCAAAGTACCCATTAAGTTCATCTGCCATTTCTTTACCCTCCATGGCTGCTTCACCAGCATCATTTTCAGTGGTCCAATATCAACTCTCAACTCTCTTTAACTCTTTATATAACTAAAAAAAACACTTGGTATCCTGCTTTATATTATTAGCTAGTCTGCCCTCATATTTAATCTTTTCCCTTCTTACAGCTTCTTTAGTTTCCATTCATTGGATTTTAAAAGCTTCCCAATCATTCAACTTCCCACTCACTTTTGCTACCTTCTATGCCCTTTCCTTGACTTTTATGCAGTCCTTAACTTCCTTTGTCAGCAATGGTTGCCTACCGTGCCATTAGAGAACTTCTTTCTCTGTGAGAAATATCTATCCTGCACCTAGTGAACTATTTCAAAAACTTCAGCCTGAATTGGAGTGTGTTCCCTCTAAGGAAATGGTGAGTAAACTTGGATTGCTTTCTCTGGAATGTCAAAGGCTGAGGAGTGATTTGATAGAAGTATACAAAATTATGAGAAGCATAAATAGGTTAGGTAGTGAGAGACATTTTCCATGGTTGAAATGTCTTTTATTTAACGGCATACATTTAATATAAGAGGAAGAGAGCTTAAAGGATTTATGTAAGCATGCTATTTTACACAGGAATTAGTGGGTGCTTGGAAGAGGTGGTAGAAGCAGATATGATAGAAATGTTTAAGGGATTTAGACAGGTATATAAACAGGCAGGGAATGGAGGGATTTCCAGACAGGTGGGGTTAGTTAGATTGGCATGGTGGTCAGCACAGTTCCTGAGCTGTATTGCACAGTTCATCCAATTCAGGATATTTTGACTGAGGTAGCATTGAAATTTTCTTCTACTGGAGTCTATGTTTCATCTGATATTTTAACATTTATTATTTGTAGACGTAAAAGAGGCCACTGCTGAAATGATGAAGGGAATGATAAGTCATTTTTGCCAGTTCTATGATTTCTCTGGGACCATTAAATGGAAATGTGCACTTTTTTTGAATGAAGTCACTTATCAAATTGATAAGGAATATTACACAGTGAATATGCAGGTAGCAGGTAATAGTATAAATCAAAAACTTCAATATCTGATGTCTATTACTTTGAGGAATAATTTGACCAAATGCATTTGATCAATTATAGGATTGTAATGGCATTCAGAACATCTATTGCATTAAAAAGAATGCTCTGAGGCACTGGCATACAATGTTTGGTCCTTATGTTTGTATCACATTATTTGCTTTTGTGTGTCTAAAAGGTAGGCCATCTTTTTGTAGGCAGCAAGATAAATAGTACATACATGAGATGACTGAAAAACAATGCAAAGCAACACTGATCTTGCAAGGTTACATTGGCTCTGCCAAATTCATTTGTAGAATTGCTGTTGCATGGGAAAGGAAAATTGGAACATGCTAATATAAAGGTAAAATACTGTGAGTGTTGAAAATCTGAATTAAAAAAAAGAAATCACTGTAAATAATTGGAGGTCCAGGCACCATCTCGGAAGAGAGCTATAGGGTTAATGACAACCTTTCATTAGAACTGGATAAAGTTCAACATAAAAAGGGTTTTTTCAGATGCAGAAACAATGATCTGGATAATAGTGGTGTTGAAAATTAACATAATAGGATGATTCTTCAAAACAACAGAAGGTGGTAATGGGACGCCAAGTAAGAAATAAATTGAGCTGAGAGGATATGAAAATAAGAGCATCATAATCACTGCAACGAGACTTACAATTAACAGAGACCTTACTCACACACACTCATACACCAAGAGTGTGATCTTAATTGATGAGATCATACCAATGGGAGCGTGTGGAGGAAACCAGGTCAGATCTCTTTCGAGGAAGCCTCCACCTTTCAGGAGTTCAAAATAAAAAAGAAATACTCTCAACGGTTTCCAGAGCAAGCCCAATTCACCAAAAACCGAGAAATAAAATTGATAGCTGGCTAATGCAAAATAAGATTCCAAGAAAAAAGGTCAAAAATGTAGGTGGTGGAGTGGATTAAGTGGCAGGTAACCAGAAGTTAGGGGCAAAGATCTACCGTGTTTTTGTATTTTGGAAGTTGCTGGCTTGCCATTAGAAAGATGTTAATAGATATTGTAGTAATTTTTTTAACCAGTATAAAAAGAAAACTAGGCTGTTGGATAAATCTGTTGAACATTTTTTCTCAACGCATACCTTATTTTGGATGTACCTTATGCTGGTATCATTGCATGTTAAGAAAGGATTGAAGTTTAAAGTTGCCACTATGGATTAGGAAGGTCTGAATAGCATGCTAGATTGATGATGGGCAAGCAGCTGGGAGAGATAAATGAGAGTACGATAGTGAGGTATTTTGTTTGATAGGCAGTCTGAATGTAACACTGCTCACTGTAATAAGTGTCAATTTCTTGTCCTATTCTTCAAACTTACGTGACATTTCTATTAGAGAACATAAACCAAGCGCAACACATACTAATATGATCTAGATTCTTCAAAAAAATGTCCCTGTCCCCATTATCAGTCTCCTAGACCACAGAAGTAATATATTCTATCTCAAGATCTATCTTGTGTAGTAAGATACAATAGGATTGAGAGGGTAAATAGAGACTGAGTTTATAAACATCTTAACAGGTAAACAAAAGGCTACCTGTTGGAAGTGCACTTTCAAAACTACATATCTGTGATTCCAGCCACAAGAAAAGGAGAAAGAATTTTGAAAGAAATTGGAGCAGGTTTTTAAGCTATTGATCCTATTCTGGCAGGCACTAAGACCGTAAGACCTTAAGCTGTAGGAGCAGAACTAGGCCAATCAGCCATTGAGACGGCTCCACCATTCCATCATGGCTGATCCCAGATCTCACTCAACTCCATACTCCTGCCTTCTCGCCATATCCTTTGATACCCTGACCGATAAACTTCCGCCTTAAATATATGCATAGACTTGGCCTTCACCGCAGTCTGTGACAGAGCATTCCACAGACTTACTACTATCTGGCTAAAAACATTCCTCCTTACCTCTGCTCTAAAGGGTCACCCCTCAAGTTCGAGGCTGTGCCCTTAGTTCTGGACATCACGACTATAGGAAATGTCCTTTCTACATCCACCCTATCTAGCCCTTTCAACATTTGATAGGTTTCAATGAAATCCCCATGCAGTCTTCTAAATTCTGGTGAGTACAGGCCCAAAGCCGCCAAATACTCCTCATATGTTAACCCCATCTTTCCCGAAATCATCCTCATGAATTTCCTCTGGAAGCTCCCCAATGACAACACATTCTTTCTGAGACATGGGGCACAAAAGTGTTGACAATACTCCAAGTGTGGCTTGACTAGTGTTTTCTAAAGGCTCAGCATTATCTCCTTACTTTTATATTTCATTCCCCTTGAAATAAATGCTGACATTGCAGTTGCCTTCTTTACCACAAACTCAACCTGTAAATTAACCTTCTAGGAATCTAAGTCCCTTTGCACCCCTGATGTTTGAACCTTCTCCCCATTTAGATAATAGTCTGCACTATTGTTCTTTTTACCAAAATGCATTATCACACATTTCCTAACACTATATTCCATCTGCCACTTTTCTACAGATTTTTCCAATTTGTCTAAGTCCTGCTGCAATTGCATTGCTTCCTCAGCACTACCTATCCCTCCACCTATCTTTGTATCATCTGAAAACTTTGTCACAAAGCCATCAATTTCATTTTCTAAATCATTGACAATTTGAAAAGTAGTGGTCCCAATACTGACCCCTGAGGAACACCACCAGCAGTCAACCAGAAAATGCACCTTTTAGATTAGATTAGATTAGATTAAATTAGATTCAACTTTATTGTCATTGTGCCGAGTACAAATACAAAGCCAAATTAAATGCAGTTAGCATCTAATGAGAAATGCAAAGCATAGTGTTATTTACAAAATAACTGTGAATAAAAAGTAAGTGCTACAGCACACAAATATAAAAGTACTGAGACAGTACAATATGGGTGCAATACTGCTTAGCGCTGTGATGTGAGGTTCAGCAGGGTCACAGCCTCAGGGAAGAAGCTCTTCCTGTGCCTGCTGGTGTGGGAACGGAGGCTCCTGTAGCGCCTACTGGATGTGAGGAGAGTAAAAAGTCCATGTTAAGGGTGAGATGCATCCTTGATAATGCTTTTTGCCCTGCCCAGGTGGTGTTCATGGTAGATGTTCTCAATGGTAGGCAATTGGGTGCTGATAATCCGCTGGGCAGTTTTCACCACATGCTGGAGTGCTTTGTGGTCCAGTACAGGACAATTGACATACCACACTGAGATGCAGTTGGTGAGTATGCTCTCAATGGTACAGCGGTAAAAGTCCGTCAGTATCCTGGGACAGAGGTGAGCTTTCTTGATGCTCCTCAGGGAATAAAGGTGTTGTTGCGCCTTTTTGATCAGGGTGGAGGAGTTCAGGGACCAGGTGAGATCCTTGGAAATGTGGACACCAAGGAATTTGAAGCTTGATACACACTCCACTATAGCTCCATTGATGTAGATGGGGATGTGTGTGTGGCTCCCAGCATGCCTGAAGTCCACAGTGATCTCCTTGGTCTTCTGGGTGTTAGGGGCTAGGTTGTTGTCAGCACACCACGCGGCTAGGTGCTGGACCTCGTCCCTGTAGGCTGTCTCATCATCCTCTCTGACCAGGCCAACCACCATAGTGTCACCAGCAAACTTGATTACGGAGTTAGAACCATGTACAGGAATGCAGTCATAGTTGAAAAGGGAGTACAGAAGAGGTCTCTGCACAGAGCCTTGAGGCACGCCAGTGTTCAGGGTGAGATTGGAGGAGGAGAGGTTGTCTAACTTAACAGATTAGGGTCTGTCAATCAGAAAGTGCAAGGTCCAATTGCAGAGGAATGAGCTGATACCAAGCTGGCGAAGTTTGGTCATATTATTGAATGCTGAACTGAAGTAAATGAACAGCATTCTGATGTAAGAGTTGGGGCTGTCCAGGTGGGTCAGGGCAGAGCTAAGTGCCATGGAGATGGCATCCTCTGTTGACCTGTTGGTGTTGACCTGTTCTCACTGTCAGCCATTCATCTATGCCAGTATCTTTCCTATAATACCATAGGATTTTATCTTGTTAAGCAACCTCATGTGCGGCACCTTATCAAACACCTTCTGAAAATCCAAGTAAATGACATCAACCACCTCTCCTTTGCTCACCCTGCCTGTTGCTTCCTCGAAGAACTCTAACAGATTTGTCAGGCAAGAAGGTCTCAGCTAATCTGTGACATACCTCCACATACCTCATGCCTTCATATGTCTGACTAACTGAATTTATTAGTTCCAAATTTAAAATTAAAAATTAAATCATGAGGAAGTTTTTGACAAGGACAGTTTTTTCAACCCAACAAGGCTTGTCAAATTCCTATTCACATAGCATGTTGAAATAACTAGCGAGTATAGGTTTGAAAGTCACTAAGGTATTATTCTCAACTACACAACTAGGTAGTTTGTTCCATGTGTCCACAACTCACTTTGTATAGTTATGCTTCCTGACGTTCATCTGAAATCTCCTCTTAATCAGTCTCCACCTATGGCACCGTGTCCTTGATGATGGATTCATTCTGAAGTAGCTGCTGGCATCTACTTTACTTGTCAGGGGTGATTGATAAGTTTGTGACCTAAGGTAGATGGAGTGAATTTTAGAAAACAGCACATTTATTTTTCAACATTTTCCCCTCCTACATTTACACACTTAGCCCAGTAGTCGTGGAGCATACAGATCTTGGTCCTCCAGAAAGTGTCCACAGCAGGGGATAAGTTTGTGGCCTAAGGTAGAAGGAGATAAGTTACTAACTTCAAACTTTCTGCATAATCACTCAAAGAGTTACCTGCATGTGCATGTAACGAGAGCTGTATAACTTGTCTCCTTCTACCTTAGGTCACGAACTTATCAATCACCCTTTACATCCCTCACATAATATGGAGACCACCATGTTCAAGGTGTGGTCTCACACGCACATTATACTGTTTAAGGAGAACACCTCTTGACTTGAACTCCACTGAGTGTATTATATAGCCCAACATTCTATTATCCTTCCTAATCTCTTCTGTGAATTGTCCAGACATTGATAGTGATGAATCTACTAGGATGTCCAAATCTTTCTCATACAGTGCAATTTCTAACTCATGACCCCCAAATGCATATTTCTATCTAATATTTCTACTCCTTGTATTTAATACTTTATATTTACTTAAATTTCATCTGCCATTTATCTGCCCGAATTTGGATTTTGTTTAGATTTAACTGTATTGATTCTGCAGTCTGAATGTTATCAGCCTGTCCCCCTAATTTTGTATCATCAGCAAACTTTACTAATTTATTTGTTATGTGCTTATACAAATCACTAATGTAAATTGAATATAGCAGTGGCCCCAAAACCGATTCCTGTGGAACCCTGCTTTTAACATCTTCTAGGTGTGAAAATGATCCTCTCACCATAACTCAAAATGCTGGCAGAACTCAGCAGGCCAGACAGCATCTATGGGAGGAGATAGATACTGACTGGCCTGCTGAGTTCTGCCAGCATTTTGTGTTTTTTATTTATTTCCAGCATCTGCAGATTCACTCGTGTTGCCTCTCATTGTTTTCTGTTTTTGAACCAATTCTGTACTCATTCACACACCTTACCCTGACCCTCTACTTCCTGTAATTTGATTATTAACCTCTTCTGGGGTACCTTGTCAAAAGCCTTCTGCAAGTGCAAGTAAATGATATCAACCGCTCTATTGGTATCATAATTTTTGGTTGTCTGTTCGGAGAACTCCAGCAGATTAGTAAAACATGTTATCCCCTTTTTGAACCCATGCTAACATGCCTGTTTTTATCAGCTGCTTTTCCATCTCATTTTTTAATTGTTTCCATTATCTTGCCTCTGATACACATTAAGCTTATTGGTCTATAGTTACCAGGCTCGGTGCGGTCACCTTTCTTTGATACAGGGGCAACATTAGCCCATTTTCAGTCGTTAGGGATTTTGCCAGTCTTCAATAACTTCTGAAAAATACATACTAGGGTTTTGCATATATAATCACAGACCACTTTAAGTATCCTTGGATATATGTTATATGGCCTGGAGATTCATTATTTTAGCCTATTCAGCTGAAGCATGACCTCACTTTCTAAGATGTCTAAGTCAGTTAACACAACTTTATTTTTCTCTACACTTATTGGCATTTTGCTATCATCTTCGCAGGTGAATATTTGAGCAATCTATGTGTTAAGAGTATCCACTAGGTCCTTCTCAGCATAATTTAACTCCCTGCTATTATTCCTAATACACTTAATTATTGAAGAAAACATAGCTATATTAGGAATACAGAAAAAAAGAGTAATGATATTATCTGTAGGGCAGATGAAAATATGAGAGCTATAGTCAAGAGTGGAATTTGGTCAAAGGCAGGTTGAGAAGGATATTGATGATAATGCCAAGATTGACCCTAAGAGATTTTTTAAATACTTTAGTAATGAAAGATACATATTGAGCCACCAGTTTCCAGCTGGCCAATGCCTATTCTCCCATCAAACCCAAACAGTTGATTGCAACTCCAAACACACAAAATATATGCCTATCCTCCCATTAGACACACAAAAAATACTGATTTATGTAGATGTAGTGAAAGTGGTGCATGCAAGCTCAATTTTAATGTTTAAGAGAAGTTTGGATAGATAAATGAAAGGTAGAGGTGTGGAGGACCGGCTGAAGGTTGATAGGAGTCAACAATTTAAATGTTTTAGCATGGGCTAATGGGCCAAAGGTCTTGTTTCTATGCTATACTTTTCTATGACTCTATGACTTTTATTGCATTAGGACATGAAATTCACTATATTAATTAGTTAATTTTCAAGGATTTATAATTAATTAAAAGTGAATTTTAAAATATTTTATCTTCATTTTTAAAATATTGAATAAAAATTATTTTAAAATGTTTGATCTTTACCTGAAAGTGGTTTAAAATGTTGCTTCACTGGGAGGTGATACTGACAGTAGATGAGAAGACAATTTGAGGAAAACATAATGCTTCACATTAATGCATAAAGTTTTTTTTTCATAAATACAGAAAACCCAATGAATGAACCCATCAAATATTGTTTTTGACAAAGTGTATTATTATTGGCCAACAGGTCCATTATGTAGCGCTCTGGTCAAGGATAAAATAGAAATTGTTCCTGGAAATTTAATGCTTGAACTCAAGTGTGGAGTACTCATTGATAATGGAGGTGGTTAGAACAGCTTTTATTCTCAAGTTTCAACTGTTCATAGAAATTGAAGTCTATTTCTTTGAGACCTCACTGATCTGGAGATGTTACTAGTTTGGCTCAGAAAGAAATGACTGGCTCAGCAAAGTGGGGAGTTGCAGAGTCAGCAAGCAGGGATATATCCCTTGCCAGTGTAGTGAACTGAGGGAGGCTCAGTCAAAAGTGTTCTTGAGTCAAATCAAAATGCTGGAAGAACACGAACTCTAAATGCTGAGACATCTTTTGGTGTCCAAGTTGAAGGCACTATGAAGGAATGTTTGCTGTCACTTGGAACAGCTTTCATACTGTCATAATGGAGATAATTGTTGGTTCTAGAGTAGAGTTAATGAGACTTCAGAGAATCTTGCTTTGCTTCAATGTAAGATCAGATTTTGATATTGACTTTGAGTTGCAGTACTGGCATTTCAGCAGCATAGCTGGTTTACAATCAAATTTTTAATTATAAAATGAACCATATGTTTCTTAGTAGCAGTAACAATCAATAAAATGATTCAGTTATTTTCAGGTTGTGAGCATAGTTAATATGGTATTTAATCGATTCTGTAAGCCATAGAAAATTAATATACTGAACCAAAAGCATAAAATGCAAGTACTCATGATATCAAGCAATAGTCATAAATATTGAGTATTTCCATCATTTATTTTCTTTATTTTAAATTTCAAGCATATGCTCTTCTTTCTTTTTCTTTTCAATTTTTCTGGACCAGATGATAATTTTGCTATTTTATGTTTTCAGATTTAATTAGATTATGTTAGATTAGATTCAATTTTATTGTCATTGTGCCAAGTACAGATACAAAGCCAATGAAATGCAGTTAGCATCTAACCAGAAATGTGAAAAATAATTTTATGTACAAAATAACTGTGAATAAAAAGTAAGTGCTTCAGCACACAAATATAAAAGTACTGAGACGGTACAATATGGGTGCAATACTGCTTAGCGCTGTGATGTGAGGTTCAGCAGGGTCACAGCCTCAGGGAAGAAGCTCTTCCTGTGCCTGCTGGTGTGGGAGCGGAGGCTCCTGTAGCGCCTACCGGATGGGAGGAAAGTAAAAAGTCCATGGTTAGGGTGAGATGCATTCTTGATAATACTTTTTGCTCTGCCCAGGCAGTGTTTATGGTAGGTGTTCTCAATGGTAGGCAATTGGGTGCCGATAATCTGCTGGGCAGTTTTCACCACACGCTGGAGTGCTGTGCACTCTAATGTTCTTAACATGGTAATTAATATGTTCTGTAGGGAAGTCACAGTAAATTCACATCCTTAACCAGACTGTTGATAATTTCACGTCCTTAACTTCAGGCAAGTGAGTTTATGGTTTAGTGTCCTTTTCATCACCACCTCCTTCCAAACATGTAACACTATTATCTCTGCTAAAGCTCATTTGTCATTGAAACCTTCACATACATCTTTGTCAATTTGTTTGATTACTCTAGTGCCCTCTAAGTCAACCTTCATCATTCAGTTCCATCAACTCAAGCTCATTTAAAACTGATTCTCTTTTTCCATGGCTGGGTATATTTTCCCAATTGTCCTCCGATACATGATATAAACCATGATATTAACTATAAGAAGATTATGATAAAATGGGTATGGTCTCACTTGAATCCTCATTCTAGCAAATGCATTTTGGCCTAGAAATTTAGCTGCTTGCAAGAACGTGTACTAAAGGAGCACAGTGCAGGGTGGATAGCTTAGGCGAGGATCCCAGGCCAGGATATTCAACTGTGTACAAAGCCCAAGATATTGTGCATTTTGGAATAGATATTACATATGCAGGCAAACACAGGAGACTTTTCTTAGCCGTTTCTGTAGTTGTAGAAAGTGGACTTCTCCCGGTATGGATCTTGGGAAGTAAACAGAGGTGGGGGCAGGGTAGTAAATGGTGGTAAAGACTAAAAGAGTGAGAGAAAGAGGCTCCAAGTGAGAGAGATGATCGGTATTAGACTATAAGACTTAGGAGCAGAATTAGGCCATTCAGCCCATCGAGTCTGCTTGACCATCCCATCATGGCTACTTTATTATCCCTCTCCACCCCATTCTCCTGCCTTCTCCCTGCAAGCTTTGGCACCTTGGCTAGTCAACAGCCTATCAACCTCCACTTAAAATACACTCAATGACTTGGCCTCCTTTTCTGTCTGTGGTAATGAATTCTACAGATTCACCACCCTCTGACTAAAGAAATTCCTCCTCATCTCTGTTCCAAACGGATGGCCCTATATTCTGAGGATATGCCCTCTGGTTCTAGACTCAGCCACTGTCAGAAGTATCCTCCCCACATCCACACTAACCAGGCCTTTCAATCAAAAATGGACTCTACATCTTCCTAACCACTAAAGTCAGGTTAACTGGCCTATAATTTCCTTTCTTCTGCCTCCCTCCCTTAAAGAGTGAAGTGACATTTGTAACTTCCCTGTTCTTTTGAAACATTCCAGAATCCAATGCTTCCACAATTTCTTCAACTACCTCTTTCAGAATACCAGGGTGTAATCCATCTGGTTTAGGTGATTTATCTACCTTCAGACCTTTAGCTTCACAAGCACCTTCTCCCTAGGAATAGCAACTGCACTCACTTCTGTTCCCTGATACTCTTGAATTTCTGGTATACTGCGAGTCTTCCACTGTGAACACTGGCACAATATACTTATAAAGTTCATCTGCCATTTCTTTGTCCCCCATTGCTACCTTTCCGGAGTCATTTTCCAACAGTCTGATATCTACTCTCACCTCTCATTTACTCTTTACATATTTCAATAAAACTTTTGTATCCTCATTCATATTATTGACTATCTTACTTTCATGTTTCATATTTTCTCTCCTTATGGGTTTTGCAGTTGCCTTCTAATGGTTTTTAAAAGCTTCCCAATCCTCTAACTTCTCAATGATTTTTGTTATATTTGATGCCCTTTCTTTTCCTTTTAAACTCTCTTTGACTTCCCATATCAGACATGGTTGCATCATCCTCCCTTTAGAATACTTTCTCATCTTTGGGATGTATCTATCCTATGTCTTCCATATTGCCTCCAGAAACTCCAGCAATTAGGACTGCTGTTTTGCCATCAACCCTGCTAATGTCCCCTACCAATCAACTTCGATCAGCTCCTCTCTCATACCTTAGTAATTTCTTTTAATGCTATAATACTGATACATCCAGTCTGAGCTTCCCCCTCTCAAACTGCAGGGTGAATTCTATCATATTATGATCATTGCATCCTAAGTCTTCCCTTACTATAAACTCTCTAATCAAATTTGGTTCATTACACAACACCCAATCCAGAATTTCCTTTCCCCAAGTGGGCTCAACCACAAAGCTGCTCTAGAAAGCCATCTCATAGTCATTCTAGAAATTCCCTCTCTTGGGATCCAGCACCAAGCTGATTTTCCCAATCTACCTGAATTTTGAAATCCCACATCACTGTTGTAGCTTTGTCCTTTTTACATGCCGTTTTTTGTTAAATCTCCCACTGTAATTTGTATCCCTTATCCTGGCTACTATTTGGAAGTATGTATATAACACCCATCGGGGTCTTTTTATCCTTGCAGTTTCTTAACTCTACCCACAAGGATTCTGCTTCTTCTGATCTTATGCCACCACTTTCTCAGGATTTGTTTTCATTTTTTAGCAACAGAACCACCCCACCCTCTACCTCCCTGCCTGCTCTTTAGAATCAATATGTATCCTTGGATGTTAAGCTCCCAACAATGATCTTCTTTCAGCCGCAGCTCAGTGATGTTTACAATGTCAAACCTTCCAATCTCACTGCACTGCAAGATCATCTACCTTGTTCCGTATACTGTGTGCATTCAACTATAACATCTTCAGTCCTGTAATCATCACCCTTTTTTATTTTGCCCCCATATTACACTTCAACTCATCCCACTGACTGCAATTTTGCCCTGTCTTCAGCTTCTGTTGGGGAGAGCATTGACTAGGAAGGTGATTGTGACTGATGTTTTGATCAAGAATGTGGGGATATGTTGAAGAGAAATCAGGAGCCTGGCAGGTAAAGGAATTATGGGGAATATCATCAACAATGAAAAGTCAAAGAATAAGAATAGCTGGAGGAAAATTGGTGTCATAGATGCCTTGTCAGTGGTCGAGAAAGGATCATGCCTTTTAATTAACTGTGAATTAGAGCTCAAACCTTCTTCAGTCTGTGTCTCTCACATGCTTTGTATGCATGACATGACTGATATCAATCAAGTCTTCTATACCACAGTTTATTCTCAGCAGCCCCTATGCTTCAGTGTAACAATTGCACAAAGGACCCAGATCAATATTCTCAATAGGTGTCTTTTATAAAGCTACTTATATATTGCAGTCATCAGAGACTATACCTTTTCCCTAACCCTCTCTCCCCACACCCATCACTTGTAAAAATGCTATTTCCTTCTCTCCAGTGCATGTCTGTGGTGAACTACATGTACCTGTCTGGACACCCCCCCCACCCCCTGCTGACTGCTCCTGTGGCTCCTCCCCCTGACTGTGGCTCCTCCCACGGACCCTGGTATAAAGGCGACTGGGGACACCGCCCCGGCCTCAGTCTCCAGGATGCAGTGTGGTGGTCAGTTGCTGCTTGTTCTTTCTTCCAGCCAAAAAAAGCCTATATCTCGCCTCACGTCTCTGAGAGTTACTGATGGTGCATCAATGTCTCCACCACAGATGTTTTCAGGATGTTTTCCATTCTAGAACATCTGAGATGTCCTCCTTTATCAAACAGCTGGGTTTCCCTTCCACCACCATGAATGCCACCCTCACCAGCAATTCTTCCATTTCCCACACTTCTTGCATTAACTCATTCACCTACCATGATAACAGGGTTAGGATTCCCCTTATCCTTACCTATCAGCCCACAAGCCTCAGTATCTAGCACATCATTCTTCGTAACCTTTGTCACTTCCTTTTGGATTCAACCACAAGGCACATCTTTCCATCCCCACCCCTTGCCTCTTCATTCTCTACATGAATCCTTGTCAACTTGTTCCCTCCCCACTTTTTATCTCCCTCCCGACGCATATCCCTGTAAGTGTTTGTTCTGCCTGCAGCAAAAGGGAGGATCTCCCAATGGCTACCCATTTCAATTCATCTTCCAGTTCGCTTTGTGATATGACTGTTTATAGCTTCCTCTATTGCTGTGATGAGGCCAAACTCAAGGTAGAGGTGCAACAATTCATTTTCCATCTGGTTTGTCTCCAACCTGATGGCAGGAACATTGATTTCTCTAACTTTTGGTATTTTTTGAACCCTCCTTCCTTCTCTATTTTTCCATTCCTCTCTCAGCCCTTTTTTTCCCGTCACCTGACCATCACCTCCCTCTGGATTCCCTGCTTCCTCCCTTTTTTCCCATGGTGCATGTTTCTCTCATATCAGGTTCTTTCTTCTTCATCCTTTTATCTCTCCATCTATCCCCTCCCATTTTCTTACTTCATCTCCCTCACCCACTCCAGCACCCATCCACCTAACCCTATCACCTGGTCTCACCTATCACCTATCAGCTTGTATTCTTTCCCCAACTCCACCCTGTCCAGCACTGATGAAGAGTTTTGGCCCAAATTCTCAACTGTATATTTCCCCTCCATAGATGCTGCCTGACCTGTCGAGTTCCTCCAGCATCTTGTGTGTGTTACCCAGAAATGACCAAAAGTCTGCTACAGTTATACAATGTATCTGATCACAATTTGTAATCAGTTTTGATGAAGTTCATTCGCATAGGCCATAAAAATGATCTTAACTGAACAGAATTTCAAGACAATAGAATTGCAGTTAGAAAGACACCGACCATTTTAGCTTTCCTCGTACATTTTTAATGTTGTCCAATTAAAAGCTTCCAGTTATGCAAGTAGCATTACACATAATTTGATGTTATATATTGTGCGATGGAACGCTGAAGGGAAAATATCATTGTGTTTACTAAGTTTATTGCTTTTGTCTTCTTGTTATTTTGATTAGAGATCTTTTTAATATATTTAAAATTTTATTACTATAATGCAATTGAACATGTTTGGAGGGCTTTAACATTTATCTAGATTAAAATATCTTGAAATAATCTCACATTGCTATTTTCCCAGCCATTGAAAATTAAACTTCATTGAATCAGAATGTATGATAAAACAGATACAGAACATGAAATTTCCTTCAAATATTATTACAGGAGCTCAACATGCCACCAGCAATTTAGTAATAAGCTGCAGAGGTGTGTTGTAGACAGTTAGCGGATGTAAACTTTATGAAGGTGCATAAATAACTTGGATGTGCATCAACAAACTGGGTCTATAACAATATCACAAAGCAGACAATAATGTAACAGCTGCTTTGATTTTACTGAACAGCTAACTTAACAGCACCTTATCTCTCAGCTAGGCAAATTACAGTTTTCCAGACCCTGAACTAAATTCAATCATTTTAGATAATGATTTTGTTATTCCCATTTACACCCATTTTAGCCCCATCTATCGCTTTTTTTTCCCCACACTGGTGTAAATTTTGTAATTTAATCTCTCATGCTTTCTGTCATACACCATCCAAATTGTTCTGTACTCTATCTCCCCCTCCCTAGCTTTTGCCATAACTTAAAACTTATAAAACATCATTACCCTGCCATTAACTCTGTTTCTCTTTCCAATTGACTGACCAGCTCTTAGTTCATCTAGCATTTCTTTTTTATTTCTGAAACTGAGGTATGTTTTCTACCCCACAACAAACTGGGTGAATATAAAAGGGCTGCTGTTTTACACCACTGTCAAACACATTGCACACACAGTATTTCTTTGTAAGCCTTTTCCAAAATGCTGTGGTGTTAATTTAATCATGCATGATTGATCACACAAAACTTCGGCATCTTTGGATCTGCAGAAGTATTGTGCTAAATCCAATACTAAGCATTTATACTTGTTTCCTATTGCTAAATATCAGCCCAGGAACCCAAATCTTATGATGCTCAAAATCATACATGCTGAAACTGATCAAGCCTCCCGTTCACAGAAAATTAGTACACAGATATTGTTCTTTCTAATTATGCATGATCAGTTGCTGGAGCTAGGGCAATAGTGGCTGAGTTGTGATCATATGAGGGAAGATTTCTTTAAGGTTAGAATTACGATTAGTCAGGGTGGTTGAGAGAACCTTGGCAAAGAGAACTTTTCCAAGTCAAGGGCCAATGATGCACAGATGCTTTCCAGCATCGGATTCCATACGCTAGGGCTACCTTAGATTCCCTTTAAGATTTATCATTGACTTCTTCTGGATGAATGGATCCTGTCATTCACAGCAATATTTCTGAATAAATTTTTCAGAAGTACCCAGAACTAGATCAAAGTCACATTCCAAGGTGAAAAGTCTTTAAAACTTTTGTTTTCTGAACAGACAATATTAGGTATTGTGCTATATGACAGCATTTCTAAATTGTTGTATTTGTTTTGCATTACAGCAGCTGAGTTGGTTGTATGGGTCCACCCCAGATTATGTGAGGGTTTGTACCAAGACAGTTCACAATTTGTACATGCAGCAATGAACCAAGTTCCCAGACAGCAGAATTACAGTCAAACCCTGCTGGTTTCCCAAATGCTTGTTTGCATGTATGGGCTTTACATAAGTTCATGTACAAGAGGAGGGGCTGTATAATTAGCTGTCAAGAACTTTGGCACTCCTGAAAAGGATATGAAAGATCTATAAATTAAACCATGTTTTGCTTTTTTACAAGGCACATGTCATGTGTTCTCGTCAGTGTTTTCCTTTTACCTCTTCTAATCCTATGCTTAACATCTTGGCCAGTTCACCGATATTGAAGTGTGATTAACATTAGAATGCGGTGTCCAGCAGTTACTGTCCAACAACAAAATCTGCAGGGGTGAAATTTCCATTATGGTCCTCCTGATCAACCATCAAAACATTATTTATGGGAATTTTACAGATAATGTATGCTGACATAATTCATCTTTGAATCTGGATGAGTTTGGTGTATTTGTTACCAACTTCATTAAAACCTGGATGGGCGAGTGTGTGCCTACGAAGATTTGCTGTACATTCCCAAACCAAAACCTATGGATTTGAATTGGACTTTATTTAAATCTTACATCCATCCCACAATGTGAGGGAGCAAAAATCTTTGTGTTATGACTCCGTCATAATGTATAGCCATATGAATTATTAAGTCTAATGGCTTGGAGAAAGTAGCTCTACTGTAGCCTGTTGGTCTTGTCCTTAATGCTGTGGTACCATTTGCCAGACGGATGGAGCTAGAACAGTTTATGGTTTGGGTGACTGGTGTCCCTGATGATCTTCCAGGCCTTCTTTCTGCACCTGCTGCTATAGAAGTCTCAATAGAGGGCGGATTATATGCACAGATGGGCTGGGCTGTCCGTACCACTTACTGCAGTGCCCAGCAATCCAGGTTGGTGCAGTACCTGTACCAGGCGGTGATATAGCCAATCAGGATGCTTTCAATAGTGCCCCTACAGAAGGTCTGGAGGATTTGGGGGCTGATGCTGAACTTCTTCAGTTGCCTGAGGTGGAAGAGACGCTGTTATGCTTTTTTTTTGCCACACAGCTGGTGTGTGCAGTCCATGTGAGATCTTTGGTGATGTGTATACCGAGGAACTTGAAACTACTCACCCTCTCAACTGCAGACCCATTGATGTTGACTGGGGTGAGCCTTCCTCCATGATCTGTGGTATTCAAGTCTGGTGACCCAGGTCTGCACAAGAAAACCAGGTATGTTTTGCAAAGAGCAAGAGCGAAAAGGTAATTCTGAGTGAGGCTGGGGATAACATCAGATGCACATCAACTTTGGCAAGGTTTGCAAGGGAATACTTCCTACACTGTGAAACACAATAGTATGAATGGCAAAGATGCTTCACTACTAGGCGATCTCAATACCCGCTTTGAAGAGAATATAACGACAGCTATATTTTGCTGCACCCAGCAACCCTTTGATCT
Source organism: Hypanus sabinus (assembly GCF_030144855.1). Lineage (NCBI taxonomy): Eukaryota > Metazoa > Chordata > Chondrichthyes > Myliobatiformes > Dasyatidae > Hypanus > Hypanus sabinus. The sequence goes on along the minus strand of NC_082719.1, from coordinate 56,777,002 downwards.
CGATCTTGGAGGCCAATGTTAGACTGTCTTTAAGGAAGGTGAACCCTTGCAAGGCAGCAAGCCCTGATAAAATACCTGGTAAGGCTCTAAAAACTTGTGCCAAACAACTGGCAGGAGTATTCAAGGACATTATCAACCACTCACTGCTACAGTCAGAAATTCCTAACTGCTTCAGAAAGGCAACAATTATACCAGTGCCTAAGAAGTGTAGTGTGAGCCGCCTTAGTAACTTTTACATCCAGAGGTATTCCCATCTATGATGAAGAATTGCTTTGAGAGGATGATCATGGTTAGAATGACCTCCTGCCTCAGGAAGGACCTGGACACATTGCAAGTTGCCTATCGCCACAATAGGTGTAGAGCAGACACAATCTCACTGGCTTTTCACATCAGCTTTGATCACCTGTACAACAGAAACACCTCTGTCAGGATGCTGTTTATTGCCATTGTTGTTATAGCTCAGTGTTTAACAGTATCATTCCCATAATCCTGATTGGAAAGCAGCAGAACCTAGGCCTCTGTACCTCCCTCTGCAATTGGATCCTCGACTTTCTAATCAGAAAGCCACAGTCTATGCGGAGTGGTGATAATATCTCCTCCTCGCTGACGATCAACACTGGTGCACCTCAGGGGTGTATGCTCAGCCCACTGATCTACTCCTCCTGTAGCCACTACTGTGTGGCTAGGTATACCTCAAAAGCTATCTATAAATTTGCTGATTATACAACCTTTGTTAGTAGTATCTCAAATGAAGATGAGACGGTGTACAGGAGTGATAAAAATTAGCTAGTTCAGTGGTGTAGTAACAACAACCTTGCATTTAATGTCAGGAAGGGTTAAAAGTTTGAAGAGATTTGGTTTGTCAACTAAAACACTTGAAAACTTCCATAGATGCACCAGGGAGGGCACTCTAACAGACTGCATGACTGTCTGGTTTGGAGGTGGAGGGCTACTGGATAGGATCAAAAGAAGCTACAGAAGGTTAGCTCCAGCTTGGGCACGAGCCTCTGTGGTGCTCAAGCTATTTTCAAGGCGATCTCCATTATTAAGGACCCCCCATCATCCAGGGCATGCCCTCTTTTCATTATTACCCTAAGGAAGGAAGTACAGAATCATGAAGGCACACAATCAGCAATTCAGGAACAGCTTCTTCCTCTCTGCCATATGGTTCCTAAATGGAAATTGAACTCATGAACACTACCTCACTTTTTTAATATATAGTATGTCTGGTTTTGCACTACCGTATTTTTAATCTACTCAATATACATATATATACTTACTGTAATTGATTACATGTTAATTTTTCTTTCTATATTATCATGTATTGCATTGTTCTGCTGCTGCTAATTTCTTTTAAAAATCACAACACATGCTGGTGATAATAAACCCGATTCTGATATGTAATCAAGTGACCCTTTACAGAAATTATGGGCTCAGTATGTTGTGATTTTGTGATTTTCTTTGACTTTTTTGGGGGGAATAATCTGAAGTAGAACAAGTTAAAAGGACTGTTAGGAAGTGAAGGAAACCTAAAATAAACATCTTCTGCCCGTTTGGTGTACTTTGAGACAAAGTTAATCAGCACAACTGCTGAGGAGAATTTTGTGAGACTTTTTAGAATATGCAATCCCAACCTTGCCTAAAATACTGTTTTATTTTGTGGCCATGGATTTAGTCCATTACATTTGCAATTTCCAAAATACTTTAATAACTATAAGGTTTTTGTGGAATGTGTTGGGTTCAGGAAAGGCATAATATAAATGTAATCTTAATAATGTTAAAGGTCTAAATGAAGTCCAATCATCTTGATGTGTTGCAAACAATGAGGAGACAATGCACAGAGGTATGCTGCTCGCTACCTTATTGTGTCAGGTTACTGTACTTTTGTAAGTAAAACCTTGGTAGAAACGAATGAGCTAAATTAGCCATTATAAATGATTCATCAGCATACGTAATCAAAGAAAAAGCTATTATACTGTGTGAAGTTAGGTCACCTGCTAGCAGGAAATGTGAAATTGATCTCCTTATGTAACTGCTGTTGTAAATTAATGGGTTTTGTGGTTTATAAATGAAACTAAAACAGAAAAAAATTGGAAACGCTCAGCTAGTCAAACAGCATCAGTGAAGAGAGAAAGTTATCATTCAATAATTTTTCATAAGATTTCAGGTCAATGATGTTAAGTCAGTCAGAAGAAGTTTTCATCAGAACTGCATCCAACTGAAGGTCATCAATCTGAAGCACTTTAATGCAAGATCATTGACTTGAAATTTTCTGAGAGAAGGCCAGCAACCTGAAATGTAAAATTTATATCTTCCTCTCTCCAACAGCATTGTTTCATCTATCATTTGTTAACAGCATAGTGCATTTATTTCATGTTCTCAGCATCAACAGTGTTTTGCTTTGTGTAACTGGATCTGTAAAATTGGAAGCAACACACACAAAATGCTGGAGGAACTCAGCAGGTCAGACAACATCCGTGAAAATCAATAAGCAATCGACATTTCAGGCCGAGACCTGTCTTCAGGTCCGAAAGGAAAGGGAGAAGACTGCAAAATGAAAAGTGGGGTGGGTGAAGGGGGGATGGAAGGGGAATAGCTAGGTAGGTGAACCTAGGTAGGTTGGAAAGATAAAATGCTAGAGAAGAAATAACCTGGTAGAGAGGAGAGTAAACCATTAGAGAAAGGAATGGAGGAGGGGACCCAGCAGGATGTGATAGGCAGGTGAGAAGAGTTAAGAGGCCAGAGTAGGGAATAGAAGAAGAGGGGTGGGGGAGGGAATAATACTTTTATTGGAAGGTGAAATCAATACTCTTGCCTTCAGATAGGAGGCTACCCAGATGGAATATAAGGTGTTGCTCCTCCACCCAGAGGGTGGCCTCCTCTTGGCACAAAAGGAGGCCATGGAGCAATACATCAGAACAAGAACGGGAATCGGAATTGAAATATTTGGCCAACAGGGTTCTGCTTTTGGTGATGATGCGAGAGTGCTTGACAAAGCAGTCCTCCAATTTATGACAGGTCTCACCAATGTACAGAAGGCTGCATTTGTAAAATTGGGTTATCTTGGATGTTTGTAAAGTGTGACTATTTACCATATATCTCTCCCCTCTCCCCCACTTCCCTGCATATGTCACATGGGTGGTCATGCTGAGTTGCCATTTTGCTAGGTTAGGAGTTATCCCTGAAAATAACAGCCTTAGTCTTAGCTAACTCATATAGCAACACATGTACTTTGCAAGGAATTAGCTCATGGTTTTGTTTTGAGTGATGTACCATTTCCCTTCCAGCCCACAAATTATATTTACAGCGCAGTTATTATGCTAGACATTCATTTGGCAGTCATTACTTAGTAGATAAAAGAAACTTTATCAGGGTTTAATCTCTTGAAAAATATTTACTCTTTCCAAAGATTAATATAATTTTCTCTTGTATTCCCTCAGTTTGATTTGCCGGGTATATTTAGACCTAGAAATTTTATTGTGCGATGGAGTGCTTTGCAATAGAGTGAATTGGAAATCTAATTACTAAACACATTTGAGCACCCTGTGCTTGCAAAGTGCACTTATATAAATTGTAGTATGATGGTCCCTGTATTTGCATAGAGGTCACTGAACATGCTCATGAATGACATCATTCAACAGACATTGCAGGATTAAAAGTCCTTGTTTATTTTTTCCCCAGACAAATGGTACATGCCTTAAATGCAGAATAGAAGTTATCCACAGGATAAAGGTTTGCTTCTGCATTATACATTGGCTATCATTCTTTCTTAGGATAAATTCTAATTTTAATTTATCATCCTGTGTTACACTTGAACTGACACTCAGAGGCCATATTATTAGAAAAAGGAGTGGAACCCATTGTGGTCCTCTGCTGTTCTGACCCATCCACTTCATGGTTTGACGTGTTGTGCATTTGCAGATGCTCTTCTGCACATTACTGTTGTAATGTGTTTGAATTATTTACCTTCCTGTCAACTTGAACCAGTCTGGCCATTGTCCTCTGATGTCTGATTGTTGAAGCCCTAGCAAAGATATTTAAAATCATCCTTTGTGACAGGTTAGATACTGGAGTATTGGACAATTGCCAGTGCTGTTCCGCTGTTCAAAAATGGCTCTGAAAATAATCCAGGAAATTATAGGCCAGAGTGCCTGGCATCAGTAGTGGGAAAGTTTTTAGAAGGTATTACAAGGGACCGGATATATGAGTAATTGGATTGACATGTACTGATTGGAAGTAGTCAACATGACTTCATACACCGTAGGTCATGTCTAACCAATCTTATACAGTTGTCAAGGAAATTACCAGGATAGTTAATGAAGGCAAGGCAATGGATGTTGTCTATATGGACTTTAGCAAGCATTTGACAAGGTCCAGCATGAGAGATTGGTCAAGAACGTTCAATCACTTGGCATTGAGATGAACTAGTAAATTAGATTAGACATTGGCTTTGTGAGAGAAGCCAGACAATGGTAGCAGATGGTTACCTCCTTGACTGGAGGTCTGTGACTTGCGTTGTGCAGCAGGGGTCAGTGCTGGGTCCTTAGTTGTTTGCCATCTATATCTATGAACTGGATGATAATGTGGTTAACTGGATCAGCAAATTTGAAGATGATACCAAGATTGAAGGTGTAGTGGACAGTGAGGAAAACTATCAGAGCTTGCAGCAGGATCTGGGCCAGCTTGCAAAATGGCAGATGGAATTTAATGCAGACAAGTGTGAGGTGTTACACTTCAGTAGGACCAACCAGGGCAGGTCTTACACAGTGAAAGGTCGGGCATTGAGCAGTGCTGTAGAACAAAGGGTTACAGGAATACAGATCCATAATTCATCAAAAATGGGGTCACAGGTAGAGAAAGTTGTAAAGAAATCTTTTGGCACATGACCCTTCATAAATCAAACTATTGAGTACAGGTGATGGGATGTTATGTTGAAGTTGTACAAGGTGATGGTGAGACCTAATTTGGAATATTGTGTGTAGTTTTGGTCACCTACCTACAGGAAAGATGTAAATAAGTATAAAAAATTCAGAGAAAATTTACAAGGATGTTGCCAGGACTGGAGGACCTGAGTTACAAGGGAAGATTAAATAGGTTAGGACTTTATTCCTTGGAATGTAGAAGACTGAGAGATTTGATAGACCTGATCATAATTATGAGGGGTATAGATAGGGTAAATGCAAGCAAGCTTTTTCTACTGAGGTTAGGTGGGACTGCAACTAGAGGTGATGTGTTAATGGTGAAAGGTGAAATATTTAACAGGTACAAGAGGAAAAACTTCTCACTCAGAGGGTTGGTAGAGCGTGTAAAGAGCTGCAAGTGCAAGTGGTGCATGTGAGCTTGATTTCCATGTGTAAGAGAAGTTTATAGGAACATGGGTGGTAGTGGTATGGAGGGCTTTGGTCCCAGTGCATGTCAATGGAAGTAGGCAGTTTAAATGGCTCAGCAAGGACTAGATGGGGTGAAGGGCCTGTTTCTGTGTTGTACTTTTCTATGACTCCTCAACTCTCTCATTAACAAGGCATTTTCTCCCTTTAGACTCACTGTATGTTTTAAGTTTTTTTGCACCTTTTTCTGAACCAGAAGGGATAACTTCAATGGCCCATCACTGAACTGCTCCCACAACCTGTTCTCACGTTCAAGGTCTCTTCTTCTCATGTCCCCAGTATTTGTTGGTTACTTATTATGATTATTATTTTTATTTTTTCTCGGTTCAAGTTGGTAAAAGATAAGGATGTAGGCAAGCACAATCATTTCTCAATTGCTAGGAACTTCCTGTCTATGCTAGTGGTGTTTAGTATTGTGCCTTTCTGAAGATTTACATAAATATTTCTGTATGGGGCTAATTGTTTCATGCTATTGTGCAGTGCCTTTGTGATAATACCAGTTGTAGATACTAAAGGGGCAATATATATCCTGTTCATGGGCCATAGTCCTTCAATTTCCTCTTTTAATTTAGCATATTTCTGGTAATTTTCACTTACTGATTTCTGTATGCTGTGTGGTGCTTGGAATGGCTATATCTGTTATGAAAGTTGTTCTTGCTTGTTCATCCTGTATTATTATATTCAGACTGCTATTATGGATTGACCTATCTGTAATAACTGATCGGTCATAATATAATTTGTGATTCTAAAACTGGATCGAGCTTGTATATATAGTAAGGTATGGTGTCTTTTATAAGTTTGTATGTTAAAGCAAGACTTTGGCAAATGATGATTGCCACTTGGTTGTGCCTGCGTAAGTAATCAGATTGTGTTAAACTGCAGCAGGATCCTGTAATGTGTTTGAATTTTTGTTTATCTTAGCATTTTCTGCATTTATCACCTAGAATTTGTTGGTCTTTAATGATACATTTTTGATTATTTTTGTGTTAACCACCTGGTCCAGTGTTGCCACAAGGATCCCCTGTATTTCTGGGAAGAGGTGTGAGTCAGGCATTTGACGCTTCCTTGTCACGTCTATTCTGCTCAGATCATGGGGATGTCTTCTGTGGAGGGTCGTGCTCTTCCAGTGGTTAACTTTTCCTTCTGTAGTGATAATTTCTTAATCTTTTTTAGGTTGTGCTTTCATTTCAGTATAGTGATGTGTACTTCTTATCAGAATGGCATATGCTCGCGTGGAGTGCCGAATCCTGTTGTTGTTGAGGAAAATATATCCTTAGAAGTTTTATCTGGTTGTTGTGTAAGTTATTTTATGTCTGTTATTTCTTCTCCTCTTTCTGTCCTTTGTAGTGTTAACCTAAGCGTATTCAAGTGTACAGCAATTTCTAAAGTTTGTTATTTCAGTTCTTATTTTTCTTTGTCAGTTTTCCAGATCAGTGTCAGACCAAGGTAACAAAAGGATCAAAAGAACGCACTAGTATTCTGAGTATAGCAAAAGCATTTATTACCTTTTATATATTGTTACAATTGGGCTCTGTTTGGCAGATTTTCTTAAACCTTGAAGTAAATTCTGTTGAAAGTTTTCTCTTTATCGCAACTATGATCTACTTTCTTTGCTTGTTGGTATCCCAGATACTGATATATTTCACATTCATCCATTGCTTGTGTTGTATCCTGCTGCTTTGTTTTATGTTGTACTAGCTCTCTTGTACTTTTGTTTATGTTTATTGCTATAGACTAATCTAGTCCAAATTATTATTTAAATTACTCTTTACTATATTCTTTTTCACAAATTTAAGTGGTTGTTGTCTTTTGCATATTGGTTGTTTGTCTGTCCTGTTTGTTCTTCATTGATGCTACTGTGTTGCTTGGATTTACTGAGCATGCCCACAAGATAGTGACATATGTACTTTGATAATAAATTTATTTTGAACTTTGAAATCCTGTAAATTCTAGAGACTGTTATGCATGAAAATCCCAGGAAATCAGCAGTTTCTGACATACTTAAACTACCCATCTGGCACAAACAATCATTCCATGGTCAAAGTCACTTAGATTACATTTCTTTCCCATTCTGATGTTTGGTTTGAACAACACCTGAACTTCAAGTCAAGTCGCTATGTTGTTATTTCAACCATAACTGCTGGTACAGTACACAATAAAAATGAATCAACTTTCTCTAGGACCATGGTGCTACCTGAAACAACACAAAACTACATTAGATTTCAGACCTACACAGGACTACATTCTGTGCGCTAAACAGTGCAAGACAGTACAATAATTAATAAACAAGATAATAGACACAGTAAAGGGCAAATTACAATATAATAATAAATGAAGTATATGTAAATGTGAACAATGTTTTAGCAGGAATTGAGGAAGAAATGAGCAAAAATTGCAAAGGGAGTGGAGGTGTGTGTGTGTGTGTGTGTGTGGCTTAGGGGAAGAAACTGTAACACAGTCTGGTTGTGAGAGCCCGAATGCTTCGGTACCTTTTGCCAGATGGCAGGAGGGAGAAGAGTTTGTATGAGGGGTGCGTGGGGTCCTTCAGAATGCTGTTAGCTTTGCAGATGCAGCGTGTGGTGTAAATGTCCATAATGGTGGGAAGAGAAACCCCAGTGATCCCTTCAGCTGACCTCACTATCCACTGCAGTGACTTATGATCCGAGACGGTGCAATTTCTGAACCAGGTAGTAATGCAGCTGCTCAGGATACTCTCGATACATCCCCTGTAGAATGTGGTGAGGATGGGGGGAGGGGGGGTGGGAGATGGACTTTTCACAGCCTTCCAGAAAGTAGAGACCAGGTCTGACCAGGTCTTGACTTCTTGACCAGGAAAGCATTAAGTTCCTGTCAAATGAACATATGCAGTGCCAGCAGAGATAAGCAATTTATGAACTTAAGAAAGTCTGCGGATGCTGTAAATCCAAAGCAACGCACACAAAATGCTGGAGGAGCTAGGCAGCTCAGGCAGCATCTGTGGAGATGAATAAACAGTAGACATTTCTGCCGAATTTCTTCTTCGGAACGGGAAAGGTAGGGGGGATACGCTGAAATACAAAGGGGGGCAGGGGAAGGATGACAGCTAGAGAATGATAGGTGAAGCCAGTGGATTGTAAAGGGCTGGAGAGGAAGGAATCTGATAAGAGAGAAGAGTGGAACAGAGAAAGGGAAGGAGGAGTGGACCCGGGGGAAGTGATAGGCAAATGAGATGAGGTAAAATGCCAGAGTGAGGAATAGAAGAAGAAGGAAGGGCAAGGCAATTTTTTTTTACCAGAAGGAGAAATTGATATTCATACCATCAGGTTGGAGGCTATCCCGACAGAATATAAGGTGTTGCCCCATCACCTTGAGGGTAGCCTCATCTTGGAGCAAGAGGAGCCCATGGGTTGACATATCAGAACAAGAACGGGAATCAGAATTAAAATATTTGGCCACTGGGAAATGTTGCTTTTGGCAGATAGACCAGGGGTACTCGATGAAGCGGACCCCAGTTTATGACGGATCCCATGAATATAGAGGAGGCTGCATTGGGAGCACCGGATACAATAGACATCCCCAACAGATTCACTATTGAAGTTTTTGCCTCACCCAGAAGAACTGTTTGGGGCCCTGAGTGGAGGTGAGGGACGAGGTGACTAGGTAGGTGTTCCACTTTGACCGCTTGCAGGGATAAGTGCTGGGAGGGAGATTAGTGAGGAGGGATGAATGGACAAGGGAATCACCCAGGGAGTGATCCTTGGGGAAAATGGAGAGAGAAGGGTGAGGTAAAGATACGCTCAGTATGAGATGTCTTTGGAGATGGCAGAGGTTGCAGAGGATAGTGTATTAAATGCAGGAGCTGATGGGGTGGTAGGTAAGGACTACAGGAACTCAGTCACTGTTAAGGCAGCAGGAAGATGTGAGCATGGATACGTGGGAGATGGAGGAAATGTGGGTGAGGGTAGCATCAATAGTGGAGGAAGTGAAACACTTTTATTTGAAGAAGGAGGACATCTCTAATGTCCTAGAGAGGAAAGCCGCATGTTGGGAACAGATGTGCTGGGGACAAAGGAACTGAAGAAAGTGAATAACATTTTTACAGGAGACAGGGTGAGAAGATATATAGTCAAGATAACTATGGGAATTGGTAGATTTATAAATGATGTCAGTTGACAACTTGTCTCCAGAGATGGAGACAGAGAGATAGAGAAAGGAGAGGGAAGCGTCAGAAATGGACCAAGTAATTTTAAGGGTAGGTTGGATGTTAGTTGACTTAATCGTTTCTTAATTTTAAAAATATGAATGCTGCCTTTTAGATAACATCTGTAAAAATTAGGACACAATTCAGCAGGATTTCAACCCACCAAGCTAGATTTTAAGCCTGTCTCCCATGTGTGAAACTAATGTTGTGCTCCAGCTTTCACTACCAAATAAACCATGTGATTCTGATCTCCACTGAAGTAACAGAGAAAAGTAAAATGCAGCAGTTCATGGCAATCTGAAGTAAAAATGGAAAATGCTGCAAGTACTTAATGGGCCGGTATAACATAGGAGGAAGAAACAGGATTAATATTTCTAGTCAATTACTTGAATCAGAACCATAAAATATTAGAATTTGGTTCTAAATTGTAAAGAAAATGAAGGAGGGACAAAACAGAAGGAATCAGAAAGTCCATAATTGGACTATTGCCAGAGGAGATGGAGAAACAGAGATGCAGTGTGCCAACTTGAAGACATGAAGGAGGAAACAGAAATGAGATCTGAAATACCTAAGATAAAGGAGTCAAAAAATAAGAATATTGAAAATGCAGGGCTGCAGACCAAGTGCCGGTAAACAGGATTAGTGCAGGCAGCATGCGTTGGGATGAAGGGCTCATTTCTGAGCTTTATGGCTGTAGGCCAGTTTGAACTACAAGACAAATGGCTGGGTACTTTGAATTGTTGAATTCATCATTATGTCTCCAAAGCTGTCATTTGGAAGATTGTCTGCTCTTCCTGAGCTTTGTAAGTCAAGGATAGAGATCTCTTGTGTGGGATGGAGAATTACTTTAACCTGTATCTAGAAATACTCTTGAAGAGAGATGTTCTGTATAACCATCAATTATAGGTGTACTTGATATTTGTTTACGAGGCACTCAAATGCATTTGTTCCACATTAGCATTTCTGCTCCTGCTCCTCTTCTCCCTTATATAGAATGGGAGGGTATCCTTGTTCTAATCTTTCATGCCATGAGACTCCACACGGAGCAAATCATTGTCCATAATTCCTGCCACATCTAACACAATTTACTACTGCACACATCTTCCTCTCCTCCATTTTAAAAATTCACGAAGTGCTGTAATCTCTGCTATATTTTGCAATTATTCTGTCGTCTCTATTGGTGCATATTCTCATTTTCACAGCATCTTCCCATGGAACACCTGACCTTTTTTCCCTTCCCTTCCACCATTCAAGGGCTTAGTTTTTACAGGTGAAACAGCAATCTACTGCACATTTCTCAGTTTAGTGAATTACATTCTTTGTTTATGCTTCAATCTCTCCAAAGTTAGGGAAATGAAATGCATTTCAGTGTCAGAAACAGGATCATATTTATTATTTTTGACTTAAAGTACATGTCATGAAATCTGCTACTTTGCAGCAACAGTACATAGTAAAGACTTCAGATGACAATCTTTAGAATTTTGCCATTTATCTCAGATATCCAGTATCTGGGTTTTCTCTCCTTCCCTTCTTTTTGTTCTGCAGATTTGCTACTTCTCCAGACCTGCATGTGACACCTTCTCTTTGCCTGCACAGCCATTGCTGCTGTCATTCAGTGTCTCCTGTCCTCTCCACTGCTGCAAAACTCCCCTTTTATTCTCTAAAAACTTCCCTCTGCTTAGAACTTATTTCAATTCTTACTTTCTTGTCTTCTCAATATTTATTGACTCAAGTATTTGTTCACGTGTTTTTTCTCCATCGAAGGTGCCTAACCTATTGAGTATACCTGGAATGCTCTGTTTTTAAAATAAATGAAATGACCATCTAGTGATACCCATTGCTACTATGAGTCGACAAAACATGTTCTATATTTACTGATCTATTCAAAAGTCTAACAATGGAGAAAGCCTGTTGAAAAAATATTAAGATGAGAAAATAATGTCAATCTTACATTGTAATGATACAGACATTGGCCACTGATAATAAAATAACAGGCACTTATCCTTTCCCTCAAACTCACTAGAGGCAAAAATAAATACCCTCTGCTTTTGTACCTCGGACAGTGTTCATCCGGGGTCAAGGTACAAAACACAGTACCAACAGTCGTACACAGCACAAGGCACAAATAGCACATATAGGATAGCAATAAACGTACATCACACAAAGAATGAGTGACATGTCCTGAGAATTGATGGTGCATGGATGTTGTCAGCAAGAACAAGCAGTTGTTAGCAGTATGCAGATGAATACATACACGCACCCATGCATGCAATCCAGCTTGTCTTCCGCTGAGCAAACACTAATGGATAAAAATTATGAATGAGGGGATATCTAAGCTGATGAAATCTTGGATCCATATTTTGATTTATTTGGCAATTGTACATCAAAACAGTGAAATGCTGCATCATTTCCACTAATAACCAACACACTTCTTTTGGATTCCAGATCTAACCAGTTCCCCTCTACCACCACTCTCCTCCGTCTAGCGGAATTAGTCTTTATTCTTAATAATTTCTCCTCTGGCTCCTCCCGCTTCCTCCAAACTAATGGTGTAGCTATGGACACACGTATGGGTCCCAGCTATGCCTGCCTTTTTGTTGGCTTTGTGGAACAGTCCATGTTCCAAGCCTATACAGGTATCCATCCTCTACATTTCCTTTGCTACATTGACACTGCCTCCTGCACGCATGCTGAGCTCGTTGACATCATTTACTTTGCCTTCAACTTTCACCCTGCCCTCAAATTTACCCAGTCCATTTCCAACACCTCCCTCCCCTTTCTTGATCTTTCTGTCTCTATCTCTGAAGACAGCTTATCTACTGATATCTACTATAAGCCTACAGACTCTCACAGCTACCTGGACTATTCCTCTTCCCACTCTGTCTCTTGCAAAAATGCCATCCCCTTCTCACAATTCCTCCATCTCCACTGCATCTGCTGTCAGGATGAGGCTTTTCATTCCAGGACGAAGGAGATGTCTTCCTTTTTTAAAGAAAGGGGCTTCCCTTCCTCCACCAAAAACTCTGCTCTCAAATGCATCTCTCCCATTTCACGCACATCTGCTCTCACCCCATCCTCCCACCACCCCAGTCGGGATGGGGTTCCCCTTGTCCTTACCTACCACCCCACCAGCCCTGGGTCCATCATATACTTCTCCATAACTTCTGCCACCTCCAACGGGATCCCACTACTGAGCAAGTTTCCCTCACTCCCTTTTCTTTTCCACAGCAATTGCTCCCTATGCGACTCCCTTGTCCATTCATCCCCCCGCATCCCTTCCCACAGATCTTCCTCCTGGCACTTATCAATGTAAGTGGAACAAGTGCTACACCTGCCCTTACACTTCCTCCCTCACCACCATTCAGGGCCCCAGACAGACCTTCCAGGTGAGGCGACACTTCACCTGTGAGTCGGCTGGTGTGACATACTGTGTCCGGTGCTCCTGGTGCGGCCTTCTATATATTGGTGAGACCCGACGCAGACTGGGAGACTGCTTCGCTGAACACCTACCCTCTATCTGCTAGAGAAAGCAGGATCTCCCAGTGGCCACGCATTTTAATTCCACGTCCCATTCCCATTCTGATATGTCTATCCATGGCCTCCTCTATTGTCAAGATGAAGCCACACTCAGGTTGAAGGACCAACACCTTGTATTCCGGCTGGGTAGCCTCCAACCTGATGGCATGAACATTGATTTCTCTAACTTCCGTTAATGCACCTCCTCCCCCTTTTTACCCCACCCCTTATTTATCTATTTATTTATTATTTTTCCCCTTTTTTTTCTCTCTCTGCCCTTCTCACAATAACTCCTTGTCTGTTCTCCATCTTCCTCTGGTGCTTCCCTCCCCCTTTCTTTCTCTCTAGACCTCCCGTCCCATGGTCCTCTCCCTTCTCCAGGTCTGTATCCCTTTTGTCAATCAACTTTACAGCTCTTAGCTTCATCCCTCCCCCTCCTGTCTTCTCCTATCATTTTGGGTCATCCCCTCCCCCTCCCACTTTCAAATCTCTTACTATCACTTCTTTCAGTTAGTCCTGATGAAGGATCTCAGCTCAAAACGTCAACTGTACTTCTTCCTATCGATGCTGCCTGGCCTGCTGCATTCCACCAGCATCTTGTGTGCGTTGCTTAAACAGATGTTATTTGGATACTGCAAGTCTTTTTTCTTGCAGCTCTGCAGATCTCTTGTTCAAATAGCATGCACAATGCATTGATCTCAACCTTGAATGTACTTAGGGTTTGGGGTTTGTCTTTTTCTTTGATTCCAGTTGTTTTTGAGGGACAATTTTATTAATGCTTAGCAAAATCAATTAAGATCAGTTATTGAAAATGGCTATAGTTAAGATGTGCATCAACTTTCAGACTCTATGAATACATGTACTGAGAATGCTTCCAAGCAGTGATATCAGGGAGAAGGAAATGCAAAATTAGAAAACAGCATACTCTTAATTTTATTCTCATTATGAATAAGATGGTTACAGTTCAATTGTCATTTATCTTAAGCCTTCCAAGAAGAGTATTTCTTTTATTACTATCCATGCTAGGAATACATCACTATTTATTTTAAAAATACAGTATCTGCCAAATACTTAGTGTAAAACCAAGGGAGAGATTATGCTGTGGTGCTCCTTTGTGTTACAGTTTCGAAGGTTTGACTCAGTGTAGTTCCCAACTGCATTACTGCTCAAACTTATGAATTATATCTATCCATTTTAGTAACAGCTTCTGCAGTACTCTCTGCACACAGCCTCAGAAGTTGAGAATGTATTTTCTAATTTTATGTGTTGATACACTGTAGATTTGTTCTAAAACCTGACAGGCCATTTTATTACAAAAGCTGCAACTGCAGAATTTATAACAGGTCAGGATTTCCCTTAGTTGTTTCTTGGGCAAAATATTGTTTTCATACAGTATAGTTGCACATGATCTGTTTTTGTTTCTTTCCTCATTTCCACCCACTTTTCTACCACCATCAGGTCACCGACTAGTCCATTCTACAAATGTACAATTGGTAAGCAGTCTGTATGTACATTCTGAAAGATGCATACAGCAATTTCAAAGTAAAGTATAAATTCTGCTCCATTGACATTTATTACACCATGGTGCTTTATCGGTATATGTATGCTTCCCAAGTAGGCCTTTGGGGGCTTTTTGTTGGTTAAACCTAAAATCTCAAGCATTAAGTATACTTAATAACTATATATCCACATCAGTCCAAGGCAGGGCATTTTGATCTCAGTGAAAACGTACCTACTTATCTCAAACTCAGCCGCAATAAATTAATCCTATAATTATACTGCTTATTTGTTGATTCTCCAGCAAAGATAAATAAACTTTCAGCATCTAACCTGTCAAGCCTTCCTAGATCTCAGAACCCTTTTTATATGTTATAAAGAGTTCTTCTTCTAAGCTCCAATGAGTATCAGCCTATCATACTGAATCTTTCATCGGGGATTACAATCTCATGCCCAGAAATCAATAGTGGCTATATCTCATTCTCATCTCTGATGGATTTATTCAGAGTCTAATGACAATTATTTATCAGTTGATTTACATGACAGAAATTCATGTTGTCTGCATCTGGAGTGACATTCATACGTCTGTAATGATGTTAACGTTTGATAACTGAGGATCCATTTATTGTCTGTTGTGTCCACTTAGCATCAATCATTTGAATGCTGCTTTTTACTTAAAAAATCAAATTTGATGTTCTTAGATCATGTTGGCTATGGATAATTTGGTTGATTTAAATTATCACGAGGCCTCCAACAATTAGATCTATCACTAAATCCATTTGTCATCTCAGAAGATGTACTCTCTTTGTATGTTTTCTTTTTCAACCAGAACCACTTCAGTATGAAGTATAAACTGCTAATTTTGATGATTAATCTAAAGACTTGAGTGGACTTTTGTATTGTCAATGTGAAACTGTGGAGTTTTAGCTGCCTCCATATCGATAGGACCTATCAGGCAAGCACAATGATGTCAGAAGCCATATGTTGCACACCTTAGCATCACATGTGCAAGAGACCTATATGCATTTAAGGTCCATGAATAGTATTGGCCAGCCACACCAAGACAGGAGTAACCGGAAAGTTGAGACCAGCTTCGGTTTGACAAGTTTACCTGTTTTACTGCCGGAAGTCCAGCATGTCTGCCATTTTGCAGGTAAATGAGTTATTTAATTGCCCCTACAATTTTTTCTCATTCATTATCACTCATAAGTAGCATACCTTGGCACCTGATCATGTTGTACTACTCAACTACCAGCTGATTTCAACTCTAACTTCACATACACCTGCACACATAGATGAAATGCATAGTAGTGTGTATAGAATATAGTATATCCATGGTATACCATATATATGCTATATAATATAGTATCAATATGTTATATACTTACAGTGGTATGCAAAAGTTTGGGCACCCCTGGTCAAAACTTCTGTTACTGTGAATAGCTAAATGAGTAAAAGATTACCTGATTTCCAAAAGGCATAAATTTAAAGGTGACACGTTTCTTTAATATTTTAAGCAAGATTACTTGTTTATTTCCATCTTTTACGGTTTCAGTATAACAGAAAAGGAAAAGGCCCGAAGCAGAAGTTCGGGCACCCTGCATGGTCAATATTTAGTAACACCCCCTTTGGCAAGTACAGTACCACAGCTTGTAAATGCTTTCTGTAGCCAGCTAAAAGTCTTTCAGTTATTGTTTGGGGGATTTTCACCCATTCTTCCTTGCAAAAGGCTTCTAGTTCTGTGAGATTCTTGTGCTGTCTGGCATGCACTACTCCTTTGAGGACTATCCACAGATTTTTGATGATGTTTAGGTTGATCCACCCCCATGCTTAACAGTTGGAGAGGTGTTCTTTTCATGGAACTCTGCACCCTTTTTTCTTCAAATATACCTTTGCTCATCGCGGCCAAAAAGTTCTATTTTAACTTCATCAGTCGACAGGACTTGTTTCCAAAATGCATCAGGCCTGTTTAGATGTTCCTTTGCAAACTTTTGATGCTGAATTTTGTGGAGAGGACATAAGAAAGATTTTCTTCTGATAACTCTTCCATGAAGGTCATATTTGTGCAGGTGTCGCTGCACAGTGGAACAGTGCACCACCACTCCAGAGTCTGCTAAATCTTCCTGAAGGTCTTTTGCAGTCAAACAGGGGTTTTGATTTGCCTTTCTAGCAATCCTACAAACCATTCTCTCAGAAAGTTTTCTTGATCTTTCTGACATCAAATTGACCTCCACCATTCCTGTTAACTGCCATTTCTTAAATACATTACGAACTAAGGAAATGGCTACCTGAAAATGCTTTGCCATCTTCTTATAGCCTTCTCCTACTTTGTGGGCATCACTTATTTTAATTTTCAGAGTGCTAGGCAGCTGCTTAGAGGAGCCCATGGCTGCTGATTGTTGGGACAAGGTTTGAAATTTGCATCACCTGGCCTTTTCTAATGATGACTATGAACAAGCCATAGCTATAACGAACTAATTAAGGTCTGAGACTTTGGTAAAAGTTACCTGAGAGCTCAAATCTCTTGGGGTGCCCAAACTTTTGCATGGTGCTCCTATCCTATTTTTCACTCTAAAATTGTACAAAACAAAAATAATACACTAATCTTGCTTAAAATGTTGAAAAGTATGTTTCATCTTTAACTTTATGACTTTTGGAGATCAGTTCATCTCCTACTCACTTAACTATTCACAGTAACAGAAATTTTGACCAGGGGTGCCGAAGCTTTTGCATGCCACTGTATATTATGGCAATATATAGCAATACAGTGCACACATAGCTGCAATAGATATGTAATCTTCCAGTGGTTTCCCGTCAAGGTAGCACTGAGCTGCAATGTCTGTCAATGTCATGGCTCAGATTTAGTTGTTTTTTCAGGTTTGTAGGGATGGTTTTGGAGACAGTGCGGGGAGTTAGGGGTCAGGTTAAGGTTTAGGGAGAGGGATGACGGAGAGGTAGAAATCAGGGGCAGTAAATGAAGAGACAGGGTAGGAGTGAGTGTTTGGGGATCAGGTCAGAGTGCTCTGCAGTCGAAGGCCAGATATCCCAAAGGTTGGGTTGGCAGGCACTGAGGAGACCAATGATCCCCAACAAGTCCCTGGTTGGAAGTCATAAGGGCCAGTGACCCCATCTCCCCAGATCTGTGAGAGTCTGGAAGTCAAGGTCCAAAGGTCAAGCCCATACTGGTGAGCCCTAGAGTCAATACCCAGATATTAGCAATGTACAAAGGTAGAAGCACAAAGGTTGAAGACTGAAATCAGCCAGTCCACACGTATAGGCCCAGAGGTCAAAGACCAAAGTTGTCAAGCCCAAAGGTCGAATCCCCTCATTTTGCTTATCCTTGGGTTAGAGACCTGATGGCTCAAAGTCTGCAAGACCAGGCCTGGGACTTATTGGAGGTCCATTACTATGACCAATATAGTTTGGTACTAATGACATCACAGAAGTTGCCAGTCAGAGTTGAACTCAGCATAGGCCTGCCTTACGGACTCCAGCTCTGGATTTTTCCTTGGGATTTACTCCCGAAGCCTTCCCCTTAAGTGGGTATAGCAAGTAGGCAGTGGAGGATTGAGATCAGTTTTCCTTCCTCTAGGTGAGCAGCCAACTATGGCTGAGGAACCCCATATGTCCGAAGTGACTGGTCCTAAGTTGCCAGTAACCTTTGCTCCTTCTTTCAATGGAAATGGTTCCACTGGGCCTAGTAGCTGAGCCCACTTCGCAAATGCCAGGAGGCAGACGAGTCAGAGGCTATTTGAGATGCATGCCATTTGGAACATTTAATAGGTAGTGGGAGCTAATCTCTACAAGCACCCCTAGCTATAACAACCTTAAGGAATTTAATTTCTACTTACTTTTTACAAATATAAGGAAAGACAAAAACAACAGCAAATGTCTTCTCTACAGAATAGTGCCTTAAAGAAGTATATGCCATTGGTTTGAACCACTCTTATGACTAGAAATTATACTCTTAACACTTGCTTTCCACACATAAAAAAAACATCTGATGCAGCCTTTCAAGGGACTGGAATCAAGAAATAGAGGAGATAGGTTTAAGGTAAGAAGGCAGAGATTTAAAAGGGACCTAAAGGGCAACTATTCCAAACAAAGTGTTCTATGCATGTGGAATGGAATACCAGTGCACATTGTTGAGGCAGGTACTTTAACACATTTTAAAAAGACCATTAGACAAGTGCATGGACAGGGAGGTTTTAAAAGTTTATGTGCCAAATGCTGGAAAACAGGATTAGCTTGGATGGGGCTGATGCACCGTCATTAACTCACTCTGAGATGTAAAGGCGAGATATCGGCTTTTATTGACTGGAAGAAGGAACCAGCAGTGAGTGACCACCATACTACATCCTGGAGACTGAGGCCAAGCATCAGGCCTCGATCGCCTTTATACAGGGGCCTGTGGGAGGAGCTTCAGGAGCAGTCAGCAGGGGGCGAGTCCAGACAGGCACACGTAGTTCACCACAGGGGCATCTTTGTCAGCATGGACCAATTGAGTCAGCAAGCCTGTTTCTGTGTAGTATAAATCTATAAATTCTATACAATAAGGGAGATCTTTGGTATGCTCGGTAGAAGCTGTGTACTTGTTTCATGCTTTCATTTTAATTCTTGAGCTGCAAATGTTATGGAACGTATATGGTGGTGGTTCCAGTAAGATGTGATGCACTCGCACACAGTATCCGCTCCGGGTCGAATCAGAGGTACAGTTGTTCATCGTTAATGTATTTCTCATGACTGCAAGACACTGGTGGATACTGACTACATCAAGTACTGCAGGTCTACCCCATCAGCGAGTCGCTTAATAGTGATGGAGCTGAACTTATTGCATACCGCTGTTGTCTTTTCTTTCTTTCTTTTTCAATCTTTTTATTGAATTTCATATATATAAAAAAAAATAACATAATAATGAATAGGTTATAAATGCATTAGACTTGAAATTAAATTAATAATAGGATAACAATATCCTATTAAAATATCAACAGGAAAACATAATACATTATCAATCAAGCCTATAATAATTATATGAAAAAAAATAAGAATAATCATCAAAAGAAAAAGAAAAAATTGTAAAAATACAAGCAAACAATATATATTGAGAAAAAAAATACTAAACTAAACTAAACTAACAATGGGCAATAATAACAGTTTATTTGTATGTTGTCTTTTCAGCTAGACTTGTTGCGTACCATTGTTGAGCCAAAGCAATGCACGGTGATTGTCTCAGACATTTTTTCTGTGACCCTGTTAGACATTGAACATGTAGAATATAGCAAGACTGATTCACTGTACGTTGGCGAAATTGATGGTGGGGGAGCCGCATTGTCTTAGTTTAGGCAGGGGGTTGCCCGTTGCAGTGTCCCCATGAAGGAGGTGGTGCAGGAGAGAGCAGGGGCCTCGGTGAGTGCACTGGAAACTAAACTGAGTTGGGAGGCTGGCCTCTCCTATCAGTGATGCTCTCTAGTGCTCACTCAGTGCTGCCCTCAGATGTTCACTTTATAGAAGAACAAGGTGGACCAAGACAACATCCCATGTACCATCAATCTACAGGCCATGCCACCCTGGGTCTTGGATTATGACTTCATGTTTTCTGCTATCTTAACCATATGTGCTGTGTGCTATATGATGTTGATAATGTGCTTTGCATCCTGGGCCCATAGGAATGCTGTTTCCATTTGTTATCTTCACCTACAATTGAATGATAATTAATCTTGAACTTGAGGGTAGGGTATGAGATGAGGGAGAGATGTGTGGTTTCCAGTATCACCTCTCATACTCATCAGATTGGTTTGTGACTCTGCTTATCATCTTCCAGTCTCTGTCTGCACCTCTTCACCCCTCATCACCTCTCCCACCCCATCACTCCAACTACCTTTCATTTCCTTGTTTACCCACCTGCCTCTGTCTGCCAACTCCACACCTATCCCCTCCCTCTGTCTCCTTCTGCCCAGCATCCTTTGCCCCTCTTCAATTCATTTATCACCTACCACCTCCTCTCACCCCTCCACCTCTCCTCTTTATACTGGCTACGTTCCCTCTCCACTTTCAGTCTTGCTGCAAGATCTCAACCTGAAGTAGCAATAGCTCCCTCCCCTCAGAGATGCTGCATGACTTGCTGAGTTCTCCTTGTTTTGCTCCAGATTCCAGCATCTGCAGTGTCTTGTGTTTCCCACTGAATCATTTGGATAGCTTTTACAAAGAGCTGGGACATGGCTTGATACGAGAAATTCTGAAACATGACTTCTTGGAAGTTGTTTCTTCGCAATGTCCTTGCTGTCCTGCTTGGTAATTGGAGCAATTGTACATTGTAAAAAGGCAAGGTCTCTCAAGGAACTGCATGTATTTATAATCTCTTTGTTGCTCCATAATCTTTGAGTGATGTTGCTTTTAAAAAATGTGCAGAGGACAGACTCTATTAACGTTACACTCTTTCTTGTGTTTTGTAATGTTGCTCTTTTATAATGATTTGGATTAACACTTTTAAGAGTTACTAATGTTCTTATTTCAGAGACAGTGCAGTATGTCTTTTCACGAGATCAGTTCTAATGACTTCAATATGCATACCCCAGACACAGTTACCATCTACTTCTGACTTAAGCTGTCAACAATAATGAAATTTATTAACCAGAGAGAATGTGTGGTTGACCTTTCTGATAGAATATTTGACTTTCACTTGTAAATGTCATATACTATTATGTTTATGATTTGGAAGCCCTTCCAGAATTACTTTTGGCTTGTACACTATATTAAATATAAAAATCTTGAAAGTTAATTAACAAAGGTAACATTTGGAAAACTGCCATTTATTATGTCATTCTCAGAAGTTAAAAAATCATTTGAATGTGCAATATAACAGTCCCAGATAGTGTAACATTAAAATAGTTCCTGAGCAGGAGAACTAGATTAAATGACAACAGCCAATATATCAGTTACCAGCCATGTACTCTGATGTCACTCTCATTTGGTATTTGTCAGAGTGAGATTCTTGATCTTACATTGATACAGAACTGAAAGAACTAAAACACAAGAAATATGAGATTGAAATGATATTGTGAATTTGTACAGTATGTTAATCACCATTCAGTATCGGTGGAAATTTACCCTTGACACAGTTCACTTCTCCCTTTGGGATGCTGATTGGCTTACATTGTAGTGGAAATGTAAAGTATTCCAGGGGAAAAAAAATCTATTCATTTGGCCCAGCTGTCTATTGCCATTGAGCGTACCTTTTTTGGGTTGGATTCAAGATTGTTCTCAATTCCTATTTCCTGCCTGAGAAACTAATTCACTTAGGGGTTTTGTATGTGGTCCTAGCAGTGTACTGGTGATGAAATAAAAGGTTACTGCAGAGCCAGTAGATTCATCTTCTTTGGCTTCTCAAATCCTGAGCAGTCATTCTAGGCTTCATCCTTCCTTTGCCAAGTAGTTTTTTATTTCTGAACTGCAAGTCAGCTGTGCTGCCGGCCGACTCAGCTTCATGTATTACATAATGGAAATAGTTTAAAAAGGGCCACACAAACAAGAAAGTAATGTGTTTTACAAGACTGGGGAATACAGTCTGGGGTAATCTTGATTGGCCCTGAATGCAATAGACCTTGAACACACACCAAGGCAGTACTTGAAGCATAAATATTGGGCAAGATGTCAAACTGAGTGTTATTGGACACATTTAAAGTTCCTGTCTCAGAGGGGACGTCTTTCGTGCAATAAAGTATGCAGCCTGTACAATTTGTAGGTCCGTGTATATCATACCTGCCTGGTGTTTTGACTACTTATTGAGTAGCAGCCATAAACACAGATTTGATCCAGGCTCTGCCACCATCTCAGTCATACTGTGCTACCTGTTGCTGATGAATGTCTTCTCAAAATTTATTTCATAAAGCAATAGCTGGCACCACTTGTTTCTTGTACCATCAAATAACAGTATAGTGTACAGCAATTAGAAAGCCTCACTTCATATACCAATTAATAATTGTTACAAGGACCACCTCATTAATATGGAAAATAACTATCTGATCCTAGCCCCTTATTTATCAGACAGTTTGAATTGTCCAAATGAAGACTCTTAGTCTGAAATGTCGCTTGTTTATTCTTCTCCAAGGATGGCACCTGATCTGCTGAGTTCCTCCAGTATTTTGTGAGTGTTTTCATAATAATGTATCCTGTTTGGGAATATTCTTCAGTCATATGCCCTAAGGTTGTAGCTTGATTTCACTCCATCCCACCAGTTTATTCTTCTGCCATTATCCTTTGGAAGTCTCTTTTAGTTGGAATCTTTTAAAATTCTTTTGAAACAGCTTTATGACCATATGTTTGAAATCATGCTTTTCATTAACTCAGTTTCTTGTCCAATCTACACATCGGTAAGCAGCTTAGGATGGCACAGAGATGCCATTGGTACAGCAGCTGTCTCACATTGCCAGCAACCTGGTTTCATTTCTACCCTCAGGTGCTGCCAGTGTGAATTTCTCCTGTGACTGCATAGGTTTCCTCTCACGTCAACAAATATGCAGGTTCATGAGTTAATTAGACACTGTAAATGACCCCTTAGCGCATAGGCAAGTGGTAGAACCAGGGGGCATTGATGGAAATATAAAAAGAATGAAAAAAAATGGGATTTATGCAGGATTAGTGGAAATGGATGGTTGATATTCCCATGCCGGATGTCTCTATGACACCTTGGTTAATTAAGTGTTGTGAAGTTAACTTAGAAATTAATTTACAGTTGATATCACTAAATGTGCTAAGGTAGTGTCAGCATACTTCACACTAGCTTCAAAATGCATGCCATTGACCTAAGCAGAATGAATCTTAGTGGGGAAAGGTAATGTGTTGAATCACCAGCATAGCATGCTTAGCACTGTGGACCAGAGTTAACATTTTAGGCAGTCCAATTTACTCGAACAGTTTAAAACAAGTCAAAAGCAAAGGCAGCTTCTATTTGTATAGCACCTTTAACGTGGTAAAGTTATGCCCAGACACACTGTCAGCCTGGAAAAAAAAACTGACACTGAGTCACATAATAAAATATCAATAAAGATGTCCAGGAGCACAGTTTGAGAGAGGTTTCTGAGACTTCATAACAGAAACCCATCCTATAATGATTAGATTCAGCAGAGCACAAAAGCCAAGAATTTCTAAAGCAAAAGGATCTCTTCTGGGCTGGAGAAAGTAAAAAAATCAAGGAAGGGTTTGAAATCAAGAGAGATTGGAATTAGGTTATTACTTTACATTATAGGTTTATAAGCAGACAGGGTTGTGTGATCTGAGATTGGTGTGAATTAGGACATGGGCATTAGAGGTTTTAATGACCTCAGGCATTCAATGATTAAACTGAAGCAGACTAGCCAGGAGTGCATGGGCACAGCCAATTGCTGCTATGGTAAAGTTGAAAACTTCGACTTCAAGTCCAGGATAAAAGCATTTTGGATTAAATTGCACTGCATTGCAATTTAATCCAATATAATACAATCTAAATAAAGCAATCTAATATAAGGCAACATAGGATCTGTCACACCATGAATAACCATGATGAAGTATCAGGGCTGCAGGTTATGCCACAAACGCAAGATCTGGGCAGGGTTGAAATAGACGGAACATGAACAAGGCCAGCATCAATTACACGATGCTCACAAAAAGGTCGGACTTGCTAAAGCTTGCATCCCGACTTCACAATGCAACCAAATTTCCTTTGCATTTCTTTCCACAGGGGACAGCAGCATCACATGCCCTCAGTTCACCTTCCTCCTCTCATTTTGGGTGTTTTGGTAGTCGAACAGCGCGATGGTATTACAGCTTGAGGTGTTAGAGTTCAGAGTTCAATTCTGGCATGCTCTGCAGGAAGTCTGTATGTCATTCCCGTAAGCATGTGGGTTTCCTCCGGGAGCTCTAGTTTCCTCCCGCAGTCCAAAGGTTTACAGGTTAGTGGGTTAATTGATCATTGTAAATTGTCCTGTGATTAGGCTGGGATTAAATAAGTGGATTTCTGGCTGGTGTGGCTTGTTAGGTCAGAAAGGTCTATTCTAACTCTTACCTCTTAATAGAATAAACAAAATAAAATTAGCATTAAACCTTTCTGAACTGATTTATTGATTAAATCTGGTGCCTTATGATGCGAGTGACTTGGGTTTCATTTAATGCTGAAAACATTGTATGATCAATAGTTACAGCCTGAATGGAAGAAGAAGTAAAGACACTGAGTGGTTGTAGTAAAGGATGCTGAGAGGTTGCAGTAAAAGACATCTGTCATTGCAAAATAAATCAATTTAGGTCATAAATCAATGTTAAAATTGAAGACAAAGAAATGAAATATAATAATTTGGTAAGTGATTAAGAAGATAATTTATACCTTAGCCTAGAAAAGGAATAGTTCAATTTTTCATAAAAAAGGGCTACAGTATACAAAGCGATTATGATTGCATGATAGAAAAAAGAAATCAATCAGAAATTAGATGAAAGGAGGGAATTGACCAGAGGCTAGCCTTTGAGCCAAATATGAAATATATTATCAGAAAAGAGACATTAGGAATCACAAGGCAATAGTGTGATTTATCGGAAGAGTTTGTTCAAGCGATTTTGATCACAGGAGTAAGAATGCAAAGAAAGCAGGAGTTTGAGCAAGAGGAATTAATAACACTTTGACAGGTCGCCACATTAAACTTTCAAGACATTGGAAGGTTGGTGGCTCTCTAAATAAATGCAGGATATAGATCAAAAACTCTACATACTGCAAAGTTATAGATCCAAAGGATATTTCAGCCAAAGTCACTGGCATTACTAAATGGTAGAACACTTTCTAAATACATATACAGCTTTGAAGAATTAGGTCAGTCAGAGGTAGGAATCAGGCAGATGGAAGAAGTTAGCCATTTTGTCTCTGTGGTGTCTGATTTGCTTGAAACATGAGTCTGCTTTAACATGAGTACAGTAGAATTGACAAGGTAAGACATGGACTATTGCTGAAACCTCTTCTTGTGAAATGGCTTTCCTTGGATATCATTTGAAGATCTAACAACTCCCCACAACTCACTCCCTCTCAACAGAGCAGCGATGATTAAATTTATGACCTCTGAATGAGGATGGCATTTTTGTAGGTTCCTTCTGGATTCTGGATGTAGTCTAATACAAAATGCACATGTGAAGTCTTGGCTGTTGGTAAATCAGGCCTTAGGGAAAAAAAATTATTTTGGCCAAATCACTATCATATACTTTCTGCAACAATTAACCCCACAGTTGTTATATTGGTGTAAAGCTAAAATTACTGTGTAGTGAAATTATATAGTATGTGTTGTGATTATGTGAAATAGCAATAGTAGCATGAAGAAAGACATGCACTGGAGCTAAATACATTTTTGAAATGGATATTCCCTGGCTCTGGGCCCATGCTTCCTGGAGTTTAGAAGAGTGGGGGGGGGATCTGAATGAAATCAATCAAATATTAATAGGCCGAGAGAGAGCCGACATGGAGAGAATGTTTCCTATAGAGGGGGAGTCTAGAACCAGAGGGAACAGCCTCAGAATAGAAGGACATCCCTTTAGAGCAGAGATGAGAAGGAATTTCTTTAGGCAGAGCATGGTGAATCTGTGGAATGCATTGCTCCAGACTGTCGTGGATGCCAAGTTACTGAGTATATTTAAAGCGGAGGTTGATATATTCTTAGTTTGAAATGGTATCAAAGGCGATGGGGAGAAGGCAGGAGAATGAGTTGAAAGGAATAATAAATCAGGCAAGGTGGAATGGCGGAGCAGGCTCAATGGGTCAAAAGCCAAATTCTGTTTCTAAGTCTTATGGTCTTACGCTGGGACTGAACACCAGACATCAACTAGACCAGTGGTTCCCAATCTTCTTTATGCCATTAAGTATGGTGTCTGTAGACCCCGGGTTGGGAACTACTGAAATAGGCAAAACTCAAAATATGAAATAAAAACAGATAGTGTTGGACAACTATGCAGGTCAAGCAGCATCTATCAAGAGAGAAAGCGGATTAATGTTTCATATTAATAATCTTCCTTGCAGCTGGTTTTGATTCGAATATTTTCCATTTTCATTCTACAGAGGAGGTCTGATCTTGGTATTATTGCTCTACTCTTGCAATGTTTTCAACCACTTTATGTTTGGAAACTCCTTGTTACCACTCCTTGGCTACCTTCCATACTCTGTGACCTTCTCATATTATCCTGCTTCCATCAGTTAATTATTTTCTCTACAGAAGGTCACTGACTACTAGGTGATGACATTACAGCGATATGGTTGATAACTGACTATGCTTCCAACTTTTCATCTCTGTTATTTTTTTTCTCTCCTTTAACTTGCAGGGGGAAAAACATTTCGGGTAGGTGATAAAACAGACTGACAGAAACCAAATCAGTATGAAATTTAACTGACCCCATTGACTCAAATTTAACTCCTTGAAAAAGTAATTTAATATCTCAAACAAGAGAAAATCTGCAGATGCAGAGCAATGCACACAACTAGGTATTTGTTAATATTCCTTTGCTGTTGCATAGGTAAACATTTTACTGAGAAAATAAGAAATGAAACTATTAGCAATTGTTAGCATATTGATCTTGATAGAAATAGCATTGCATAGAAACAACAGAATATTCTAAAATGTTGGGAGAGAGAATAGCACCATAAGCAACTAATTTACTTAATAATTTTGGATCATGAGCTTAACTTCGTTTAAGTTATTTTTAATATAGACTTCAGTAAAAATAGTAAACAAGAATTTAGGTATGCTTCATTTTTAATGGATAGGAAAGTTTTGATAAATATGAGTAAAATGCAGGTAAATGTGAGCTGCTCAGCAGGGCACCTTTGTTGACATGGGCCTATTTCTTTGCTGCTTTGATTAAAATCAAGCATAGTATTTATAATGATATTATTATTTACTTAGCAACATGAAAAGAAATTACTTTAGAGCAGGAAAGAGGCTCTAATCTTAAATCAGTGCAGTATAAAATTAATGCACCAAATTTATGGTGATTGTGTTACTGTTTCTATGAATGCACGTGTTTGATAACATGAATACAAAGTAACCCGGCATCCAGTGTGGTCTCCCCTGCATTTTATCCTGGATATTTTATCACACTCATGTTATTTGTTACTGTTATTTTCTTATTTTTGTCCTATTAAGGACCCAGTATCCAAAATATTTCAATAATTACAGAGCTGATTTTTCTGAGACATTGTGATTTAAAAGAAAAAACTCATTCTGCTAGTGACCTTGTAAAAGTTTTGTACCCTGAGGTGTAGCAAGTATTTCATAATATGACTAGAATGAGCATTAATTTATTATTATGCTTCTTCTCACAGCTGTATAGCCTTCAGATATGCAATGAATCCTTGATAGGACCTTGCTTCCATAAAAAGAACATCTATAAAGCCTATATTTTCTGTGCGCAGTGCTGCATGACTGAATGGTGACCCACTGGCCTATTTAAAACTAAGAGTTTTTTTAAACCCAAAAAAATCAACCAAAAATGTGCCAGACTTGTATTACAATTGAGATGACATGGGGAGTTTAGATGTTTAGGGTTGCTGTGTGAGAAGGATTTGGGCTATGTCTTGTGTTGCTGTGTGCACACTGATGGTATGACACTCAAGGGTTCTGTATCTAATTAAGCGACTGAAATTAAAAGTTGCACATTTGCTATAAATGTTTGACCATGTGTCAATCAGTGTGATTGTTCATCATGGGAAGAGAAGTATAAGGAGAGAATTAATAAAGCATTACATTTTTTGAAGTATTTTGACACTTAAAGAATACAGACTCAAAATTCAAAAGATGATGAACAATTCATTTCAGCAAAGAATATTGTTAAAATTGGATGTCTACTTCTTCAAAGAGTAATTTAACAATACACTTGAAAAGCAAATGGATATAAACTTGAAGAATTGGAAAGCAACACTTTATGGTACCAGTGGATATTATTATCAAAGAGCTAGTTCATTATTGATGCACACACACACACACCATCTTCTCCCTTCAGATGAGTGTATTTGTGGCACCAGGAAGATACCCTGGTGTGGAAGTATTCACATTAGTAAGTGTTTAAATTTAGTTAGCATGGAATGCTGATTTGATGGAAGTGCTGTTTTTGGAGCTCGATAGTAATAACCTCACACATCAGAATAAGCATACTGCAGCAGCAAGGATACCCCATTAGCACAATTCATGGGAATTATCAGCTACTTGAGTGTTAATTACTGATTTTTTTCTGCAGTGTGTTGCTTCTTTGGTACAATTATTTCTCACTTGGTATTTTTAAAATGGTTAACTCCTGGGGAATGGTGATATGGTAGTGAAGATGGTTGTTCTGTCATAAATGCTTTTGCACAAACTGTTATATAGGTATAGTCGTAGTGATTCTGTTTGGAGTGGATATGACTGGTGACTGGTAGAATTAACAAAGGGCACTTGGTAAACTGCTGAAAGAAGGAGGGAGGAGTGGGGAATAAAGTGTTTCAGATGGGAAGCCCAGCTCTCTTTGGGTGTTGAGGAAACAGTTTTCCTAATGCAGGAGGCAGTGAGTGAACTGTATGTTACTCAGTAAGGATATATCCTCTACAATCTACCTTTTGGTCTTGGAGTCTGAACAACATTACAAGATGAAGGGCCTGTACTGTGCTGCACAGTTTAACATTCTATGTGCTTGCTACAAATCGACCACAGTGCAGGACAAGAACCACATTGCCAGTGACTATCAGAACTTTGTATTAGTGTTTATTCATTTAGTTGCCTCCATGCAGCAGTGGTAGACGTTCCAAACGTAACTATGCCGTGTTACTGTGCATTGCAAAAAGATTACTCATTTGACACCTGCTTATTTTCAGAGAGCCCCCCGCATTTAATTCGCATTTGACAGAGAGCAGCAGACCTGAGGGATCCAGGCTTTGCTGTTATGTAAGGCATGTTGATTTATGGGCTTTGTTGTCTGCTCTGTCCACACTAGGAATGAAAACTGTTCTATTCCCTCAATGTCCAGTTTGTTTCTGACTACAGGCAGGGAGTTAAGCCAAGTTAATGCTTGGTTGCATCCAGAAAGCTTTCATCCTAAGACAGAGCCTTATGCCTGCCGCTTTTGAACCACCACACAAGATACAGGAGTGACCACTGGATTATCTCTAATGATACAATGGCTGACTTTGAACAAACCAAGTTCATGCTTAAACTAAAACTGGTGCTGCCACATAGAATATAAAGGAGCTGACAGACTGCTTGCTGCCTTGCTCTGGTTTGGAAGTGCCATGCTGTGCTCCAGAAAGCAATTGTCAAGACTTGATTTGATGCACATAGGATAATGTCATCATCCTGGGGACGTGGTACTCACCTTCAGGCATTGCAAAGAGCAACTGCATGAGGACGGAGCAACCTCTTCTATCCAACTTATTTTGCTTGAAGTTCAAAGTAAAACTTACTATCAGACCATATATACCTGTACGTGTCACCACTACAACCCTGAGATTCTTTTTCTGCGGACATACTTAGCAAATCTATCGAACAGATACTATAAACTGTAAACATCAGGAACCATAAACAGCAAACAAACTGTGCAAATGCAGAGATAAATAAATAGCAATAAATAACAAGCATGAAGTAACAATATAACAGAGTCCTTAAATGAATGTAGCTATCCTCTTTTGTTCAAGAGATTGATGATTGAGGGGTAGTAATTGTTCTTGAACCTGGTGGTACGAGTTCTGAGGCTCCTGTACCTTCTACCTGATGGCAGCAGCGAGATAAGTGCATGGCCTGGGTGGTGAGGATCTTTCATGATTAATGCTGCTTTTGTATAGCATTGTTTCATTTAGATGTGCTCAATGGTTGGGAGGGTTTTACCCATGGTGTACAGGCCAAATCCGCTATTTTTGTTGTATTTTCTACTGAAAGTCATTAGTGTTCCCATGCACTAATGCAACCAGTCAGCACATTTTCTAACACATCAAAAGAAGTTTGTCAAGATTTTTGATGACATTCCAAACCTCTGCATACTCCTGAGAAAGAAGAGGTGCTGTTGTGCTTTCCAGGACAGGTCCTCTGAGATGGTGACAGCCAGGAATTTAAAGTTGCTGCCCCTCTTTATCTCTGTCTCCGATGATTACTGGATCATGGACCTTTGGTTTCCTTCTCCTGAAGTCTACAAACAGTTCCTTGGTCTTATTGATACTGAGTGAGAGGTTGTTGTTATTACAACACTCAACCGAGTTTTTAATCTCCCTCCTGCATGCTGATTCATCACCCCTTTTGATACAGCCCACAGTGGTGCCATCAGCAAACTTACATTTGGTGTTGGAGCTGTACTTAGCCACACAGTCATCGGTGTAAAGTAAGTGAACGGAGTCTCAGTACACATCCCCACAGTGCTCCTGTGCTGATGGAGTTTGTGGAAGAGATGTATTTGCCAATCTGAACTGACTGGGTTCTACAAATGAGGAAATCCAGGATCCAATTCCATAAGTGGGTATTAAGGCCCAGTTTTTGGAGTTTTCTAATGAGCTTTGAGGGGATGATAGCGTGAAATGCCAAGCTGTAATTGATAGAGCATCCTGATGTAAGCATCTTTGCTGTGAGATTACTAGACTCAGTCACTGTTCCCAAATTCACCAAAGATCCCAAATCTTACCTTCTGTCTGTAGCTGGTAGTAACAATGTTGGCTTGGCCACAACTGGAGGATGAAGGAGAGCACAAAATGGAAATGTCAATACCAATGTACACCAAAAAAAAAATTCAAATATCAAATTATCAAAATGTTATCCCCTGTAAGTGTCTCACCTTCATTCCCCTGCACCTACGCCTCAGCGAGTTCCATGCCCACCATGACACTGAGCTTTTCTTCCACCACCTCCATTTCCGGGCTTACTTTTCAGGCAAGGACTTTTCACTCCACACCAATGATCTCTTCTTCCATCATCAACCCCACTCCTCATCCTGTTCTCTCTGCCCTGGTCTTCTGCCTGCTGTGGACCTTTTCATTGCCAACTGCTGACAGCACTTGACTTCTACACTCCTCTCTCCAATTCCAACTTTACCCCTCCCAAATGTTCTGCTCTCCATTCCCTATGCACTATTCCTAACTTCACCTTCAAACCCAGAGATAAAGGGATGCTGTGGTAGTCCAGAGGAGTGACCTCTAGTGTGCTGAGGCCCAGCGACAATCCTCAGACACCCCCTTTTACTTACCCCTCGAACAGAATCCCACCGAGAAGCACCAGGCCATTGTCTCCCATACCATCACTGACTTTATTAGCTCTGAGGATCTCCCATTCACTGCCACCAACTTTATAGTTCTCACACCCTGAACCTCTCGTTTCTACCTCCTACCCAAGATCCATAAACCCGCTTGTCCAGGTAGACCCATTATTTCAGCTTGGTCCTGCCCAGCTTTACTCATATCTACATACCTCAGCTCCTAGTTTTATCCCTCCTAGTTCAGTCCCTTCCTACCTACATCGGTGACATTTCACACGCTCTGAATCTTCTCAATGATTTCAAGTTTCCTCGCCCCCATCACCTTATTTTCACTATCAATATCCAGTCCCTATACACCTTCATCCCCTACCAGGAAGGCCTCAAAGCTCTCAGTTTCTTTCTGGACAACATACCAAACCAGTTCCCTTCCATTATCACTCTCCTCCATCTAGCGGAACTCGTCCTTACTCTTAATGATTTCTCCTTTCGCTCCTCCCACTTCTCCTTTGGCCCCTCCCTCACTATCATTCACGGCCCCAAACAGTCCTTCCAGGTGAGGTGACACTGTTGTCGGTTGGGATCAAATAGTGTGTCTGGTGATTCTAGTGTGGCCTCCTGTATATTAGTGAGACCCAACCTAAATTGGGAGACTGCTTTGCTGGGCACTTATGCTCCGTCTACCAGAAGTAGCGGGATCTCTTAGTGGCCACCCATTTTATTTCCACTTCCCATTATCATTCTGAAAGAAAAATAGAGGGTTACAGCGTAGTGTGGGTTTAGTACTTTTTTTTTAAGGAATATATGGGTCAGCACAACATCGAGGACTGAAAGGCCTGTACTGTGCTGTAGTGTTCTAGTGTCTAGTGATATGTCAATCCATGGCCTCCTCCACTCCCGTGATGAGGCCACACTTAGGTTGGAGGAACAACACCTTTTATTCCCTCTAAGTAGCCTCCAACCTGATGGCATGAACATCAATTTCTTGAACTTTTGCTAATGCCCACCAATTCATCATTCCCCATCCTCTTTTCCCTCTCTCACCTTAACTCCTTGCCTGCCCATCACCTCCCTCTGGTGCTCCTCCAAACTTTTCTTCCTTCTATGGCCTTCTGTCCTCTTCTATTAGATTCCCCCTTCTACAGCCCTGTATCTCTTTCACCAATCAACTTCCCGGCCCTTTACTTCATCCCTCCCTGTCCTGGTTTCACCTATCGCCTTTTGTTTCTCTCTTCCCTCTGCCCACCTTTTAAATCTACTCGTCTCTTTTCCTCTATTCCTGCCGAAGGGTCTGGGGTGAAACGTCGACTGTACTTTTTCCACCAATGCTGCCTGGCCAGCTGAGTTCCTCCAGCTTTTTGTGTTTGTTGCTTGGATTTCCAGCATCTGCAGATTTTCCCTTGTTTGTGATCAAATCAGTACCCTTGTTTATTTCTATAGTGCTGTCTTCCATATTTCTGTCTTTTAACAAAATTCATCATAGAATTGAGAAATTCCTCAGATGCTGGAAATCCAAAGCAACATGCACAAAATGGTGGAGGATCTCAGCAGTTTAGGCAGTGTCCATGGAACTGAATAAACAGTTGATGTTTTAGGCCAAGATCCTTATTCAGGACTGAAAAGGAAGGGGGAAGGTGCCAGAGTAAAAAGGTGAGGAAAGAGGAGTATCGCAAGAAGGTGATTGTTGAAACCAAGATGATAGGAAAGGGAAAGGGCCGGAGAGGAAGGAATTTGTTAGGAGAGGAGAGTGAACCATAGAAGAAAGGGAAGGACAAGGGGCCTCAAATGGAGGTGATAGGCAGATGAGAAGAGGTAAGAGGCCAGAGTGAGGAATAGGAGGGGGAGAATTTTTTTTAACTAGAAGGAGAAATCGATGTTCATGCCTTCAGGTTGGAGGCTGCCCAGATGGAATATAAAGTATGCTCCTGCACCCGGAGGGTGACCTCATCATGGCATAAGAGGAGGCCAAGGACCAACATGTCGGAACACGAATGGACAATGGAATTCAAATGTTTAGTCACCGGGAAGTTCTGGTTTTCGCAGATGGAGCAGAAGTGCTTGACGAAGAGGTCCCCCTATATACAATTGGTCTCACCAGACTCAATAGACGACCCCAGCAAGTTCCTTACCTTACCTCGAAGGGCCCTTAATAGAGGTGAGGGAGGAGCTGAATGGACAGGTGTAGTGGCTACGCCACTTGAAGGGTCAAGTCCATCGAAGGTGATTAGTAGGGAGGGATGAATGTACAAGGGAATCTCAGGCGGAGTGATCCCAGCTGAAAGCATAGCGAGGCAGGGCGGTAAAGATATGTTTGGTGGTAGGATCCTTTTGGATATGGTAGAAGTTGCGGAGGTTGATGGGTTTGATGTGGAGGTTTATGGGATGGTAGGCAAGGACAAGAGGAACTCTATCACTGTTAACGAGGTGGGAAGATGAGGTGAGTGCAGATGTTTGGGAGATGGAGGAGATGTGGGTGAGGGCAGCATCAATGGTGGAGGAAGGGAAATCCCATCTTTGAAGCAGGAGGACATCTCTGATGTCCTGGAAAGAAAAACCTGTATCCTGGGAACAGATGCAGTGGAGATGAAGGAACTGAAAAGAGAGATTAGCACTTTTACAGGAGGTAGGGTGGCTCTAGGTATTTTCAAGATACTGTAGGAATTGGTATGTTTATGAAAGATGTTGGTCAACAGTCTGTTTCCAGAGATGGAGACAGAGGGATCAAAAAATGGGAGGGGGTGCCAGAAATGGACCAAGTGCATTAAGGGCAGGGTAGAAGTTAAAGACAAAGATGATTGAAATTAGTGTTGAAATTAAAATGTCGGTATGGACGGGTGAGGAAATTATAGACCAGTAAGTTTGACATCATTAGTAGGTAAGTTATTGGAAAGAATACAAAGAGATAGGATCTACAAATATTTAGATAGACAGGGACTTATTAGGGAGAGTCAACACGGCTTTGTGCGTGGTAGGCCATGTTTAACAAATCTATTAGAGATTTTTGAAGAGGTTACAAGGAAAGTGGATGAAGGGAAGGCAGTGGATATTGTCTACATGGACTTCAGTAAGTTCTTTGACAAAGTCCTGCATGGAAGGCTTGTTAAGAAGATTCCGTCACTAAGTATACATTGGTGAGGTAGTAAATTGGATTAGACATTGGCTCAGTGGGAGAAGCCAGAGAGTGATAGTGGAGGATTGCTTCTCTGAGTGGAGGCCTGTGACTAGTGGTGTACCACAGGGATCAGTGCTGGGTCCATTGTTATTTGTCATCCCTATCAGTGATCTGGATGATAATGTGGTAAACTGGATCAGCAAATTTGCTGATGATACAAAGATTGGAAGTGGAGTGGACAGTGAGGAAGGTTTTCAAAGCTTGCAGAGGGATCTGAACCAGCTGGAAAAAATGGCAGATAGATTTTAATAGAAACAAGTGTGAGGTATTGCACTTTGGAAGGAAAAACCAAGGTAGAACACACAAGGTAAATGGTAGGTCACTGAAGAGTGCAGTAGAACAGAGGGATCTAGGAATACAGATACAAAATTCCCTAAAAGTGGTGTCACAGGTAGATAGGGTAGGAAAAAGAGCTTTTGATACATTGGCCTTTATAAATCAAAATATTGAGTATAAGAGCTGGAATGTTATGGTGAGGTTGTATAAGGCATTGGTGAGGCTGAATTTGGAGTATTGTGTGCAGTTTTGGTCACCGAATTACAGGAAGGATATTAATAAGGTTAAAAGAGTGCAGAGAAGGTTTACAAGGATGTTGCCGGGACTGGAAAAACTGAATTACAGAGAAAGGTTGAATAGGTTAGGACTTTATTCCCTGGAACATAGCAGACTGAGGGGAGACTTGATAGGGGTATATAAAATTATGATGGGTATAGATAGAGTGAATGCAAGCAGGCTTTTTCCACTGAGGCTAGGGGAGAAAAAAAAAACAGAGGACATGGGTTAAGGGTGAAGGGGGAAAAGTTTAAAGAGAACATTGGGGGGCTTCTTCACACAGAGAGTGGTGGGAGTGTGGAATGAGCTGCCAGATGAAGTGGTAAATGCGGGCTCACTTTTAACATTTAAGAAAAACTTGGACAGGTACATGGATGAGAGGTGTATGGAGGGATATGGACCAGGTGCAAGTCAGTGGAACTAGGCAGAGAAATGGTTCAGCACAGCCAAGAAGTGCCATAAGACCTGTTTCTGTGCTGTAATGTTCTGTGGTTCTATGATGAAATTGACAAGCTCAGCATGGGTGCATGAAGCAGCATCAATGCAGTCATCAATGTAGCGATGGAAGAGTTGAGGAGTTTTACCAGGAAAGGTTTGGAACATGGACTGTTCTACACAGTCAATAAAAAGACAGGCATAACTGGGCCCACGGCAACCTCTCAATTCTGGAGAAAGTGAGAGGAGCGAAAAGGCAAATTGCTGAGGGTAAGGACCAGTTCTACCAGACTGGTAGTATCTTTTATTGAGAAAGAAGCAGAGAGTTTGAAAGCTTTCTTGGTGGGGGATGCAAGTATATAGAGACTGGACATCAATGGTCACCGCTGACCCAAAAGCTGCTGTATGTTTGAGGAATGGCTGCTATTATTTCAGTGAAGAGACTGCAGAGAGCTTTGGAGCATATTCTTTCTCAGCACAGAGCATTTCTCAGTGTGGGTACCTGGAGAAGGAATGAGCAGGTTGTAGTTATTTTGTTTACTTTACAGGACTAGTCATCCAGAGGTTAGTGATCCAATTGTGAGATCAAATTACAGTATCTGAGAAGTTTAATTAAGTAATTTGGATTAAAAATAAAAACTAGTGTCAGCAATACTGATCATCAAAACAATGGATTACTCATACCTGATTAATTTGGTTTCTTCAGGAAAAGAAATCTGCCGTCCTTTCCTGGCCTGGTTTGCATGTTTTTAAACGATTTCATACCAAACAGGTTTACTACTAACTGATCTTTCATTATGCTAGTTGTATCAAAACTGCTGCTTTGAAAAGTAGTAAGAATACAATTTTTAATGAGTTATTTTTGTCACCACATAATCCTTTCATAAGGTTCCATACCTTTGGTAAAGTTCCATGTGGTAAGCTGCTCTGCCTGGAATCCAAAGAGACTTGGCCTTCTGGGTACAGAATTGGCTTGATGGTAAGTAAAGGTTAAAGATGGATGGTTATTTTATGGACCTGAGACCATAACTAGAGATGTACGTCAGGGGTCAGTGCTGGGCCACTGTTGTTTGTGATTTATATCAATGACTTGTTTGAGAATGTATAAGGCACAGTTAGTAAGTTTGCATGTGACACTAACATAGGTGGTATCATAGACAGTGACAGGTTATCAAGATTAAAATGGGATCTTGATCATCTGGGGAAGTAAGCTGATGAATAGTAAATGGAGCTAAATTTAGATGTGTGAATTGTTGCACGTTGGGAATCAAAACAGGGCAGACCTTTCAAACTTCAAAGATCAAAGCTCAAAGTAAAATTTATTATCAGAGTACATACATGTCACCACATACAACCCTGAGATTCTTCTTTTGCTAGCATACTGAGCAAATCTATAGAACAGTAACTGTAATCATCAGGGACTATAAACTGCAAACTGTGCAAATGCAGATAAAAATAAATAGCAATAAATAACAAGCATTAAATAACAACGTAGCAGAGTCCTTAAATGAGTCCTTAAAGGTAGCTTTTTTTATTAAACAAAATATACTGTATTCAAAAATAAAACTATATATAATAATGGATGGATGTTGCTTTTCTACGGCAACATTTCATGTAGATATGCTCAATGGTTGGGATGATTTTACCTGTGATGTACTGGGCCAAATCGATCACCTTTTGTCAGATTTTCCACTCAGTAGCATTGGTGTTCCTATACCAAATTCAAAGCACATCTGTAATCAAAGAATATATAAATTACGCACCTTGAAAATTTTCTGTTTACGTGTAGCCACAAAGCAAGAAATCCGAATAACACCATAAAATCACCCAAAAACCACAGTGCAGAGAAAGAGAAAAAAAAATGCTTCAGTAAAGATGTTATAAGTAATGTTTTTAGTTGAATCTCTTGCCTTATAATTTACCAGAAAGCTGTCGCACATTTCTGTTGTCACCATCTTAAACCAAAAGTTTCCTTTCTTTACTAGGCTGTAATGCAGCCAGTCAGCACACTTTCCAATACACATCTATAGAAGTTTGCCA
Source organism: Hypanus sabinus (assembly GCF_030144855.1). Lineage (NCBI taxonomy): Eukaryota > Metazoa > Chordata > Chondrichthyes > Myliobatiformes > Dasyatidae > Hypanus > Hypanus sabinus. The sequence goes on along the minus strand of NC_082719.1, from coordinate 56,739,027 downwards.
AAGTTTTCGATGACAAGCTGAATCACCGCGGACTCCGGAGGAAGCAGAGGCGCTATCATTCTTTCTTCACAACTACATTTATATGATAGGTCCAGGACACATCCTCTGAGATAGTGACATCCAGGAATTTAAAGTTACTAATCCTCTCCATTTCCGATCATCTGGTGATTACTAGCTCATGAACCTCTGGTTTCCCTCTCCTGATGTCTACAATCAGTTCCTTGGTCTTACTTACACTGAGTGAGAGGTTGTTGTTATTGCACCACTCAGCCAAGTTTTCAATCTCATAGAAACATAGAAAACCTACAGCACAATACAGGCCCTTCGGCCCACAATGCTCTGCCGAACATGTCCCTGCTTTAGAAATTACCTATGGTTATCCATTGCCATCTATTTTTCTAAGCTCCATTTACCCATCCCGGAATCCCTTAAAAGACCCTTTTGTATCTGCCTCCATCACCGTCGCCAGCAGCCCATTCCACACACTCACCACTCTCTGCGTAAAAAACGTTACACCTGACATCTGTACCTCTTCCAAGCACCTTAAAGTTGTGTCCTCTCGTGTTAGCCATTTCAGCCCTGGGAAAAAGCCTCAGAATATCCATGTGATCAATGACTCTCATCATCTTATACACCTCTAGCAGGTCACCTCTCATTCTCGGTCGCTCCAAGGAGGAAAGGCTGAGTTCACTCAACCTATTCTCATAAGGCATGCACCCCAATCCAGGCAACATCCTTGTAAATCTCCTCTGCACCCTTTTGTATGGTTTCCACATCCTTCCTGTAGCGAGGCAACCAGAACTGGGCACAGTACTCCATGTGGGGTCTGACCAGGGTCCTGTATAGCTGCAACATTACCTGTCAGCTCCGAAACTCAATCCCATAGTTGATGAAGGCCAATGCACTGTATGCCTTCTTAACCACAGAGTCAACGTATGTAGCAGCTTTGAGTGTCCTATGGATTCGGACCCCAAGATCCCTCTGATCCTCCACACTGTATAGAGTCTTACTATTAATACTATATTCTGCCATCATATTCGACCTACCAAAATGAGACACCTCACACTTATCTGGGTTGAACTCCATCTGCCACTTCTCAGCCCAGTTTTGCATTCTATCAATGTCCCACTGTAACCTCTGACAGCCCTCCACACCATCCACAACACCTTCAACCTTTGTGTCATCAGCAAATTTACTAACCCATCCCTCTTTATGAAAATCACGAACAGAAGGGGTCCCAGAACTGATCCCTGAGGCACACCACTGGTCACCGACCTCCATGCAGAATATGATCCATCTACAACCACTCTTTGCCTTCTGTGGGCAAACCAATTCTGGATCCACAAGCAATGTCCCCTTGGATGTCATGCCTCCTTACTTTCTCAATAAACCTTGCAAGGGGTACCTGATCAAATGCCTTGCTGAAATCTATATACACTATGTCTATTGCTCTACCTTCATCAATGTGTTTAGTCACCTCCTCAAAAAATTCAATCAGGCTCATAAGGCACAACCTGCCTTTCAGAAAGCCTTGCTGACTATTCCTAATCATATTATACCTCTCCAAATGTTCATAAATCCTACCTCTCAGGATCTTCTCCATCAACTTACCAACTACTAGTGAGTAAGACTCACTAGTCTATAATTTCCTGGGCTATTTCTACTTCCTTTCTTGAATAAGGGAACAACATCCACAGCCCTCCAATCCTCCGGAACCTCTCCCATCCACATTGATGATGCAAAGATCATCACTAGAGGCTCAGCAATCTCCTCCCTCACTTCCCACAGTAGCCTGGGGTACATCTTGTTCAGTCTCAGTGACTTATCCAACTTGATGCTTTTCAGTCGCTGTAAAGCATCCCTACAATCAGCAAGTTCCTTTTCCTTAGTGAATACTGAAGCGAAGTATTCATTAAGTACCTCTGCTATCTCCTCCAGTTCCATAAACACTTTTCCATGGTCACACTTGATAAGTCCTATTCTCTCACGTCTTATCCTCTTGCTCTTCACATAATTGTAGACTCCCTTGGGGTTTTCCTTAATCCTGCTTGTCAAGGCCTTCTTATGGCTTCTTCTGGCTTTCCTAATTTCATTCTTAAGCTTCTTCCTGTTAGCCTTATAATCTTCTCGATCACTGTCATTATTCAGTTTTTTTATTAACCTTTCATCAGCTTTTCTTCTTGACTAGATTTACAACAGCCTTTGCACACCACAGTTCCTGTACCCTACCATCCTTTCCTTGTTTCATTGAACATACCTATGTAAAACTCCATGCAAGTATCCCCTGAACATTTGCCACGTTTCTACCGTACATTTCCCTGAGAACATCTGTTCCCAATTTATGCTTCTAAATTCCAGCTTGATAGCCTCATATTTCCCCTTACTCCAATGAAACACTCCCCTAACTTGTCTGTTCCTATCCTTGTCCAATGCTGTGGTAAAGGAGATAGAATTGTGATCACTATCTCCAAAATGCTCTCCCACTGAGAGATCTGACACCTGACCAGGTTCATTTCCCAATACCAAGTCAAGTACAGCCTCTCCTCTTGTTGGATTATCTACATATTGTGTCAGGAAACCTTCCTGAACACACCTAACAAACTCCACCCCATCTAACCCCTTGCTTTAGGGAGATGCCAATAAATATTTGGAAAATTAAAATCTCCCGTCACGACAGCACTGTTATTATTACACCTCCTGTATGATGAATGGTAAGTCACTGTGGAGTGTTGCTTTTAGTATGCTGGGTTTTATCAGTCAGGGCACTGAGTATAGAATTTTTTAATGTTATTTTGCATTTTCACAAGATGTTGTTGAAGCTGCATTGGAGTATGGTGTTCAGTTTTGGTCACCCTGCTACAGAAAAGATGCCATTAAGATAGAAAGAGTGCAAAGAAGATCTACAAGGATGTTGTGAGGACTCAAATTGTACTACTGCCGCAAAGAAAACAAATTACATAACATAGGCTGGTGATGTTAAACCTGACTCCGATTCTGATTCTGAAGCATTGGGTTGTAGGGAGAGATTGAGCAGATTCATTCTTTATTCTTTGGAGAGTAAGAGACAGAGGTGTGACATTTTAGAGGTGCTAAGAATAATGTGGTCAAATACACAGGATAAATGGTTCAGTAAGATTTGGAGGGAACTGGTCAAATACGATTGGCATGGATGAGATGGGCCAAAGAGTCTGTTTTTGTGATGTATGACTATGATTTTAAAACCCTACGATTCATACCTTGTGAATGATTTCAAACAGTTCACGGGCCAGTTTACTTTGCAAAGTTCACATTAATATTTGAAACTGAGTGTGCAATTGGGGTAAACTGTCCCAAAGAGTGATGTAGTTGCTTTCATACCTAATATTGAGTGTGCCAAACTGTCTATCACAATCTCAAGGTGCATTCCACAATATCTACAGGTTGGATCCAGTACAGGTATTGGCACTCTGCACAAGGAATGGCTTTGGGTATCAACGTTGATATTGAGGCAAGAATTATCATTATATCAGGTCAAACATCAGGTTGTGTAATCCTGGAAAAAACACTGAAATTTGCAATGGCATTGAACTTTGTCTGAAATGAAGCTTCAACCTCATGAGTGAATATGCACAAAGCATGGATCAATTTGATGTAACCCAAACAACCTCCCTATTGTAAATGTAACTGTGCATGAGAGCATTAGTAGGACTGATCAGTCACATCACAGATAGCAATTTCTTTAAACACAAAATAGTCTGCATCATTTTGTGTGACATTGTCATTGTGCAGAGGTTCGAAACAAACCGACCCCCATCTCAAAACCAGACATCCATTAGGGCCTCTGTCCCCTCAGCAGCAGAAGTGTTCCACCATAACAGATGACATATCACCATTCTGTTAGTACTCGTATGTTTCAGTGATCACTCTTCAAAAAGTACTTTGTTGAATGGAGCCTACTTTGGGGTGTTTTAGAAGGAAATGCTACGTAAATTATAAGTCTTACCTTTGTCTTCAGCCACAACCCCTGTCTTTCACATTGAAAATTGCATTAGCTACCAAGAGTTCTCCCTGCTGGGTACCCCAGGGAAAGTCACTGCAATGATCCTTCTCAGCCACTGCTCTCCATGGCCGAAGAGTTGCTCTCTGATTACCATGTGAAATTTTTCCAACCAGAGACACAGTGGGCCTGACTTTCACCACGTAACTTTCAAAGAGAAACATGGGGAGAAGCAACAGCTTCTGTACCTAGCTATCACTGATGTTTGCAAGAAATAATTAAGTCTGTCAATTTAGAACAGGGGTTCCCAATCTGGGGCCAACTGACCCTTCGGTTAATGGTAAGGGTCCATGGGATAAAAAAAGGGAGCCCTGATGTGGAGACTCTGTACAAATCCTTCTCAAATTTGGCTGCCCTTAGAAATTCATATCGACGCCATGTCTTCTAAATAACATGCAAGTCATGGTGTTAACTAATGTGTCCGCTAATAGTGCTATGAAATAGAGATGAGTAAGGCTGCCATGTTCCTCACCACAATAATATATTCCATATCCACCAAACTGTTCTGAAGGCCTTAAATGACAGTTCCATGAAATAGAAGTCTTCTAACAAACTGCCACCACAGCTGAACATTGTGCACCAATGATAAAGCTCTGTGGAAGACTTTGTTCACATAGCATACCCTCTCAATTCCTTCTCTCATCAAGGCCAGTCATCAATTATGAAATTCACCACCACCTCCAGTGTGCCAACATTGATCCTAGCTGCATAGGAAAGAGTACTCAAAGGTAAGACCTCAATCCCAGTTCACAACTCATGGTCCATCAAGTGCCAGTGAATCCTGGCTTGTGGTCAGAGATCTGAACTACCTACAGCACACACTTCTAAAACTGGAGGCTTATGACTGATATATAATATCTGACCAATCCTCAAAATCCAGAGTAAGGATATAGGACAAATATCTGACCTCCGCAGGCCAACACCCCCAGCACTGAAACTCAAATTACACCAACCATTTCCCATGGGCTGGCCACATAATTCGTGTGCCAATACCAGACGAATGGAACAATCACATCCAGCCTTTGACATGGCAAGAGAATCTCAGAAGGCTTGAGGAAACAGCTCCAAGAATATAATTAAAGTCTCCTCCCATCAGAATCCCTCACCTTTGACCACTTTTGATGGGAAAGAACTATCTTGGATGGCATTGAAAATCTCACCTATCTTCTTCAGGAACATCCAACTAAAATGGTAGAAGGAGCACACCAATCTCTGGTACCCCCTGGTCCACTTGTGGCCAAGCTAGTGGGTTCATCAGCTACCTTGATACAAATAGAACTAGGATGGAAGCAAGTCATCCTCCAACAAAACAGAATGCCAAGAAGGAAGAGGAAAAATGCTTTTGAGGTGCAGGTTGACTTCAAGGGAAGTGAACTCCTCACAATATTGGATCTCCTGCTGAGATATGTGATTGCTCAACAGCTGGTGCTTGTTACATGCCAAAATTAAATTATTCATTGAATCAACAGATATGCATTATGAACCTCATGTTCTTTTCAGGAATGATCAAATTTGGCTCCATAACTTTATTACTCTCAGGCCCAGCCTAATGTGGATGATTACAAACATTTGGACAACAAAGTTCATGCATCTTCATAGACTACAACTCAGCATTCAATACCATCTTCCCCTCAAAACTAATTAATGAGCTTCAAGACCTAGGCCTTCATACCTCTTTATGTAACTGGGCCCTCAATGTCCTCATTTTCAGATCGCAGTCAGTTTGTATTGACTACAACATCTCCTCCACCATCTCCATAAGCACAGGTTTACTACATGGCTGTGTGCTTAGCCCTCTGCTTTACATGCTCTGTGAGGCTAAGCACAGATCCAATGCCATATTTAAGTTTGTTGATGACACCACTGTCACTGGTTGAATCAAAGGTGAATCAGCATGTAGGAGCAAGCTGAGTGGTGTCTCAACAACCTCTTGTTCAACGTCAGTAAGACAAATGAGCTGGATGTTGACTTCAGGAGGAGAAAACTGAAGGTCCATAAGCCAGTCTTCATCAGGTGACCAGAAGTCAACAACTTTAAATTTGTCAGTGTTATCATTTCTGAGGATCTGTACTGAGTCCAGCAAATAAATGCCATTACAAAGAAAGCGTGACAGTGCCTTTATTTCCTTAGCAGTTTGCTTCTGTTACATATCCTCTATAAGTGTAATCTATTGATGGCCAGGAAGTTATTCAGCTCTTCATTCCATCACTTCAATCCAAATCTTTGCATCAAAGATATTTACCTGTGCTTGCTTCTTTGATGTTCACCTCAATAAAAAAAAATATATAGATATATTGATATATAGATATATTGATTTAGGATTTGACTCAGCATATGTGGGTGGAGATGTCTTGAAGGTTCGTGAGATGTGCTTTTCGCACAGAAGCCTTGCCATACTAGAGCCCAGCATTAGTGGCTTCAGGCAGAAATACAAATTTCCACAAGCCTTGGTCTTGAAAAAAATCTGTGTTCTCTGCTAATCTATTTAGTTTTAATTTTAGGATCAAATCCCCGGTCCTTTATTTGTGACCAAGGATCAAATAAGATTTCTTCTGTTCCAATCATATGGAATCTTGATCACTTTAAAGACCTTTCTTCTAGCACAATCTAAACCTCAGGAAATTCACACCAAGTTTATTCAACCTGTCATTTGCATTTAATTTAAGCTCTTGCATAATGCTGGTGAATCATGTTCACATTTAAATACATTCGTCACAATGCTATAGAATTAAAGCTGTAGATTTGTTTTGCACTGCAGTGTAATGACTATTTCAATTGCATATACATATTTCAACTGCAAAAGCTGACCTCCACCCTTCTCTTTAACTCCTGATTATGATCTGCGATGTTTGCACTAATCAGGTTCAGCCTGGAGCTCTGCATATCAAAAAAAATGTTATTAATAAACAAATTTTGAGCCAATTTTTAAGAGAGTAAACACCTTTGGTAGATCATCCTGTCACAGTGTGCCAGGTTTATCAGCTCTACTTAATTTAATTTTTGGAAAAGAAAGTCATTGACCAGCTGCTTGGATTATGAAGTCTGCAAGTTTGCTATTAAGTACTTACAGATCTGACATAAAGTTCTTGAACAAATACAATGCTAGCATTCATTTTGAGAGGACTAGAATATAAAAGCAAGGATGTAATGCTGAAGCTTTATAAAACATTGTTAAGGCCTCACTTGGAGTATTGTGAGCAGTTTTGGGCCCTTTATCTAAGAAAGGGTGTGCTGACATTGGAGAGGGTTCAGAAGAGCTTTGCAAGAATGATTTTGTGGATGAAATGGTTACCAAATGAGGACCAATTGCTGGCCTGTACTCACTGGAATTCAGAAGAATGGGGTAGGGGGATCTCATTTAAATCTATAAAATGTTGAAAGGCCTCATGAGAGTGGATGTGGGGAGGATGCTTCCTGTGGTGGAGCAGTTTAGGACTATTTTGCACAGCCTCAGAATAGAGGGGCATCCATTTAGAATGTAGATGAGGAAGAACTTCTTTAGCCAGATAGTGGTGAATTTGTGGAATTCATTGCCACAGGTGGCTGTGGAAGCCAAGTCATTGTAAGGCAAAGTTTGATTATTAAAGGCATGAAGGGATTCAGGTTGAAGGTAGGAGATATGATTTGATAGCCATCAATGTCTAAGGCATATCTGGACACCTTTCTTATGATTATTGATGCAGTCATTTCTGGGTAGTGACAATGAAACATCACCTGACCTACTGAGTTCCTCCAGCATTTTGTGCATGTTGCCTATATCATCAGCTATTTTACATGGTCTCGTAACAGAAACAAAAATCACAGAAGATACACCTCATACCTTAAATGAAATTTCTCTATTACATATATGTACATTTTAAATTATATTTGGCACACAAATTTGAATCTTATAAACTTCAAAAGAGGCTTTTCACTATGTGTTATTGACAGTCAATCTCTTATAAAGTGTCAATTAAAAGCAGGAAGATTCAAGCCTTCATTCTGCAGACTGTTGTTGAAATAATTTAAAATACTCTTGTTACAATTTTTTAGCTGTTTTTCCTTTTTTCTTCTCTCCTTATTACTCATTTTGTACTTGTTTTGACATTGAATTTGCTCACTTTAGTTTTTGATTTTTATCTCTCAGTTCTTCAGTTTCATTTGGTAAATCCCTACTACCCAATTGTCTTCCTCACATTTTCCAGCAATATTTTAGGCAAAGCTTTTAAAAATTCAAAAACCTTATGTACAAACTGTATCAGAAGAGGCCCTGCTCCAGCAAAAGGCCCATATTAATCAGCATACATCACAATAAGACAGAAGTGTTTTGAAAATTGCACAGTGTTATTGTTGTTTGAATTACTTACATCTGCTAGTTGCAATTATAGTTCCATTGCAGTACTGGCTATGAATGACTTCTTTATTGAAATTAACCAAATTAAAGTAACAAATGTTCTAAATTATTACGAGAATCAACTAGTTTTCAATTCAAATAAAAAGAAGAAAAACAAAGGCAGACTAGGGATATGTCCCATTAAGCACAGAAATGACTTTCCAAAGTATTTAGGTTTATTCAAAATGCAGATTTGGTTTTAAAGTTAGGAAATGCACAATAGTAAAGATCATTTCTGGCAGACTGCTCATTCTGCATTTCTATATGTTGCCAGAGTCTGGAAACATCACTTATTCCTCCCATGTGGCATTTTCCCAATGTATTTTCAAAATATTAAAAGGAATGCAATTCAGTCATGATTTATTTTGAGAACAAAAATGTACAGTCTTAAACAGGTCATAGAAGTGCAGAGAGTCATCACTAAGGCTTTCATTATTGAACATGTCCAACTGCTTATTAATTGAAACAGCTGCTTTGAAAGTCTAAGAGCCAACAGTTTGGTGATAGTACTGTAATCTGAATATGAAGGTCACAAATGCCAATATAATACCAGTGACTTGAACATGCTCTCTGAGTTGACATGATTGAGGAAGTGTTACACAACTGACCTTCCATGATGTACTTAAAAGATTCTGTGCTGTTGTTTTTAAGATTAACCTCACAATCAATATCAAACCAATTAAGGTATCTAGTTATTTGCTTCATTCTTGTTTGTGGGATCTTTCCTATAAATTGTCTATAGGTTTCCTGACTTTACAAACAGAACCACACATTAAAAATATATTTAATGCATTGTGAACTCCTTTGGAGTGCTCTTTTAAAGTGAAAGCTGCAATTTCTCTACAAACCCTCTGAAGGTATTTTTGCTACAATTAGTAAGTATTTGCTGACCCAGCCAAGGAAAAAAAAGTTGTTAGGGTATTCTATACCAAAGTGAACTCTGTTATTTATCAAAAGGACAAGGCAAGAGAGCCTGAAGGTGGATTTATTAAATTTGGATGAAGTTTGGGTTGTTATAAAGTAATGTGGACTGGCATGACTTTGAGCTAAACTCCATACCCTTTAGTTACAAAACTGACCCATTGAAGCTTCCCATACTGTCTAATGATATTGAAGGTGTCCCAACAATGAAGTATCTTTGAGCAGAGTTATATTTAGAATTTAAACAATATTTTTGCAATGCATTTCCTCTTAGTTTATGATGCTCAATTAAAATACAGTTCTGGTGTGAAAAACTAAAAAGAAGACATACGCCAGCGCCAATAAAAAAAAACTTGCCCAAGCCAACAAATTGTAATTCATTGCAAAACTGCTCAGAATAGAAAAGTACCTCAGGCAAGCCGTTTTGATCATGGTGTCAGTAGTACAGTATGTTGCTGCTTCTCACCGAGGGGCTAATTATCACATCAAAAATATAAGAAAAATGCAATGAGAAGCAAAATAAAAATAACACAATAGCAAACATATTTTACAGAGTTTATTCTGTGTATGAAACAAGCTAAAAATAAACCGGTAATTCTAATTGAAGGAAACCAGCAGTGGTAAAAGCCCAGAAAAAACAGTTGGAATAAAAGGACATGCAGCAGTCAGCAAAGCAATGAAAATAGTAAGAGGAAACAACAAATGAATGATGGGAAAATAAAGACGTACACAGTTACTGTTTTTCAGACAAATTGCTTATCGTGTAGAAAGAATCTAAGAATTGCTGTGTATATTGACTGGCAAAAATCACCTGATGAAATGCCAAAAAAACCCCAAATCTCAAAAGATTTAGGGTAGAATTGAAACACGAAAGTATCGTTAGCTAAGGAACAAAAATCATTGATTAGAGCAGAACATGTAGTTTGTTTTGAGTGTATTTGTTCTACCTTGGCCTCTAGCATTCAGCTAAATCCATTCAATATATGTTGATTAGTTAGATTTGGGTTCAAAGACAATTTAATTTCAAAGACAAAAGTAACTTTAAAGTCTTCAGGAGGTAAACAAAACTGAAATGTTTCAACTACGAGGAGGATTATAGTTGAGTTGAGGAGGGCTGAGAAAGGCTGATGAAATTCTGGGCACCATATACAAAATGCTGATGGCACGCAGCAGTCTTGACAAAGGGTCTTGGCCCGAAACATTGACAGTGCTTCTTCCTATAGATGCTGCCTGGCCTGCTGTGTTCCACCAGCATTTTGTGTGTGTTGTTTGAATTTCCAGCATCTGCAGATTTCCTCATGTTCTGGGCACCATGCTTAGTAAAGATGTAAAAACTGTGAAAAAAAAGGTGCAGAAGAGATTTAATATTTTATTTTAACAAAAATGTGGCACTTTGATCATGTGTTGAGATACGTTAAGATACAGGCATTGCTCAACGTTTCTTTCGTTATGTCAGGAAATCTAAGCAGAGAATTAATTAAGATGTTTAAGATGACGGAGGTATTGGAAAGAGTAAATAAAAAGAAATTGATTCTAATGACAGGAAGTGTGGTGACCAGGTTTACAGATTAGAAAAAACAGCCAGAGATGAGAAGAGGAAAACATTTTGCTTTGTTCTAGAGAGCACTACATATGGTGAAATATGTTCAACAATTTTCAGAAGAAAAGACAGAAATATTTGAGCAGAAAAAAATATGCCTAGGAAAAGACACAAAATCAAAACAAATTGGGTAGCTTTACGGCAAGCGATCAGGCGCAATGGGATCATCTGGATCATCTACCCAGTGTCTTACCCTCCTCATTTCCTAACTCGCTCTGTGATTTGACTGGATAATATACTGTTAGTTGAGCCATTCAATGTGAGCAGCAATTTTACAACAGCTTTAGTATTTTTTCTGCTTCAATACATCTGTTTAAGGTGAGTGGGCAATCATTTAGGGGAGATGTAAATTCTTTTTTACACAGAGAATTGTATGTGCCAATTTGTACCATGGCGTGAAAGAGATTCCCATGATGGAATGATGGCAGTGTTTTGTTTAACAATGATTGTATTTTGCTACTATCCTACTATCCTACTATCATCATGTATGACAGGCTGGAAGGCTTGCCTCTATCATCATACCATGAGACAGGGTATTTTATCGTGGTGTTTAAGCCAAGTTCCAATAATGCAGCACGGAGCCTAACTCAAATATTCATCAAGCTGGTCTGCTAGGCTGACAAGGGTTTGAGTGGTTGGTTAAGAAACGGGAGCTGTTGGATTATACAGGCTAGGAGGAACAAGATGGCTCCCTTCGTGGCTCCTCCAGCAAATATTTTGTTGTGATCTGCTCAATCCTATAAGTCAATGCATTCTGACAGTGATCTCTGCCAGACTTTTGTTTAATTTCATGATCTTTGTTAAGCTTTTTTCTCCCTGGTGATTTTGATCATCTTGACACCTTTTCTTGCACTGTAATCTTTACTCTGATATTCTACAATTTTTAACAATCATTTTTTTGTTCTCTGGCCTTTGTTAATCAAATCTGTTGCTCGACTCCTTCACTCTGTGCCCTCAGATCTAGTTTTGTGGTCCACAGTAACTGTAAATTAACTCTACCATTCCCAACAATTCAAATGGGGGGGAAAAAAAATCTTTTAAAACTGACACAAGGTTCTTTTTGTTGGTTTCACATTTCTCTGAGCACATCCATTTCTTTTTCCTATGAGGCTGTCAACGATGAAGCAGTTCTGTTTGTCCATGAAATGTTCTCCCCAGTTTATATAAACGCTTAGTTGTAAGTCTACTACTGATGAAAGAGATTCATTTGAAATGTGAGAGCAAGCAAAGAGGGATGTGGAATATGCACACACATTGCTGAAGGCAATTCCTTCTTGATCCAATTGGGTGACAGATGTTCCAGCATCTTCCTTGTTCTGCTGCAGAACAAGTGGATTCTGCCTAGAAAACATCAATCAATAGTTCAATTGAGGTTCATCCACTGTAACAATAGAAAGAAACTCTAATTATCCAACCAACCAGAGCTAAGTCAGAGTAATTGGTTAAAATTTCACATTGCCCTGGCATTTGCTGAGTGATACCTGCCTTTAATTATTTGGGTGCCAATCAATTAGATTGGTTTGACATAATTGTCAATGAGTTTTTTCAATGTACTTGAAATGATCCAGTTGTGCAGAGAGTTTTTGCATCATGATTTTGACTTGTGCCTTAGAGATTTTAAAAAGATTTTGTGGGCAATCAGAAAATGAATCCTTCGTTGCAGGACACCAAGCCTCTGATCTTCTCACATATTCTAAGTACTTAAGTTCTGTTTCCAATCAATAGTGATTCCCAGGATGGTGATTATGGGGGAGGGGGAAATAACTTTGTTAATGCTATTGAATGTTAAGGGTAGGTGGTTTGTCCTTAATGCAACGGAATACCAATGCTTGCCACTTACTGAGGGGGAATATTATTTATAACTTGTTGCATTGTGTTGGAATATTGTCCAGTTCTTGCTGCATGCATGCACTGCTTCATTTGTTAACATTTGGAAGTAGAATTGAACATTGTGCAACCATCGGTGAACGTTTCCATTTCTGAATAGATGATGGACACAGCAGAAGGCTGTTAGTGAGGTCCAGCCTGAATAGGCTGTTGTTCGTCCACCATGGTGTGGAGTTTATGTAGGCTGTGATTGAGCTCATTTCGGGCTCATATGTGAGCTGGATGGGACAGGTTTTGATAGGCATTGTTTAATGCAGTTTCTTTTCAGGTTCAGATAGACCATGGGTGGAGTGGGCTTGGGCCAATTTTACTTTAACTTCTGAGTAGACCTCTATTTAGAGCATCATGTCATAAATTGGGATGATGCTGATAGTTCCATGTAGAATTGTTGGCAACTTCCAGCAGCTTCCTGAATCATTAAGTCTTCAAGGGAGTTTCATCATGGCACTATAATAAGATCCAGCTGAACTGCTGGAAGCCATCATGCATCTCTTTGATTTCACTTTTACTTTCAAGATAATACCTTTATCATTACCAAAAACTTCCCCCGCTTAGTCTATTCTTAGCTGTCATTGTTTATGACCCTATCATTATTCTAAAAGTTGTTTTTATCAGCCATGTTTATAGTTGAGGATGAGGTGGCAATCTATCACTGACTAATAGTCACTTAAATAAAGTAAAAAGATAGGCACACCGTGAGATTTCAGGAATCAGTCTTCTACTAATTTTCATTAGACTATCAGAAAGCCATTACAGGATGACAGATCGATTTTTCTCCTTAATTCTGTTGATTTAATGGATATTGGTTGCTGAAATCCAAGGTATTGATGGCACTTATACAATTTAATGCCATAAGTCAAAACATGTGGCTATAAATATTTCCTGCTTAACAACTGTACATAAATGTTATTACAGATGTCTATCGGGTAGGAAACTCACAAATCGAAATAACCTGTTAGCCTATAAATCAGAGATAGAAATGTGAGTTGAAAAATATTATGTTGAGTTATTTACTTTTTTCAGCCTAAATTCCATGAAAGCAGATTTTACTCTGTTGGTCAAATTTATCCTTTTCCAAAATTGCTGTAATATGGGGGTTATCTGTATCCGGGACTATTACAGCTTTCTGTCACTGTTTTAAGAATAATTTCAGATATTAATAGAAGGAAGTGGTATGTACAGTATGTTCTTTTAGTTCCTGGTCTTTAAGGGGAAGCATTTTAATCAATTGAGTGGAATATATTGTGACACAGATCCTTCACTTACAACACTAGTGTTTGACATGCAACAAACTTATAACATCAGCTATTTTACGTGGTCTTGTCACAGAAATAAAAATCACAGAAGTTACACCTCACACCTTAAATGAAATTGCTCTATTACATGTATGTACATTTAAACCTAGAAAGAAAAAAGATCAGACCCACTGGATATCACTGATATTGTTATATGAATTCTTATGAGGTACAATAACATTTTGCTGCTCAGAATATTTCTGAACACAAAACACTTTGTGCAACTGTTCATCTAATTGAGCTAATTTGAAATGGAGTTTTCTTTATACATCTGTCTACAAAAGTCAGAAAAAGCAACTCATTGCAGTGAAAGAGCAAAGCAAATTCTTTTCCACAGCGTTAGAATTGTGTATTACAAGTGCTTTACTCAGCTTATACCCACGATTGTGTTGCTTATTTTCAATGTCATATTTAAGTTTGTTGTTTTTGGCTGAATCAAAGATGTGACAAATTGGCAATAGGAGAGAGTTTGAAGATCTGTTGAATGGTGCTACAACTACACACCTCACGCAACATTAGCAAAAACAAAAGGCTGATTTTTGACTACAGGAGAAAGAAGCCAGAGTTCTGAACTGATTCTACAATCTACAAATTTATTTTCAAGGATTCTTTATAATTCATGTTTTCAGTGTTTGTTTTGCAGAATTTTGACAAAATTCAAGGTTCAAAGTAAAATTTATTATCAAATTAAATATATATATGTCACTATACTTGTAAAACACAGAAATTCATTTATTTGTGGGCATTCCCAGAAAATACAAGGAACACAACACACTGAGACACCACACCAACAGGAAAGGACAAATGAAGAAGAAGAAGTAATAATAATAATAATAATAATAATAATAATAATAATAAGAAGAAGAAGAAGAAAGAACAGGAGATGAAGTTACCCTGAAAGTAAGTCCATTGCTTGTGAAAAAGTTCAGTGATGGGGTCAGTGAAGTTCAGTAACGTTACTCCCTCTGGTCCAAGACCATGATGGTTAAGGGGTAATAACTGTTACTGAACCTGGTGGTGTAGGTTCTGAGGCTCCTGTACCCTCTTCTTGACATCAGCAGTGAGAAGAGAGCATAGCCTGCATGGTGGATGTACATGATGATGGATGCTTCTTTCCTGGAACAGTACTCCCTATAAATGTGCTTACTGGTAGGTAGGACTTTACCCATGATGGACTGGGTTGTATCCATTGCTATTTCTACATTTCTAGTTGAGGGCATTGGTGGTTCCATACCAGGCCATGATGCAACCAATCAATATACTCTCCACTGCACATAAATAGATGTTTTATCAAAACTTTAGATAACATGTTGAATCTTCACAAAATTCTAAGCAGGTAGAGATGCTGTCTTTGTAATACCTCTTATGTGCTGGATGCCAAACAGGTCCTCTGAAATGTTATTATCAAGGAAGTTGAAATTGCTGACCCTCTCCACCTTTGACATCCTGATGAGGATTGGCTCGTAGACTTTTGGTTCCCTCCTCCTGAAGTCAGTAATCAGCTCCATGGTCTTGCTGACATTGAGTGAGAGGTTGTTGTTGTGGCACCACTCAGCCAGACTTTCAATCTCTCTTCTATAAGGTGATTTGTCACCACCTTTTATTTAGCCAATAACAGTGGTGTCATTGGCATTGGAGATGTTCTTAGCCTCACAGTTGTAAGTTTACAGCGGGTAGAGCAGGGAGCTAAGCACACAGCCTTGTGGTGCACCTGTGCTGATGGAGATTGTGAAGGTGTTGTTGCGAATCTGACTGGGGTCTGCAAGTGCGGAAATTGAAGATACAATTGCACAAAGAGCTATTGAGGCCTTGGTCTTGAAGTTTATTGACCATTTTAGAGGGGATGAATGTATCAAATGCTGAGCAATGAAGAGCATCCTAGTGTATATATCTTTGCTGTCCAGATGTTCCAGGATTGAGTGAAGAGTGAATGAAGTGGCATCTCTCGCTGATCTGTTGTGCCTGTAGGCAAATTGGAGCAGATCCAAGTCAGTTCACAGGCAGAAGTTTATATGTTTCATCACTAATCTCTCAAAGCATGTCAACACAGGGGATGTAAGTGCTTCTGGAGAATAGTCATTGAGCAAGGTTAACATATTCTTCTTAGGAACTGGATTAATTGAAGCCTGCTTGAAGCAGGTGGGCACTTCATAATGCTGAAATGAGAGGTTAAGGATATCAGTGAACATTTCAGCCAGTTGAACAGCACAGGTCTTTCCTCCTTGGCCAGATACCTCCTAGGTTCACCCTTCTAAAGGATGCTCTCACTTCGGCTTCAGAGACTGAAATCACAGGGTCACTGGGGTTCACGAAGATACCTCCATGTTTTCAGCATCAAAATATATGTCTTTTTGCACATTGATTGTTTATCAGTCTTTGTTTATACATAATTTTTCATAAATTATATTGTATATCTTTATTTTCTAATAAATTATTGCAAGAAAATGTATCTTAAGGCAGTATATGGTAATATAAAGATAAATATTACCTTTAGTTGTTACATATATATCAAAACATACAGTGAAATGGATTGTTTGCATCCAATCAAATCAGTGAAGATTATGCTGGGTAAATGTTACCATGCTTTCAGTGCCAATATAGTATGCTCACAATTAATCCTAACCATATGCCTTTGGAATGTGGGAGGAAACCAGAGCACCAGGAGGAAAATTCCAGAGGTCAAAGGGAGAAGGTACAAACTCCTTGCAGGCAACGACAGGAATTGTCCCCTATTGTTGATTGCTGGCTAGCACTGTGAAGTAATGTACTAGCATGCCACCCTATATAAATACTTTGATAGAAAATTTACTTACTTAGTTAAAGGTGGTCTTATTTAAACTGCAGTTTGAGAGGGAGAAGCTAAAATCAGATGCATCACTATTACAGTAAAGTAAAGGGAATTATAGAAGCATGTGAGAGGAGAAGGACAAAGTTTATTGGAAAGGACACTAGCAGGGATGATGGCAGAACAGCAATGGCTGCAGTTTCTGGGAGAAATTCAGAAGATTCAGAACAGACAGAAAGAAGAAAAAGAAGTAATATTCTAAAGATAAGATGACACAACTGTGGCTGACAAGGGAAGTCAAAAAACAAAATAAAAACAAAAGAGAGGGCATATAATATTGCAAAGATTAGTTGGAAATTAGAGGAATTGGAAGCTTTTAAAAACCACCAGAAAGCTACTAAGAAGCCATAAGAAGAGAAAAGACGAAATTTGAAGGTCTAGCCAATATCAAAGAGGATAGCAAAGGTTCTTTCAGATTTATAAACTCTCAGTAAAAAAGAGGTGAAAGTATATATAGAACATGCTGGAAAATAATGCTGGAGAAGTGATAACGTGATGAACTGAGTAAGTATTTTGAATCAGTCTTCACTGTGGAAGATACTAGCAGTTTGTCGGAAGTTTGAGAGTGTCAGAGGACAGAAGTGACTGCAGTTGCTATTTTAAGGAGAATTTGCTTGGGAAGCTGAAAGGTTTGAAGGTGGATAAGTCACCTGGACCAGATGGACTACACCCCAAGGTTATGAAGGAGGTAGCTGAGGAAATTGTAGAAGCAGTGATAGTGATCTTTTGAGAATTATGAGATTCTGTAATGTTTCCAGAGAACTAGAAAATTGCTAGTGTCAATGCACTCTTTACAAAGGGAGGGAAGCAGAAACAAGGAAATTATAGACCAGTTAGCCTGACTTCAGTAACTGCGAAGTGTTGGAGTCCATTATTCAGGTTGAGGATTCAGGGTATTTGTACGCACGTGATATAATACGCCAGAGTCAGAATGGTCTCCTTGAGGAAAAATCTTCCCTGACAAATCTGTTGGAATTCTTTGAGGAAATAACAGGCAAGACAGACAAAGGAGAGTCAGTGGATGTTCTTTACTTGGATTTTTCAGAAGCTTTTAACATGGTGCCACACATCAGGCTGCTTAGCAAGGTAATAAGCCATGATATTACAGGAAAGATGCTAGCATGGATAGAAGATTGGCTGAGTAGCAGGAGGCAAAGAGTGGGAATAAGGCGGGCTTGTTTTGGTTGGCTGCCAGTGAATAATAGTGTCCTGCAGGTGTCTGTGTTGGGACCACTACTTTTCACATTATATGTTAATGCTATGGATGATGGATTTATTGGCTTTGTGGCTGACTGTGTGGATGATACGAAGACAGGTGGAGGAGCAGGTAGTTTTGAGGAATCAGGAATCTGCAGAAGGACTTGGAGAGGTTGGGAGAATGACAAAGAAGTGTCCAATGGATTACAGAGTAGAGAAGTGTATGATCATGTACTTTGCTAGAAGGAATAAAGGGATAGACTTTTTAAAATGGAGAATAAATACAGAAATCAGAGGTGCACTTCCCTCATTTTTCTCAGAAACCTCAGCCATTGTTGCTCTGTTGTCCTTCCTGCTAGTGTCCCTTTCCGGTCAACCCTGGCCAGTTCCCTTCTCATGCTATTGTATGCTATTTCCTTTATTCCACTGAAATACTGACACATTGGAATTTTGTCTCTCATTTGATCACTGTTCCCCAAGGGTTCCTTAACCTTAAGCTCTGTTTACACCTCCCGATTATTGAACAACACCCAGTCCAGCACAGCCAATCCCCTAGTGGGCTCAACAACAAGTTGTTTCAAAATGCCGTCCCTTAGACATTCTAAAAATTCTCTCTCTTGAGGTCCAGTACTGACCTGTTTTTCCCAATCCACCTTTATGTTCAAATCCCCAATGATTATCATGACATTGCCCTTCTGACACGTCTTTTCTATCTCCTGACGTAATTTGTAATCCACATCCTGGCTGTCTATACCGTAAATCTTTTGAAAATGTTAACTCAAAATCCTCTTACGAAATGTGTGTAACTAGGCAGTATTTTCACCTTGACTATTCAGAATCTTAAATTTCTAAGTTTGGGATTGAAATTGTTGGCAGATATTTTACTAAATACATAATATCTTTGGACATAAAATGCGTGAATCTTTTATTAGAAAGCATACATTATTATTTTAACAGTAAGTTGATAATTGATCATTAAACAGCAGTAGAAAAAGAACCCTATACATCTAAAGAAACTTTGAGGCAATTGTACTTCAACATAAATCTGATCATGAAATATTTGAATATGCATGTCATTTCAGGTTCTTGTGCTGCAGTGCCCTCTAGCTGTGCAAAAATAATAATAACTACAATTAGACATGTTTTCCCCAAAGGAAGAATTGCAGATGTTCTGTAATTGTACAGTTTATAACAATATTGAAATTTCACCATCACAGTAGTGAAGAGAACATTAAGAACAAAAGAAACAGAGGTAGCAGAGATCCATCTGACCATTTGTTCTTTCTCTGTGACTCAGTAAGATTATGGCCAATCTAATTTAGCGACATCATATCTACTTTCCTGTATTCTGTAATATAATTGTTATTCAAAAATCTGTCAATGTTATTGAGTACTTTTAGTATCCACAGGATTCCGGTTTAGGAAATTTTCAAAATTCTGTTGTCCCAAATAGCAACCTCTTCTCCCCAGTTTACAGATTCTGCAGATGGGTGATAGAACCTTACAGCATCCACTCCATGAACTCCTAACAAAATAATGTCTGTCACATTGAAATCACCTCTCAGTCTACTGAATTCCAGTTAGACCAACACACACTTTATGCTATTTGGCCTGACAGAATAAACCCCTTATTTCAAAAAGCAGTTTGCTGACTGCACGGAACAGACTTCAAGGGAAGTATATACTTGACTAGTTATGCAATTTAAAACAATGTTCTCTGTGCTCCAGATCCAAGTGAAATTACAAGAACTCTTCTTACCCTTGCACTCCAACCCACCTACAAAAGCAATCTGCTGCTCTTGCATGATTCTTTTCTGCATTTCATGAACTGACACTTCAAGATTGATCTGAACATCATTTCTCACTATTTAAAATATATTCTGTTTTTCCTGTTCTTTCTACCAAAGTAAATAAATTCACACATTTTACATCTCCATCTGCCACTTTGTTAACCATTGACTTAACCTGTTTGGAATTCAGTGCAGGAAGGACAATCTCAAAATGACACATACAACAAGCTGGAGGAACTCTGCAGGTCGGGCAGCATCCGTGGAAACGAGCAGTCAACGTGTCGGGCCGAGACCCTTCGTCAAGAGGGAGGGGGCAGGGTCCCTATAAAGAAGGTGGGGCGAGGGTGGGAAGGAGAAGGCTGGTAGGTGCCAGGTGAAAAACCAATCAGTGGAAAAATCAAGGGTGGGGGAGGGGATAGGCAGGAAAGGTGAAGAAGGAATGTAGGGGGAAAGCACTATACATAGTAGAAGAAGGCAGAATCATGAGATAGGAGATATGCCGCTGGTACTGGAAGTTGGAGAATTTGATGTTCATGCGAAGGGGCTGGAGACTACCCAGATGGTATATGAGGTGTTGCTCCTCCAATCTGAGTTTGGCCTCTTCATGGCAGTAGAGGAGGCCATGTATGGACATATCCGAACGGGAATGTGAAGCAGAGTTGAAGTGGGTGGCAACCGGGAGATCCTGCTGTTGTGGTGGATGGAGCGGAAGTGCTCAACGAAGTGGTCCCCCAGTCTGTGTCGGGTCTCGCCGATGTATTGCTTTGACTACAGCATCTGCATTGTACTTTGTGTTTACAATCTTAAAATATATTGACACCATATAAAGAGGTTTGGTGAACAGCAAATGCCGTTTGTAAAATGGATTGGAAAAATCATGAGATACATCCAAATAAAATAAATATGCAAAACTATCCCTGTGAGGAGAGGATTGATCATGCCTGAATAATCAAGGAGAAGTTTGGGAGGAGAGCAGCTGTGCTGGGAAGAAGATTAGAGCTATAGGAATGTGTGATGTAAGGGAGATTATCTGGAGCATGAGGAGAAGAATCATGAGCATAGAAACAGGTCTTCCAGCCCATCTAGTTCATGCCACCTCATGTTGTGCTTAGTCCCATGTACCTCAAATTCAGATTCAAGTTCTAGTTTCTTATCATTAATCAGTGTGTGTAGAAATCAATGTTCCTCCACACCAAGGTGCACAACATGGTAGGTATAACACACACAGCACATAAAGTAAAAATTACACAAATAAATTAAGAATTTAAAAAAAAATCTGGTGCATATTCGTCACAAGTTAAAAAGTTAACAATGTAATGCTGCTGATGCTTCATACTTCAAACAAGAGAAAATCTGCAGATGCTGGAAATCCAAGCAACACACACAATGCTGGAGGAACTCAACAGACCAGGCAGCATCTATGGTAAAAAGGTACAGCTGATGTTTTGGGCCAAAACCTTTTGGCAAGACCTGATCTGGCCTGGCCTGCTGAATTCCTCCAGCATTTTGTGTGTGACACTTCATATGTTTTGGGACCTGGGTTGTGGCAGGGAGTTCAGTACTCTCATGGCCTGGGAGAAGAAACTATTTCCCATCTTGACAGTCCTTGTCCTAATACTACAGCACCTCCTGCCTGATGGGAGGGACCATTGATAACACTGGACAGCAAATTTTCTCAAAAGTGTTGTTTACTCAGAATTTTTTGTGGTTATGATAGATGACTTGAAGGTGAACATAAATAATTTCAGCCTACTTGTATAATGTAAGAATTTGGACAAACAAGGAATTAACATTTATTGAATATAATACATATAATTGCATAATGGTGCTGATGCTTTGCAGTAGTTCAACTAAGCTAAAGATATTTTGTTGATGATTTTCATTTTTACTCAGTGTCTGAAGCTTTTTACATATGTGTCCAACAATAATCAGTCAGCATTAATGAATTCCAGTTACCCTGATGCTGTTCCTCCATGACATTAAAGTCCTGGTGAAACCTTTCATCATGCTCATCATTGACAGTGCTAAGATTTGTAGGGAAGAAGTCTAAATGGGAAAGCAGAAAATAGATCTTTAGTGACATGTTGCAATTCATTGTTTTGTATGCTTGAAGCATATTGTCAACCATCTGCATGTAATTTAATGCTCTCTCGTTGCCAAGAAAATTTTCAACAACATCTTTGAATGCCTCCTATGTGATTTTCTCCGGTCCCACTCGAAGTTCGTCAAATTGCCTGTCAGAGATGACCTGTTTCACTTGAGGACCAACAAAAATGCCTTCCTTAATCTTGTCATCAGTTATTTTGGAAAACATCTGACTCTAATATTGAAATCCTTCGCATTCCTTGTTCATCGCTTTCACAATTTTTTTTTCCCAGTTTTAAATATAGAAGAGGCAAAAAAAAACTTTGTTGGGTCGACAAGTGGCTGATGTGCTACACTTTTCTGCCCTGGAACTAACTGTTTGTGGAGTGGCCAGTCCTTTTTAATGTAAGAAGATTCTTTAGCACGGCTGTCCCGCTTGCAAATGGGACAACAGTATTTGGTGTAGCCGAGCTGCATCCTAGTTTTCTTTCATGCGTACTGCCTAGGCAATTGGTATTGAAGGGCAGACTTTGCCATTGGATAGCAGCACAGCTTTCACTAAAGAATCGGTAAATAAAGGACACCATTGCTGTGGGTCATGCTGGCAATCCAATGCATGCTCAGGCATTCTTGGATGAGGTATATAAAACTTTTCAGTTTGGATTGTGGGGAATATATTAATTGACAAATTATGAATTGAAATAATAAATATAGTCAATTCCAAAGAAAAGTTGCATAAGAGGGAAATTTCATGGTGATTTTCATGATCAGCAGTCCAAAATCCATAAAGTATGCCCAAAAGTATTCAGGAAGCAAAACCTTTGCTGTCCTGTGTAATGCTAAGGTCTCTGCATATACATGCATCTCAGATGGGTGAAAGAGAGACCTCGATGATCCTTCCAGCAGTCCTCACAATCCTCTGTATGATCTTGCAATCAGATGTCCTGAAATTCCCGTTGCAGCCAGCGATGCAGCTGTCAATGTTACTCCTGTAAATGGGTTAGAATGGGGCAATGGTGGGGGAGGGGATGGTATGGAACCTCGTTCCCCTCCGTTTCCTCAGGAAGTGGAGATGCTGCTGTGCTTTCTTGATTAAAGAGGTGGTGTCGAGGTACCAGGTGAAATTGACGTTATGTACATTCCCAGAATCTTGGTGCTCATAACCCTCTCCACTGATGAGCCATTTCCTTGTACTGAGGAATGATCAGCCTGCACCTTCCTAAAGTCCATAATCATCTTAGTATTGCCCACATTGAGGCTGAAGTTGTTCTGCTCACTCCATTCTACCAGCTGCTTTCTGTATCATTATTGTTGTTGATGAAGCCAACCACTGTTGTGTCATCTGCAAACTCAATAATATTGTTGGAGCTGAATCTAGCAGCATAGCAGCTTTAGCAGCGTGAACAGCAGCACACTGAAAATGCAGCTCAGGGTTGGGGGGTTTTGCCTGTGTCCAGCAGGATGGAGCTGGGGGTGTTGCAACCATCGTGGACAGACTATGGTCTTCCTGACAAGATCCAGTTACAGAGAGTAGGGCCGGACTTTAGGCAGGTCTAGGCTGGGCTGCAGCCCAAGGGCCAGAGCTGCAGAGGGGATCAAAATATGAGAGTGGAGCACAGAAACAAAAAAAGAAGCAAGAAAAAGAGGATCGTGCAAAAGAAGCATGAAAAAAGGCATTGAAATTGACAGAATTCTTTAAACCTGTTCTGGATGATGCAGCAGTACCATCGCTCTTGTCACAGTCTGAGCCCGGTGGACAGATGGCGACTTGTTCAACAGCAAGCACTAGCACCAGCATTAGCACAGGACCACCATCCTTGCCACAGTCAGCAGCTAACGCTGAAGAGGCAGAGAGCATGACTTTGAGATTCCCGACCACAGAGGCCTCCGAAAAATCAAGTTGGGCCGCCATTAATGTTAACGTTACCACCACTGAGGATACTTACAGCACTGATCCTGCTCACTGGGGAAAGGAAACGTTAGATGATTCAGTCCGAGCATACTGGGCTAAGAAAGGGCCAGTGTCCTGCCAGAATGAGGATGTGGATATCAATGCTTTGGAGCAAGCATACAAACAGCAGAGACGTTCTTTCTCCAAATTTCACTTCAAACGCAAGCTTGTAAATGGTGAGTATGTATCAGGGCAATGGCTCTTATATTCCTCTCCCACCGGCTGTGTGTTTTGCCATATTTTCAGTGACAGTAGCTGTCAGTCCGTCTTCGAAACCGGCTTTAGCAGCTGGAAACATGCCACTGAGGAGATAGGAGAGCATGAAAATAGTGAGCACCACAGGAAAACGATACTGACCTGCGTTACACTAGCGTCTGAAAGCAGAAGAATAGATACAGAACTGCAAAAACAGTTTGAGTCAGAGTGTGTCTACTGGACCGACGTATTGAGAAGCGTGGTGGCGGTTGTGAAGTTTTGGGTCTGGTTATCCGAGGCTCCAGTGACATATTTGACAGGCGCAGGCCTGAAGACATTCTAAATGTATTCTAAAGGTAATAAGTGAGCTTGACCCATTTTTGAAAATACTGTCCTTCAAGCTAAGAATCTGCGTTACTTTCTGTCCTGCCTCTTAAGGCATGTAAGTGTACAGCCTACGTATTGTACTAAACCAATGTCTTGGTCCACAGCTTTGATATTTAGACCTCTGCTCTTGTTCTTGTCTTTTTTTGCTTGGTACGGCAGCATTTTATGGTGTTGGCGGGGGCCCATCAGGGCCTCCAGCCCAGGGGCCCCGGCCCCACTAAATCCTGCCCTGACAGAGAGAGATGCTGAGATCCAGTGAGCACTGTTTACCCACCAGCTTGTGAGAGATGATCATATTTAAGGGCAGTCTGAAGTAGATAAACCACATCCTGGCGTATGAGGCACCATTTTCTGGATGGGATGGGACAGAGTGCAGGATAGAGACCATGGCATCATCATTGTGAGAAGTAAACTGAAGAGTGTTCAATATAACAGGAAGGTGGGATCTAGTGTGATCCACATCCAGGTGCTGAAAGCTTGTAATTATTGCAGAGGTCGGTACTTGCATATTGACCATAGCTCCCCAGACCTCTATCCTCCATGTACTTATCCAAATTTCCTTTAAATTTTACAATCAAACCCACTTCTATCATTTCAATTGGTAGCTTGTTCCACACTCACAACCTCAGAGTGAAAAAAATCCCCCTCAGATGCCCCTTAAATAATTTATCTTTTACCCTAAACTTCTAATTTTAGTCTCACCAGACTTGAGGGAAGAAAAACCTGCATGCGTTCACCCTATATATATATATATCCCCTCATAATTTGATATGCTTCGTTAAGATCTCTCCTCATTCTCTTGCATGTGAGATAGCTTTATATGAAATTTATGGATTTCATATAAAATGAATATGGATTATTGATAAATGAACTCTACACTCAGTGGCAACTTTATTGCATATATCTATTCAGCCAATTATGAGGCAACAACTCAATACATAAAAGCATGCAGACATGGTCAAGAAATTCAGTTGTTGTTTAAACCAAACATCAGAATGGGGAAGGAATGTGATCTAAGTGAGCTTGACCTTGGAATGAATGTTGGTGCCATCAGAGGCTGATGATCTCTTGGGATTTTTGTGCAAAACAGTCTCAGCGTTTACAGAGAATGGCATGAAGAACAAAAAACATCCAGTAAGCATCAGCTCTGTAGGTGAAAATGCCTTGTTAATGAGAGAGGTCAGAGGAGAATGACCAGACTGGTTCAAACTGACAGGAAGGTGACAGTAATTCAAGTAAACATGTGTTAAAACAGTGGTGTGCAGGAGAGCATCTCTGAATGCAGAACACATCAAATCTTGAAGTGGATGAGCTGCAGCAGCAGTAGAATATGGATATACACTCAATGGCCAATTTATTAGGTACAAGAGGTACTGCAAGTGACCACTGAATCTGTATGTGCAGCTTGGCATCCAGTAAAAGAAAGGATATTAAAACAATAATGTGTATACAGTATCAATTTACCAGGTTAGGATTAAAAGATGAAGAACATAATTATGTGAAAAGAGAAACTGCAATAATGTTTGTTAAAGAGGGAAAGAGGAGATCTGTGCTTTTAACTCTAGATCTTTTTCCAATGTATTTGGAATGAGGCAAGAGGGTATATCTTGGACAGATCTGACCTTGCTTTAACATTTGCAATGTAACTGCACCATGTCATATTTTTCATTTCAGGACAAAATTCTAATTCAAGTTGCTTCTAAATTTGCGTGTTATACTTGCAGTGAGCCACAGATGCATCAAACTGATCTTTGTTCTATTAATTCAAGGTCCAAAATACTCTCTATTATGTTTCAGATGGATCTGAGAGAACTATTATAGTTATGGTACAATATGAGGAAGATCAGTGATTTTTTTTTTCTGGTGTGCAGGCAAACAATACTATTTCAGCTGAGGGCTTTAACTAGTGTTTCTTTCATTCATTCTCTATCCGTTCTGGATACCATGAATACGATGGTTCTCTTTGTTTCAACTGTACTTCAAATTAATTCATGGCACATTGCTGTGAGATTTTTAAATGACACGATGAGGGTTTTTATTCATTCACTTCTGCAATATTGCAGTAAGCTAAAGAGAAATGATTGTTGCCAAACACTGGTGTTATGGTAACACGCTCATGCCTTATATTCAATTTCACACTTACATAATGGATGCAGTGAACCGTCTCAATTGGAAGAGATTTATTTTAGTATTAAAATTTTTACAATCTATGCTCTATAATTAATATATCCTTCTGTTAGCTCTACTATCACCATCATCTTTATTAACTTTGTGGAAACAAGAATATTTCACAACTGTGCAACATTTTGTCAGTTGTAATTGAATTTCAGCAGAAGTTGTGATTCTCTGTAATTAATAGAGTTAATAGCCAAAGACAATTTCATCACAATATTCTCGGAGCTCCAGCACAGTCAAAACTAATAAAGAAGTTAATCATGAAGACAGAAACTTATGGTGGTTCAGCAGGACAGTTGCATTCACTGCACTGAGCAGTTTGGCCTCTCATTGACTGCCTCTGTTTTAATAATTTACACAAATCAAGGCAAGGAATAAGTCATGCCTTGACACTACTTCAAGGTCAGATGGTAAATTTTAATCTCAAACATGTTGCCGTTGGCCCATATCACTGCACACGCCTTAAAAATTGTTTCCACTTGCTGGAGGGGAAAGGATTCTAGAGTGCTTTGATACAACGTTTCAGGCAGCCAAAAATGTTGTAAGCAATTCATACTAACTTGAGCACAGGAGGTCCATTGATACCACAAAACATGATATAGAAACAAAAAGAAAGAAGTAAATACATAATCACTTGGGAATTTGTTTTCTAGTTGAGAATGGGTACTGCGGTATGTTTACTTTGTCAGCGGGTGCCAACTGATGCCACATTAAAGCAGGGTTCAGTGAGGTGGGGAATGATGAGGGTGGATGGAAGGTAAAGTTGGATAACAAGCAGCTTCCATATGGTTATTGCCACTGCTCAGAGGAAAGCTGCTTATTCAATTATGTGCAAGCTTTGAATTTATTCGGTGAGACATAAATCAACAGATTGTTCCTTGGAAGTGGTCAGGCTTCAGAATTATTTTCAAAAGGGAGAATTCTTCCCCAATGTTTTGTTTGATATTTGCTTATCTGCTTTTCGTTTAATGTCTTCCTGTTTCAGCATTAGGTTTTTTATTCATCTTTTGGTGGAATAACCTTCTTACATATTTTCACCAATCTTGACTTTTAGTTGTCTTTGAATTCAAATGCTCAGTTATTGTAGTATCTGTATGAATTCAAGGAGGGATGTGACCTAGAATTTAAGCAGCATGGTGCTGTTTCTTTCAGTGCTACAGGATTGAAAAACATTGTTTCTGGAATAGAATATGATTGCAATAATTTCTGCATTGAATCTCTGAAATTTTAGGCATACACATTATAATGCTTGCGTCTCATGCAGATAGAATTTCCAATGCAATACAGTGTTTGCCTTGGAAGTTGGGTCACATTGATCCACAATAGGCCTATCTGTTCAAAACATCCAGATCAAGCAGAAGTAAGCTTAATGTAATTGAAAGTGGACCTCCCCGAGCAAGTTTTAAGAGAGTTATGGGAATCCAACCTGGATAGATCCCATTCAGTTTAGTAATTTACCATCTTCCCTCACAATACCAGACACACTCCCCTCTCATTACTACCGCCAACCCAAAGGTGAGAATTTTTGGCCGACAATCCTACCCACTCACTCAGTGCTTCTTTCCCATGGTTTACTGCTTTTCATCAAGTTCTACTCCATGATCCATTTTCTCCTCCCAGGTCCAAAAGGATACCACTCTCCACAATCCCTGGTCTCAATCAAAATTCTGACCCCCAAAGGCCAACTCATTTCACACTCAAATTGCCAGAAAGAGAAACAGGCCGATAGTTCACAGACTTTAATGTGAACTAGATTTTAAGGGAAAGGAAATCAATAAACATTAGGCCAAACAGGACCATTAAAACTCTCAAATGGAAAACTAGATTCCAACACCATGGCTGAAAGGGAATACCTAAATATAAAGTGAAGACCACTAGTCGTCAGCGTCAGTCGACTCGACAGTCCTCTTTCTCAGGCATGGCTGAATGCAAGCAGACAGTGTAACATTGCTGTGCTTTGCTCAAGTCATAACAAGTGCTACAATGAAAAGAAGGAACTTAAATACTGTCATAATGAAATAATAATTGGCTGAAACTTGCATATTCATAAGCATAATTGCCAAATCTGCTGTGCTCTTGAATTAATCAATACACAGGTGCCCCTCAGGGCTGTGAAATAAGCCCCTTCCTTTAGGCTATATCCACACTACGCCGGATAAATCCTTTTTCTCTTTTTCTCTTCATTTTTACCCTCCGTCCACACTAAAATGGTGTTTTTGTCCCGCAAAAACAGAGCTTTTCAGAAACGCTTTCCAGGGTGGGTTAATTTTGAAAACGCTGCTCGGGCAGATCAGTGTGGATGGGGTAACCGGAGAAATCTGAAAATGCTGTCAGACGGCAGCACGCTATTTCAGTGTTTTCTTGAACGCAACCTAACAATCTCAGAACAGACGACAAAGAGACTGAAGTCAGAAGAGTTAGAAATGTACTCACCAAATACTTTGACCCATAACTTACTGAATAAATAAGTATAGTCACTTTGCCCTGTTTTCTGTCTTTGCTCGTATGAAGGTGTTTTACCTATTTATGCGAGTACTTCTCTGACAATAGATGTGTAACAGCCTAATGTAACATTGTATGGAAATACAGGATAACACTGATGCAGACATGCTTTATACACTTAACAAGGTGCTTTATTAATGCAACAGATAGTCCAGTTTTTCAATGTTCTTTGTCAGCCGGGTCAATCTGTCCGTGAACTCCGTCGGTTGCCGCTGTACGCTCCAGTATTTGTTTTTTTTTAGTTTTAAGTTCTCCTGCACGAGAGCCAACAGCTGTCGGTCATTTTAAGTTTTTCTAGTCTGTAACTACACAAACGCACACTTTTACGGTGAGATTCGACACCAAGCATGTTGCTTGTTTTCGGTAGATGTGTCCTGCGCATGCGCAGGAGAAGAAGATTCGCCGAAATCTCCGTTTCAGTGTGGATAGAGATATTTTCAAAAATGCATAGTGTGGATGCCTATTGTCTTTACTCAAAACTGGCGTTTTCAAAATTATCCAGTCTAGTGTGGATTTAGCCTTACTCTCTGTCTACCCATGACTGTGTTGCCACCCACAGCACCAATCTGCTAATTAAATTTGCTGACAAAACTACAGTGAATGACCTAATCTCAAATAATAATGAGGCAGCCTACAGAGAAGAAATCATCACCCTAACACAGTGGTGTCAAGAAAACAACCTCTCCCACAATCTCGCAAAAACAAAGGAGCTGGTTGTGGACTACAGGAGGAATGGAGATGGGCTAACTGCTATTGACATCAATGGATCTGGGGTTGAGAGGGTGAACAACTTTAAATTCCTCAGCATAAACATCACCAAGGATCTTACATGGTCTGTACATACCGGCTGTGTGGTGAAATAGGCACAGCAATGTCTCTTTCATCACAGACAGCTGAAGAAGTTTGGTACGGGCCCCCAAATCCTAAGAGCTTTCTAAAGCGGCATAATTGAGAGCATCCTGACTAGCTGCGTCACTGCCTGGTATAGGAACTGTACTTCCCTCAATCGCAGGACTCTGCAGAGAATGGTGCGGGCAGCCCAGCACATCTGTAGATGTGAACTTCCAACTATTCAGGACATTTACAAATACAGGTGTGTAAAAAGGGCCAAAAGGATCATTGTGGACCAGAGACACCCCAATCACAAACTGTTCCAGCTGCTACCATCAGGAAAATGGTACCACAGCATACAAGCCAAGACCAACAGGGTACGGGACAGCTACTTCCACCAGGCCATCAGACTGATTAGCTCGTGCTGACACAATTGTATTTCCATGTTATATTGGCTGTCCTGTTGTACGTATTACTTATCATAACTTACTAGAAATTGCACGTTGCACATTTAGACAGAGACGTAACATAAAGATTTTTACTCCTCATGTATATGAAGGATATAAGTAATAAAGTCAATTCAATTCACTGCTTAATTATTTGCCACATACTTCCAAAGGTTATTTTTAATCGTTAGGCTGGTTATCAGGAACCACTTTACCACAAGTGACCATCTATGTTCAATAAGCCCTGTCACATTGCATTATCATAATCAGGTTTATTATCACTGGTATTTGTCATGAAATTCATTAAATTAGCAGCAGCAGTACTATATAATACATAATCTAGAAGAGAAAATAAATAAATCAATCAATTACACTATGTTTATATTGAATAGATTGATATTGTGCAAAAACAGAAATACATTAAAAAAATGAGGTGGTGTTCACAGGTTCAATATCCAGCGACTAGTGGGGTACCGCAAGGCTCAGTGCTGGGACCCCAGTTGTTTACAATATATATTAAAGATTTAGATGAGGGAATTAAATGCAGATGACACGAAGCTGGGCGGCAGTGTTAACTGTGAGGAGGATGCTAAGAGGATGCAGGGTGACTTGCATAGGTTAGGTGAGTGGGCAATTTCATGGCAGATGCAATTTAATATGGAAAAATGTGAGTTTATCCACTTTGGTTGCAAGAACAAGAAAACAGGTTATTATCTGAATGGTGGCCGATTAGGAAAAGGGGAGATGCAACGAGATCTGGGTGTCATTGTACATCAGTCATTGAAAGTGGGCATGTAGGTATAGCAGGTGGTGAAAAAGGCAAATGGTTTGTTGGCATTCATAACAAAAGGATTTGAGTACAAGAGCAGGGAGGTTCTACTGCAGTTGTACAAGGCCTTGGTGAGACCACACCTAGAGTATTGTGTGCAGTTTTGGTCCCCTAATCTGAGGAAAGACATTCTTGGATAGAGGGAGTACAGAGGAGGTTCACCAGATTGATTCCTGGGATGGCAGGACTTTCATATGAAGAATGATTGGATTGACTGGGTTTATACTCACTGGAATTTAGAAGATTGAGTGGGGATCTTATTGAAACGTATAAAATTCTAAAGGGATTGGACAGGCTAGATGCAGGAAGATTGTTTCTGATGTTGGGAAAGTCCAGAACGAGGGGTCACAGTTTAAGGATAACGGGGAAGCCTTTTAGGACCGGGATGAGGAAAAACTTCTTCACACAGAGAGTGGTGAATCTGTGGAATTCTCTACCACAGAAAACAGTTGAGGCCAGTTCATTAGCTACATTTAAGAGGAAGTTAGATATGGCCCTTGTGGCTAAAGGGATCGGGGGTATGGAGCGAAAGCAGGTACAGGGTTCTGAGTTGGATGATCAGCCATGATCACACTGAATGGCGGTGCAGGCTCGAAGGGCCGAATGGCCTACGCCTGCACCTATTTTCTATGTTTCTATGTCCATTTAGGAATTGGAAGGCAGAGGGAAGGAAACTGCTGCTGAATCGCTGAGTGTGTGGCTTCAGGTTTCTGTACCTCCTTCCTGATGGTAACAGTGAGAAAAGAGCATGCCCTGGGTGCTGGGGGTCCTTAATAATGGACACTGCCTTTCTGAGACACCACTCCTTGAAGATGTCCTGGGTACTTAGTAGGCTAGTACCCAAGATGGAGCTGAATAAATTTACAACCCACTGCAGCTTCCTTCAGTCCGTTGCAGTAGTTCCCCCAAACCAGATGTCAGAATGCTCTCCATGGTACATCTATAGAAGTTTTTGAGTGTTGTTGTTGAAGAATCAAATCTCTTCAAACTCCTAATGAAGTATAGTCGCTGAATTTCCTTCTTTATTGCTGCATTGATATGTTGGGACCAGGTTAGGTCCTCAGAGATCTTGCCACCTAAGATGGCAAGATTCACTCTCTCCATGTCTGATCCCTAGATGAGAACTGGTATGTGTTCCTTCATCTTACCCTTCCTGGAGTCCACAAACAGCTCATTTGTCTTACTGATGTTGAGTGTAAGGTTGTTGCTGTGACACCACTCCACAAGTTGGCATATCCCACTGCTGTATGCCCTCTCATCTCCATCTGAGATTCTATAAACAATAGTTGTATCGTCAGCAAATTATAGATGGTATTTGAGCTATGTCTAGCCACACAGTCATGGGAATATAGAGAGTAGAGCAGTGAGCCAAGCACACACACCTGAGGTGCACCAGTGTTGATCGTCAGCAAGGAGGAGATATTATTACCAATCCACACAGATTGTGGACTTCCGGTTAGGAAGTTTGAGGATCCAGTTGCAGAGCGAGGTACAAAGGCCTGGGTTCTGTAACTTTTCAATCAGGATTATGGGAATATTGGTATTAAATGCTGAGTTATAGTCGATGAACAGCATCCTGACATAGGTGTTTGTGTTGTCCAAGTGGTCTAAAGGCCATGTGAAGAGCCACAGAGATTGCGTCCGCTGTTGACCTAATGTGGTGATAGGCAAATTGCAGTGGGTCCAGGTCTTTGCTGAGGCAAGAGTTCAGTCTAGTCACAACCAATCTCTCAAATCATTTCATCACTGTCGATGTGAGTGCTCCTGAGTGATAGTCATGAAGGCAGCTCATGTTATTCTTCTTCGGCACTGGTATAACTGTTGCCTTTTTGAAGCAAATGGGAACTTCCACCCGTTGCAGCGAGAGGTTGAAAATGCCCCTGAATACTCCCGCCAGATGATTGGCACAAGTTTACAGAGCCTTACCAGGTCCATCTTCACAGCTGCAGCGTGGGCATGGAAGATGTTGAGTTTCATCTGGTAGTGAAGCATTGCTGCCATTCATGCTATTGGATTTCGCTTTGTAGGAAGTAATGTCATAAAAACCCTGCCAGAGTTGTCATACATCCGATGTCACTTCCAACCTCGTTCGAAATTGTCAAAATTGTCCCTTCACCCTTGGACTAGCCCTCTGCAAGTCGTACCTGGTTTTCTGGTACAGACTTGAGTTACCCGAGTTGAATGCTACAGATGTAGCCTTCAGCAGATGTCATATCTCCTGGTTCATCCACTGAAATTGTTTTATCATTTTTCTATCTGCTCTTCTGATTTGGCTGTCTTAGCCTAGCAACTTTAACCTTACAGGTCAAGTGAGTACTTCTTACATCTCCCAATCTGTATTACTCTGCTTGAATATCCCTTTATGTTGACCAAGTCCCTATTTGCCATGGATAGCAGACACAAGGGTTTCATCCTATAACCTCTGATAAAGAAAGGTTATCTTGAAGACTTCAAGAAAGGTTATCTTAAAGTGGATGATTTGTTATATTATTGACCTATTGCATAAAAGAGTAAAAAAAATTATACTGAATATTTATCAGACACTGAGTAGGCCTCAAATAGAGGACAATGAAACATGACAAATGAACTCTTCTTGGAGTTCTTGCCGGGTACAAGTATCGATTATAACCAACATTTCGATGACAAACTCCATCTTCTTCCGGGATGATGCCTGGGCAAGTCTAGTCCGGTCATATTTATACCTCTGTATTCCATCTCTCCTGATTGGTTAGTCCTCATTCACTCAGGTTTTTGCTCTCACACCTTGTTTACAGTTGAATTCCAGTTCTTATTTAGAGCAAGACTCTTCGTTTTCTCTAAAATTCTTTTCCTCTAGTTTTATTTCAATAGCTTCCTTTACTAGGTGGTTGCAAAAGCCATTGGCGCAGTACAGTAGTTTTGTGCCATCGAAGTCATTGTGAATGCAAGGTTACGCTACCTCTGATTTATCCTACTAACCCAAATGGATACACTTCCTGGGCTCCTTGATGCAGTTTTCCACCATGTATTCTGTCTCGCTGATATAGACTGCTTCACACTCACAGGGAATCCTGTAAGCGCCAGCCTATCTATGTCCCAGGTCATCTTTGACCCACATAAGCTGTGACGTGAGCTTCCTTGCAGGTTTGTGAATTAATCTGGTATTTTTCCAGGATCCTGGTCATCCTCCCAGAATTAGGATCTACTCATCAACAGTTCCTTTCCTCCCCCGTTTGCCACATTTAGTTCCTCCAGTAGATTGTTTGTTGCTATGGTAGACTATTCCAAATTATTAAATACTTCAGACTTATGCACTTTGAGAAAGAGAAATGTTTTGGGAAGTTGCAAATGGTATTTGTTTAGATGGTACCATGTTGAAGGATTTCACCGGAGTAGCTGCATATATGGTTACTTCGAGGAATAAAGGTTAAGGGGAATTTAGCAAGATGTTCAAAATTCGGCATGGTTTTGATGCAGTAAGTAAGGAGAAAAATAATCCCACTGGAGGTATGTCAGCAATCACGGGACACAGGTTTAAGGAAAATAGCAGCAGAATCATAAATGATTTGAGGAAACATCTCTCTACATGTATGACTGTTGTGATTAGAATTGTACTGCCTGAAAGGCTGGCAAAAGCAAATTCAAATAGCAATTGGATACCTGCTGGAAAGAATGAAGAGCATGTCATGGGGAAAGTGTGGAATGGTGAGATTAAATTGATGATTGTAACAATGAGCTGGCAGAAATAAGTTGAGATGGCTGGTGTTGTTCTGTGCTGCATAATTCAATGATACTGTGTCATAGTTTTAGTGACACAGCATGAAAGAGGCAAGTCAAGTTAAAGATCAAGTCCTGATTATTACTCCTGCTAAAATACTGTGCTTTCAACTGCTGGTTCGCTCATGTGTCAATAACCGTATGGAACTGTCTTCAGCAATTGTATGTTATTTCAAGATTAAAATCAAGATCAAGATTCAAGTTCATTTGTCATGTGTACTTTGAAACATACAGTGAAGTAGACTGTTGGCATTAACCAGCCCCAAAGTTTCGCCACTCATTCTGGCGCCAACATAACATGCGCACAATGCTTGGCAAAACAACACAAAGCACAGCAAAACAGGACACAACAGGCAGAGTACAATGACAACAAAATAAGCCCCCATTCGGCCCTCTGACACAGAGTGCTCTCCCCCAAGACAGTCCGTATTATTTAGTCTCCGGCCTCCGGGCAGCTCAGATTCAGACTTGGATTTGCATACAGACATGCAGATATTGGGTCCTTGACTGCACCAGTGGACTTGCAGACTACATTAGCAACAAAAAGAATTGATAATGGATCAGCTATAATGAGACCACGAGACAAAGGAGCAGAATTAGACCACTCACCCCATTAAGTCTGCTCTGCCGTGATGGGTGATGTTTTTCCTTCTCAATCATATTCTCCAACTTTCTCTCCATAATCTTTGATACCCTTACTAATCAAGAACATATCAACCTTCTCGTTAACTGTACCAAGTGGCAGGTCCTCCCCAGCTATCTGTGGCAATGAATTCCACAGATTTACCACCCTCTAGCTAAAGAAATTCATCCTCATCTCTGTTCTAAAAGAATGTCCTTCCATTCTGAGGCTCTACCTTGTGGTCCTAGACTCTGCCACTGTTGGAAACATTGTCTTCTCATCCACTCTATCGAGGCCTTTTATTATTTGGTAGGTTTCAATGACGTCCACCTTCATTCTTCTAAAGTCTAGTGAGTACAGGCCCAGAACCATCAAACGCTCCTTGTATTTTGGCCCTTTTATTCCCAGAATCATTACTATAAAGCCTTCTTAACACTCCAATCCTAGCACATCCTTTCTTAGAAATGGGGTCCAGAACTGCTCACAATATACCAAAGTGTCATCTGACCAATGCTTTATTCCACCTCAGTATTATGCCTCAGAATGAATTCGAACATTGCTTTTGCCTTCCTTACTACAACCTCAAATTCAAGTTAATCTTTAGGGATACTTGCATTAGGATTCCCAATTCTCTGCACCTCCAATTTCTGAATTTGCTCCTCTTTGTTGGATTCTAATGTTTTAATCCAAGGTTCTTCCAGAAGTCAGAAAAGAAGCATAGAACCTGCTGCTTCGTAGTTGCTTAATTAAGTGTTGATAGAACAAAGGAAAATTGAAATGGACAGTGATAGAGATTTGTTAAGAAAAGGGAGATAGAAGCAAAAGATGGTGCTAGCCTAGTTGTCAGCTCTTTTATACTACATAGGCAAGAAAAATTCCATTCAAATAAAAGTCAACAATTAACATACCTCATATTTGAATAACGCAGCACAAAGCACATTTAATTTCATTATCAAAGAACGTATAAATTATACACCTTGAAATTTGTCTACTTATTGGCAGCCACAAAGCAAGAAATTTGAATAACTCAATTTTTAAAAAAAGACCAGAAACCACTGCACAGGGAAAGAGAGAGAAGGTAAAAAATCACCATTGAAAACAATTGAAGCAAGCCGACAGCATCCCAAACAGGACTGAGTCCCAAGCTTCCAGAAGTTTCCAGAAATATACCAATATAACCAGTAGGCAACAATTGGACAATTGTGTGTGTGTGTATATATGTATATACTGTGGCCGCTAGGAAACATCATAAATCGTTACATGTATGTAAATACTACAAGTAGTCCCCGAGTTATGATCGTCTGACTTAAGGACAATTCGTACTTATGAACCGAGGAAGGAGAATGCCATCCGCCATTTTAAGTTGTTGCCGTTGACACTGTGTTGAGTGTTTAACTTTATATTTGGCTTAAATTTTTCTCAGTAAGATTCACCCTGACCCCGCCCCCCCCTTTTCTGGTCGGCTGGTGGCGCACTGAGATCAGCACCGGGCTCGAGGTTCCCGAGTTCGATTTAGTGACAGACCGCTCCTGTGCCGGGTTGATGTCGATCCAGTGACTCCCGTACCATCTGTGCTGGGTTGATGTCGAGCTCGCAACTAGACCTCGTAAAAAAAACACTGCCACCTCCAGTTTAAATTCCAACGTGGAATATTGTGGAGGATCAAATACCCAAACCCAGCACAGACCACACTTGTCCCATTTAACCTGTTTCAATGCGGTGGAGTTTAGGACTCAGGGAATTCAGAGCGGTGTCCTTAGGACCCAGCGAACCTCAGGGGCCAGCAGAGCTCAGGAGCTGCCGCCCTTAGTGTTTCTGTTCCATCGACGGGAAGCAATCACGATTGAAAATAAAGTGGAAATAATAAAGCGTTTGGAAAGAAGTGAAACCCCATCAGTCATTGGAAAAGGGTTAGGCTACAGTCAGTCAATGATCAGAACAATGTTAAAGTATAACGGATAAAGTGAGAATAATGGCGCATGTGAAAGGCCCTGCCCCAATGAAAGCTACAATTACTTCTAAGCAACACAGTGGTTTAATTATTGATTTTATATGCATGGAAAGGTAAAATATACACTATATACTAAGACAAACGTTTGACTAACTGACACCAAATAATACCGAATGTACTTGTTCCAACTTACGTACAAATCCGACTCAGGAACGGAACTCGTACGTAACCCGGGGACTGCCTGTACTTAAAATACAAATAAACAATTCATTGTTAAACTACAAAGAAAATAAAAATTAAACACTCAGATCCGACATATTTTAGAAAATAGTCTATTCTTTTGCTGTATTCATTCTGTCAAAGTGCATGACCTGAATCTTTCCTTCATTTGCTATGTCTTTGTCCTTTCTCCTAATCTGTCAGTCTTTCTGCAGAATCCCTATTTTCTTAACACTATCTGCCCCTCCACCAATCTTTGTGAGACTTAGCTCTATTTCTGTGCAGACTTGGTGGTAGGCTGACTAAAGCACTTGCTTGTCAAATCAGATATAACAAAAAATATTTTAGCTTTCAACGTCACCTTCTATCAATGACGGAGAAAGTACAGAGCTGCTCCACTGTAGATTTACACCAATGATTTGTTTTGTCTGTCACATTTCTCTGTCATTTAATTATTCCTTCTTCCACCAACTTTGTCAGCAGGTTCTACCAGATTTAGATACCATTTCAGCATGTGCATAAACGTGCTGGTCTTTTTATCATACTGCTTTGACAATCCACAAGTAATTGTAGCATTTTACTTACACACCTATATCTATATTCATTGTTATTATGCTCCTGCACTGGTCCTATGTTCAGTTGTGAGCTCAGGTGCATGGGTGAAACTGTCAGTTTTGCCAGTGTTAAAGGTCAAAGTGGATGAAATGCTCTGAACAATTTGAGGTGACAGAAGACGCTGGTCAGCAAGTCTCAAAGGCTGTTGCAGATGGGGGTCTGAAGTTTAGTGCTGAGCTTATTAGGTTTACGGGGTTGAAGGTTGAGTGTAGTCAATGAATCCCATCTTGATATTCTTACTGTTGAGCTGATCAAGAGCTATATGCAGTGCAAGAGAAACTGCATCTTCTGAAGATCTATTTTACTTGTATGCCAATCACAGGAGTCTATATTATTTGGGAGACTGGGGCTGTTGTGGGACATTACTGATCTCACAAATCTCTTCATTACAACCACTTTAGCTTTCACTGTAAACCTCAGAGCCAAGGGCAGAACTGAGGAGAACATAAAATAGTTCAGCACAGTACAGGCCCTTTGGCCCACAATATTGTGCCAACTTTTAAAACTACTCCAAGGTCAACCTAACCTTTCCTCACACTTTTTTTCTTTCATTCATGTATCTGTCTCTTAAATGTACTGAATGTATCTGAATCTAAAATCACCCCAATCAGTGTGATCCATGCAAAGTCAACCTATCTCTGACACCTCCCTATACTTTCCTCAGATCACCTTAAAAGTTTGCCTCCTCAGATTAGCCATTGCATCCTGGGGAAAAGGCGCTGATTATCCATTCAATCTCTGCCTCTTATCATCTTATATCCCTCTATCAAGTCATCAGTCAACCTCCCTCACTCCAAAGAGAAAACCCCTAGCTTCCTCAGCCTTTCCTCAAGCTCTTTAATCTAAGCAGCATCCTGGTAAAGGTCCACTACATCCTCACCCTGAGGTGAGAACTGAACATAATACTCCAAGTCTAACCAGAGTTTTATAGAGCTGCAACATTACTTCATAGCTCTTGAACTCAATCTCCCAACCAATGATTGGCAAAACACCATATGCCTTCTTGACCACCTTATCAACTTGAACAGTATCTTTAAGGGGTCTATGGGTGTGGACCCCAAGATTTCTCTGTTTGTCCACATTCCTAAAAATCCTTCCATTAACTTTGTACTTTGCCTTCAACTTTGACCTTCCAAGGTGTATAGTATCACAATTTTCTCAACTGAACTCTATCAGCCACTTCTCAGCCCAGCTCTGCACCATGTCAGT
Organism: Hypanus sabinus; assembly: GCF_030144855.1. NCBI lineage: Eukaryota > Metazoa > Chordata > Chondrichthyes > Myliobatiformes > Dasyatidae > Hypanus > Hypanus sabinus. The sequence continues at coordinate 56,699,311 of NC_082719.1, read as the reverse complement.
GTCCCATCCTAACCAACAATTTTCTATGCTATTCTCAACACCCAGAAGCCTTCATTTCATCTACAAACTTACTAACTCTCCCTTCCACTTGCTCATGTAAATCATTTAAAAATCACAAAGGTCATGAGTCACAAAATAGATCCTTGCAGAAATCACTAGTTATGGACCTCCAGGGTATCTAGTACCATGCTCTGCCTTTAGTAAGCAAGTCAATTTTAAATCCACGCAGCCAAGTTTCCCTGGATCTTATGCCTCATGACTTTGTTCATGAGCCTACCATGGGGAGCCTTGTCGAATGCCTCACTAAAATCGATATACATCATATCCACTGCTCTATCTTCACCAATTTGTTTTGTCATTACCTCAGAAAAGTTAATCAGAGTCATGGGGCACAATCTGCCCCTTACAAAGCCATGCTGATGATCCCTAATCACACTATGCTTTTCTAAATGTTCATAAATCTAAAATCCCTCTCCACTGACCACTGATGTAACATCAGTCTATAATTCCCAAGGTTATTCCTATTCTATTTCTTGAACAAAGGAATGACATTTACCATCTACTGTTCATCTGATACTATTCCTATGACCAGTGAAACTGCAAAGATCATTGCCAGCAATGCAGCAATCTTTTCCCTCGCTTATTGTAGTAACCAGAAATATATGCCATCCAACCCAGTAACTTATCTGTCCTAATGTTTTTCAAAATTTCCAGCACACCATTTTTCTTGACCTGTTCCTGCAAATTAACCTGTTCTACACTGACCTTGCATTTCATCAATGCCTTATCCACTCATCACCTCCACTTAGTCCTTCACCTCTCCCACCCACCTGGTTTCATTCATTACCTTCTAGTTTATCATCCTCCCACTCCCCCCACCTTCTTTTCTACCTTCTTCCACCTTCCTTTCTACTCCTGTTGAAGTGTCTCGGCTCGAAATGTTGACTGTTTTATTCATTTCCATAGATGCTGCCTGACCTGTTGTGTTCCGGCAACATTTCCAGCATCTGCAGGATCTTTTGTGTTTACTCAGTAGATCGATTGGTCCTTTCCTGTTTCTGATATTCGCCCACACTTACTCAGAAGACAGTCCCTCCACGATGTCCTCCCATTCTGCAGCTGTGATACTATCCCTAACCAGCAATGCCACTCCTCCACCTCTTTCACCTCCCTCGCTGTCCTTTTTGAAACATCTAATTTGCTGAACATCCAGCGACCATTCCTGCCCTTGAGATAGCCAAGCCTCTTAATGGTCACAATTTTGTAGTTCATTGTACTGATCCATGCTGTAAATTCATCACCTCTGTTCCTGATACTTGAAATAAAGTAGACATATTTCATGCTATCCATCGGATCTGCAGTTATGCCCGATTCCCTGTCTGTCCTTCCTCACGGTCTCTCTAAATATTACACCTTCCTTTACACTAACTATTCCATCATCTACCATGCCACTATAGTTTCCATACCCCTGTCAACCCAGTTTGAGCCCTCCCTAACAACTTTAGCAAACCTGCTCCAAGGACATTGGTTCCCCTTGAGTTCACATGTATTCTTTCCAGAAGAGATCCCAATGATCCACAATCCACAAATCTAAAACTCTGCCCCCTACACCAAATTTCTAACCACATATTCATCTTCCATATCATCCTATTCTTAGCCTCACTGGCGCATGGCACAGGCAGCAATCCCGATATTATTACCCTTGAAGCCCTGCTTTTTAGCTTCGTTCTTAGCTCCTGCTCTTTGCTCCTTAGGACCTCAACACTTCCCTTTGATCAGCTGATGGTACCAATATGTGCCATAACTTCTAGCTGTTTACCCTCATCCCTTAAGAATGATGTGGACTCAAATGTTCTGGGTAGCAACGTAATATTTGAGATGTTCTTTCATGACAACAGCATCTCCTGTCTGTTTGCTGAATCCCCTAACTCTGATCCCCTAACTCTGTTTTTCTTCCCATTCTGAGCCACTGAGCCAGACTCAGTAGCAGAGACCTTGTTACTGAGGTTTCCCTCTTGTAGGTCTTCTGCCCCAGGAATATCCCAAACATTGACTATTTACTCTTTTCCCTAGATGCTGCTTGGCCTGCTGAGCTCCTCCAGCATTTGGGGTGTGTTGCTTTGGATTCACAGCATCTGCAGATCTCCTCGTGTTTGTGGTCCAAAGCAATATACTTTTTATTGAGGGCAAAGGTCACATGGATACTTTGCACAGTCCGCCTGATCCCTCCCTTGTCACCCAGAGTCAGTGCCAGGGACCTGTTAAGTCACCTTGCTACCAGCCTCCTGCAACTCAAGTGTGAATACCTCTTTCAGCTCCTCGCCCTGCAGGATAATCTATAGGTCATCTTGCTCCAGCTCCAGCTCCCTAACACATCTGTATGGAGCTGCAGCCAAATGCATTTTTTTTTCAGGTGATTTTTGTAGCCATTACTGTAGATGGTTACAAAACTGTAGGACTCCCTGATTTCCTACATTATGCAAGAGGATCCATTCTCACTGCTCTACCTATGCAATAATAAATAAAGAAAATCTTGACAGAAACCTCAACCTACCCTTTGCCTCCTCTCACTGATGCCTCCTAAGTGAATGCCTCAATTCCCCACTCTAACCCTGTCCACTAACACTATGGCTGCTCCCTCAGTGGCACCTTTGCTTATATCTAACTTATTTTACTTGGCTGTTACCAGTTGCCTAGTTACCCGATCAGTTTAAAACTGAATGGAAAGTTCCAACACCCTCTGCTTTTTAAATCTCCCACTCCTTGCAACAAGTAAATGAATACTTTGATGCTTTAAAATATGTGTGTTAAAATACATTCAGGAAGAAACAATTACATCTATTTTGATAAACTCAGTTCACTAATATGAATAAATGAATATATACTATCCTCAGAAAATAATTTTGTTGATTTTTCTATCCTGCTGGAATTAGTAAGAATTGTAAGCCACTTAATGTTGGATTAGAATCATTTGTTATATTCAATATTAAATTATATAAAATACACACTTTCAAAAGTCACTGTATGAGGACAATATATATTTTTAAATCAAACTCTATTTAGTGTCTATCACAAATATTATAAGGACTTTTCCATCATGTTTAAAAACAAAACAGAGATTGATATGTGCTTTGGTATTCTAGTAAGGTTTGAATCCATTTCTTCCTCCAGTCATTCTGAACTATCAAGATATACAGTATTTATGTATGTATTTATATTTATGTATGTATATATATATATATATGTGTGTGTGTGTGTGTGTGTGTGTGTGTGTGTGTGTGTGTGTGTGTATAGCACCATGTGAAATTCCTTTCAAGTGAGGTGATACCATGGGTAATTTTGTTTCCATATTGGTTTACTTTTAAATTCTTATAAGGTTATGCATTGTGTTCATCTGTATCATTTATTTTTTATGCCTCCTTATTCAGTATGCAGCTTTCAAGTTGATGCTAGAATAATGGGACAGAAAAATCTACTTCCACAGTGGTCATTCAGTAAAGCATTCCAATTAATCTCACCCCCTTGCTGCATTTTCAGGTTCAATCACTTATTCATTTCTCTTTTGATTGTTATTATCAAATCTGCTTCCAGCATTCTTTTGGAAAATACAATGCATTCCATATTTCTACAACTTCCTAAACTAATCAATCTCTACTGAACAAAATGTACTGTATGTTACCTTTACAGATAGAAGAAATCTCTTCTTTCTTTTTCAATATTTTTATTAATTTCTGCATAGAAGAATAAACAGCTCAAGAAGATATATATAAGTCAAAAAAAGATAAAATGATACCAGATACATTATATTTGAATCACACTTGCAATCTCATTACCCTATATTCATGTAAATTAAATTAAATAATAATATTGAAATGTGATAATTTTATTATACAAAGAAAAAGAATCTAAGCCCACTACCAAGATTGAAGCTGTTTGGTAAAGAAAGAAAAAAGGAGAAAGAATCCTTATCATATAGTGAAATATGTTATTGGCCAACATCTGTATTTTAACAGAAAGAAATCTCTTCTAATATTCCATTATGGATACAACTTAAATGGACTTCCAGAAGCTTTACCAAATTCGAAATTGTGAGATCTGTGAGAACTTATTGACCCTAGCAGATGAATAGTGCTAAGAGACTGAACAATGGAAAATGATTATTTTTCTGTTTTTTATTCTGTTACAACATCACCATAAAGTGGGAAAAAAACTTTCCAGCAACATATTGGGCTTGTTAAAGTGCATTTGAAGCACTTGTTTTCGTATTGCACATGAATGGCTTTACATTTGCCTCTGAGAATACAGGAATGTTATGTCTAGCCACAATGATTCTGAGTACTTGTGTGCTGATTTCGAAATTATCACTTTTTTCTTTACAATGATAAGTAGATGGGATAGAAGCAGAATGTGAAGAATGCAGAATGCTCTGTGATGCTATTGGGTTTGCTGACCACAAACAATGACTTTAAGCTCTACCCGATTTAAATAGTCATGGGGACCCTCGCTGAAAGGAAGTTATACTGTAACTACTCAATCTTCAAGGATTTGTTCACTTCCCTGTTTACTCTCCATGACGACTTTAGCTTGCTGTACCATTCAAGTGGTGGATCCCTCCTCCCTAAGGAGATACTTCCAACTAACAAAGTAGTTTAAACACAGTTCATTTATTTTCAGTGATACACTTCTAAATCAAAACCGCATTCTTAAAATACATTTAGCACTCACAGAGGAGTTCTGTCTTATAAAGATTTCCGAGATAAAAGTTATTTCAGGGTTTTCAAAACACAGATACAATTCACATAAGCTAAAAAGACTTAGCCATGAGCTGCAGCCGAACCAGTCATCAGTCACAGAAAATGAAGGCAGAGGAACGCGCTCTAGTTGCCATGTGTTTCTTTCATGTTTCTTCATGTTAGCAGCCCATTCCACGCACTCCCCACTCTCTGCTTAAAAAACAACTTACCCCTGACATCTCCTCTGTGCCTACTTCCAAGCACCTTAAAACTGTGCCCGCTGGTGCTAGCCATTTCAACCCTGGGGAAAAGCCTCTGACTATCCATACAATCAAAGCCTCTCATCAACTTGTACACCCCTATCAGGTCACCTCTCACCCTCCGACTCTCCAAGGTGAAAAGGCCGAGTTCACTCAACCTATTCTCGTAAGGCATGCTCCCCAATCCAGGCAATATCCTTGTAATTCTCCTTTGCACCCTTTCTATGGTTTCCACATCCTTCCTGAGTGAGGTGACCAGAACTGATCACAGTACTCCAAGTGGGGTCTGACCAGGGTTCTATATAGCTGCAACATTACCTTTCGGCTCCTAAACTCAATCCCATGATCGATGAAGGCCAATGTACCATATGCCTTCTTAACCACAGAGTCTTTGCTACTTGGGTGACTTCACAGACATGTGATGTTTTTCTCGAATATGTTTTGAGACAAGAGGTCTAAAAGCTTCTGGAGACAGAGTTCACAGGTACCCACAGTTAATGCTGTGACGCTGACAATGAGAACACAAATCTTCCAACTATTGACACATCAGCTAATGATATGCAAAGTGATATTATCCATCTGGTCTGCAAGCTTCCTTGAACTAAACAATTTAAGCAGAGCTGCCTGCTTTGAAACAAGCCCAATTAAGTAATCCAATCCATTGCCTTATTCTACAACTCATCAGTAGTTAGACCAGGTGCTATGGGGCCATCATATCTGCTATAGACAGTATTCTGTTTGCAAAGTTGTCTTTTTAACTTTAAACTGAATATTATTTTCCATTTACTTTTTGGATTTGAAGACAGGCTTCCATTTATGACCTGAAGCTAAACATAGGTTCAAGTTTAACCTATTCAAAAACAACTGTTTGTTCTTTAGAAGCTTACAGTACGTCCCAATGTAGATGTCTCTCTGCATTTTCTCTTTAGAGTATTCACTTCTTTAATCTCAGCTGCACACATTTTCAAATCCTCAGTGGGTTGTCACCAGTATAATTTCTCATAAACACATGAGAATGACTCATCAATGTCCATATTAGTCCATCTTTAAGTTTTTTTTTCTCACAAATAGCTCTTGCCATTTCCTTGATGTAAGTTTGGATCACTGTCTTTTCACTGTTAATTCATTGGGTTAGCTGGTAATGTCTTTCACTAAGCTGAAGGCAGTTCATTTTTTCACAGGGGTCCTTTCTAGTAATGGCTCCCCTTAGCACTATATATGGACTGATAACTTACCTACGTACATTGATCTGCTGTCTACACATGCATAACGATCTGCTCTGTCTCTCGCGCGGCAATGTGAATACACCAGTTAAAGCCATCTCCCGCATGTGTGCTTTTTTATTTAATTGATATGTAGTTGCACAGACATAACATTAATCTGATTGGTAATTATCATGCCAAGAAAATTTATTCTGAATGACAGAGTTAAGTTTTTTTAATGTTAAACAGCCTCTGTCTGTTAACATTTTAATGACAGTCTCAATCTGTATTAAAGACTCATCCAGTATATTGGCTGTGCAGTATGAATTATCAACATAAGCATAAACATTTGATATTCCTTGTAGAATCTGAATGACTCCTGAAAAATTGGCTTGTATGCTATTCTGAAAAGCTTGTGGGAGTCTGGCAAACTGATATTGTGAACTATTGGTGCTGTAAAGACTGTGTAATGTCTGTCACTTTCAAGAATTGGGTGTGACCAGAAGCCATTGGCCAGATCTACAGTATGCAAGAATTATAGATTTTACTAGTCAATTCTTACAGCATTTGTTGTAATGACCATTGCTAGGCCGAATTAGGTTCTATGTGTTTATTCAGGCAATACAGTCAATGACCGATCGCCACCATCCACTGTCAGTCTTTGCTATGCCAAACAAGAGTGAGTTAAATCAAGAAGGTTATTTTATCAATCATTATAAAAGTAACCTAGAGTTGCCTCTAGGGATTGCTTTCTTCTATGGTATGGGAAAGGACTGCAACCTACTTAGTTGGTTCAATATCAACTATCTCCCAGTGTTTTGGATGTTGTTGTAAGTGTTACAATATTTGAACAAGGTATGTTTCATTTTCACTGATTGTTTTATCCTGATGATGGTCTAGCTGGTTTTGAATATGTTTGTCTCATTCTTCTTGTGCAGTTGCATTGGTTGTTTGATTATTGTGCAAATCCAACAGGAGGCCTCTGATGTTCCTACTATGGATGCTAGTTTATTACAGCCTGGGGCAAGCTGGTGTAAAAACTTTACGGGTTCTTCTATTGTTTGTATAATCCCATATATCTGTATGGGAACTCTATAAATTGGACACTCTACCTCGTTTCCATGTATGCCTACAATTTCAATTTTCCCTGTAGTTGAAGTTCATTGGCTTGAATATCATCAGAATTTAGCATTGAAATGTCTGCACCTGGATCAAAATGGCGGGGTCAGACAGCAGAGTTTAGTCCGATCTGCATCCTATTCTGTGTCCTTCCATCATTCCAGTCTCTGACTTAAAAAAGATTTCATTGTGCTTAATTTGAGGAACAGCTGTAGCTTTATCCCACATTCCTGATATACTATTAACACATTCATAATATCAACTTGCATTGCCTGTGTAACCACTGGAAACTAGGATGTTGATCATTTTACAGTACTAGGTGTGGTGCAGAAGATGACCTAGTTGTTGTTGCAGAAAGCAAAGACAGCAGAATGGATTCTAATTCATCCCATGTTTCTTTCTTGTTTTTTGATATTCCTGGACTATTCCTAAAAAGTCTCAACTGCTTTCTACATTTATACTATTTCTGTGCTACTTGGGTGTCTCCATACACATGTGACTTTTTTTTAAATAGTCTGAAGGCTTTTGGAAACAGAATTCCCAGTTAATGCAGTGAAACTGACTCCCTGTGCATACAAATCTTCCATCTACGAACACATCAGCTATTAATGTGCTAAATGATATCATCTATCTGGTCTGCATGCTTTTCTAAACTAAACAACTTAGCCATCGCTTTCTGCTTTTAAGCAAGTGCAATTAAAAGCCCATTGTCTTATACTGCAACTCTTCAGTAGTTGGACCATGTGCTGTGGGGTTAGCAAGTCTGCTACAGACGGTGCTTTGGTTTGCAAAGCTGCCTTTAACTTCAAAGTAAATGCTTTCTATTTACATTTTAAGAATTGAAGACAGGCCCCTGTTTATGACTGGAAGCTGAACAAAAGATATTAGTTGGAAGATTAACACATAAAAAACAAGCTGGGTGAACTCAGCAGGTCGGGCAGCATCTGTTGAAAATAGTTGGAAGATTTACTTATTGAAAAACAACATCTGTAGGAGAATGGCCAGACTGCTTCAAGCTGACAGTAAGGTGACAGTAACTCAAATAAGCACACACTACAACAGTGGTGCCCAGAAGAGCATCTCTGACTGCACAACACATCGAACCTTTAAGTGGATGGGCTACAGCAGCAGGAGACCACGAGCAATCACTCTGTAGCCACTTAATCAGGCACAGAAGATACCTAATAAAGTGGTCACTGAGTGCATGTTTTACCATATCATTTAACTATTTACGGACACGAGGCTATATATATCAGATGTTCACGTGTAAATTCTCAGTGAATTTAATGGTTCTACAGGATTAATAGAATTGGAACTTCTGCAATTGTTTTCAAGGCAAAAAAGTTTTTCTTACTGCCATGATGCCCACTTCAGACATCCTTATTTCCAGTGAATTATTCCCTTTCAGGTACATAGTATTTCTGGAAGAGAAATTGTGTTTGACAAACCTACTGGAGTTTATTTCAGATATATCTGAGAAATTGAATCAGGGATAAGTAATGAACTAAAGACAAAATATCGTAATTTTTCAGGTCTTCAACACCCAGCTGATACTGCCTGACAAGCTGTGTGCATTTCATTTTTATTTCATATTTCCCACATCTAATGACTTTTATTTTCTTACCAGTAGATATATTATACTTGGATTTTCACAAAGCCTTTGATGAAGTCCCACATAAATGGTTATTGCATATAATTAAAGTACATGCTATTTCAAGCAATGTGTTGCCATGAATTAAAAAATGGTTAGCAATTAAGAGGCAGAGAGCAGGAACAAAAGTATGGGCTATTTCTGGAGTTGTAGGCAGGTAGTACTTGTGTGAAGAAACTGAATGTATTAATTGTCCTGAAGTATGTAACACAAAAGTGGGTGGGAATTATGTTACGGATACAAAGGGGCTTCAGTTGAATTAAAAAGGCAAAGTTAATGCACAAACATGTGGCAGATGGAGTATAACATGCAGTGTGGCAAGCTTTTAGGAAATTAAGTACTGTAGTATGTAGGATATCATACCGAAAGGATTTGAGTTCAGGAATAAAGCTATATTTCTACAGAACTTGCTCTTTTGGTTTCCTTGATATGCTTATCATAGAGGAAGAACAAATAAGATTTACAAGCAGATTCCTGTCATGACAGGACCATTTTATGAAGTATAATTAACTGTTTACTCTAGATCGGAAGAATGAGAAGGGACCTGACTGAAACTTACCATTTTCTAAAAGGGCTAGATAGACTGAATAAGAAGAGATTGTTATCCCTGGCTGTAATGTCTAATACAAGATATCAAAATCGTCAAGTTATAAAACAAGATTTAGGAATGACCTGATTGCCTGGTGGCATTTCAAAGTTAAAAGTTCAATGTAAATTTTCTATTGATTGACAACAACCAAAGTGCAAAAGAAGACAAACTGTGCAAATAAAAAATAATATTGCGAACATGATCTGTAAAGAGTCCTTGAAAGTAAGTCTGTAGGCCATAGAATCAGTTTAGAGTGTTGGTGTTTGATATTATTCACGCTGGTTCAGAAGTTTGATAGTTGTAGGGTAATAACTGTTCCTACATCTGGTGGTGTGGAACCTAATGCTTCTGTGCCTCCTGACGGACAGTAGTAGCAAGAAGAGTGCATGGCCTGGATGCTGGGGCCTTTGATGATGGATGCTGCTTTCTTGTGGCTATTGTACCTGCAATTAAATATACACACTACTGCTCGGCAAAGTGGAATCTATCATGCTGCTCTTTGACTTGCTATCTACTGCATGTGTTCACAAGTAGATACAACATTTAAAAGGGAATTTCACAGAATCCTATAGGGTTTCTTTACATATCGCTGTTACTCTCATTCCACATCCTTTTCGCCTCTAGTGGGAGAATAGGCATGTCAGGAATGAAAATCCAGGATCAAGGAGGCAGTAAAGTTTTGATTGCCTGCTCCTTTATAGTGCAGTTACAAAGTTTGTACACAGCCATTAACTGGGATCCTACACTATGCCACCAGTCCTTCCAACTCAGATGATTGTAGACCATTTGTTTACGCGGAGGGTGGTGAGTGCGCGGAATGGGCTGCTGGCGGATGTGGTGGAGGTGGAAATGATAGGGTCTTTTAAGAGACTTCTGGATAGGTACATGGAGCTTAGAAAAATAGAGGGCTATGGGTAAGCCTAGGTAGTTCTAAGGTAAGGACATATTTGGCACAGCTTTGTGGGCTGAAGGGTCTGTATTGTGCTGTAGGTTTTCTATGTAGTTGTCTTCTCAAATGGGAAGCCCACTTCATTTCTTTGTGTTTCTTTGCCACTGAGCACATGTTTTCTGACAAGTAGTCTGAGGGCCAAATTTGAATGCTTCTTCCTGAGAGTAGCATTGTTAAAATGGGAAAAAGAAGTTTAGAAACTTGATTTGCAGGAAATTGCCAGGGGAAAGTGACTCTGCTATCAAATAGTGGATAAGTGCAGCCAGCCAATTTGTAAGGATATTGAATCTGCTGAACACTAAACACTGGGGTGACTCTCACTGTTACAGGACTACACATATAAGAAGATCTTTAGTCAATCACTGTACAATTAGTGGATATTTTTGAAAGATCAGACAATTGCTGAATTTACGTATGTTTGATGTACAACTAGGCCTCCGCGCATAATTCATTCTTCATATAATCATATAGACATTTTCATATACATTCAATTACTTCGCAATGAAAACAAACTGAAAGTTTTGTTCCTTTACTTGTCTGTCTTTACCTACATTTCAATTACCATTAATTGCTGCTGGGACCAGTTCTCTTTCCAGGACAATACTGCAATCATTCTCTCTATTGTTATAATTCTGTGTGTTCTCTGCCTTCTTTTATGATCTGATCCCTTTTAGTATTTTCTAACACTTACATCCCCACTTGTAGGTTTACTTTAAGAGAGCCCTCAATGAATGCATGAGCCCTTGTTTCCCACTTTCTGATAGCTGTTACATCGAGCCAAACATTAACCTATTTGCTTCTACAACTTTTAGGCACTATCGGCAGTTTAAGGACAAAGAAGAGAAAATCTGCAGATGCTGGAAATCCAAGCAAGGCACAGAAAATGCTGGAGGAACTCAACAGGCCAGGCAGCATCTATGGAAAGGAGTACGGTCAATGTTATGGACCAAGACCCTTCATCAGGACTGATCAGGACATGACTTCTTCCAGTCCTGACGAAGTGTCTCAGTCTGAAACATCGACAGCGCTTCTCCCTATAGATGCTGCCTGGCCTGCGGCATTCCACCAGCATTTTGTGTGTGTTGCTTGAATTTCCAGCATCTGCAGATTTTCTAGTGTTTGCATGATCAACAAGTTGCTGTCTCACCATTGAATGTGACATCAACCTAAATTTGCCATGGATTTTTCATAGTTGTTGTTTCCTTGGTCACATCATGTGTGAATCTAGAGCCTTGATCTTAGTGGCCATTATGTAACAGAAATAATTTATTTTCTCTAGACAAGATACTGTCTTTAATTTGAATAATTTATTCTTAATTAAAGCTATATTGCTCTTTAATGGTGCCAGCAGCACTTAGTCTTAATTGAAATTCAGCTAAAGCACAGATAAGTGAACAAAAACTGTTCTTAGTTTGTCTTCATTGCAAGGTCATTGAATGGCTTGAGCAGTTATGATAATGTTTATAGAATCCTGTAACTACTGAATTATGGACAGAACGCTAATTGTACATCAACAGCAGTTAAATTCTGTGTTTGTTTCATCTTGAAAAAGTCCATTAATAGTGGATTGATTGTCTATAAATCTCTGAATACATGGATAACTAAATAATCAAAACAAAAATTGAAATCTGTTTTGGTACAATGGCTAATATCTGATTATTAGCCACCTGCTGTTGAAAATATGTGTGGTTTGTACAGACCACAGGAAATCTTCAAACTTCTTTTGAATTTTCCTCTGCAGTAAAAGGTAAACAAATTGAATGCTAGTTGCCTTTTAAGACTTACTAGCAAAGAACCATGTTGAAATACTTTATCAGCCTGGGTGGACCTTCAATTAAATATGTCTCATATATTTGTAGGCCTTATAACTATCTTTCCAGTAGGGCCTTACAAGCTCAATGGACCAAGCATTCAGGTAACTTTTCCAGTTAGTTGCTGCAAATGTCTGTTTCTTCAGAAGTGAGAGAGGAGTCCTATTGATAACAATGAAGAAACCGATTATTCAACAGGAGACGCAAGGCCAATATTGTCAACAGGAATATAAAATAAATGAGATTATTTGGCAGTGCTGTGCCACGAAATTAAAACAGCTGGATCTCATGTACTACTAATGTAAGAGGGAAATGCTGGGTCCTTAACTTGTTACTGTGTTTTCATTGACTCTATAACCTTTTCTCTGCCCTATCTCTTTGATTTTTTTCCCCAGGCCTAACACTAATGTCTTCAATGCAAACAGCAGCACAGCCTAAATTTTCTGTGTTCCTTCATTTAATATTTAACATTGGTGGCTGTATATTCAACAGCCAACGCACCAAGGTGTTCAATTAATTTTCTAAATCTCTGCAGCTATACTTCAGACATTGCTGTTTTCACTGTTCCTTAAAATCTACCTCCTTAGTGGCTTAGTGTCCAATGTTGTTTGAAGAAGCTCCATTCTTTGAGCAATAAATGCCTTTCTGTAACCCATTGTCTCTTAATGAGCAGAGAATTTTGGGCAAGCCTGCAATGTAGACAAGTGTCCATACAGTCTTTGTTTACTCCTCTGAGCTCAGGCAAAAGCATTTGATCTTTTTGATTCTCGAGTATGGGCCTTGGGTGATCATTCATGCCTTTGAGCAGAGTGTTTCGCCTGGACTGACTCTGACGTGAACACCCATGGACAGGTAAGTCTATATGTGAGCGATCATGTCTGTTCTCAAGATTTTATAATCATTAATCTGCCTAGGGGAGGGCAATCTGCAGGTGGCAGTGTTTGCATTGATGTGGAGGCTGGCAAAATGAATATTCATGTTGAAGTTTGAATTACCCCCTATTTAAATCGCAAAATAAAGAACAAATGCTTATACATGACACAAGTGAATATCCTTATTCCCATAAACAGGGAAGGATTAGGCAGAAGAATGTTCATTTTATTGCAAATATGCTTGATACTAACTTTCATACCAACTCATTATGGGTTAACTCAGCAGTCCAGACAATTTAATCACATAAAGCATCCACTGCAGGTAATAGAAGTGAAAATTGGCCAATTGAATGTGAGATGAATCAATTCCCTATTCAGTCTTACAGTGAGAGGAACTTAGACCCAATTGTTTGGGAAATGATCAAGTGATCACTACCAAGATAATCACTTTACCAGTGCTGTGCTCCACTGGAAATCCATTAGGTTATTTATTATGATCCCCAGAGAGCCATTTCTTCCCAACCACATATCACATCAATCTCTCCCTGACCCCCAGTTCAGTCCTGATCCCACAAATCTGATAACTTTCAGGGTCCTGACTTGAGCTTCTATGGTCACTATGAAACCCCAACCCTCTGACCCCGTGAGACGGCAATGAAGAATTAGTATTGGAATCAGGTTTAATATCACTGGCATATGTTCTGAAATATGTTCTTTTGTGGCAGCAGTACAGTGCAATACATGTGTGTGGTTAAGGCATTCATCTAGTGATCTGAAGGTCACAAGTTCAAGCCTTGGCTGAGGCTGTGTGTGTGTCCTTGAGCAAGGCACTTAACCACACATTGCTCTGCGATGACACCAGTGCCAAGCTGTATGGGTCCTATTGCCCTTCCCTTGGACAACATTGGTGGCGTGGAGAGGTGAGACTTGCAGCTTGGGCAACTGCCAGTCTTCCATAAAAAACCTTGCCCAGGCTTACATCCTGAAAACTTTCCAAGGCGCAAATCCATGGTCTATGGAGACTAACGGAGGTCTACTATCATTTTGCATTTCCCCCTCCCCCCCCACTACTTTCAAATAACTCAGTATCTTTCAGTTAGTCCTGATGAAGGGTCTCAGCCTGAAACGTTGACAGTGCTTCTCCTTATAGATGCTGCCTGGCCTGCTGTGTTCCACCAGCATTTTGTGTGTGTTGTTTGAATTTCCAGCATCTGCAGATTTCCTCGTGGAGGCCTACCTACCTACCTACCTACATTGTAATACATAATATTAATAAAACTATAAATTACAATAAGAAGTATAGCCAGTATAAAAATGGAAGTTAAATTAAGTAAGTGCTGCAAAAAGAGAGGGAAAAGGTACTGAAGTAGTGTTCATGGTTTCATTGTTCATTCAGGAATCTGCTGGTGGAGGAGAAGAAGCTGTTCCTGAAAAATTGAGTGTGTGTCTTTAGGCTTTTGTACTTCCTCCTTGAAGGTAGCAATGAAAAGAAGGCATATTCTTAGTAATTGGAGTACTTAATGATGGATACTGCTTTTTTGAAGCATCGCATTTTGAAGGTGGGGAGGCTAGTGCCTATGATAGAGCTGGCAGAGTTTACAACTTTCTATAGCTTTTTCTGAGCCTGTGCAGTGATGCGATCAGTTAGAATGCTCTCCACAGGACATCTCAAAATTTGTGAGTGTCTTTGGTAGCATACCAATTTTCCTCAAACTCCTAACGAAATATAGCTGCTGTTGTGCCTTCTTTACAATTGCATTAATATGTTGGATCCAGGATAGATCCTCAGAGATGTTGATTTCCAGGAAATTGAAACTGCTCACTCTTTCCACTTCTGATCGCTGGATGAGCACTGGTGTATGTTCCCTCGACTTTCCCTTCCTTAAATACACATTCAACTCCGTGGTCTTACTGATGTTGAGTGCAAGGTTGTTGCTGTGATTCCATTCAACTAGCCAATCTGTCTTACTCCTGTACTCTTCTTGATCAACATCTGAAACTCTACCAACGATAGCTGTATTTTCAGCAAAGTTATAGATGGCATTTGAGTTGCCACACAGCCACACAGCCACACATGACTAACCACACAGTCATGGGTGTAGAGAGAGTAGAGCAGTGTTGCACCAGTGTTGTTTGTCAGCTTGGAGGAGATGTTCTTTCTGATTTGCATGGACTGTGAACTCCTGGTGAGGAAGTCAGGATCCATTTACAGTGTGAGATACAGAGGCCCAGGTTTTAGAGCCTGTTGAGTAGAACTGAGGGTATGATTGTGTTGAACGCTGAGCTGTAGTCAATGAACAGCAGCCTGACATAGACATTGCTATTGTCCAGGTGATCCAATGCTGAGTGGTGAGCCAGTGGGAAAGCATACTGTAGATCTTTTGTAGCAATAGGCAAATTGCAACAAACCCTGGTCCTTGCTTAGGCAGGACTTGATTCTAGTGATGATCAACTTCTCAAAGTACTTCATCACAGTATATGTGAGTGCTACTCGGTGTTAGACATTGAGGAAGCTCACCTTGCTCTTCTCGGGCACTGGTATGATTATCTCCCTCCATCAGCTATTTCTCTCTCTATTGACAATGTAATTAACCCAAACCCTGACCTGGAATTGTCACCTTGTGCCCAATGTGAAGTCACAATCACCTTGATTTTAGCCTCTTCCTTGCCAGCCCACTGCCGTCTCAACTTGTATTCACTGGCTGCAAGCTCACTTACCCCACCATCAGTCCGCTTCACTAGACCTAGCCACGGGGCTGGAAATGAAAACTGAACCCAGAACACAAATGAATATGCAGTTGAAAGCCTACTATCAAAGCAATTGGTAATAGTCCTTTAACTGTTTAACCAGTGCACCTATTCTGTTGCACAATAATTAATTGAGAAATACTTGGTGACTAAAAGGGGATTGCTTTTTCACTGTGACAGCAGAATATATTTAGAAACATAGAAAACTTACAGCATAATACAGGCCCTTTGGCCCACAAAGCTGTGCTGAATATGTCCTTACCTGAGAAATTACCTAGGGTTACCCATACCCCTCTATTTTTCTGAGCTTCAATTACCTGTCCAGAAGTCCCTTAAAAGACCCTATCATATCCGCCTCCACTACCATCGCGAGCAGCCCATTCCATGCACACACCACTCTCTGCGTAAAAAACATACCCCCGATATCTCATCTGTACCTATTTCCAAGCACCTTAAAACTGTGCCCATCATGCTAGCCAGTTCCACCCTGGGAAAAAGCCACTAACTTTCCAAATGATCAATGCTCTCATCATCTTATACACCTCTATCAGGTCACCTCTCATCCTCCATCGCTCTAAGAAAAAAAGGCCAAGTTCGCTCAACCGATTCTCATAAGGTATGCTCCCCAATCCATGCAACATCCTGTAAATCTCTTCTCCCCCTTTTCTATGGCTTCCACATCCTTCCTGTAGTGAGGTGACCAGAATTGAGCACAGTACTCCAAATGGGGTCTGACCAGGGTCCTATATAGCTGCATCATTACCTCTCGGCTCCTAAACTCAATCCCACAATTGATGAAGGCCAATATACTGTATGCCTTCTTAACCACAGTGTCAATCTGCGCAGCTGCCTTGAGCGTCCTATGGACTCGGACTCCAAGATCCCTCTGATCCTCCACACTGCCAAGAGTCTTACCATCAATAATATATTCTGTCATCATATTTGACCTACCAAAATGAACCACCTCACATTTATCTGGATTGAACTCCATCTGCCACTTCTCAGCCCAGTTGTCCATCCTATCAATATTCTGCTGTAACCTCTAACAGCCCTCCACACTATCCACAACACCTCCAACCTTTGTGTCATCGGCAAATTTACTAACCTTTATAAAAATCAAGAAGAGCAGGGGTCACAGAACAGATCCCTGAGGCACCCCACTGGTGACCAACTTCCATTCAGAATATGACCCGTCTACAACCACTCTTTGCCTTCTGTGGGCAAGCCTGTTCTAGATCCACAAAGCAATGGCCCCTTGGATCCCATACCTCCTTACTTTCTCAATAAGCCTGGCATGGGGAACCTTATCAAATGCCTTGCTGAAATCCATATACACTACATCTACTGCTCTTCCTTCATCAATGTGTTTAGTCACATCCTCAAAAATTCATTCAGGTTTAAAAGACATGACCTGCCTTTCACAAAGCCATGCTGACTATTCCTATTCATATTATGCCTCTCCAAGTGTTCATAAATAATGCCTCTCAGGATCTTCTCCATCAACTTGCCAACCACTGAAGTAAGACTCACCGGTCTATAATTTCCTGGGCTATCTCTACTCCCTTTCTTGAATATCAACCACTGCAACCCTCAAAACTGCAGGAACTTCTGCCATCCCCATTGAAGGTGCAAAGATCATCGCCAGAGGATCAGCAATCACCTTCCTTGCCTCCCGTTGTAGCCTGGGGTATACCTCATCTGGTCCTGGCAACTTACCCAACTTGATGCTTTCCAAAAGCTCCAGCACATCCTCTTTCTCAATATCTAGATGCTCAAGCTTTTCAGTCTGCTGAAATTCATCCCTACAATAACCAAGATCCTTTTCTGTAGTGAATACTGAAGCAAAGTACTCATTAAGTACCTCTGCTATCTCCTCCCATTCCATACACACTTTTCCATTGTCACACTTGATTGGTCCTATTCTCTCATGTCTTATCCTCTTGCTCTTATCATACTTGTAGAATGCCTTGGGGTTTTCCTTAATCCTGTCTGCTAAGGCCTTCTCATAGCCCCTTCTGGCTCTCCTAATTTCTTCCTTGATCTCCTTCCTGCTAGTTTTATAATCTTTTGGCTCTCTATCATTACCTAGCTTTTTGAACCTTTTGAAAGCTCTTCTTTTGTCTTGACTAGATTTACAGCAGCCTTTTTTACACCACCATTCCTGTACTCTACCATCTTTTCCGTGTCTCATATGAATATACGTTTGCAGAACTCCACGCAAATATCTACTGAACATTTGCCACTTTTCTTCAGTACATTTCCCTGAGAACATGTGTTTCCAATTTGTACCTCCAAGTTCCTGCCTGATAGCCTCATATTTCCCCATACTCCAATTAAACACTTTAACTTGTCTGTTTCTATCCCTCTCAATACTAAAGTAAAGGAGATACAGTTGTGATCAGTA
This sequence comes from Hypanus sabinus, assembly GCF_030144855.1. NCBI lineage: Eukaryota > Metazoa > Chordata > Chondrichthyes > Myliobatiformes > Dasyatidae > Hypanus > Hypanus sabinus. The sequence goes on along the minus strand of NC_082719.1, from coordinate 56,680,973 downwards.
TCTCCAAAATGCTCTCCCACTGAGAGATCTGACACCTAACCAGGCTCGTTTCCCAATACCAGATCAAAGTCAGCCTCTCCTTTTGTAGGATTATCTACATTTTGTGTCAAGAAGCCTTCTTGCACACAGCTAACAAACTCCACCCCATCTAAACCCCTCACTCTAGGGAGATGCCGATCGATATTTGGGAAATTAAAATCTCCCATCACAACAACCCTGTTCTTATTACTCCTTTCCAGGATCTGTCTCTCTGTCTGCTCCTCGATGTCCCTGTTACTATCGGGTGATCTATAAAAAACACCCAGTAGAGTTATTGAACCCTTCCTATTCCTAACTTCCACCCACAGAGACTCCATAGACAACCCCTCCATGTCTTATTCCTTTTCTACAGCCGTGACACTATCTCTGATCGATAGTGCCACGGCCCCACCTCTTTTGCCTCCCTCCCTGTCCTTTCTGAAACATCTAAGGCCTGGCACTCGAAGTAACTATTCCTGCCCCTGAGCCATCCAAGTCTCTGTAATGGCCACAACATCATAACTCCATGTACTGATCCACACTCTAAGCTCATCCGCTTTGTTCATGATGCTTCTCGCATTAAAATAGACATATCTCAAACCACTGGTCTGAGCGTGTCCCTTCTTGATCACCTGCCTATCTTCCCTCTCGCACTGTCTTCAAGCTTTCTCTATTTGTGAGCTAACTGCCTCTCCCTCCATCTCTTCAGTTTGGTTCCCACCCCCCAGCAATCCTAGTTTAAACTCTCCCCAGTAGCCTTAGCAAACCTCCCCGCCAGGATATTGGTCCCCCTGAGATTCATGTGCAACCCATCCCTTCTGTACAGGTCACACCTGCCCCAAAAGAAGTCCCAATGATCCAGAAATCTGAATCCCTGACCCCTGCTCCAATCCCTCAGCCACGCATTTATCCAACACCTCACTCTGTTCCTATTCTCACTGTCACGTGGCACAGGGAATAATCCTGAGATGACTACCTTTGTAATCCTACTTTGCAACTTCCTTCCTAACTCCTCATTGTCTGCTTTCAAGATCTCCTCCCATTTCTTATCTATGTCATTGGTACCAATAAGTACCACGACCTCTGGCTGTTCTCCTTCCCACTTCAGGATATCTTGGACGCGATCAGAAACATCCTGGACCCTGGCAGCTGGCAGGCAAACTACCATCCGAGTTTCTTTCCTGTGTCCACAGAATCACCTGTCTGACCCCCTAATTATAGAGTCACCTATAACTACTGCCATCCTCTACCTTTCCCTTCCCTACTGTAAATCAATGTATTATTGATGGTGTATTTGAATATCTTCAGTTTGTCCCCGATTGCCTGGTGAATGGTATGGAAGCTCTTAACATGGCTTCATATCGTTTGATGATTGCTGTTTTTATATTCTTCTTTAAGCAGGTGATAAGTCACCCACCACAAGGAAACAGGGCCAACTGCAGAATTTTGCTACAGCTTGGAAATTTTGGAGAGGGAAGACTGCTAACTCTTCCCTGGGTATCCATCCCAGCTGCAGATAGATCCAGGGTTATCATAGGCACGATAAAAGTAAACTATTTTATCATTATATTTTATCTGTTGCCTGTATGATCAGATTACAGGTTCTATTAGCTTGTGCTTTCCTGCGTTAGATTTTCCTACCCAATCTGTGATGGTTTCTCAATCTTCATATCTAGACTTAGACCAGCTAAATCCCATTCTCAACCAATAGCACAGACTGCACAGCTCAAGTTGTACATTGGGAGAGCTGATAACTTCCTTTGACTTCTATGGACATAGTTTCAATTGGGAGGTAAAATAGGAGTTTTCAGCTTATTTTTTTCACCTGAATATACTACACATAAGTAGATTTGCTATGATTGTAAAAGTTATATTATGTAAAGTTCATTGATCATAATTTGAAAACTTATGCACTTGATGTTGCTTTTAATATTAAGAAATTAGTTCAGCATGATACTGTTAGTGTTACAAGTTTATAAAGAGCTCCTATTGGCCTCTCCTGCTGATAAAGCACATTTCTTTTTATTGAATTAATTTCTCAACATTCAAAGTGAATTATTTTCCTTGCGATAAATCAATTTTGTCTGAAAGATAACTGCAGTAGGGTAGAAGAACTTCCTTCATATCTGGTGTTAAACATGCAACATATTAGCACCAATGTAAAGTATTTTTAGACCAGAATACATGTTGAGCTGGGCAATTGAGGATAAATTTGAATGTCCATGCTTTAGATAGTCCAGTAAATTTGGCTGGTTGGTTAATACGCTGTCATTTGATTTTTACCTTTTTTTAATTCTATGAATATTTTCTGAGATTATTGATTTACAAATCAATGTGTTTATTCAGCTATAATATTGTGACCATTTAGCCATGGATGTAATGTCAATGACTTAATCCTTTTAAGCATTGTTAAATTAAAAAATATAATCAGTAATATCATCAGGTCTTTCCCAATCAACCACCATAGATAGATGAGAAGCAAATAAACTCTGCAGGAAATCATCCAGGTAAATTTAATTTACTTACTTTAAAATGTGCAGGAAATCCAGACATTCAATAGCTGGAACTTGTACTCGTAGAAGCCACTAAGTAAGATCTGAGTCACAGATTTTGCAGGTTGGATATACAATAATGTCAATAGTTTTTGGTTGTTTACTAGATGTAAGCACGACACCTTAAGGGATTATATAATTACCTTTACTCATCATTTCCCAAAGCAAGTGAAACCCCTCTTGGCTAAGAAATATTAACTTAATTTGCAAACTCTATGCTGTCAGCTCTTATGAGTACAAGTCAATGAGCTTATTAAAGAAATGTAGATAAGATAAATATCTACTGTTTACCATAAATGCTGTACATGAAACAAACACTGAATAATTTGGTGATTTTATTCATTAAAGCTTAACAGCTGATTCACCATTCGTTATTTTCTCTGTGGTCTGAAGAAATGTATTTACCTGAACATAAGGCTAGATCTGCGGCATTCAAGTCTGGCAACCCAGGCCTGTACCAGAAAACCAGGTATGATTTACGGAGGGCTATTTCAAGGGCAAAGGGACTGTTTTGAATGAGGTTGGAGGCAATATCAGATGCACAGCCACTCTGGCAGGGACTGCAAGACATTACTTCCTACAAAACAAAACCCAATAGCATGAAAGGCACTACCAGATGAACTCAACACCTTCTATGCACCCTTTGAAAGGGAGAACACAACTACAGCTGTGAAGATCCCTGCTGCACCTGATGACCCTGCGATGCCTGTCTCAGAGGCTGAGGTTAGGCTGTCTTTAAAGAGAGTGAGCCCTCGCCAGGCAGAAGGTCCCGATGGAGTACCTGGTAAGGCTCTGACATCCTGTGCCAACCAACTAGTGGGAGTATTCAAGGACATTTTCAACCTCTCACTGCTGTGGGCAGAAGTTCCTACTTGCTTTAAAAAGGCAACAATTATACAATTATTGGGTAGATGAAGCTCATCAGCCTGGGAAGGTAGTCCATCTAAAAGAGGGAAAACTCTGATTTCAAACCTCCGCTGCCTTTGCGGCCATGCACACTTATGGGAAAGGCTTCGAGAGTAAACCCGGAGCTGGAGTCCCTAAGGCAGTCCAATGTTGTCTTCAGCCTCGTTCTGGCAACTCCTGCGACAACACTGGTGCCAAGCTGTATCGGCCCTTGCCCTTCCTTTGGACAACATCGGTGGCATGGAGAGGGGAGACTTGCTGCATGGGCAACTGCTGGTCTTCTATACAACCTTGCCCAGGCCTGCGCCCTGGAGAAGACTTTCCAGGTGCAGATCCATGGTCTCGTGAGACTAACAGATGCCATACATACCAGGCCATGATACAACCTGGCAGGATGTTTTCCACTGTGCATCTATAGAAGTTTGTCAAAGTTTTGGATGACATACCAAATCTATGCTGACCTCTAAGAAAGTTGATTTGCCGTTGTGCCATCTTTGTGATGACACTTACTTGCTGGTCCCAGGACAGATCCCCTGATATGGTAATGCCAAAGAATTTAGAGTTACTGACCATCTCCACCTCTAATCCCCTAATGAGGACTGGCTTTTGGACTTCTAGCTCCTTTCTCCTGTAGTCAATAATCAGATCTTTGTTTTTGCTGATGTTGAGCGAGAGGTTGTTGACAACATTCAACCAGGTTTTCAATATTTCTCCTATATGCTGATTCGTCACAACCTTTGATTTGGCCAACAACAGCGGCGTTGTCAGCAAATGTCATTATGACATTGAGCACTACTTAGCCATGAAGTGAGTAGAGCAGGGGGCTAAGCACAGCTATGTGGTGCACTTGTGCTGATGGTAATTGTGGAAGCAATCTTGCTGCCAATCTGTACTGACTGCAGTCTATAAGTGAGGAAATTGACTGTAAGTGAGAAAATCCACTTGCACAAGGAGGTATTGAGGCTTATTTAGGGTCTTGGAGCTTCATGTTTAGTTTTGAAGGGATGATAATATTGAATGCTGAGCTATAGCAAATGAAGAGCATCCTGATGTATGTACCTTCATTGTCCAGATATTCCAGAGCTGAGTGAAGAATGAATGAAATGGCACCTGCCTTTGACCTGTTGTGACGGTAGGTAAATTGACATGGAACCATGTCACTCCTCATGCAGGAGCTCATATGCTTCATGACCAAACTCTCAAAGCATTTCATCACAGTGGATGTAAGTGTTACTGGACAATAGTAATTGAAGCAGTTTTCCAGGTTCTTCCTGGCAATCAGTATGATTGAAGCAGGTGCTGAAGCGAGAGGATGAAGATGTCAATAAACACTCCAACCAGTTGATTAGCACAGGTCTTCCATACTCACCCGGCCACACCATCTGAGTCAAATATTTTCCATGGGTTCACCCTCCTGAAATGTGCTCTCACATCAGCCTCAGAGACTGAAATCATTCGGCTGTTAGGGGCTGTGTGGGTTTGTGAAGGTGCCTTCATGTTCTGTCAGTCAAAGTGAGCATAAAAGCATTGAGCTTACCTGGCAGCAAAACCTTATTGTCATTCATGTGGTTTGGTTTGTTTTGTAAGAGGTGATGGCATTCAAGCCCTGAAACAGCCATCAAGCATTCTTCTATGATTCAAGTTTTATCTGGGATTGCCACGGTGCGTAGGAGATGGCTTTCTGGAGGTCATACCTGGACCTCATGTGCTGCCCTGGATTGCCACTCCTAAGTGCCATCGATCTAAGCCTGAATTACTCGGATTAACCCCCTTTCCCTCCGTGTAAGTATTACTTTATACCATCTCATATGCTTGGTGTACACTGAATCCTTTACTTTGGAACAGTCGGTGGGACTTTCAGCTGCACCTGTCACTCTTCACTCAGTTTGTTTGTGAGTTTAAAGCATTTCTTAGCATGCAAATTGTGAATCAGCAGACACTTCCCCTGCTGTAAATATTTGAGCATTTCTGTTTTCCCAAAACTTGAAAATCATCTTATAAAGTCCTTCATAATTATTAGTTTTCTTTAATCAACAAAGGTGATATATTTTTGCTAAGCAGTAGCATCAGTTATAGTTTATTTAGAGAACATGCAGTCAATTTCGTTTTCAAAAATGGATATTATTTTTTGTCATTCATCCCTCACATCAATTTCATGCTGATCAAATTTCCTCTGTGCAAAAAGTTGATAAATTTACAACTTTTACCTTTTATCACATTATTACATTTCTCATTTAAAGACTTCTGCATTGCAATCCTTCCAAAACAACACCAGAGTTTCCTGCTTGTCTGTGTTAGCTGGATATCAGAAGAACATAATGGAAAAATTTTCAGTTCTATAACCCGATTTTCCATATAATTGAATAGTGGAATTTTCTTACACAGCCAGTGCTTTTGTGATGTGCCAGGAATGCAAGAGCAGGAATATATGGGATAATGATAATGAAAACAATGAATAACTCTGGAAGATCTGAGTTGCTGTGACATAGGTTGGGAAAGGAGACTGATGTTGGAAGATAGATGGGGTTGCTACCAAATCTCCCTTAAGAAACCAAGAATGGTTTGTATTGCAACAGTTTGTGTTCTTCCCTGCAGAGCTTTTAAATGCAGCAAATAAAAACCTTCAAGTTTTGACAAATACAGTCACCCCTCAGTATCCATGGGGGATTGGATCCAGGACTCCCACGGATACCAAAATCCGCAGATGCTCAAGTCCCTTGTATAAAATGGGGTTGTATTTGCATATAGCCTATGCTCATCCTCCTGTATACTTTGAATCATCTCTAGATTACTTATAATACCTAATCCAATGTAAATGCTATGCAAATAGTTGTTATACTGTATTATTTAGGGAATAATGACAAGAAAAAAAGTCTGTACATTTTAAGTACAGACGCAACCATCGTAGCTCTTCTGGGAATACTGATGCTGCCTTGGCATCAGCCGATGTCGATGCTCCCCTGATCTTTAAGTTCTTAAGGCTGTAGCACTTTACATAGCTAGCCAGCCATCCCTTACTAGCCTTAAACTCCTTCCTCTCGCTCACAACATAAGTAGCGAACGAACGAGACGCGAGGTGGACAATGCTCAAACAACTAGTGCTGGAGAGAGACTGAGGATCTGTGAAATGGCAGGAGGCTATAGCAGGATATGCCTGCATGTCACATCCTTCACGTGAATTCAGTGTAGTCCTTGGCGCATGACAAATTCAAGTTTTGCTTTTTGGAAAGTTCTGGAACTTTTTTTTAAAATGTTTTCAATCCGTGGTAGGTTAACTCTGCGAATGCGGAAACCGCGGATACGGAGGGCCAACTGTACCATGTTTTATACCATTGTGACATATTCAAATCTCATGATTAAAGCACAGATCATCATTGCAGAAATTTCCATTGGAATCACAGTTTTGGAATGGTATCCTTCTCAAACTCCAAAATTGCATATCCACTTCGCCCTGTTTGCATGTCTTCCCATAATGCCTCTGGATTCTGAAATGTCCCTCTTTGAGTTTTTACAACCTAGATCCAAGAAAAAAGAACATAAGTTAGCATTTATATATTCTCTTCTGCTTCTTACAGAAAGATCCATAGCTATTTGAAGGTGCAGTAACAACAAGAGCTAGTTTGCTCCCAAAAGGCTCGCACAAATCTGTCATGATGTTACTAGGATATTCTAGAAGTGAATCTGATAAAGGAAGCAATAAAATGATGCATTACAGGAAAAGTCAGCAGTCTAGAATTTTGTAAATTATTTTGGATGCCTTTCCAAGATAGTGAAGATTATTAGATTGGGCTGGTGTACAAGAACTCAGAAGGTCTTCAGATACACACTCAGAAGGCAGAAATTACAACTTGGCTCTGTAGTAACCATTGTCATGAATTGTCCATGATTAGTTTTGATAGAAAGGGACTGTTTACATTCCTTCCCTCTCCCTCCCCTTTTTAAATCTTCCTTCAACCCGGTCCTCTGTATATGCTGCAGACAAGGTGAGAACGTAACATGAGAAATAGAAACAGGAGTAACCATTCAGCTCTTCATAACTGCTCAACCATTCTTTTGCCACAGCTCTACTTTATTGCATGTTTCTTGTTCCCCTTGATATCCTAAATGCAATGGATCACTGTATTGAATGTACCTTGGAAAAGGGCCTCCATCACCCAGGCTGCATTCACAACTTCTGCCGCTACAGGGTGAGCTCTCAGCACAGACAAGAGAAATTCTGCAGCTGCTGGAAATCCAAGCAACACACTGTATTTTTTTCCATAGAAGCTGCCTGGCCTGCTGAGTTTCTCCAGCATTTTGTGTGTGTTGCTGGATGGGCTTTCATGATGGTTTTGCAGTACACACTACACCTCCAGGGTAGTACTCTCTGGATTGCTGCCTGTGCCACACAACATGGAGGGTAAGAACAGTATGATATGGGAGATGAATGTGTAGCTGAAGAATTGGTGTAGGAGGCAGGTGTTCAGGTTTCTGGATCTCTTCTGGGTAAGGTACGACCTGTACAAATAGGACAGGTTACACCTGAACCCGAAGGGGACCGATATCCTTGTGATCAGGATTGCTGGAGCTGTTGGGGAGGGTTTAAGCTTTTTGGTGAGGGTGATAGGGCTGAAAATGGGTCAGCTGGTATACAACCAGATATAGTACGTAGTGAGACTGTGAGGAAGGACAGATGAAATTGCAGTCAGTGGGACAAGTTACAGTGTAACATGAGGCCAAAATCAAACAGGGTGATGAACACAGGACTGAAGGTGTTATACTTGAATGGCTAGTAGTATGCACAATAAGGTAGATGATCCTGTGGTGCGGACATCGCAGAGTCATGGCTGAAGTAAGGTCATAGTTGGGAACTTAAAAATCCAAGGATACATATTGTATTGCGAGGACAAACAGGTAGGCAGAAGGGGGGGGGGGGGGTTGTCTCTGTTGGTAAAAAAAATTATAACTAATCCTTATAAAGAGGTGACATTTGACCTGAAGATGTAGAATCTTTGTCAGTAGAGTTAAGAAACTGCAAGGGTGGGTAAATAGTGGGCAGGATGTAGTCTTCAGATTACAAAGGGTGACTGAAATTTCAATAGTTATAGGGGATTTCAATATGTATGTAGATTGGGAAAATTGGGTTGGTGCTACATGCCAAAAGAGGGATTTTAATAAATGCCTACAATTTGGCTTTTTAGAACAGTTAGTGATCGAGCCTATTAGGGAAGTGTCAATTCAAGATTGGATGTTACGTAATGACCCAAATTTGATTTGGGAGTTTAAGGTAAAGGAACCCTTAGGAGCCAATGATCATAATATGATATAATTTACTCTGCAGTTCGAGAAGGAAAAGCTAAAATCAGGTATATAAGTATAATAATGGAGTACAGGGAATGACAAGGCATGAAAGAGTTGCTGGCCAAAATTGATTGGAAGGGGACAATAGCAGGGCGATACACCTTCAGGCCACAATACAGAAGGCACAGGATAGATATATCCCAATGATGAAGAAGTATTCTAAAGGGAGGATGAGGCAACCATGGCAGACAAAAGAAATCAAAGACAGCATAAAAACAAAAGTGAGGGATTATAACATAGAAATTAGTGGGAAGGTAGAGGATTAGGAAGCTTTTACAAATAAACAGAAGGCAACTCTCAAAGCCTTAAAGAGAGAAAAGTTGAAATATGAAGATAAGCGAGGCAATAATATAAAAGAGGATACCATTTTTTTTTTCAGATATGTAAAGAGTAAAAGAGAGTGGATATCAGACTGCTAGAAAATTATGCTGGAGAAATAGTAATGGCAGACTAAGAAATACAGTAGCGGACAAACTTAAGTATTCCATTAACATAAGGAATTCTACAGATGCTGGAAACAAAATATTGGAGGAATCAACAGATAAGGCAGCATCTATGGAAATGAAAAAAACTGTTGTTTCAGGCTGAAACCCTTCTTCAGGACTGGAAAGAAACAGGGAAGATTCCAGAATAAAAAGGTGGGGAGGGGAAAGAAGGTAGCTAGAATGTGATAGGTGAAGCCAGGTGAGTAAGGAAGGACAAGGGTTGGAGAGGCAGGAATCTGATAGAAGGGGAGAGAGGATCATTGGAGACGGGAGCAGAAGGAAATCCAGGGGGCGGTGATAAGCAGGTGAGAAGAAGTAAAGGGTCAGTTAAAGGGAATTGAAGAAGAGTGGTGGGAGAGGGACTTTTTTTTATTGGAAAGAGAAATTAATATTCATGCCATTAGGTTGGAGGCTACCTGGCGGGAATAGCAGGCATTGCTCCTCTACTCTGAGATTGACCTCATCAAGGCACAAGAGGAAGCCATGGGGCAACATGTTAGAATAGGAATTGGAATTTTGCATCAGTCTTTGCTGTGGAAGCCACTAACAGAATTCCTGATATGTGCAAGTGTCAGGGGAAGAAATGAGTGCTGCTGCAATTACTAAGGAGAAGGTGATTGGGAAGCTGAACGGTCTGAAGGCAGATACATCACCTGGTCCAAGTGGACTACACCCATGGGTTCTGAAGGAGATAGCTGAAGAGAACTTGAAGGCATTAGTAACAATAATTCAGGTATCACTAGGTTCTGGAATGGTTCAAGAAGACTGGAAAATTGTAAATGTCACTCCATTCCTAAAGAAGGGTTGGAGGCAAAGGAAAGGAAATTCTAGGCCAGTTACCCTGACTTCAGTTGTTGGAAAGACATTGAAGGATTATTAAAGTTGAGGATTTAGGGTACTTGGAGGCACATGACAAAATATGCTGAAGTCAGTATGGCTTCCTAAGGAAAATATCTTGCCTGACTAAACCTGTTGGAATTCTTTGAAGAAATAGCAGGCAGGATAGTCAAAGGAGAGTCAATAGATGTTGTTTAGTTGGATTTTCAGAAGGCCTTTGACAAGGTGCCGCACAGGAGGCTGCTTAACAAGATAAGAGCATATGGTAACACAAGAAAAATACTAGCGTGGATAGAAAACTGGCTGACTAGCAGGAGGCAGAGAGTAGGAATAAAGGGGGCCTTTTCTGGTTGGCTGCCACTGACTGGTGGTACTCTGAATCTGTGGAATTCATTGCCATGGAAAGCTGTGTAGGCCAAGTCATTGGGTATATTTAAGGCAGTGGTTGATAGGTTCTTGATGAATCGGGGTGTCAAAGGTTACAGGGCAAAGGCAGTGGAATGGGATTGAGAGGAATAATAAATCAGCTATGATGGAATGGCTGGGGAGGCTTGATGGGCCAAATGGACTAATTCTGTTCCTATTCATCTGGTTAATTGGTCACATGGGCATAATTGGGTGACATGGGCTTATTGGGCTGGAAAGACCTTTTACTGTTCTGTACTTCTGAAAAGAAAACAGTAATGAATAGGTTGTGTGTGTTATTGACATCATTCCTAATGGAAAAATAAGATGGTGAAAAATACATCAGTATTAGAAGGAATTCTCACAGGAAATGCCCATTCCAATTTATTGATGGGCAGGCCAAGAACTTTTGTGCCATTTATAAACAAAAATCTGGTGTAATTATTTATTCTAATCTATTTTCTGGGCTAGATTTGTAAAATAGTGATTTCCTCTCCATTTTTATTTAAATTTCATTAGTTAAAAGGCAGCTTCCAGAAACAGACTGGTTTTCCAACAATTAAAAACTCCTTTCTTTGTGTTAGTGTGGCTTGAATATCATGTTTAGGATTAGCACACTTCCCAGCTGCATTGTTAGAATTCATTTGGGATGCCTAGTAGCTCAGATACCTTTTTTTAAAGGAGATTTCTTCAGATTAAAATCTGTGTAGGTGTAATTCAAAATCTTATTTTGGAATATCAAAAGTGGCACAGAGTGAGATTGATACAAGGAGGAAAATGAGGCCATAACTTTGCACACCCAAATTTCATAATGTTTCATTTTCTGGCAATTATAAGCCTATTTAGAAAATAAATACAGCAAAAACAATCTCTTAATATTTTTGGCATGTACTAGGTACTTCTCCTGTTTTGATCATGATTTGAATTGGTCAGTGTAGAGTAAGGACTTCTTTTCTCTAATTGTATGTGGCTTAAATAACGATGATAAATTTGATTGCTGTTGCAGAGGTATTGGAGAATGGGATGTTTGCCTATGTCTACAGCTGCTCTGGTAGATCAATAAACCTGTAATAATAAGTAACAATGGGAGAGTATCTTGGACTGGACCCCTGGATTTAATTGCTGATTTTCTTTTATTTCCAGCATTGTCTTCAGGGGAAAAGTGGTTTAGTCTAATGTAAAATGGCCTCATTTCAGTATATTGACCCAAAAATAATTGCTGGGTACTTTACATCCAAGTTAGGCAGATGCAGTACATGCTCAGCAATATGAAAATTATAGCACAATGAATAGGGCTGCCCACTTCTTTCTTGCAGAAGGGAGCAATATGGAAGAAGAATAATCCAACAATTTCCCTGAGACAATTGCAATTTTAGTGTTGCACATTTGGGTGAAGGTAACTCAAAAGGATGCTGTATTAAATTTATATTTAAATGTCTGAGGCAATTTTTGACTTTCAGTAGCATTGGTTCAGAGGGAGGAAAGTATTTATTTTAACTCTTTAATAATTTATACCATGTCTTGATAAAATATCAGCTCCAGTTTTTGAGAATTGCTTTAGTCAATGCAATTATAGACAAATTTGAGTTAATTAATGAAAGTTAACAGCTTTAGTTATTAAAACATGCTGAAAAATGGCAGGAAAATGTTGATCATTAGACATGTTCTAAATTAATATATTCAAGAACTACAAGGCTTGAAAGTTCATATAGATTAACTGAATTTCTGCATTTTATTGAGTTTAGTGAAATCCTCCGGACTATTGAGACTGATGAACTTCATCTACAAAACCCTTCACAGTCATCAGAGTACATAAAGAGCTGCCTCTAACAGATAATAGGATCTGTTCAATCAATACTTATGATTTGTCATTAGAATTATTCTTATATCTGTTTTAAATAAAAGTTGGAGAATTTCTTCTATATGTATTCTTAGAATGAAATAATTTGTCATACTTTGGTAATGGTGTTAATTAATACTACACAGAAATGTTTTTGTTTTAAGAAAATTCAGTGTTGATTATAATTGCTCATTTTGTGTCCTGTGAGCTGTATATTTCCTATGTTAACAAAGAAGCCCCATAAAATCAAAAACAATTTAACTAAGGCTCCATTATGTAAGGGTTAAGGGATGGCATTGAAGCTGCATTGGCTTTATAAAGACTAATTTAACAATGCCACTGAGATTTGTAATGAGCAAGTCTCTTCATGCACATTCACTTTGTAGCATTGTTTTTAGCAGAATAGGAAAATGTAATGTTACAGATACTCAGGGGAATAGTTTTAATAAGAACTCTTTTGATTCATCAAAAGGGAATTTCAATAAATTCTGAAGAAAAAATGAGTCACATGACAGAATCTTCACAGATATCCATGATAAAATATTCTAAAGATTCACCACACACTGAGTAAAGAGCTACCTCCTATGATCAGTTATAAATGGCCTAACCCTTACTTTGAGTCTGTGGCCCAATTTCTAAATGTCACTGTTAGAAAGAACATTGTCCCCAGGCTACCAAGCCCCAGAAGTTTTGAAAGTTCAGATTCATCACAACTTTTAGAATATGGGTCTTATCTGCTCAATCTCACCTTATATGGCAAACCTGTTGTCCCAGGAACCAATCCAGTAGGCATTCTCTGCATCCCTGCACAGTGTACATTTAAATAACACCAAGTTCAACACTATAGTTTAGGTGCTGTTTTACTAAGGCCATAATTAACACTAAGAGTTATATCCAATTCCCTATGAATTCAAAAAAAAACATGCTATTTGGCCTTCTAGCTGCCTGCTACATGTATGTTCAGTATTTATATAGACTGTAGTGCAGTGTCATGTGTTTGTTTTATGACTAAGAACATAGGATAGAAGGACACAAAGGAGTGTCAGTGGATATTCTTTACTTGGATTTTCAGAAGGGCTTTGACAAGGTGCCGCACAGGAGGCTGCTTAACAAGATAAGGGGCCATAGTATAACAGGAAAGAGACTAGCATAGTTAGAAGATTGCCTGATTGGCAGAGGCAAAGACTGAGAATAAAGGGGCCATTTTCTGGTTGGCTGCCAGTGACTGTTAGCTTTCTGCAGGAATTGGTATTGGGACCACTTCTTTTCATGCAATATAAGACCATAAGATATAGGAGCAGAACTAGGCAATTTTATCTTTTGAGTCTGCTCCTATTTCATCATGGCTGATCCAATTTTCCTCTCAGTTCCAATTTCTTGCCTTCTCCCCGTACCCCTTCATGCCCTGACCAATCAAGAATCTAAACAACTCTTCCTTAAGTATACAAAAAGACTTGGTCTCCACAACTGCCTGTGGTAAAGAATTCCACAGATTCACCACTCTCTAGCTAAATAAATTTCTCCTCATCTCTGTTTTAAATGCCCCTCTGTTCTGAGGCTGTGCCTTCTGATCTTAGACTCTTCCACCGTAGGAAACATCCTCTCCAGATCCACTCTATTAAGGCCTTTCATCATTGGTAGGATTCAATGAGATCACCCCTCATTCTTCTAAATTCTAATGAATATAGTCGCAGAGCCATCAAACGTCCCTCATGTGACAAGCCATTCAAACTAAGAATCTTTTTTGTGAACCTCCTTTGAACCCTCTCGAATGTCAGCACATCCTTTCAAAGATGTGCTCAAGCCTGCTCACAATACCCTGCGAGGTCTCACTAATGCTTTATAATGCCTCAACATAACAGCCTTTCTTTTATGTTCTCGTCCCCTTGAAATGAATGCTAACATCACATTTGCCTTCCTCACCACAAACTAAACCTACAAATTCACAAATCCCTTTGCACCTCAGATTGTTGTAACAGATCAGTCAGGCAAGATTTTCCCTTGATGAAACCATGCTGACTACTGCTTATTTTATCATGTGCCTACAAGTACCCTGAAACTTTATCCTTAATAATCGACTCCAACATCCTCCCAATCTCTGGCATTTCCTTTCTTCTACCTCTCTCCCTTCTTGAAGAGTGGAGTGACATTTGCAATTTTCCAGTCTTCCAGAACCATTCCAGAATCCAGTAATTCTTGAAAGACCATTAATAATGTATCCACAATCTCTTCACCCACTTCTTTCAGACCCCTGGCGTGTATACTGTCTAGTCCAGGTGACTTATCTACTTTCAAACCTTTCAGTTTCCCACAAACCTCCCTAGTAATGGTAACTTCACACACTACATGACCACTGACACTGATGCAAAATACTTCTTCAGTTCATCTGCCATCCCCTTTTCTCCATTACTACCTTTCCAACATTGTTTTCTAGTGGTCTGATAACCACTCTCACATCTTTTACACATGTATCTCAAGTCAAGTCATTTTTATTGTCATTTCGACCATAACTGTTGGTACAGTGCATAGTAAAAATGAGACAAGTTTTTCAGGACCATGGTTTACATGACACAGTACAAAAAACTAGACTGAACTACGTAATTAAAAAAAAACACAGAGAAAGCTATACTAGACTACAGACCTACACTGGACTGCATAAAGTGCACAAAAACAGTACCGGCATTAAATAAATAATAAACAGGACAGTAGGGCAAGGTGTCAGTCCAGGCTTCGGGTATTGAGGAGTCTGATAGCTTGGGGGAAGAAACAGTTATATAGTCTGGTCGTAAGAGCCCGAATGCTTCGGAGCCTTTTCCCAGATGACAGGAGGAAGAAGAGATTGTATGAGGGGTGCATGGGGTCCTTAATAATGCTGTTTCCTTTGCAGATGCAGCGTGTAGTGTAAATGTCCGTGATGGCGGGAAGAGAGACCCCGATGATCTTCTTAGCTGACATCACTATCTGCCGCAGGGTCTTGCGAACCAAAATGGTACATTTTCCGAACCAGGCAGTGATGTAGTTGCCCAGGACGCTCTCAATACAACCCCTGTAGAATGTGATGAGGATGGGGTGTGGGAGATGGACTTTCGTCAGCCTTCGCAAAAGGTAGAGATGCTGCTGGGCTTTCTTTGCTATGGAGTTGGTGTTGAGGGACCAGGTGAGATTCTCCGTCAGGTGAACACCAAGAAATTTGGTGCTCTTTACGATCTCTACCGATGAGCCATCGATGTTCAGCGGAGAGTGGTCGCTCCCTACCCTCCTGAAGTCAACAACCGTCTCTTTTGTTTTGTTCCCATTCAGAGACAGTCCGTTAGCTGCTACACCTCCTCTCTGTAAGCTGACTCGTTATTCTTGCTGATGAGACCTACCACAGTGGTGTCATCGGTGAACTTGATGATGTGGTTCGAGCTGTGTGTTGCAGCACAGTCGTGGGTCAGCAGAGTGAACAGCAGTGGACTGAGCACGCAACCCTGGGGAGCCCCCATGTTCAGTGTGATGGTGTTGGAGATGCTGCTCCCAATCCGGACTGACTGAGATCACTCAGTCAGGAAGTCTAGGATCCAGTTGCAGAGGGAGGTGTTCAGGCCCAATAGACTCAGCTTTCCAATCAGTTTCTGAGGGATGATTGTGTTGAATGCTGAACTAAAGTCTATGAACAGCATCCGAACATATGTGTCTTTTTTGTCCAGGTGGGTTAGGGCCAGGTGGAGGGTGGTGGTAATAGCGTCATCTGTTGAGCAGTTGGGACGGTACGCAAACTGCAGGGGGTCCAGTGAGGGGGGAACAGGGTCTTGATATACCTCATGATGAGCCTCCTGAAACACTTTATGATGATGGATGTAAGTGCAACAAGATGGTAGTCATTTAGGCAGGACACTGAAGACTTCTTTGTCACGGGGAAGAAACTTCTAGTATCCTCTTTAATATTATTGACTAGCTTACTTCTTTGTTGCATCTCTACTTATGTAATTATTTTTTTAGTTGCCTTTTGTTTTTAAAAGCTTCCCAGTCCTCTAACATCCCACTAATTTTTGTGTTATCATATGCCCTCTCACTGGCTTTTATGGTGTCTTTGACTTCTTGTTAGCCATGTTGGTGTCATCTTTCCTTTAGAATTCTTCCTCATTGGGATGAATATATCCCGTGCCTTCCAAATTGCTTCGGGAAATTCCAGCCATTGCTGATCTGCCAGTAGCCCTGGCAGTGTTCTTTGCCAATCAATTCTGGTCTACTCCTCTCTCATGCCTCTGTAATTCCCACTGTAATTCCACTGTAATACTGATACATCTGACTTTCACTTCTCCTTCTCAAATTTCAGGGTGAACTTGATTATATTATGATCACTTGTCCCTACAGAGTCTTTTACCTTAAGCCCTCTAATCAATTCTGCTTCATTACACAACACCCAGTCCAGAAGAACTGATCTTCTAGTGGATTCAATCATGAGCTGCTCTAAAAAGCCTTCTTATCAGCACACTAGAAGTTCCACATCTTGGAATCCAGCACCATCTGATTTTCCCAATATACCGGCATATTGAAGTCCCCCTTGACTATTGTAACACTTGTAGCGTTGTGCTACACGCAGCGCTGCAATAACAACACGGAGTTGGTGAGCTGCAGTTACAAAAGAGGTTTATTCAAACTTCGCGGCCTCGCTTTAAAGCCATCCTGATCCTGCCCTCCCCGGGCGGGAATGCTGTATTCGCAGTCCCGTCCCGCGAGCGGGCTTTTCCCCTTGCTGGTGAAGCAGGCTTGGTGCCCTCTTTGGGACCAGCCTCAATGCGGCGCGCGCCGCTTTGTGAGCCGGTTCGAGTGTGCTGGGAAGTGGGTCACCACACATTGACCTTTTGGCATGCATTTTCCATCTCCTTTTGTAATTTGTAGACCACATCCTTACTATTGTTTGGAGGTTCTGTATATAATTCCTGTCAGGGTCTTTTTACCTTTGCAGTTCCCTAGCTCAATCCACAATAAATCAACACCTTTCTAATGATTTGATTTCATTTTTTACCAACAGGGCAAAGCCGCCCCCTGCCTTTCCTGTCTATCCTTTCAATACAATGTATGTCCTTGGACATTAAGCTCCCAGTTATAATCTTTTTTTTCAGCCATGATTCAGTGATGCCTATAGCATCATACCTGCTAATCTGCAACTGTGCTAGAAGTTCACCTACCTTATTCTGTATACTGCACGCGTTCACATATAACACCTTGTCCTGTATTCACCCTTTTACATTGTAACTTATCCTTTAGAATATAATTTGGCCCAATCAACAGCCTCTAGTCTCTACACATTGTCTCTTTGTAAGCCAGCCACTCACCTTCAGCACTATCATCCGTCTTGCATGCGATACTTTTTGCATTGATTTACGTACCACTCAAGACACTAGTCGCATAATGTTCAACCTTTTGATTCCTAACTTTGTCTGAAATCTTACCAATATCTGCCTCCACACCTCTCCACTAACTATTTTGGCACTCTGGTTCCCATCCCCTGTAGCTCTAGTTTAAATTCCCAACGTGCAGCATTAACAAACCTTCCTGCCAGCATATAGTCCTCCTCCAGTTCTGGTGCAAACCATCCCTTCTGTACAGCTCCCACCTTCCCTGGAAGAGAGCTCAATGATCCAAAACTGTTATGCCCTCTCTCCTACACCAACTCCTTAGCCATGTAATTTTCCTAGTTCTGGCCTCACTTGCACTTGGCACAGGTAGCAACCTTAGAGGTCCTGCCTAACTTAGCCTCTAACTCCCAGAACTCCCTTCGCAGAACCTCATCATTCATCCTATCCATGTCAATGGTACCTACATGGACCACAACTTCAGGCTGTTCACCCTCTCTCTTAAGAATGCTGAAGACTCAATCCTGGACCCTGGCTCCCGGGAGCTAACATACCATCGTGAATCTCGTTATCACCCACAGAATCTCCTGTCTATTCCTCTAACAAATCCACCATCACCACAGTGTTCCTCTTCTCCCCTCCACCTTCCCTTCTGAGGCACAGAGGCAAACTCAGTGCCAGAAACCTGACAATTGTGACCTTCCTCTGTTAGGTCAACTCCCAACAGTATCCGGCAGTTTACCTGTTGTTGAGGGGGATTGCCACAGGGGTACTCGGCTGTTTAATCCTGACTGTCACCCGGTTTCCTGTTACCTGTACCTTGGTTGTTGTTACCTCTGTATATGTCCTCTCTGTCACACTTCCGAATGATCCGGACTTCATCCATTTCCAGCTTCAGCTCCTGAGGGTGTATTGTTAAAAGCTGCAGCTGAAGCCCCAAGGGCTAAAGCCTCAAGATCACCACCCTGACTCTGTCCATTCAGGTGAGAGCTGCTGCAATGGTGGCCAGAGCACTTGCCCCTGTGTTCCTTCAATTTGCTCTCACTAATCAATCGCAAATATTGATTAGTTGCTGATCAAAGTTCTTTTTCACTGCAGTGATCTGCTGTTGGCTTTTCTACTCAGGGGGTGGACCTAATTGAAACTCCTCGCCCCCCCCCCCCCCCAAAGCTTCCGATGTCTGGATTGGTCACTGATCAAAGCTTTTTTTTAATGCTGTATTGCCCCTCTGCTGCCGTTTCTACTTCGGCAGTGGACCTGATTGAAATCCCCTCCTCTCAAAACTTCCAAAGTCCAGATTGGTCGCAGGTCCATGCTCTTTGTCAGTGATTTGGATGTCAGAATTGATGGCTTTGTGCTCAAATTTGGGGGTAAAATGAAGATAATTGGAAGGGCAGGCAGTATTGAGGAAGCAGGGAATCTACAGAAGAACTTAGATTGGGAGAATGGGCGAAGAAGTGGCAGATGAAACATAGTGTAGGTGAGTGATGCACTTTTGTAGAAGGAATAAAAAGTATTTTCAAAATGGAGAGAAAACTCAAAAATCATAAGTGCAAAGGGACTTCGGAGTTCTTGTGCAGGATTCCCTAAAGGTTAACTTGCGGGTTGAGTCAGTGGTGAGGAAGGTAAATGCAATTAAAGCATTGTTCTTGAGAGGACTAAAATATAAGAGCAATGATATAATGCCGAGGCTTTATAAGGCATTGGTCAGAATGCACTTGGAATATTGTGAGTAATTTTTTCCTCTTATCTAAGAAAAAATGTACTGCCATTCGAGAGCATCCATATGAGGTTCACAAGAATGATTCCAAGAATGGACCAGTTTTATGTATGAGGAGTATTTGACATCTCTGGGCCTGTGCTCACTGGACTTTAGAAGAATTGGGGGGAATCTCATTGAAACCTATTGAAATGCCTAGATAAAGCAGATATGGAGAGGGTGTTTCCTATAGTGGGTGAGTCTAGGACTTGAGGGTGGGGTGTCTGTAGAATTCATTGTTATGGACAGCTGTGGAGGCCAAGTCATTGAGTATATTTAAAGCAGAAGTTGATAGGTTCTTGATGAGTCAGGGCATCAAAGGTTACTTGGAAAAGACAGGAGAATATGGTTGAGTGTGTTAGTAAATCAGCCATGATAGAATGAGTTACCAGATGGGCCCAATGGCCTAACTCTACTCCTATGCCTTATAGTCTTATGGTTTTATATTGTTTTTTGAAAGAGGCTGTCCAATGTAAATATGTTTTCAGAACAAGAAGAGTTTACACAATCTGATCTATTTATATTAGTGTGCATGCATGTGTCATGCTTCTTCCCATCTCATCTAATTCCACAGTATCAACTGGTTATTACCACAATGTGTACCTTCCTTAAGTGTCAACATAAAAAGAAAGTGCAGAAGCTGTAAATCTAAATAGCAAAAAAAATTAAAAGCAATCTGAACTTTTCTCTCCATATGGATTCCAAGTGAACTATTATTTCCAGTGTTTTCATTTCTTTCACTTTTCCAGCTGTTGTAATGACTGTATCTCACAGTTCAAGCATTGATGTCTGTTAATTATAATTCTTACAGGCCATGGTTAATAACACTTCACCAGCTTCTCCCAGCTAGCACCAGAAGTATTTCTGCCTTTCCATCACTCTTGGTCTCCACACTATGATGATTATTCCCTTTGTTTCCACTATCTCACTATGTTCTCTGTAAATTAACATTCTAGCTCTACCGTCTTCTGTTGAAAGGTCATCAACTTGAAATTCTAACTCTGTTCCTCTCTCCATAGATTCTGCCTGATTATTGTGTTTTTCTTCTTTAGACCCCCTATTCCCATGTTGAATATGTACATGTTGCAGTGACAATCGAAGTAACTACATTAAGTTTGTTATTCCAACCCCTGTATGTTTGAGGCAAAAAAATGTAAATATCTTGAAATCAACTTTAAGAGAGCTCTTGTTGAAATATGTGATGTGGCCTTTACAATAAACAACAATTTCTATCATAAGTAATATATTTAGAATTATAATGCACTAATATTATGAGTACATTATGTCATCAATATAAAGTTTTAAAATTCATATGTCTGGTCCATCAACAACAGGATTATGAGCAAATGTAAAGTTGTTTCTGGGCAAAAAAGATAATTACTTCAGGTTTCACAGTCATTATAAGGAACCAACTGTGAGTCCATAAAATGCACTTGGCAAAAAAAATCCCTCTGGAAAAAATATAAGTATCAGTCACATCCATTAATTTTTTTTTTCAGTAGTCTTCAGGGCAGATGTCCTGTTAGCTTGTGCATTCCACTTATTATTGGCTGAATCAAAGGTGGGGACAAGTTGGCATATAAGAGGGAAATTAAAAATCTAGTTGAGTGGTTCCACAACAACAATCTTTCACACAACATCAGGAAAACCAGAGATCTGATTATTTATGTTCTATGTTCTGTGCTCCCAGTTACACCACCTCCAGACATGTCTTTTGTTGTTCACCAACCTCTGGTACTCTCTCTTGTGTGCCATCACCTGTCACATTCAATGTCATTGTACTTCCTTACCTTTTGCTCTCTATATCCTTCTTCCACTTTGTGACTTCAAACTACTCTGTAAGTAAGAGTGACACAGCGGTTGGTGCTGGGCTCACAACTTGTCAAGGTGCACATTAATAACTTGGAAGAGGAGACCAAGTGTTCTAAATTCAAGTTAAAAGTTCAAAGTGAATGTATTATTGAAGTGTCTGGATGTTACCATATTATACATTTTGACTCATTTTCTTTTAGTCATTTACAAAAATGATACAATAAAATTCATGAAAAACTACGCATAAACAAAGAGGAACAATGTGCCAATGTGCCAAAGAAGACAAATTATGTAAAAAGAAAGTACTGAGAACGTGAGTTGTAGAACAATTGAAAGTGAAGAATCAGTTCAGAGTTGTGGTGAATGAAGTAATCGGTTCAGGAGCCTGATGGCTGGAAGGTAATAATTGTTCTTGAATCTAAGCCTCCTATACAATGGTTGTAGTAAGAAAAGAGCATGGCCTGGATGAAAAAGGCCTTTGATGATGAATGCTACTTAATTGTGGCAGGGCACAGGATAGACGAAGGAGAGTCAGTGGATGTTGTTTACTTGGATTTTCAGAAAGCCATTGACAAAGTGTCAGCTAAATGAGATAAGAACCCATGAAATATACAGAAGATTGGCTGATAGGCAGAAGGCAGAGAGTGGGAATAAAGGGGGCATAATTAGGTTGGCTGCCAGTGACTCACGGTATTCTGCAGGGGTCGATGTTGGTTGTGCTAAGGTTCACATTTTATGTGAATAATGTTTGGGCATGATACAAAGATAGTTGGAGGGGCAGGTAGTGTTGAGGAAGCAGGGAAGTGTATGGCCATGTATTTTGGGGGAACAAATTAAAGCATATATATTTTCTCAGTAGGATGAATTCAGAAATCAGAAGTGAAAAGGATCTTGGGAATCCTTGAACAATTCCCTAAAGGTTAACTTGCAGGTTGTGTCAGCAGTAAGGAAGGCATATGCAATGTTAGCATTCAATTTGAGAGGATGAAAATATAAAAGCAAGGATATAATGCTGAGGATTTAGAAATCATTAGGTAGGCTGTATTTGGAATATTGTGAGAAGTTCAGGGTCCCATATTTAAGAAAGTATGCTCTGGTGTTGGGGAGAGTCCAGAGGTGGTTTACAAAATATAATCCCGGAAATGAAAGGCTTAATGTAGGAGGAGTGTTTGATGGCTCTGTACTCACGGGAGATTAGAAAAATGAGGGGATCTCACTGAAACATACTCAATACTGAAAGGCCTAGATAGATTGCATTTGTACAGGGTGGCCTAGGATGTGAGGGCAGAGACTCACAATAGAAGGATGTCCCTTTAGAACATAGATGAAGAAGAACTACATTAACTAGAGGATGGTGAATCTGTGGAATTTATTGTTACAGATGACCATGGATGTCTAGTGATTTGGTGAATTTAAAGCAGAACTTGGTAGGTTGTTGATTATTAAGGGCATCTCTGGTTATGGGGAAAAGGCAGGAAAATGAGGTTGAAATGGAGAATAAATCAACCATGATCATATAGCAGAGAGACTTGATGGTGCTAATGGCCTAATTCTGATCCTATGTCTTATCTGAGTATTGCTGCCTGGTGGCATGGTTGATACTCCAAGCAACACACACAAAATGCTTGAGGAACTCAGAGTGCCTCCAGCATTTTGTACTTGTTGCTTGGATTTCCAGTTTCTGCAGATTTTCTCTTGTTTCTGAACAGTTTATACACCTATCACTTTGTTAATATTTGGGAGTAGGCTGAAAGGATGGTAATTGCTGGATTGAATTTGTCATGCTGCTTTACGGCCAGTTGTATATGTGTAATTTTCAGCTTGTCCTGTAAATATCAGTTTTGGAGCTCTGCTTGAATAGCTAGTCTGCAGCCACAACTAATTCTAAAGCACATTCTTCACTGTATTAGTGGCAAGATGTTAGAGACCCACTGTGGCCTCTGCCATGCCCTGAAATCACAGAGTGTGAATTGAATTGGCTGGTCAGGAGGACCTGAAGAATTTGCATGGATAGACTATACAGTATATTGAGTATTTCTTTGTGTGAAGATCGTTGCAAATTCTTCAACCCCGTCCTTCTCATTTACATGCTGGGCTTTGCCTTCGTTGAGGCTGGGAATATCTATTGAACGTTCTTAACTGCTGAATTGTCCATCACTGTTTACATCTGCAGAACTTTGTACAGGCCTTATTTGTTGTATGAAATAACCTAACATTATTTTTAGAATGTCACCTTTGCTATTCTGTGCACAGATAGTCCTATATTTTAGGCTTATATTACCAGTAAATATTACCCGCAACATTATATTACTAGGTCAATGCCCCGTTTTCAAATGCCCCAGATGTTGCTCCTGCTCTCCTCACTAAACTAGGATTTGTCTCTGGTTATTCGATCTTGGTTATGAAACTGACCTACCAAGATTGCATACTGCTACTTAAAGTCAGTGTTGAGCTGCAATAGATATCATCTAGCATGGTGTGGTTGCCACATAGCAAATTATATTGCAGCTGGAGAATATTCTATCAGTTTCAATGGGCCCAGTTGACTTCAGGTTGGGAGTTAATGTGGATGAAAGTGTTTGCACCTCTGGAGAACATGAATGTAGAATTTGTCACTTAATTTCCCTAAATGTTCAAACATGTCACACCCTATTTGGAACACGAAAACTAAGGTTAAAATTGATATTGTATGCTCTTGCTTCCTAGTTTGTACTTTTTTCATCACATTTAATGAAATTGAACCTGTTGCACTCTGTTGTTATAATGCAGCTAATGAAGATACTAAGTAAATTATAAAAGTTAAGGTATCCAAATAGTTTTATGGTCAAAGCTTCATTGCACTGTACAGAATGAATAGCCAAGCTTTTTTTAATATTGGAAAGTACCTATTTAGTTTATGATCTGTACATGCAACTAATTTTGCGCTGCAATGATTTTATTTGTCCAGCCTCACAGAAGTAGCATTTCAATAAAGTGATTGACATTTAGCCTGATGTTAGCTTTTAACTAAAAAACAGTTATGAAATTAATATTGTTGCAAGTGTTTCATTTTGTCAGCTGCTTGGGAACACGCAGCATCTATAAAGCAAGTAGCTTCACTATTGCTATTTTTGTCATCATAGACCACAAAAAAATTTAATTGTAACAATAAATAAGACATACAATAAATGTATAAATAATAACTTTAAATTTGATATGTTAGATATTCTTTATGATAGACTTAGTAAAGTTCTTTCAGCCTCATCATTTTCAACAAAAACATTGTTGTCTAGATCCATGGACATTCTGCCTTGATCCTTGCTCAATATAAAGAGGAATTTACATAAATTGCGGACTGCATTTTTAATTTTCATCAAATTACAAATATTAATAACCTATTGTAATGTTAAGTAGCTTTTTATTTGACCACAGAGGAAAAGCCATGCAGTTCTGTCGACAGAAGTGGTTCTAATCTTATGTACTTTTGTTCGGCACACCAGATGTGATGCACCATCAATAACTCTCGGAGACGTGAGGCGAGAGATAGGCTTTTATTAGCTGGAAGAAAGCATTGTCAGCAGCAAGAGACCACCACACAACACCCTGGAGACTGAGGGAGGAGCAGTGCCTCCAATCGCCTTTATACAGGGGTCTCCTCCTATAGAGGAGCCACAGGAGCAGTCAGCAGGGGGGCGTGTCCAGACAGGTATATGTAGTTCACCACAAGATGACATCAAGAAATGGCTGAGTGCACTGGATAGGGAGAAGAGCTTTAGGAACCGACAATGTCATAGCAGTAGTGCTGAAGACTTGCACTCCAGAACTAACTATGCCTCAAGCCAAGTTCTCCCACCATCAACATTAGCCACATTTTCTGAATATAAATATATAAATCCCCCTGCTATTTCAGCAAGAGAACATAGTACTTTTTAAAAAGGTATCTATAGTTATTCTACCTGTGAATATACCCAAGATTAGGGAAAGTGTCAGTGATAGAGCAAGGTAAAAGTAATGAATCCCTCTGATGCTCAGTTTAAAAAGGTGTTGAATATCTAGTTGAATTCTGACTATGTGTTGGTGAGTACTTGTTCCAAGTTGGCTCATATGAAACATAGTGCAAAACAAGTGAAGATGGAACACATGCATTTGCTTTGCTAATTACTTGGATCATTTGGGCCTACATTTCAGAAAAAGGTCGAATTTTCTGTTTATATTGTGTCAGGTTGGGTGCTAATCACCCACTCAAAGGCAGGGGTGAAGAGCTGGTTTTAATCCAAGGTGCTTGTGAGAATTGACATGAATCTCCACATAACCGAGAAATTTACCCTTTTTCTGAAACAGGAAATTGGTCTGGTTCAAAACAAACTAGCTTAAATGACATTAAAACTTTTATTTATTACTCTGCTTGTTCATAGCTTACAAAATTTTGAAATATAATAGTCATAAAATTGTACAACATAGAAACAGACCCTTTTATTTGCCACGTCCATGTAGAGCATTGTACTTGTGTGTATGTGAAAACAAATGCTATGGATGCAAGGAATCAGAAGTGAAAGCAGAAAGAGTTGAGAATACACAGAATGTCAGCCAGCACCCTTAGAGAGAACATTAGGATTGTCATTTCAAGTTGTTATGTTTTATAACTCTAAAACATTAAATTATTTAAAAGGAAAAGATGTGAGTCTGAAATATGAATCTAATTTAGTTTTACTTTTAACGTGATGCTCACATATCATATGGTTGCATTCTGACATATGCAATTCAAGTATTTTTACAATAACCATAATGAATTATATAAGCAACAAAGAATGTTTCAATCGATCAATATATATACAACATACATTACTCAAGTATTACTGATATATTAAACACACAACACTCCCCCTGCTTAGCTATAAACTCCAACTCAATATATCTCAACTTACACACAATATACTATAGAATACAGCTACTATACAGACATCCATAGCATACTAAATTTTAAATCATCAATTCAGGCAGGCCTATAGATCTAATTGCTGTAGCGGCTTTCTTACTCTACTTTTTCCTGACAAGGGGGATTACTAGGCTTGGCAGGTGAGAATTGTGGCTGTGATACGATCTCAGGACCTGGAGCTTCCTCCACTGTAGTTGTAGGAGTTGACACCGAGACTGTGGGAAGTGGTTCTGACAATGGTGGCCACCTTTCTTCCTAACACCTGACTCTGCTCTCCTCAGCTGTTTGACATGTTGTCTCCAGATGAAATTGGATGCAATCTGCTCTGTGTAGGAGACTGGTCTAGTCCTATTCTTAATCTTATTTTGTACCTACTTTTGATCATCTCTGTAGTTCCACCCCAGAACTGCTTGTCCAGGAGTGAAACATTGAACCTTCTTTTTTAAGAAGATTGAAAGTTGAATGCAAGGGATAACCCAGGAACAGCATAGCTGGTGAAGTTGTAATTTGTGCAGTGTGTGTTACATTGCATTATGTAAAGAGGAAATTGGTGAGCTTCTGATTCAGTGCTCGTGTAGTGTGTTGCATGGGTTTCCAGCATCTGCATTACTGTGATGATATCAACAAAGCTTATTTCTGCTGGTTTGGTTGAAGCAGTCAAACTCCTAAACAAACTGTATGCCTTTAAATCCAAGGCACTCAGTAAAACTGGCAGTTGCTTCTCATTGGCTATTTCATTTAATTTAAAATACCCCTCAATCCATTCAGCACACAAAAAACAGTTACCTGTTGTGTAATCCAACACATCAACCTTTCTGATGTAGTCAGCCATTTCTGCTCTTTTCTTTATGATTATTATCACTATTTATGACTCTGTGAATTCTTTAATTTTTGTCCCTTTTTTAACTTGATCGTCTTCTCTTTTATGAAGAAAATGTATTGCTCCAAAGAAAAAAAAGTGCTGCATTTTTTTTTAACTTAACCATTTCTTGCTGCTCTTTTTTTCACTTGAACATCTCGCTGAACTTCGACAGGTAGTTAGTCATCTTGGATTTGTTTTAAAAATACCTTGTCACCACTGCTATGTTTTATAATGATGCATGAAATTCATGTATTTTTATATATAACCATAATGAATTATATAAACAACAAAGAATACTTAATTAAACAATATATTTACAACATTATTCAATTATTACTGAAATGTTAAATACACCATATACATGGATAACCTTCTGTCGGAAAACATACCCATAAACAGATTATGAATCATCCAATATATATAACCATTTTCAATCCTCATTTTAAAACTCTGTGTTTACAATCAAAATGTTGCCTTGTAATGAACATCCTTAAGACAACATTTTATGATCAATGTTTACAATTTAAATTGTAATTACAACTGAAATTCATTGCCTATGCTTACTTCAGTTCTTTGCGGAAATGGGACCCGCTCTTGGGATCTCACGACTGGCCACTTTTTGATATGCCAAGGACGTGGCCTGGAAGGCTAGTGTGCCTTCAGGGTGCCGGATTTCCGTGGCTCGAGGCCAATGCTGCCACCTGGTGTGCTGTGGGAGATGGAAGATTGTAAGCAGCAAGCTGGCTGCTGGCTGTGTGCCCAGAGACCCAAGCTCTTTGGGCACAGAGCTTGGAAAAAGTGACACAACAGACTTAACACCATAACTTGGTGAGTTGTTTTGTTATGTCTCCCCTCTCACTGTGAAATGGGGACATCCCTTTTTCCTTTATTAGGGAGAGAGAGAGAAAGGGAGAGCCTGTAGTATGTTGAATTAATGGGTGAACAAGCAATCTTTGGGGTACTGCAAGTTTGTGTCTTTATTGCTACAAGCTTGAGTGCTTGGTGGGGGGTGCCAATGCTTTTCTGCTGGTGGGGCTGGGGGGGGGCATTGCTTTGCTCCTGCTTA
The DNA here is from genome assembly GCF_030144855.1 of Hypanus sabinus. NCBI lineage: Eukaryota > Metazoa > Chordata > Chondrichthyes > Myliobatiformes > Dasyatidae > Hypanus > Hypanus sabinus. Next base: position 56,652,834 of record NC_082719.1, on the reverse strand, counting down.
TGTATGGGAGGGGAAGCTGGGGAGCTTTGGCATTCTAGCATTTAACTGTTGTTCATTTTTGGGGCACTCCTCTGTTTACGTGGATGTTTGCGAAGAAAAAGAATTTCAGGTTGTATATCGTATACATTTTTCTGACATTAAGTGTACCTATTGAAGTGGAAATTCCAATCAGATATTGCATCTAACTGTCAATGAGTGTGTACAATTAAATATTGGGTGGGTAAAATTGATCTATATTTACGAGAATTTAGAAGAGCAAGAAATTATTGCATTGATATTATAAGGTTCTGAAAGAGATTGAACGAGTGAATTGTTGTTCAGGTAGAGGCATTTTCAATGAGGCTGTATCATCTGGCTGGAGATGCTAAAACTCGTGAGACATAGAAGATAGAGCAAAGCATCAAAATACAGGGCCTTCTGCTTGCAGTATCTCTGCTGATCATAATTCAAGTCCACACTAATCCCACCTACGCAGTGTGGTCTATATCTCTCCTTTTCTTGTCCAAGTTCCTCCAAAATGTTTCTATCGTATATGCATTTTCAAGGAGTGAGTTAACCACACTGGAATGAGGTGCTTTATTGTTCAGAGACATATAATTTTTTGAAATTTTAATTTGGTATGCATAGGCCTATACATAACCAATATTTGTGTGGATTTAAGACTAAATTTGATCGTTTTCTGAAGGCTAAGTGAATTAGAAAATCTGAGGATCAGGTCAAAGAAAAGTTTTTAGGATTATCATTGTCAGGATGGGAGTAAATACATAGGAACCATGTTTCTATTGTTGTTTTCATTTGTTATATATTTTTTATTTATTATAAAATACAAAGCACCTATACTTGTGGAACATTTATTTTATATGATTACACATTGCCCATGGTGCACCTCCTTTCGTATGGAATGCAGGATCTAACAAGTGTAAATTTGAAAATCATCCATCCAGCCGCCAACACTTCCACATGAAGAAATCTGCAAGGTAAATGAAGATGAAGAAGATTGCTCTTCTTCCCAGCAGTGTTCCATCCTTACCTCTTCAAAAAAGCAATCACACTATCTTGTTAACAGTTTTATTGCAAATCAAGTTCAAACAAGACAGTAGGATTGTTGCTGGAGGCTCCCTGACAGCTCCAGGTATAGGCTGGTGTGTCCTCAGGAGTCCAATGCCACTAGAAGCCATCATGTTGCCCTTAGTTACCACAGTTTCTTACTGCAGGCTTATTTACACATCTGCTTTGAAAATAAAACCCCATTACTAATATTGAAATGTCATTTTCTCTATGAATAACAATCTGTAATATTATAAATGTGCTATTTTTGAGAATTTGAGAGGTTTGGAACATAAAATAATGTTCCTGACTGAATCCTTTGTTTTTAATGTTCAACTTGTCCACAAATTCATGAAAATAGCCCATATAACCATTTTTGCTGGTTGAGCAATTAGTGCTTAAAGCATTGATTACCCAATTCTTGGAAGGAGAGTGGAAGGCAATGATTATAGTTGCCAAAAGTGCTTCAGTGCTTTTTACTATGCAAATCTTGAGTTTTTCAATGATGCCTGCATTGTTATGAAAGAAATATGACAGGGATAATGCTGGTCACTCAATGTGATAAGAAGTTTGTAAAAGAAGATTCATCATAAGTAAGAGTCCTTACAGTCACTTTCAACTTATTAGAAAATCATAGCTCAAGATACCAAAGCTGTGATTAGAGTAGCAGAACCAAAAGAGGGCACTGAATTTGAAAACACAGGCAAGGATCAAGGCATGTCCACTACGCCAAAGGCTGAACAGCACTCATATAGTGCAAGAATGTACAGTTCTGTTCAAGTGGCAGTAAATTTGGGTAAGGTTAAAATATTGAATTTGGTTATAATTGTCCCAGGTACTGTGATACAATGAAAAGCTTGCCACGCATACTGTTCAGACAGGTCAAATGATTACACAGTACATTGGACTAGAACAAGGTGAAACAATGACAACAGAAAATAACAGCTGCAGAGAGTGTGCAGTGCAGGTAACCAATAAGGTGCTTGATTATATGAAGTAGGCTTAACACACGAGGGAATTATTTAATAGTCTTATGGTAGCAGAGAAGAAGTTGTTCTTCAGCCTGATGATACATGCTTTTACATTTTCTCCTTGATGGAAGAGGTGAGAAGGTTCAGATTGGGTTAGATCTTTGATTATGCTGACTGCTTTACTGAAGCAGTGCAAATATTGACAGGGTTTATATGGGGAAGCTGGTTTCAGTTACGTGCTGAGCTGTGTCCACAATTCTCTGCAGTTTCTTGCAGAAATGTGTAGACCAGTTACCACATCAAACCATCATGCATTCAGATAGGTGTACTGATAAAAACTGGTAGGAGTCAATGGAGATATGACACACTTCTGTAGCCTCCTGAAGTATTAGAGGCATTGGTGAGCCTTCTCGGTCATGGTGTCCACATGGTTAGACCACAAAAGGTTATTGGTGATATTCACTCCTAAGAACTTGAAGTTCTCAACCTTCTCAATCTCAACACCATTGATGTCAATGACCAGGAATTTTTTTATGCTGACATTGCAGGAAAGATCATTGTCATGACATCATGTTATTAGCTCTCTGTCTGCTTCCTATTCTCCACAACTCATGGAAGTAGAGTTTAATCAGTCCATGCAGTCATGAATGTACAAGGAGTAGAGTAAGAGGTTGAGGATGCAACCCTCAGGAGGCATCAGAGTTCAGAATAATTAAGGTGGAGATGTTGCTGCCTATCCTTACTGATTGTTTTCTATTGGTCAGTAAATCAATGATCCATTTGCAGAAGGAATGTTGACTCCCAGGTTCAGGAAGTTGGTGATGAATTTGTTTGGAATTATAGTATTGAAGGCAAATTGGAAGAAGTATTGGAATTGTAATATTGAACATGTAGGTTCAGAATGCAATAAGGCTGAAAGAATGAAGGATCTTTTTGTGTCTTGCTTTTGAATTATTTTTGGAAAATAACAAAGAGTATTTGCATTTTGATAATATTGCATTTTATCCATTGATATTTCAAATATTTTGTTTTTAATGAATTCTTTCGGAGAAAGAAAATGAAATAATTGGCAGTGTGTCTTGTCAAAATCAGACTGTTGTGATGTCACATGGGGCAAATATAAGCCGCTTAACTCCTTGAACCTGATCCATAATCAATAAGGCTGTGGGATTTAACTTTCCGATTGATTCCAATAACTCTTGATTTACCAACTATTCCAGAATCATGCTATTGCAGCTTTGAGTAGAATTAAAAACTCAACCACCACAGCTTTCTAAATTGGAAACTGGCAAATATTCAATATCCTCTGGGAGAAGATATTTCATCCACATTTCTGTCTTAAATGATGTTTCTTTATCCTGAACTTATGCCATCTTTGTCTTAATTCATTCAGCGAAGGAAAAAAGTATTTTTGATCTACCCTATAAAACTCTCTAGAACCTTGGGTAATTCAAGTTATTCAATAATTTACAGAGAATGAAACATTATTTATGAAGACCAGCACACATATTATAGAAGCACGTAGGACCAATCTATAAATCTTACCTCTATGAAGGAAACATGAAACTGCAGATGCAAAGAAATCTGGTATATGAATAGAAAACTTTGGAAACCTGAGAAGGTTAGCAACATCTCTTTTGCTCTGTTTGTCTTTTATTGATTGTATTATGGTTACTGGATTTATTGAATATGCCTGCAAAGTTCAATCTCAGGGTACATAGTGACATATATGTACTTGATAATAAATTTACTTTGAACTCTGAACATCTATGGAGAGAACAGAACTGAGGAAATAATTCTGACCCGATAATTGGAATTGGTTTCTCGTTCTGCAGATACTGATTAACCTCATTAGTGATTCCACTATTCTTTGATGAACTTAGTTTATTTCATTTGAATATTATATAATATGCAAAGAGCAGATATCTTGATTTAACCCAGGTCTCCATGTGTGATTATTTTTAAATAGTTAGCATGGTGTGATGTTTCTGTGAGTTAATTACATGACATTCCTTAGGAAATACGATGGATAAACAGTCCACTCTGCTCATTTTATATATTTGTTTGTTTGTTTATAAATTTATTTATATATATTTAGAGATACAGTGCAGAACAAGCCCTTCCCGCCCAATGAGCCACACCACCCAGCAAACCATCTAGTTGATTCTATCCTAATCACAGGACTGTTTACAGTACAGTGACCAATTACCCTACAAACTGGTACCTCTTTGGGCTGGGAGGAAAACTGAGCACCCAAGGAAAACCCATGCAGTTTATGGGAAGAACTTTACAGACGGTGCTAGAATTGAACTCCATTCTCCAAGCACCCTGAGCTGTAATAGCATTGCACTAACTGCTACGCTATTGTGGTGCCCATCTCGATCAAACTATTGTTATGACCCTTTAAAGTGTACTTCCATCTTTTCACATTTAAATCAATCAGTGCAATCCACTGTTCTCTACCTTACATTTTTGTTTAACTCGTGTCAATTACTCCCTTTGTGGTAAATCTCAACTCTTTTTGGGTAAAGAGATCTCGTCTCAGTTCCATAATAATCTTAAAATACACATGTTTAAGATTTCCCTGCAAGCAGAAATATTTTCTGCAAATCCATTCATTCAGAACCTTTTAAAATTTTAAAGACCATATTAGATTATCCTTTTGCCATCTTTTCTGAGGAAAAATATGACCCAAACTCTTAATACTTTCCAGATATTTATGCCTTCAAGTTACGGTATCAACTTTGTAAATCATCTTAGCCTCTTATCCTGTGCTTGCTTATCTTTTTTTTATGATATATTGGCCAGAAATACACACTTAAGTACAAACACAAATGATTCTATATGCTGGAAATCCAGAGCAAAATACACAAAATGCTGTAGGAACTCAGCAGGTCTGGCAGCATCTATGGAAATCTTTTGAGCCAAGATCCTTCATCGTGGCAGAAAAGAAGAGGGAGATACCAGAGCGAAAACGTGGTGGGAGAGGAAGCATGACAAGCTAGAATGTGATCGGTAATGCCAGGTGGGTGGGGGCAAGGACAAGAAGTAAGAAGCTGGGAAATGCAAAGGGCTGGAGAAGCTGCTTGGTAGGTGAGGCAAAGTGTAGGCCACAGGTGGAGCTGAGGGCCCACAGTGAAACTGGGGAGTTTTGCAGACCAATAATTGGAGTTGGAGCAAAGTACTGAGTCTGCTGTTGGGAAGTAAAGGGGGTAGAGATGGCAAGAAGTGATGAAGAAGACAGAGGCAGTGAATGGTTGGGTGGCAGGCATTGTATGGAGGAAGGTGAAGGTCAGGGTTTCTGTGAAACAGAAAAATCAGCTGCCAGTGGAGGATTGTAGTGGCTTTTCATCCAGTTTAAGGTTTAAGGTTTTGTTGAGCTTTGAACCTGGACCTGTTTCTGATATCAATCCGATTAAACTAACTAAACTAGAGAAAATCCATTGTTGCTGGAAATCCATGCAACACACACAAAATGCTGGAGTACTCAGTGAGCCAGGTAGTGTCTATGGGAAAGAGTACAGTCAATGATTTGGGCCAAGACCCTTCAACAGTACTGGAGAGAAAAAAAATGTGGAGTACCTTTAAAAGGCCGACATTTAAAATGTTGAATGCACTCTTTTCCATAGATGCTACCCGACCTGCTGAGTTCCTCCAGAATTTTGTGTGTGTTAGAGGGAGTTGAAAAAAGCATTGTGGGCTCAAAACCTTTAAGAGATCGGACACTTAGAATTTTGTAAAGGTTGTAAGTAATGTGAGAAAACTTTGGGGTTACAAGCTGTGCGAGGAAGAAGAAATGAACACCAAGGAATTGTATTAATGGACAGTAACTTTGAGATGTAATCTCTGGAGTGCCTTTATGGACCAAGTTAAAAATAATTCAGTCAAGGGAGTTGTTGTAGGCTCTAAAAGTTTAAAAAGGTTTTTGTGGTCAAGTAGGTACAGATAGCTTATAGGTGTTGATTAAATTTGTTGGAAATATGTTGTCAGATAGGGTTTCTTAATTTATATGAGTTATATGGTTCAAGTCTATGTGGTACCCCCTCTAAAATGTTTTCAATGCCAGAAGTTTGGCTGTGTAGAAGTAAAGTCCATAGATGTGGTAGATGTAGTGGAGAACATGATTATGGTAATTGTAGAGAAGGATTTAGGCTAAAATGTAGCAACTGTAAAAGGGAACATAGCTTTCTTATGCAGGGTGTCCCTCTATAAGAATGCTATGGAAATGCCATGCTTTTGGGTGGAAATGAGCATATCATATGCAGAAGCTCTGTAGAAACTACAGAAGACAATGCCAATGAGACCTATTGTTATCCAGAATGCAAATAGAGGGAAGACAGTGTGTAAAGTGCTTGATTGTATAACAAAGGATTCGTTGATAAACTAAAATTTGTCACTTTCATGGCAGATGTGGTAAATTGTACAGCACAAACTAAAAGTAGGACAGAAAAATTAAGAATATATTAAAAGCTGCAGGAAAAAAAGCATCAAGAGATAAAAGACTTAACTCTAGAATTTATTAATGATGCTTTCAAGGAACAGTAAGTAATGTTAAAACTTCAAAGAAGGGTTGTTGATGGAACATCATACAATGAAATGCTAGAAGCCGGTCAAGCATTTAAGAAAATTATCGAAGGTTTACCGCATAAACCTGACATTATGTGTTTAGGAAAACTTGTTGAAATCTTGTCTAAGTTTTAAGATACAAGGTTCTGTTGATATAAGACTCAACAGGAAAATGGGCAGTAGAGGAATGGCGGCTATCTTTGTCAGAAATGGGACAGCACAGAGAGTCATGAAAATTGGTTGATCGTGGGTCAACTGTGGTTGAAATTTGGAGAAAGAATGGTAAAGCACAGACAGTAAATTCTTATAACCCTTAAATGGAAAAAGTAAGTTTATATGGTCTGCAGATTTTAATGCTCATAGTACTCCATGGGATTATCATGACAAATATAAATGTGATGGAGGTGGAAAACTTTCTGGAAGAAAAATGTTTGGTGTACTTGAATGATGGTAGGAGTACAAGGATAAATCTATTTAGCAACATTGTTTCTGCTATAGATCTTACACTGGTAATTGAGAATATAGCAAAGGTGTGTAACTGGGAATTGTATAATAATTCAATAGTGGGGAGTGATTATTTCCACAATATTTATGCCATGGGAATGGTTTGTGTATCAGAGGAAAGGTTCTCATATTCCCAGATGGAATTGAGGATTTCTCTAAAGGCAAATTGGGATGTATTTAATGATTTATGTGAAAATCAATTTCCTGATCATTTGGTCTTGGAGGATGTTGGGTTAAGTAATAATAACTTGTGCTCTGTACTCAACTCAATAGCTAAGGAATCAATTCCCAGATTGTTTGGAGATAATAAAGGGAGAGCTGTTCCCTGGTGGACAGACAAATATAAAAGAGCTGTGATGGAGCAGAGTAAAGTTTTTAGTAAAGTTAGGCAGTGTTACTCCTATTTGTCTTTCATACAATATAAAAAAGCTCAAGCTATAGTTAGAAAAATAGTTAGAAGGGCAAGTAAAATGAATTAGAGAATGTAGTGTGTTAACATTGGGAAAGAGATCCAGGTAGGTGAGTTTTGGAGTA